>NC_053492.1:256070183-256770183 GCF_905171775.1 Rana temporaria | reverse complement strand
AGTAGAGAGAGTTGAACAGAACAACGGAAATGAAAAATTTAAGGGATTAAACATGCACAGAAACAGTGATACATAAAAGGAGAAATTGCAACAGTTACATAGTAACCCGGGCTTTCAAGCATTGTTTTTGAAATTATAAACTACATTTAGCCCATAACTCAGATAATAAAATGTATAAAATGTATAAATAAATAGGTCATGATTTTGTTATGCAAAGTAATATAAAAAAAATATATAAATTATCCTTGTAGTACCCTCTACCAGAGGTAGGGGCTAGAGGTGTAGTGTTTGTAGGTTCTGTCAGTGCAGGTAAGTTTAAGCAGGCCTATGCTGCGAGCTAGGCCTGTTTGTTTTTGATGTGGGGGCAGGGAGTGGTTAGTGTAGCAGCGGGTGTGACTGACATGTACCTCAGCTCTTGGGAACCTCCCCTGCTTTCAGTGAGAATGTTCTGGAAGAGGGGCAGGGCTAAGAGTTGGAGTGGCATGGATGTGAGGAGCCCTGACCAATCCCCAACTAGGATTGGCAGGGGGCAGGCCTCCTACATATGCTCACAGTCAGCCTGCTGGGGGAGGAGTTGTTGGCTGGGTGAACTGAAGGATAGAGTGCTAGACTGCATGCAGGAGAAACACCCCCATCTGGGGGGGTGGATCTGATGGAGGAGCTTGGGAGCTGGGAGGAAGCCTCTCCTTACACGGTCATGAAGAAGTGTCCTAGAACAGGAGCTGGAGAAGCAGTTGGTCCGCACGGTCCGGAGTGAAGCACAGTGGAGATCTGGAAGAGGCATGCCAGGGGAGTTGGGTGCAGAGCCAGAGAAGAGACTGTGGGGTTTTGTGCCAAATCGTTGCAGCCTGAGGGCACAGGATTAGCAAGTCAGGCTTGCTGGGATCAGTAGTCCATCATCAAATATTCTTTCTAACTAAATGTTCAGGGCCATCAAGAATGGGTACTGCAGGCCCCTGGCCTATTAAGAATCATCAAGTGAAACCACTCCTAGGACTTAATCAGTGTGAGGCCTAGTCAGCTCAAGATTGTGGGACAGGATTTCTAATGCTGTGACAGGAAAGTAATGCGCAGGAGGAGAAGTGTCCTGGAGGTAGAAGTCTGCAGGGAGAGTGCAGAGGAGGAGAATGGTTTGAAGTCACGCTGTCAAAAATAGAGTCCACCATTTTTTTTCTATACAAGGAAATGTAAAGCATTACCACTATAACATTTGCATTTTCAATGTAAAGCCGGCACAGCTATAACGTTGCACATACCAATTTATCCTATGGGCATCCCATATTCCTTCCCCCAACCAAGTTCAATCCCCCAAATAAAACAACAAAACAATGCAAAAGACTTTTCATTGTCTACAAGTGTGACGTATGGATGTCTGGCAACAGGGTGAATATGCGTGGATGTTAGTAACTAGTGGCAACACACCGCCAGACTTATAAAATATCAACTTAAAGACTGCTATTTTTTCCTATAATGAAAAGGTGAATAAAAAGGGCGCTATTATAATTCAGTAAAACTATACAGAAAGTTACAAAAAGTGTTGGTATAAGATAGATAGAGCTTAGAAATTAGTAGTAGTAGTAGTAGAATTGAGTAGTTTTCCATTATAAGATCTTGGCGAGTGGGGCGATAAGTAGTTTGTGTAGCAAGGAGAGCGGGTGAGGAGTTTTGGTGTACCAACAAAGCACACCACAAGATTGAGCACCTCTAATGCCACGTACACACGATCGGAATTTCCGGCAATAATTGTGCGATGTGAGCTTTTGGTCGGATATTCTGACTGTGTGTATGCTCCATCAGACATTTGGTGTTGGAATTTCCGACAACAAATATTTGAGAGCTTGTTCTCAATTTTTCCATCAACAAAAGTTCTTGTCGTAAATTCTGATCGTCTGTATGCAATTCCGACGCACAAAAATCGTACGCATGCTCAGAATCAATTCGACGCATGCTCTGAATCACTGAACTTCCTGGCTCGTCGTAGTGTTGTTGTACGTGACCGCGTTCTTGATGTTTGTAATTTCCGACAACATTTGTCTGACCGTGTGTATACAACACAAGTTTGAGCTAACATTCCGTCGGAAAAAAATCCACGGTTTTGTTGTCAGAATGTCCGATCGTGTGTACGCCCTCCCATGATGAATCAGGAAGGATCTGTGATTAACCACAATTGTTTGGAAAGCTGAGTTAAATTTGACTTGCCACACCCATGCCTGATTACTGCCAGACCTGTTGAAACAAGAAATCACATAAATAGAAGCTGCCTGACAAAGTGAAGCACACTAAGGCCCTGTACACACGGTCGGACAAAACCGATGAGAATGGACCGAGGTTCAGTTTCATCGGTCCAAACCGACCGTGTGTATAGCCCATTGGTCTGTTTTCCTTCGGTCCAAAATGTTGAAACATGTTTCAAAACCGAAAAGATGGACCGCTGCCCGATCGGTCCAAACCGATGGTTAGTACAGAAAAGCATCGGTTCAAATCCCGCGCATGCTCAGAATCAAGTCGACACATGCTTGGAAGCATTGAACTTTGTTTTATTAAGCACGTCGTGTGTTTGACGTCACCGCGTTCTGACCCGATCGGTTTTTGGAACGATGGTGTGTACACATATCAGGCCGTCAGGCCACTTCAGCGGTGAACCGATGAAAACGGTCCATCGGACCATTCTCATCGGTTTGGAACGACCGTGTGTATGGGGCCTTACAGATCACAAAAAGCCACACATCATGCCACAAGCTAAAAAAAAGTACAGATTAGAAACAAACATATATCTAGGAAGGATTTCAAAGCCATTTCTTATGCCGCGTACAAAAAATGTAATTTTTTTAAAACGTCATTTAAAATGACAGTGTGTGGGGAAAACGTTGTTTTATGTCTTCTGAAAAACGACAAAAAAAAATTCGAACATGCTTGAATTTTTTGTGTCGTTTTTCCAAACGTTGTTTTTTGTGTCAATTAAAATGATAGTGTGTGAGCAAAACGACGTTTAAAACAACGTTTTTAAACCCGCGCATGCTCAGAAGCAAGTTATGAAGCTAGCTTCAATGGAAAAGAGTGCTGAACGTAACCGCGCTTTGCTAGAGCATTTTGAAAAAAACGATGGTGTGTAGGCAACGTCGTTTTGAAAGTGAAGTTTCAAAAACGTTGTTTTATTTCATGATTTAAAACTTTGTTTTTTTTCATCACAAAAAACGACCGTCTGTACGCGGCATAAGGCTTTGAAACTCCAGTTCACCATGGGGAAAGCAATTATCCACAAATGGAGATAACTTGTAACAGTGGTAAAGCTTCCCAGGAGTGGCCGGCCTACAAAAATTACCATCCAAGAGCATGACGACGACTCCAGGAGGTCATAAAATAACCCAGAACAACATATAAAGAACTGCAGGCATCACTTGCCTCAGGTAAGATCAGTGTTTGTGATTCAACAATAAGAAAGAGACTGGGCAAAAATGGCATCCATTGCTGACCAAAAATAACAAAAAGGCTCATCCCACATTTACCAAAAAGCATCTTTATTATCCCCAAGGCTTTTAGGCAAATATTATGTGGACTGATGAGACAAAAACTTTTTGGAAGAGATTTGTTCTGTTACAGCTGGCATAAATCTGATACAGCATTTCATAACAAGAACATCATACCAACAGTCAGACATGGTGGTGGTAGCATGATGGTCTGGGGCTGCTTTGCAGCTTTTGGACCTGGATGACCTACAGTAGGTGTTTGTGATATTGTGTTTTTTAGCACAACCAGCATCGCGCTGATTCTCGGCGACATGGTGCCGAGATCTCGCAGACATCTCGCACTCACTGGAATAGTGACAGCACATCCCAGCAAGCGCGTCATAGAAGCGACGGGAGATCCGACTTGGATTCCCGCCAATTCTACACGTGTGCGGCGTTTGTTATGAATACTGAGGGGGAAGTCCCCGCCGGATTTTAAATAAAAATCCGGCATGGGTTCCCCCTCAGGAGCATACCGGGCCCTTAGGTCTGTTATGGGTTGTAAGGAGAGCCCCCCTACGCCGAAAAAAACGGCGTAGGAGGTCCCCCTACAATCCATACCAGACCCGTATCCAAAGCACGCTACCCGGCCGGCCAGGAAGGGAGTGGGGACGAGCGAGCGCCCCCCCCCCCCCTCCTGAGCCGTACCAGGCTGCATGCCCTCAACATGGGGGGGTTGGGTGCTCTGGGGCAGGGGGGGCGCACTGCGGCCCCCCCACCTCAGAGCACCCTGTCCCCATGTTGATGAGGACAGGGCCCCTTCCCGACAACCCTGGCCGTTGGTTGTCGGGGTATGCGGGCGGGAGGCTTATCGGAATCTGGGGGCCTTAATCTTAATAAGGGGGCCCCCAGATACCGGCCCCCCACCCTAAGTGAATGGATATGGGGTACATCGTACCCCTAACCATTCACCTGTAGGAAAAATGTCAAAGTTAATAAACACACCACACAAGGGTTTTTAAAATAATTTTATTTTCTGCTCCGGAGGCTCCCCTGTCTTCTTTATTAGCTCTTTTACCAGGGGGAGCTTCTCTTTGACGTCTTCGGTGGGTGGGGGCCGACATCTGGTTCTCTTCCACCGCCGGGGGGGTCGCTTTTAAAAAAGCCCCCACCCCCCGGCGGGTTTCCTCCGGCGTGGGGGCTTCTTCTTCCGCTATCCTGACGGGTCTTCTCCGCTATCCGGGGGGTCTTCTCAACTCTCTGGGGGTCTCCTTCTATGTTCGCCGCTCTCCGCTGTTGACTCGGCGCACCCCGGTTCTTCCTCTTGCTGTCCAGTGCCTTCTTCTTCCGTGCTGTACGTCTTCTTCTCCTTCCGTGCTGTGATTTCTTCTTCCGTGCTGTGACGTCATGTTCTTCACTTCTCTTCTTCTCCCGATGTTGACACGTCGCCTTTCCTCGCTGCAATGACGGGTGCGCGGCTTGCATCGGATTTATATAGACCTCACAATCCCATCATGCTCTGGTACCTACCCATGTGATACCTACCCACGTGGGTAGGTATCACATGGGTAGGTACAGAGCATGATGGGACTGTGAGGCCTATATAGGTCCGATGCAAGCCGCGCATCCGTCATTTCAGCGAGAAGAGCCGGCGTGTCAACATCTGGAGAAGAGAAGAAGATGACGTCACAGCCCGGAAGAAGAAGAATACGTCACAGCACGGAAGAAGAAGATAGTCGTTCAGCGCTGAAGGAGAAGGCACCGGACAGCTGGAGGAAGAACCGGGGGGGGGTGAGTCAACAGCGGAGAGCGGCGAACATAGCAGAAGACCCCCGGAGAGTGAAGAAGACCCCCGGATAGCCGAAGATAGCGGAAGAAGAAGCACACCACCCCCCGCCGAAGACGTCGGAGGAAACCCGCCGAGGAGTGGGCGCTTTTATAAAAGCGACCCCCCCCCCCCGGCGGTGGAAGAGAACCGGACGGTGGCGAAGAGTGGCCCCCACCCGAAGACGTCAAAGAAGAAGCCCCCCCTGGTAAACAGAGCTAAAGAAGACAGGGGGCGGCCTCCGGAGCAGACTAATAAATTATTTTTAAAAACTCTTGTGTTGTGTTTATTGACTTTAACATTTTTCCTCCAGGTGAATGGGTAGGGGTACGATGTACCCCATATCCATTCACTTAGGGTGGGGGGCCGGTATCTGGGGGCCCCTTATTAAAGGGGGGCTCCCAGATTCCGATAAGCCTCCCGCCCGCATACCCCGACAACCAACGGCCAGGGTTGTCGGGAAGGGGCCCTGTCCTCATCAACATGGGGACAGGGTGCTCTGGGGTGGGGGGCCCCGCAGTGCGCCCCCTGCCCCAGAGCACCAACCCCCCCATGTTGAGGCATGCAGCCTGGTACGGCTCAGGAGGGGGGGGGCGCTTTCCTGGCCGGCGGGTAGCGTGCTTTGGATACGGGTTTGGTATGGATTGTAGGGGGACCCCCTACACCGTTTTTTTCGGCGTAGGGGGGGCTCTCCTTACAACCCATAACAGACCTAAGGGCCCGGTATGCTCCTGAGGGGGGAACTAATGCCGGATTTTTATTTAAAATCCGTCAGGGACTTCCCCCTCAGGATTCATAACAAACGCTGCACACGTGTAGAATTGGCGGGAATCCAAGTCGGATCTCCCGTCGCTTCTATGACGGCTTTGTCTCTATCGCGGCAAGCCAGCTCGGCGCTGGCTCCCGCGATGGGGCTCGTAGGTGCTCAATCTTGCCGAGAAAGGGAGCGAGATTGACACAATATCGCGTGCACCTACTGTACCATAATTGATAGAACCATGAATTCTGAGCTGTACCAGAAAACCCTAAAGGGGAATGTCCGGTCATCAGTTTGTGACCTCAAGCTCAAGTGCACTTGGGTTATGCAGCAGGACAATGATCCGAACACAACAGCAAGTCCTCCCTCCAAATTGTTCAAACAAAGCAAAATTTAGGTTTTGGAGTGGCCTAGTCAAACCCCGGACTTAAATCCAATTGAGATGGCCGTATCATGACTTTACACAGGCCGTGGCTGGAAAACCATCCAATGTGGCTGAATTAAACAATTCTGCAAAGAGTGGCCAAAATTGCTCCACAGCAATGTGAAAAACTCATTGCCAGTTATCGCAAACACTTTATTGCAGTTGTTGCCGCCAAGGGTGCACATACCAGTTATTAGGTTTAGGGGGGAAAATTACCTTTTCACATAAAGCCAGGCAGGTTTGGACAACTTTTTTGATTTAAGTGTGATAACTATGCAAAAAAAATAATTCAAAAAGGGGGAAAATGCTTTTTCACAGCACTGTAATGTAATCAATCTTGCCAATATCTCGAACCTCTTAGGCCCCGTACACACGACCAAACATGTATGCTGAAACTGGTCGGCGGACCAGTTTCAGCATACATGTTCGGTCGTGTGTAGGCGCGAGCGGGCCGAATTCCAGCAAACATTTGCCCGCTGGGCCTTTTCCCAGCAGACAAATATTCCTGGACGTGTTTTAAAACCGTCCGCTGGAATCCTGCCCGCTCGGACATGTACGGTCGTCAGTACAGACCTACCGTACATGTCCGAGCGCCCGCCGTCCCTCGCATGCGTCGAATGACTTTGACGCATGCGTGGAAGCCTTTAAATGGCAGGCACCCCTTGTCGCCGCGTCATCGTCGCGGCGACGACGCGGATACGCCCCGCGTATTGTTTACGCGCGGACTTCTGTACGATGGTTAGTACAGCCATCGTACAGAAGCCCTCTGGCAGACATGTACGGTGAAAACGGTCCGACGGACCGGTTTCATCGTACATGTTTGCCCGGTGTACCGGCCTTTACTTATACGATGTTACCAAAGTTATTTATGAGAAACCTAAAGCTGAGAGTGGCCCTAGTGAACTGTTTCGAAGGAAATTGGCTTAAGGGGGGTTTACTGGAGGGGAAAGCAAATTCCAAATTTTCTTACCATCAAGCCAGACTTGATTTGCAACACAATATCTCGTGCTAACCTTGGCAGTTTCTGAAAGATGCTTGAGCTATTTCTGGGAGAAATTCCAGTGTACCATCACTTAAAAGAGAGAAGGAACCGGAGAGATCATTGAGGCTAATAAGGTCAGAAAAGAGAGTGGCACCTTTGGTCATATGGAGGGGAGCCACACCAATAGAGAGAGGTAAGGAACAGTCTTGTTCTACTATGACCCAGGGTTTAGGTGCTGAGTGAGAACACTGTGAAACTATCTGGGTCAAGTTGAGGGTTGTGTTAAATGTGTCAATATCTGGAAGTCCATAGGCCACTGTCCACTTTAGGGAGGAAGAGGAATGGGTAACTTAGTCACGGATGCTGTTTAATCCCTAATGTAGGATTGGTAGCATAGCACAAAGACGAATAATTGCATAAGTTTAGTTAAAATGGCAATTTTAAACACGTTTCATCCCTGAACCATGTTAGATTTCAATTTCCAAAGTTCAAATTTTCCATGTAAGCGGCAAAATATATTTTCATACAATTATGGAGATCAGGAGTAATTTTAACTTACAAAAATGTAAGATGAGTGTGTCCAATTAAATGGTATGTCTCCTTCAGTTTTTGCATGTCAGTTGGGAGTAACTTTAAGTGCCTCTGATTTACTATATTGACCTTAAAGTTCTACAGTTCTCCATTTTCAGATTTAAAAGGTTAGGGAGGGCAGAACATATAAGAAATCTATGAAGACAAAAATCAAAAGTTGTCTGAATATGCCACATTTATTATTTGTTTTGGGATGCTTTGAGGCCTGCAATAGGGGGGTGGTCTCTGACTGTACATAAGAGAGGTTCCAAGGTCAAAATGAAGATCAGCGTAAATGAAGGGCAACCTTGCCAGATGCCATTGGTAAGAGGGAAGTAGTCAGAATAGGGTTCATTAACTCTAACTTTTGCATTAGGTGCACTTTAACTTAAGTTTGGATTCACTGTGAACCAATGTTAGTGGTTAAGAAAGAGTTTTGGGATCAGGTCCAGTTTCGCAAACTGGTGAACAAACTGGCCATATTTGGCCAGTTCACATGCCTGAACTTCTTGCTGATATTTGTAAAAAGTCTGTTATTTAGTGGACTTGCAATAATTGACATGACAAATTTACTGGTGCTGCTGAACTATAAACAGCACCAGGAATCATGTGTGTTGTCATTGACCAAACGTGATTGACACTGCTGATTTACATATTATGTATGACTGACATTGGACTTACATCGGGCGACATTTACCCCATATCCTTTAGGTTTTCAGACATCTTTTTGGTTGAACATAATGTGGACATGAAGCCCTTGTCACCATCAACATGAAGACAATGTGCCTTGTAAGAGGAAGGATTGGTTTGCCACCTTGCAAGGCACCCTCCCAATGTTAAAGGAATATGGCCCGGTATGATT
This sequence comes from Rana temporaria, assembly GCF_905171775.1. Classification (NCBI taxonomy): domain Eukaryota; kingdom Metazoa; phylum Chordata; class Amphibia; order Anura; family Ranidae; genus Rana; species Rana temporaria. Next base: position 256,761,317 of record NC_053492.1, on the reverse strand, counting down.
CAGGAGGGTGCTGCAAGCTCACTGTTCCCCCTTACCTGGCCAGCCAGGCTGCATGTCTGGTAAGGGTCCTTTGTTAATTTTTAGGAATACTTCATTGTGTTTTGATCAGTAAGTTTAGCCATGATCCCCAGCACTGTTATTTACATTCTAGAAGCACTGGGGATCTGTAATTTGTGATGTAAGTAGTGACTGGGCATCATCTTTGTTACAGCAGCTAATTATTACAGAGGTCAACAGTCTGTCGCTCATAATCATTGATCTACATCACTGGATGGAGAATATGATTGACATTAGATTTAAATGGGCGGGATTGTATACCATGTACTCATATACATAGGGAATAAGTTAATAGATTAATTCCAGTTCTTATACCAGTGGTAATTAAAATATATGTCATACTAACCAACACACAATTACATTTTCAGTACATGCTCAGAATTCAGCTGTACTGTACCTGAAAACTGTTTAATTAGAACTTATAGATTATATTGCAAACTTGTATGCTTGCAAGGTTCTAATTCAACCTTGAATAACATGGCTAGTTTGGTCCTTATTTTTACTAGAACAATGGTCAGATTCATAATACTATTTATTTTTAGAAGTTACAATAAATGGTTTTATAGGCATGCTATGGCACAGTTGTGCATATTGTTTTAAATTATGTAGACATATGATTTTTTTTATTCCAGTCACAAGTTTTGGGATGTCTGCCACTATACGCATACTCCTGCCAGTAAGGGTGGTAACATTTTCTATTGTTTGGCAATGCAGAGCTAAAACGGTATTAATGGTTATTCTTGAAAATGCTATGAAACTATTCAAAATTGTTGGCATAATAATGTCTCGCTTCACGAGTCTGTTTTACACTGTGAAAATTAGCAAAATCTTTTTGTTCACTGTTTATAGGGAAGATAAACTGTAGCCTCAGAAAAAATAATAGGAGTCTGGAAAGAAAAATGCATTTTACATACCTCTAATCTAGATAACATTTTAAATGTGCATTTTAATACCACATCAATATTGCATATTTAAAATTAAAGCGGAAGTAAACCCTGATGGGTTTTACTTCCTCTTTATTCCGCTGCAAAGTACAACCATACCAGACCCTTATCCGAGCACACAACCTGGCAGGCCGCAGGACAATATGGGGGCACGAGAGTGCACCCCCTCCTGAACTGTACCAGGCCACATGCCCTCAACATGGGGAGGATGTCCCTATGTTGATGGGGACAAGGGCACAGCAAAGGGGACTTCCAGATCCCCCCCCCTATTTGAATTGGTAATGGGGTACATTGTACCCCTACCATTTCACAAAAAAGTGCAAAAATGTTAAAAACCACAGGAGACAGTTTGGGACAAGTTCTTTATTAAAAAGAAAAAAGGAAAAAAAAGCGATGTAATCTAGTCTCGAGCGATACGGGAAAAAAATCCCTGCCGCTACAAATGATACCTTTTTCATAGGAGGCACCTGTTCGAGTGATGCTCTCCCGCCTGACAGCTTTTTTATAGCTGAGGGCGGGGCCACCCATTACGTGTGCGGGTGACCCCACCCCCTCTGCCGCAAGGAGAAAGGCCGGGGTTTCCCGTGACGCGTAAGAGGTAACAGGGTCACCCGCGCACGTGACTGGTGGCCCCGCCCTCAGCTATAAAAGAGCTGTCACACCAGGAGAGCGTGATTCGGCCGGGTGCCTCCTATGGAGGCGGTAATGTTGCTAGCAGCAGGGATTTTTTTCGTATCGCTCGAGGCTGGATTACATTGTTGGAATCTTTTTTTTTGTTCTATTATTTCTTTTTAATAAAGGACTTGTCCCAAACTGTCTTCTGTGTTTTTTAACATTTTGACACTTTTTTTGTGAAATAGTAGGGGTAGTAGAGACCATACAATACCATGATATTATCCTGGTTACAACAGATGTATCCGCTTGTATACGTGCATTCCGCACCAATTGGGCACCAAGCACAATTATTTTTGGTTCCAGGGCACCTTATTTTCTCAGATTTAGGTGTGGCCATGGGGGAAAAATATGCCCTAGTCTGGCCAATTTATTCATGGCCCAGTGGGAGGAGGATAGTTACATAGTTAGTCAGGTTGAAAAAAGACACAAGTCCATCCAGTTCAACCACAAAAAATAAACAAACAAAATAAAAAGCACAGTAAAATCCCATACACTCAACTCCATACCCACAGTTGATCCAGAGGAAGGCAAAAAACCCCAGCAGAGCATGAGATCCAATTTGCAACAGCAGGGGAAAAAATTCCTTCCTGATCCCCCGAGAGGCAATCGGATTTACCCTGGATCAACTTTACCTAAAAATCTTAGTACTCAGTTATTTTATGTACATTTAGGAAAGTATCCAGGCCTTTCTTAAAGCAATCTACTGAGCTGGCCAGAACCACCTCTGGAGGGAGTCTGTTCCACATTTTCACATCTCTTACTGTGAAAAAACCTTTCCGTATTTGGAGGTGAAATCTCTTTTCCTCTAGACGTAAAGAGTGCCCCCTTGTCCTCAGTGTTGACCGTAAAGTGAATAACTCCATGCCTCTTATCAGTTTGGTTGCCCTTCTCTGCTCTTTCTCCAGTTCTCCGATATCCTTTTTGAGAACTGGTGCCCAAAACTGAACTGCATATTCCAGATGAGGTCTTACTAATGATTTGTACAGGGGCAAAATTATATCTCTGTCTCTGGAGTCCATACCTCTCTTAATACAAGAAAGGACTTTGCTCGCTTTGGAAACCGCAGCTTGGCATTGCATGTTATTATTGAGCTTATGATCTACCAAGACCCCCAGATCCTTCTCCACTACAGATCCCCCCAGTTGTACTCCCCCTAGCATGTATGATGCATGCATATTCTTATTCCTGACGTCTATGCCTTTAACAGGCCAGAATTGGTCCTGTGGGCCAGGTATATAGATGACATCCTCCTCTGGAGGGGCAGTAGAGGGTCATTGGACTCGTTTATGGCCATCTTGAATAGCAATGATCGTGGTACCATCTTGAACTACAAGGCAAGTACAACCTCTATCCATTTTTTGGATTTGGAAATTTCAGCTACCAATGGCCATTTGGAGTTTAAAACACACTTTAAGTCCACAGATAGGAATGGCTACATTCCAGTGGACAGTTGTCACCATTGCCAGTGGCTCCAATCTGTACCCCGGGTTCAGTTCCTCCGCCTTAGGAGAAACTGCTCCAATGATAGTGACTTTCTGTCTCAGTCTAACATTCTGAGGCAGAAATTCATAGACAAAATGCTACAAGTCCTCGGATTTGGATATCGACATTGGTGCAGATTTTAGGGTTGATAGAGCTTCCCTTCTTACTGACAAACCTAAAACTACTATGGATTAAAAATTTAAATGGTCCTTCCTCACTTCTTTTTCCATCCAGCACAACGAAATTAAGAAAATCCTAAACAGATGTTTAAAAGTACTTCTTAGCAATAAAAACCTGGGACCTTCTCTTCCGGATAGGGCTGGGGTCATCTTTAGGGGTGCACGCTCTATCCAGAGTGACATTGCTCCCAACACTGTAGATCCCTCCCAACAAACTGTCTTTCTTCCCTCAATGCAAGGGTTGTTACCCAGGCAGGAAGTGCAATGTCTGCCTACATAACGTTTTTGGCAAACGTAAAACAGAAACATTTATGTCCACAACTACCATGCGCACTTATTCTATAAAACACTGTACCACCTGTGTGACTAAATTCATAGTATATCTTATAACGTGCCCTTGCAAAAAACAATATGTAGGCCGTACCATCAGGAATTTTTCCATCAGGGTCAAAGAACACCTTGCCATTATACGTAAGGGGTGCATCAAACACACTGTATCACGTCACTACTTGGAACACCATAGAAGGGATCCCAGTGGCACCCAGTTCCAGGTGATCAACAGATTCGTCCCTCATTGGAGCGGTGATTCTTGTCTACAAGGTGTGTCTAGACTTGAGACATATTGGATACAAGAGCTCAGGTGTTACTCACCCCACGGTATGAATGTTGATTGGGACATCAATTGTTACATCAACCGGGCATGAGTACCCTGAGCTCATGTTTCCTTCCCCTTTTTTTTTTTTTTTTTTACAATATGTTCTCAATATGCTTTGCCTTTTTAGTTTTAAACATTTTATACACATCCATGCATCTGATCTGAGCCTTTCCCCATATGGCCCCTCTGAGTGGCTGTATCCATGCTAGTGTAGTCACGGATTAGTTTTGACAGTGGCACCCTTTTCACTAAGGGTGGGCTAAGTTTTCATTTCAGGTTGCATGGTGTTTACACATACTTCAGTCACCATTGGTTGCCCTTTAGGTGGGTTCAGGTATATGGTTTTTATTAGTCTTTTGTTTGTTGAGTTTTTTGCTTTTTTATGGATTATGTGAGGATTAATATGTAGAACAGTCCTCCTGTAGACTAGGAACTTTGACTCCTAACATATTCTTTGCTGACACCAAGTGGAATTGCAGGTTGAATGTTTCCTGTTTTGTGTCATGTGACGTCCCTGCTTTTGATTGGTCACAGTTACAGTAGATCATGTGATATTATTGTGTAGACCATTGATTGGCCAATAAGAGCAAGCAGGAAACATTGTGAGAAGAAAAATTGGAGTGCAAATGGCCATGTTACGTTGGCTTAGCGAATGGCCACAATGACGACCGTGTGATATGTGCCATCCAATGGTCACTGATGTTCACTAATGTTTCCTGTTTCATGTCATGTGTCCTTCCTGCCTTTGATTGGACACAGCAGATCATGTGCTATTATTTTGTAGACCATTGATTTGCCAATAAGAGGAAGCAGGAAACGTTGTGAGAAGGAGGCTTGGAGTGCAAACGGCCATGTTATGTTGGCTTAGCCAATGGCCACAATGATGATCATGTGACATGTGCCATCCAATTGTCACTGATGTTAACTAATGTTTCCTGTTTCAGGGCATGTGACCTCCCTGCCTTTGATTGGTCACAGCCACAGTAGATCATGTGCTACAGGTATTATTGTGTAGACCATTGATTGGCCATTAAGAGCAAGCAGGAAACATTGTGAGAAGGAGGCTTGGAGTGCAAACAGCCATGTTTATCTTGCAATGTCAATTATGTTTATTAATGTAGAAACACTATTATCTTGTCTACTGCAATTTTATTATTTGCTCTTTGGATGTCCTTTTTGTATATAGGAGCATTGAGAGTTTTTCCTTATTGAAAATATCTTGAGCCAGAATGAGGCTTGGGAAGCATACCTCGGGCCCCGCCCTCTCATTTTGAGCGGTCCCAGATCGTTTGAAGTTATAAATTCAGTAGCAATGTGGGGGTACAGAGGTATGCCCCAGTTGAAGACCGCTAGAGTCTAAACGCTTTGGGCGAGCATTACTGCACCCCACATTGCTTTGTGTATGTTTTATTGTGATCACTATTTATTTGTCATTCATGTATGACATTTTTATAAATAAACCAGTTTGACCTGTACCATTGGGAGCATTTCTTTCTATTCCCTTTTTTATTTTTGAAGTTCGTATGGAATTACCCTGGTATTCATCTGTCAGTGGAAGAGTGTGAACTCCATACCTAAGCCTGCTGGACCACCATTTCTATTCAGGATTGATTCAGGCCTCTGGGGACCACAAGGATCCATCTAACACTGATCCAGACCATCTGGGATTACAAGCCTGTATGACCCACCGTTGTATGCCAGATGTGTCCACCCCATTTGGTAAGAGTACCTTTCTATATTGTTGATCATTAGCACTGCACTAATTACCCACCATTTATACCAGACTTTGTTTGTTTGAGTGCTAGCAGCTCCCTTCTTTGTTTATTTGGGTTCTAGCACAGTTTTTTTCCCACTTTTAAAAAAAAAATCAATTACTTTTATCTGTATTGCCGGGACCCAACAATTCATTATAGCCGCGAGTAGTTTTAAATTACTTTTTTTCCTTTAGAAATTTCATTTTGTGCAGGAACTGTTATAAACACGGGAAACATGCGCTACTTTACAGGCATACTATAGACACCCCCAGGTACGAAATTTAAAGGGATATTTCACTTTTATTGTTTCACTTTAAGAATTATTAAAATCACTGCTCCCGAAAAAAACTGATGTTTTTTTTTTTTTGCATTTATACATGTCCCCTGGGGCACGACCCAGGTCCTCAAACACTTTTTATGACAATAACTTGCATATTAACCTTTAAAATTAGCACTTTTGATTTCTCCCATAGACTTTTTAAAGGGTGCTCCACGGCTTTTCGAATTTGCCGTACACCCCAAATTGTTCGCTGTTCGGCAAACGGGCCAACATGTTCGAACTCATGTTCGACATGAACATAGAACTCATCTCTAATGATAATACATCACCTCATAGATCACTGTTTAGGGTAACAAATGTCCTCACTGAAAGACTTGCCCTCAAAGTTTGGATTTCTCTATCAGTTTCTGTTCCAGGGAAAATGGTCACCACAAGATTGTGTGTGAATCTCCCAATTGTGTCATAGGGGGTCATGGACAGCAATAAAAATGTACAGGTATTGTAACACTTCCCTTCCTTATCCAAAGTTCAAAAATATTTTTATTCACTAATACACTTCAAGCATTGCTGCAAGTAGAAGCTCAATATCAAATACTCAGTGAGAAAACATATTAATACTGTTCCTAGAAATATCTTGACATGTGTGAAATCAAAGAAGGACACTAAGAAAGAAACCTAAAATCTATATCTATAAAAATGCTCAATTAACATTTACTTGAAAATATAATAATACATAATAATAATAATAATAATAATAATAATAATAATAATAATAATAATAATGATAATAATGTTCTTTACTGGTTTAGCAACCAGTTGACTCCATACATAATAATATTTTTCATATATTTAACTGTAGAATAGTAGTAATAGAAGTATTGTCTTGTCTTGCTTTGCAGGTGTATAATACCACAGCCAAGAGTCAAGTTATGTACATGACTATGACTTTTTATTACAGTAGTAATAGGAAATGTGTGAAAAATTGTGTATAAACATTTTAAACAAACACTCCCCTTAACACCACTAAGTATGAATGAGAGGATGTTTGCTAAATATGTGTTATCAATATATTTCACAAATTACTTGGAACCTGGAAAGATGCTACACACTATTCAGTGCCTGTTGGTGTGTACGCTATACTTCATCCAGTACCAGATGCTATGGGAAAGCAAAATGTCATGTCTAATACCCATGCTTTTGACATATTGGTAACATTTCACTTGAACTGGTGACATGAGACTGCAGCCATGCACTTAAATATTTGATGGGATTCATAGTTCTAGTGTACAATCAATGCTAGCTGTAATGGAAGAAATTTGTTTTCATGATCTATCTCAGAATACATAAATATCCATCTTTCAGACCAGTAGATCTAGTGGTCTCTGTGGAGACATAAGGCATGATTAAGTTCAGACATGGACAGCTGTCTTGTCTCTTCTCATAACCTGCAGCTCTATGACATTATTTTTATTTCTTTTTTCTTACAGGATTTAAGTTTAGAAGGCTAGTTACTGAATACAGCATCATTAAGGGCAGGTCTAATCAGTTTAAACTTTATTTGATTGGTACATTTCTCTTGATCTATTAGCCACTTCAATATCAAGTACTTTCACCCCCTTCCTGCTTAGACCAATTTTCAGATTTCACTGCTGACACACTTTGAATGAAACTTTGAATGACATTTACTTAGTCACGCAACACTGAACCCACTTTAGATCGTTACCGTTTTTTTGGGGGACAGATTTACTTGCCACTTTTTTTTTTCTATATAAAAAAAGTCAGAAAAATAAATAAATAAATAAATAATCTGTCTTCATAGATTTAGGCCAAATGTGTCCTGCTGCTTTTTTTTTGTAAAAATAACCCAAATCAGTGTATATTAGTTAGTCTATTTGAAAGTTATAGAGATCTACAAACTATGGTACAGTATATATTTTTGAAAATTGATCAGTGCTGATGTACTGACTGCTTGTCTCATTTCTTGAGGCCTGAAAATACCAGGACATTACAAATACCCACAAAATTACCTCTTTTTGGAAAGTAAGACAGTCCAAGGAATTTAGTAAAATGCATGGTGAGTTTTTAAGTTGTAATTTGTTGTCACGAGAAATTAAATACATTTTTTCACAAAGTTGCCCATTTAACAAATTAATTCTCATACACAGCAAATGCATATCTGAAATGACAGATTCTGCTAGGACCTAGAGCACCAGAAATGGGCACACTTTGGAGACTAAACACCCCAAGGTATTTTTAAGAGGCATAGCGAGTCTTTTGAAGACTTAATTTCATAGTTGCAAGTTTTTGGAAAATGTGGAAATGTGAAAAAAAAATGTACACAAAGTTTTCAATTTAATAAGATATTTCTCATATGCAGCATAGGCATACTTAGGATTACACCCTGAAACACATTCTGCTACTCCTCCCAAGAATATAGATATCACATGTGTGAAACTTTTTTACTGTCTGTACCAGATATTGTATCTTGTGCATCACACAAATTAACCAATTGTTTCAAAAAAAATTACTGTTCTGTAATGGTCACCTCTATACAGGTAATCAGGAAATATAGCTTAGTGTAGCATCACCTATAGCAGTCCCAGTTCTAATAAGCCAAGGAATCCTAGCCTACTGGTGCATAGCTGCCCCCAGGAATGTCATGTCCACTGGGCTGCTGACTTGCAGGAATGTGGTCGGTAAGATGTGCATATGGGTCAGTTCAGGCCACAGGTAGAGACATGGTCAGCAAACAGGCAAAAGATCAGTCCAGGAAACAGGCAGAAATGTGGTCAATAAACGGGACAGGGTTAGTACAGGCAGCAGAGTGAACACTGCACCAGTGTGGCTGTGATCAGGGAAACTGTAACTTTTGTGACAGTGATCAGGAACACTGTAACTGGTGTGGTGGGGTTCAGAGACAGTGTAATTGGTGTGATGGTGATCAGGGACAATGTGACTGGTGTGACAGTGATCAGGGACACAGTAACTGGTGTGGTGGTGATCAGGGACAATACGACTAGTGCTGCCGTGATCAGGGTTAATATTATTGGTGCAGTGGTGATTGGGAACACTGTTAATGGGTTGCAGTGATTAGGAACACTGACTGGTGTCGCAGTATTAGGGATACTGACTGTAAGCACTGGTGTGGTGAAACTGTACTCCAGTGGAAGTGATCAGAGATAATGGCTGACAGCACTGATATACAGTGATATCAGAGCAGACGGCCAGTATACATTATCACTGCCATAGCAGTGCAATGTCATCATAATGACACTGGACACTGACACTGACAATTTTCTTTAACCTTTTTTAAATATATTGTCACCAGAAGAGTACAGCGTTACCATAGGGACACTGTACTACTCTGGGAAGGGGGATGGGTATCAGGGATTTTTCTTTCTACACTCTGATTGCTTTTAACAATCATGTAACACTATTCAAAGGTCTCATTTGTGAAACCTTGTTTACTACTGTGATGCTGTGGTCACAGCTATCACTTGGTACAAGGCCAATGTGACTGGCCCTGGTACAATGTGATCAATGTGATCAATCACAGAGATCACATAGTAGTAAGCAATGAGTCAGGACTGATAGCCTTGCTTAAAGTGGATGTAAACCCTCTCATATACCAAGTGAAGTGAACAGCCTCAGATGATACACAGAGATGAAACAAATCTCCCTACATACATTTTCCATTTATATCTGCTGTATTCAGCTTGCTATATTCTTTAGAAAGTGCACATTGTGTTAGAGTTTTTTTTCTTCCTGTCAGCACTGGCAGTAAGGTCTTGGCATACATTGTGTGGCAGCCAATTGGAGGAAAGGCACACACCCCAACTCCACATAGGCAAAGGAAGTAAGGAATTTGCAGAGCTGTGCTGTGAATAGACCAGCTCTCTGCTAATCTATTTATACCACCACCCTGACACAAATTTCAGGCTGGTTTTATCTCTGTTGTCAAGAACTGAACTTAGAGCTTTGGCGAGAGATATGTAAATACTACAAATATATGTGCTTTGGACAAATTACAAGCATCAGATTTACATACTGTAACTGTGGTTGCTGTGACCATTTCAAAGCGATCACATGGTACCAACACCGCTCATAGCAGCCGATCGAACACAGAGATCACAGATCGTACTACTCATGCACCAGGGGGAATGCGAGGCACATACTTTATAGGGGATGTATAAGTGAATTGCCAAGGTGGAAAGTGGTTACGTTTGAAAGTGATAAGTATGCCTGTACCTAATTTACAAATATTCTCCAAAGTGTAATCCTTGTTCTTCCTTTCATGTCTTCTAGTTCCCTTCTCACACTATCTCCTATAAGATTTCTCATGTTCCCTCCATTGTCTGAAGTTTCTTTCAGCTTTCCATTTGGCACTCACAAATCCTTTAAACCTTTGGGGCTTTTCATACATGTATATGCAGTAACAGATATTTTGGATATGTGTATAACATGCGTTTGTGCATTGTTTTGCATGCTATACATGGTATTTGTTCATTCAGAATGCAAAATCAGCATGTGTTATCTGTAGTGTAGATGCATAAAAACACACAAATGATACATGCCTTTTTGTGCAGTTTCCATTAAAACTACATACAAGTAGATAAAAACACTATGTAAAACAGCTTTTATTTTAAGAAAGACTGAGTGAGCAGTGTGTTGCTACTCCCTAATTGTCCAAATAGAAGGCTGTGGAGGTGACGCCACAACATTTATTTATTTTTTCCAGCATAATAGATTATGTTACAGAAACAGGTAGCATACAATGAATGGTACATAATATATTTCTTATACAGATAACATTGCAGGAAAATTGAGCATAATATAGGTTTAGCCATATAAACGGAAGAATGTTTGATACATTTCTAGTAAGGGCTGAATGATTTACAGCAATTTCAGCATATTGCTGTGACTGCCAAAGGAGGCATGTTTAAGGGGGCCTGACTAGCCCATAGTGGTTGGATGATAAGCTATTTACACTCTTTGTCGGGCAAGTGCAAAGTGTTTGGCAGACAATTTAAAGTTTATTAACTGAATAGTAGGCAGATATGTATTGAGAGTGTATGTTTGTTCAGTGATTGAGGTAAGGAGATTATAGTGTAAACTGTTGTGTCTTCCAGCTGGACTGTTATGTCTAGAGTAGAATGCATCTCTTACGTGAAGTATAGGTCTGGATACAAAATATAGTTTATTCTGGGTTTAGGGTGGAATGGGGAGAAGAGGGGAATAGGGGGAAAGGAAGGAGGGGGAGGGAAGGGAGGGGATAGCCTGTGTAGGTAAGAGAGTGGGTGAGGGGTGGTGGTGGGCAAGGGGTATGGAGGGAGTGGGTTGATTACCATTACTTTCTCCCTCCATGGGAGTGAGTGTGGGTATATTTGGGCTTTGAGTTGAGGATTGCTGATAAGGGGTCAATATGATTTTGGTGGTATAATATAGATGATGTTATATATAAGCTTGATCATGAAGTGGTTTACGTTGGTATGTCTCGTGGGGCACATTCTTGTGGTATGTTGAGGGTAATAAGGTCCTGGTAATCTGTTGTTGTCTGGAAGTGGGTTTAGCAGGCCCATTTGCAGGAGAATGTGTGGGTCTGTCATTAGTTATGCTGAGGAGGTGTTCCATTTCCACCGTTCTGGCGATTCTAGATAACCATTCTGTAAGTGAGGCCCCCCCAATGGACTGGTAAGCACTGTTTGTCAGCATTTACCATGTACATGGTGAGGGATTTGAAGAATCCATGGTTTGTAGAGGTGGAGTGTTGAGGGGAAATTGTGCTGGGGTGAAATCAAGTGCGTATGTAGTAACCTTAGTGATGATGCGCCACAAACATTGTTTAACTAAAGCCCCGTACACACGATCAGAATTTCCGATGGAAAAAGGCAGACTGACTTTTTCCATTGGAAATTCCAACCATGTGTATGCCCCATCGAAGTAATTCCATCGGAAATTCCGATGAATTCCATCGGAGTTTACATAGAGAACATGTTCTATTTTACTTCCGATGTGAATTTGGTCGGACAAAGGCCCAGTGTGTGCGCGCCGCGTGCCTCATGAGTGCGCTCACAGGTCCTGGGAACTCGATGTTCCTGTGCGGCCCGCGATTGCGGTCGGCAAAGGCAGAACAGGGGGGTACCCTTGTAAACAAGGCATTCCCCTGTTCTGCCTAGTGACATGTCACTGATCTACTGTTCCCTGTGATCGGGAACAGTGATCAGTGACGTGTCACTGGTAGCTCCTCCCCCTAACAGTTACAATCACTCCCTTGGACACACTTAAGCCCTTCAGCGCCACCTGGCGGTTAACCCCTTTACTGCCAATTCTATTTTCACAGTAATCGGTGCATTTTTATAGCACTGATCGCTGTAAAAATTACAATGGTCCCAAAAATGTGTCAAAAGTATCCGATGTGTCTGCCATAAAGTTGCATTCATGATAAAAATCACAGATCGCTGCCATTACTAGTAAAAAAAATCTATCCCCTATTTTGTAGACGCTATAAATTTTGCGCAAACCAATCAATATACACTTATTGTGATTTTTTACCACAAATATGTAGAAGAATACATATCGGCCTAAACTGAGGAAAAAATTGCTGTTTTAAAAAAAAAAATAGGATATTTATTCTAGTAAAAAATATATATATTTTTTTATTATTTTCTCACTCTATTTTTGTTTATAGTGCAAAAAAAATAAAAACCACAGAGGTGATCAAATACCACCAAAATAAATGTCTATTTGTGGAGAAAAAAGGACTTCTATTTTGTTTGGGAGCCACGTCGCACGGCCGCACAATTGTCAGTTAAAGCGACGCAGTGCCGAATCGCAAAAAACGACCTGGTCTTTGGCCAGCCAAATGGTCCAGGGCTTAAGTAGTTAAGCAAGAAGATGATTCTTCTAGATTCATTGCATCTAATACTGTTACAAGAGTACTTAGAGATGTACCATTTATTTTTGTACTAAATGTGCCCTATATGAATGTATACTGTGTTGAATCTCACGGTACATTTTGAGTACTTTGTATGTATGTTATTTCTCCTTTTGGAGGTAAATAAAAACATTTCTGTTAAAAAAAAAAAAAAAAGATAATTGCATAGAATTGAGGTTAAAGGCTCTTCCAAAATGATTTCATGTTTTTACTTACTTCATGTTTTTTCGCAAGTGAAAGGCATTCAGCCTTAGGCCCCGTACTCACGACCAAACATGTCTGCTGAAACTGGTCCGCAGACCAGTTTCAGCAGACATGTTTGGCCATGTGTTGGCCCGAGCGGACCATTTTGGGACGGATCGGACAGGTTTCCAGCGGACAACTGTTTCCCGGACTTGTTTTAAAACAGTCCGCTGGAAACCTGTCCGCCCAGACATGTACGGTCGTCTGTACAGACCTACCGTACATGTCCTCGCATGCGTCGAATGACTTTGACGCATGCGTGGAAGCATTTTTAAGGCGGCCCGCCCACGTCGCCGCGTCATTGTCGCGGCGACACCGCGTCATCGACGCGGCGACACCGCGGACACGCCCCGCGTAATGTTTACGCGCGGGCTTCTGTTCGATGGTGTGTATAGCCATCGAACAGAAGTCCACGGGCAGTCCACGGCCAGACATGTCCGATGGAAACGGTCTGCAGACCGTTTTCATCGGACATGTCCTGCCGTGAGTACAAGGCCTAAGAGTATGACTGATAGATCGTTTCACTTCTGTTTTTTTTTCTGCTGTAAATATATGCATTTTACTGCTTGCAAATACAGTTTAGGTAGAAACCCCAATCATTCCTATGTGGGCATTTTACTTCAGTGCATGGTAGCCTAGTGCATCTTTTTACAAATAGAACATGCTGCATGTTTGTGTGTTTAAAGCAGAACTTTACCTATAATGCTGCGTACACTCGATCGGAATTTCCGACAAGAAAAGTTTGATGTGAGCTTTTGGTCGTAAATTCCAACAGTGTGTAGGCCCCATCGAACAATTTCCAAAAATTTGAGAGCTGGTTTCAAGTTCTTGTCGGAAACTCTGATCGTCTGTATGCAATTCCGACGCACAAAATTCCTACGCATGCTCGGAATCATTGAACTTCATTTTTCTTGGCTCGTTGTAGTGTTGTACCTCACCACGTTCTTGATGTTTGGAATTTAAAACAACATTTATGTGACCGTGTATATGCAACACAAGTTTGAGCCAACATTCCGTCGGAAAAAAATCCAAGTTTTTCTTGTCGTAAATTCTGATCGTGTGAATGGGACATAACAGTTTGATAACAATAAATGTTCTTTAACACAAAAACATACATACATACATTTCACATTATTAATTATGCTGCCAAAATTAGTGTGTGCTGTAAATTGCCTCTAGCATCACTCCTGTTTCTTCTACAGAGGAACAGCGTTCGGTCTCCTCCCCTTGTGAGTCCCCTCCCCCTACAGTTAGAATCACTCCCTAAGTAACAGATTTAACCCCTTTATTGCCCCTAGTGTTAACCCCTTCCCTGACAGTCACATTTATACAGTAATCAGTGCATTTTTATAGCATGGATCGCTGTATAAATGTGAATGGTCACAAAAATGTGTTAAAAGTGTCAGATATGTCTGCCGCAATAAAAAAAATAATAATAAAAATGCTATAAATCTATCCCCTATTTTGTAGACGCTATAACTTTTGCGCAAACCAATCAATATACGCTTATTGCGATTTTTTTTACCACAAATATGTATAAGAATACATATCGGCCTAAACTGAGGAAAAAATGTGTTTTAAAAAAAGTGTGGCTATTTATTATAGCAAAAAGTAAAAAATATTGTGTTTTTTTCAAACTTGTCACTCTTCTTTTGTTTATAGCGCAAGAAATAAACGCAGAGGTGATCAAATATTACCAGAATTTCATTTGGGTACAATGTTGCATGGCTGGGCAATTGTCATTCAATGTGTGACAGCACTGAAAGCTGAAAAATGGCTTTGGCAGGAAGGGGGTGAAAGTACCCTTTAATGCGACGGTTAATAGCCCTTTATTATACTAGGTGGTTCACAAAACCAAAGTGTAATTTAGTTTCTTCAGTGTTATTGCCCATTTTTAATGTGGCAGGCCTGAAAGCAATGATGATATGCAAAGTGTAGAAACAAATAGACAAATGATTTCAGTTAACTTATAGGATTATCAAAAATATTATTTCTGATCAGTTCTTATTACCGTAGCTACTGTACTCTGCTGTTTGATAATTGATTACATGTGTTTCTTTAAAAGCTCAGCTAGAAGAATTGTGTCCACAATAGCGCATTGTGCAAAAGAATAGTATTATGCATTTTGGCTAAGTAAATAGGGAATAGTTCTATAAGCATCAAGCTTGAAGAGACTTTACCTTAAAAAGGGCTATAATAAAACACTTCTGGTGTATATTTACTCTGTTAGTGCACAAATAGCAAGGGGCATTTGTTTTTCCCAGCACAGCCTTATAAATAAATACAGTGCATGCTGGCACATATTCAACAGTTTTCAGCTTGCAAGACTCCCTGGAGTATCAATATAAAGAGCACAAAACTCTTAGTAGCAGGAGCTGCCATATCCTGCTCTGGGTTTCCAGTGATATGTCATCGTGTGGAAAATGTGGAGTACTAAGATACAGCTTGAAGGAAAAATATAAAAAAAGTTTGTCTGGATCTTTTTTTTAAGACAGAACAAAAAATCAACACAATATTTTATTAATTCTGCTTTTTTGTAATATGATTTATAACATATTGTAGTAAAATCTACACATTCTATTAACTGCAGAATGCAAATTAGGATTGCCCAGCTGTCAAAAAATAGAGATGAGCACAAAACATGTTGTCTTTGTAATCTGTAGGACATTGCTTTTACAGATAAGTAAATCAAGCTGTAAAAATCAACATTAAACCAATCTGCTCACAAATAGCCATACTGTATAATTGGTTTGTGAGTTAGGGTCATAGAATGTATTTTTTAGGTATTATTTTAAAGAAGGGCAAGGGCGGTATAAACGTTATAAAATTTAAAACATATATACTTATATAAAAGACTACTATACAAAAAATCTATAAAATACATAGGGCATTTAATGTTTACATAAGCACTTCATTTTGTTATTTAAAAAAAAGAGAGAAACAAGGGCACCACTGAGGCCCCTTTCACATGTGCGGACCGTATGTCCGCATTTTCATCCATCCGTTTGCGGATGAAAACGGGACATACATTGGTCCCCATGTGATTGCGGGTGTCAGCGGATGAACATCCGCTGACACCCCTAATCACCCACCTCCGCAAAGCTACGATTTTGCGGACGGAAGAAAATCCTATTTTTTCTCCCGTCTGCAGATCGGATCGGATGAACACGGAGACATGGAATACCATTCTTCTCATGGACACCAGTAAAGGGCATTTGGTATTGATGCCAGGACATTTTCTACTCCCACTAGCCACAGCCTGGCTTCTCTAAAGTCTGAAGGATAGTAAACATACATGTGATATAGTGATATATCCATCCACAGGACCTGTTTAAATCTATGAAAGGAAAGCATCCATTCTCCTTTTTGTCCTCAAAATCCACACCCACAAGACTGATGTTGTGATAAGTCAATACCTGTCGATTGAGTTGGAGTCCACCTGGGTTGAGCCTCTCCCAGGCTCAGTTCCACATCTTAGGTTGCTAAATGTATCAACAAAGTGGGGAGCCCCTTCTGGTGGTCTTTTGAGGAGTTCTCCAACTAGAGATGTCAGAACCTCATGTGGTGCACTTAAGCTGCTGTTTGTTTGCTGGAGTCCATGCTGCATGTGTTTTCTCTGCGCACCTAAGCTGCAACCTTAAATTTAAAGAAACTCAGCCTTGGTGGGAGATGGACATTTTCAGTTCGTGTGCCTTGCATTCAGGACTCACCACCTCACCGATGACCTTTATGGTCCTAATCTCTGTGAATCCCCTCTGAGGATACAGGGGTCAAATTAATTATTAGTAGTATTCTACTATTGGCTCAGAGTCCAGGTGACCTACTAGTTCAAAAGGGGATTTTTTTTGGTCAGCCTGTGAAGTGTTGCCTGGATAGGATGTGCAAAGACAGTTTCAGACCTGACTAGGTATTGGTACAGAGGCCCAGTTCAATGCTCAAGTGAGTACTTTTCTCCTCCTTATCAGAATGGACCAATCAGTTGACAGCTTCCCAATGCAGGAATCTACTGTAAACAATGGTGTCTTGCATTCCTATGCTATCCTTGGCACACCGGATTCTCTGAACATTCCAAAGAATTTCCTTTTTGCAACACAGAAGGCAACACTTGAGAAAATTCAAAGTGCTTCTCCTCAGATGCGCAGGAGCCTCTGGTTATGGGTATGTGAAGGGACCCTTACTCAATCCGATCCGATAGGTTCCTTATCCTGGACCTTTGTAACCACTGATACCAGTGCTATAGCGTGGATCACCACCTCCTTTGGAGAAGGAAGCTACAACAAAACCTTGTCATCTTGGACTGTCAAGGTCATTCAAAAAACATACAGTGTGGCCAGGCAAGAGCCTCTAGAAGTGATAGAGGTTCATTCAGCTAGGTCCATCTCTACGTCTTTAAGTTCAGGGCAAAATGATTATGGAGAAATCTGCAAAGTGGCGGTCTGGTACCGCCGTGTACCTGCCTCAGGTGATACAAGGAAGGTCCAGGGGTTTGTACGTCAATGGATAGGTACTGCACAGAATTGTTTATAGCTTGCTTTTTCTAATTTGTCAACATTACACAAATGATCTAATTGCCACAAACCCCTACACCGCAAACTGTACTTCAAATCTACTGTACCTAGTTTACTGACCATGACTAAGGTGAAGATCAGTTTTTTCAATGTTTGTTTTTTAGTGATATGAAAATCTTTTTTTTTTTTTTACCTTTTTTATACCCATACATTTCTGTATCATGAACAGCACTTGTACAAAATGCTACATTTCAAGATTTCACAATTTTATTAATTAAACTTAACACAGGCTGTTTTCCCTGAGATCTGCTTCTAATGTAAACTGACTGTGACTGTGATAACACATTGCAGATGGTGTTCATTTTGGTGTTTTGAAATGTTCTGATGTGTCTTCAGCTTTTTTTACAGTATATAGTAGTGTATGTGTACATGTTATATATACAGACAGAGAAGCCTGGTAACCTACTAAAATATGTTTGACAATATTTTCTTACAGTTAGCATGCTCTTTTTTATCTGCATTAATTTGCAGTTATGCTAAATAAATATTATTAATATGTAATATTTTTAAATAATTGTAACCCCTTTTCCACCAGGGTACCTCTTTAAACAGGTAAATCACTAGCCTATTATTTAACTAGGGCCATTTATAAATGGCACTGAAAAAATAGACATGGGCCGCTGTTTCAATCGCTAATTGCTGACACACTAACACACTGATCATCACAGTGATCACATGCTATTTGTTTACATGGTTGATCCCTTCCCCTTCTTTTACAACAGAGGAAGGAGAGAGAACAAAGTAACTTGTGTTGTGAATGGGGGAGGAATGAAAAGATCAGCAACAGCAGCAGATCCAGTTATTCCGTTTCACCACCACTGGGATATTGTTTAAACCTTTTACCACCCCTTATCTCCTACATATATATTATGTTTCTGGTTGTGGCCTCTATATTAACCCTGCACATTCATTATTCTGCACATTGTCTATCTTGCTATTTTATGTGACCTGCACAATAACTCCTTCACCTCCTCTTCTCTCTGTATATGACCTATACATACCAAGCTCCATAATGAAAAAAAACTTGTGAGCTGCTATAAACCAAAATATGTTCTATTTGAACCTCCAGCTGCTACTACTTACCCACACTGTCAGATAATAGGGTGACCAGACATCCCCAGTTTTGTCCTCACTTTGCAGGGCCGATCCAAAGCATATGCACCACAAGCCTGGGGCAGAGTGGGGGTGCCCAGGGCCGGCCCTACCATGGGTCCTGCTGGGCCCATTGTGGCTTGGGCTGTCTCAGATTGGAAGAGGAGGACGAGCACCACTGAATTATACAGAGTGGGGATCTCCCACTTACCCAGCTTTCATATGAAGTCCTGTCTCCTGTGTTAGCTCCTATAATAAGCACAACACTGGTGATGGATAGTGAACAGGCTGAGCTGATAGACACTGGACAGTCTGCATTGATGGGCACTGAACAGGCTGAGCTGATGGGCACTGAACAGACTGCATTGATGGGTACTGAACAGGTTGCATTGATGGGCACTGAACAGGCTGCATTGATGGGCACTGATCAGGCTAAGCTGATGGGCACTGAACAGGATGCATTGATGGGCACTGATCAGACTAAGCTGATGAGCACTGAACAGACTACATTTATGGGCACTGAACAGGCTAAGCTGATGGGCTGATGGGCCTCTGGTGAGGCTGCATTGATGGACACTGGTATAGCTGCATTGATAAGCACTGATCAGGCTGTATTAGATGGGCACTAGTGAGGCTGCATTGATGGGCACTGGTGAGGCTGCATTGATTGGCACTGGTGAGGCTGAGTGAATGGGCACTGATGGGAACTGATGAGGCTTTGCTGATGGGCACTGATGAGGCTTCGCTGATGGGCACTGATGACGCTGCACTGATGAGCACTGGTAAGTATAATAAACTCTTCAAATGTGCTTTAAAATGCATGGTTTTCCCTTTTATGAACAAGAAATTAATGCAGTTGGACTGGTATAATAATGCTACAGAGCTGGTATGAAATGATTTCCAGGGCTAGATTTTATACCCAGTCTGGCCCTGACCATTTCCCTCATTAGCTGCACCAATGCTGCTAAGTAAATGTACGGCATCACCATATTAACACAGCGCTGCTATGTGACTACAGCACCGACCTGAAGGCTCCTCCCTCCCTGCCATTCCCCAGCACCCCCACTCAGTGTTCTCCAGTGCTGCTGGCAGAAAGACTATAGAGGTGGAGGTGGAGCTTTCGGCTGCTAATGATCCCACTGGAGGGATGTCTACAGGAGTTTGTTCACTAGGGACAAAGGGGGTGTGTATTTTTTACATACAGTATACTGTATGTAATGTGTTTATTAACTTTTTTGAACTTATCGTTGTTCTCCGCCCCCACGCGTCGTAACGTCGCAGGAAACGGAGATCGGCGGCACACAGGCACTGTGTGAATCGAGCAAGGTCGCCGCTCGCTCACACATCGGGGATGCATCGCAGGATCCAGGGACAAGGTAAGTAAACCATGCCTGTGGACACTGAGAGGCGATCCCGAGTCTGGCTCGGGGATACCGCTTTTGGTCCTGAAATCTTACCCCGAGCCAGACTCGGGAATACCGCCAGGGGGGGTAAACAAAAATCTAAAATGGACATGGAACGTTTTTTTTTTTGGTTGCCCCGTTTGAAACTAAAACTATTTTCTAAAAATAATCCAAAAGTGTGGCTATACAACCTAGCACATACTGTATACAGTATGTAGCCAGTCTGGTTGCTAATCTTTCTCCAAGAGAACATTGTCTCATTTTTTGATTAAGAGAAATAATTTTTCAATGAATCAAATAGTTTATAGCATTTCTGAAATGAACAACAAATGTTCATAACAAAATGCATAATAAAATGTGGTCAAATTTTTAAAGAGGAATGCGATGCCTCCTAAAACAAATTTATTATTCGGCATGCATAATAAGTTGAATAACTGCATGCCATTTATAAAAACATTAAAGTGTTGAAATTAAATATAGAAGCAATACAACAAACCTTCAGTTAGTGATAAGCTCCACGTACATAACATTAGTTACACTTGTGTCATTTGGAAAACACATTGGGTTTTCTATGATATTTCTTAGTAGAATCCCAGTAAACACAGTAATTTACAAAGCTCTTTAAAAAACAAAGATGATTCTGGGAAGAAAAAAAGGCTGTAAACATTTCACAGGGATTAATATCCAACACAGTTCATAGTTTGACTGCTTCACAGCTTACCTCTGCTTTAAAGGGGAAGTTCTCCTTTGTAACATGTTACATTTTACACCCGTATTTAGGGTGTAACATGTAACATGTTACACTACAGTACTTGCCTGCACTCCCCTTATTCTCTCTATGACAGCGAGCGGGGGATCTTCTCCCTGCACCCACTGTAACAATTTGAAAGCAGAACAGCATTGTATGCTAAGTTAGCAGCAAGAAAAACAACTCTGCAATTCACTTATAAATATTGATGCTCACAAACTAGGGTCTATATTGGATAATGCTAAAAGAGTTCACAATATGGTCAGCATGATCCACAGTGTTCACAAAGATCCCTGCTGCTGGACCTGTGTCTAAAAAAACAGAGATAGCTCGCAACTGAGCTATAAAATAAATGTCTTATTTTATGCTGGTCTATTCATCATTATTATTATAATACTCTGTAACAGGTGCCTTACTAATATATAGTGACAGAGAGAAAGTGAATACCCCTAGCAGAGACACAGTCAGTAAAACAGCATTATTACGTTATACAGAAATTTACAGAATGTGGTGCCACAGCCAATGAAGCCCAAAAGCTCAGTATTGAGCAGGATTTACAGGAAAAAAAGAGAGGGCCTCTGTAAGCAGAGGGGTGATGGCATTGCATGAATGGAGAAGAGAGAGACTCCATGGGGGCACAGGGGTTCTGGGATCACATGAATGCAGGAGCTCTTTGGGAGCACAAGGGTGTTGAAAACACATTAACACAGGAGTGAGGGTCTTTACAGCATTGGAATTCAGGAAACAAAAGGAGTGAACAAGGGTGAAGCAGTATTTGGAAACACTGGAATGCTGAACAGATGAGAAATGCAAGAGTGGCAAAGGTTCTGCGAGAATGGGGATGCTGGACACATAGGAAGCTCACTAGGAGTTCAAAGGACACTCAGGTGCAGGAATACTATCTCTTTGGCAATACATTAGGCACATGGATATAGTAACACTAGAAGCTTGCTGGAAGTTCACAGCTGGGTGGAAAGACTCTGGAATGCTGGAAGCTCTCTGGGAGTACACAAGGCACACAGGTGTAGGAAATCTGGAAGCTCTCTAGGAGTACACAAGATTAACATGTACCGAAATACTTAAAGCGGAGTTCCAGCCTTTTTATGTTTATTGAAAGTCAGCAGCTAAAAAAAGTGTAGCTGTTGACTTTTAATAAACAGACACTTACCTGCTCCACGGTCCAGCGATGCGGCTACCCGGAGCGTCGCTCCCCCCCTCTCCGCTGGCGCCTTCATTCACACTGTGGACACCTGGCCCGTGGCAGCTTTCGGCTTCATGGCTGGGCACTCACTGCGCATGCGTGAGTCGCGCTGCACTCTAGGAGTGGACAGGCGATCTCCTGGGACCTGTCACGTGTCCCAGGAGATTACCTAGAGGGAGGGGCCGACTAAGGCTAGAGGAGGAGTCGCCTAGGCGGCCCGTAGGTGGAAGTAGGAAGTGGGACAGGAAGTCCCACTCCTGCCGAAGCCCCCACTCCCCCCCAAAAAAAATTAATGCCAAATGTGGCATGTAAGGGGGGAGGAGTGCTTAAAGCGGAAGTTCCACTTTTGGGTGGAACTCTGCTTTAAAGTTCATATGGGATTCATAGTCCCAAGCCAACACCAAATACATCATTGTTCAGATTCAATGGAAGTGCATAAGGGTCATAGAGGTTTGCTGGAGTACACAGGAGAATAGAGAGAGTCTCAGGAAGACACCAAGAGATGTAGGGGGTCAACTAAAGCAGTCAGGTGTTGCTAAAACATTGAGTAACATTTGCACTAGCCTTTAGCACAGTACCTGGCAGCATATTGGCAGTGCACCAATGGCCTCTGATTGGCTGCAGTGCTGATGGGCTCTGATTGGCTGTATGCTTGCAGCTTGTACAAAGGGAAAGACCTGGCACCAGAAACACCAGAAAGTGTTAAGGCCCCGTACACACGTCCGAGAAACTCGACGGGCAAAACACATCGTTTTGCTCGTCGAGTTCCTTGTGAAGCCGCCGAGGTTCTCGGCGAGCCAAAGTTTCCCATTGACCAACGAGGAAATAGAGAACATGTTCTCTATTTGGCTCGACGAGTTCCTCGGTGGGTTTCTCGGCGAAAAGGGTACACACGACCGTTTTTCTCGGGAGAATTCATCTCCCATCGAGTTTCTGGCTGAATTCTGCCGAGAAACTCGGTCGTGTGTATGGGGCCTTATAACTGGTACAGTATGTAATCGCACACTTTAACCTATAAGGCTGAACATAAGGCTGAACAAAAATATAAACACATTTAAAAATTAACACTGTGTTCTATGTCCACAAACATGTTTTCCTGTACTGAGTTATAAAGTCTGTGAAAATAGGTGAGTATGAAAAATGTCAGAACAAGAGGATGGCATCCAACTCTAATAACATAGACACTATTCAAACAACAATGTATCATTGAATGAAAAAATGAACGGACAAACGCTTGAATGTTTGTCCTATACATTCTTGCACTGAATTGCCAGATATCCAGTTTGTGAGAGTATCATAATTAAAAACACAACTGAGTTCAATTCATAAATAAACTATGCTTGTGCCACACCACCCCTGAGAAAGTTGTCTGTTGACAGGAAAACGCATCAAGCAGTAAGCGTGGGTTTTTCATGGGGTCCGATTCAGAGGATGTCTAAATCCACAGACCATATTCGTTGATCCAGCTATACCAGCATGTTCCATTCCTTTTATTCTGAATAGGATTTCCTTCATTTGAGATTCAACACTTCATGCTCCACAACCACTTCATGTCAAATAGGAACTCTCAAGGGGGAAGAATGCATCTTGTATTATTCACTCAAAATATTAATTCACATGCATTACAATTATCTTTATTTTGACTACAGTATTCCTGCAAATTAGTTTTGTATCATTCATATGAGCCGAGGTCCTGCTCCCTTGACCTTTTCCATTTATTATAAAAGTGATATTCAAACTGAATGTAAACCAAATCTCAGCATTTTCATCTAAAAAGTCTCTAATTTATAAAGCCATTACTATATGGAACTTGGAAATAATGTAACCAATTGGAAGCTTAGAACAAAATGACCTCATAAAAAAGATGATGCCGCTATTAAAAGTAAAACAAGAGTGACTTGAAATCCTTTCTTATATGCTGTACAGTATGTGTAAATAAAAGAAAACTGAAAGCACAAAATATAGCGCATGCATTATCAAATCTAGAACCTACTTGCCCTCAAACCAGTCAATTAAGAAATTTTAATTTCCACCACCCATTACTACTAGCCAACAATTTTGACATACGAAAAATCTACCAGAGAGTTGGTAAATAATATGCATGTGGATTTGACAATAAACACAACATAGATGCCATGTTACTAAGAAGAATAGAAGATAAAACAATTGCATTATTAACAACAGCACATTGCAGTATAATTTATTTTAAATTGTATTTTTCATACTTTCATTCCCCTACTATGAGCATACTTTAAACTACTATAAACTCCCTTTACATCAACTCTCATCTCAAAACTTTGAACCCCTGTGCAGCACTCCAAAACATAGCTTGCAATTCTTCAGACATCCCAGCAGCACTTTAGATTTTCCTCATGCAAAATTCAGTCTTCAATTCCCTAACAATTTTTAGATGCTTCCTTGTATCATTTAAGACCCGTACCCCTCAAAGGTGTCAAACTGCTGACATAACTCTTTAGGCTGTCCCCATATAGTGCTTTAGTGTTTTCTGCAGCACAGTTTGACAGCCTCTTCTACTGCAGCATTGATGACTACTGTTCCAAACATTTTAGCAAAGCAATATGTACTCAACTTTAACATTTTTAAAATCTGTCTCAACCATGATCATGCTAATATATTTATTAATGATATATTGCCCAAATCATTTATCATCCCTGCGTAGGCTATGCTACACTAGGTGGTCATCAATAAAATAAGCCTCTCTGGGCAATATCTGCAGCTTATTGTACATCAGCTTTATGATTCAACTATAAGGCTATTAAGCAGACTATAACAATCAGCTATTCCACAGAAACAATTAAATTAAAATCAGAGCTTAACAAAGCCACATTTGGCTGATTTGCTAAGTCTCGGGACACAGTGAGCATTTGTCTACAGTTCATCCTCATTAGCAATTCCCTTTGGTTATTTGTGGTATTAGTATTGAAGTGAACAGTATATGGAAAGCAGCAGATTGCACTTTGCTTTGCACATATTAAACTTATATGCATTTGGAATCTGCAGATTGCATTATGTGAGTATACCACAATCCTTACAGATGTCACTAAAATATAGATGACATTTTCTGTGTATATATCAGCACCAAAGTCAGGTCCAGATTTACTATTAGTTACAGGATGCCTTTGTGGCAAGAGGCAACTTTTCACGATCACCAACTAAATTGCTCCCTTTATTATTAGAAATGATGAGCATATGTGCCTGGGTTATACTTGTAGGGTGTTTGTCAATCTCAGTTTAAATTCTGGACATTGCAAACTTTAATCCAAACCCTGTTGAAGTCACTTTTGAAAAATCAATTCAGGACAGTTTCAAGTCTAATAGCACCATGCTCTAAAAGCTACGTTATAAATTGTGGGTAGCTGCCTTTTTTATCTAGTTTGCTTGCTGGAACTGGCATGGGGACACATTGGACACTTTCATCTGTCATTGTCTTTTTCTGGGCTTCCAGAATACTCCTGCACTTTGAGGAGAATTTGACTGCCTTAATTATATTTTAAGTGCTCCAACATGGAAGCTCTATAGACTAATTTAATAATATATAATATTGATCCTGAACCCACCCAGGCCTGGACCTTTATGAATGGGAAGGGAGAAGATTGCTGCGCTAATCTCAGTGTCAGTGAATTCCCTGAATAGCTTAACAGGTTGATTGGGTGTCACAGTCAAAAGGCGGATTGAAGACAGGGAATGCTTAATAGTCAGTATAATGGAGACCAGTGCTTAATGCGACCAAGTGTTTAGCCAAATATGGGTGGAGGAGACAGCCTGTAGTGTATTTTTATCTGTCAGGAAAAGATCAACTCTCAAGTAAGATTGTTAAGTATGAGAATAAAATGTATAATGCCTTTCACTGTATTTAAGACAGCACCAGGGGTCATAAAGGTCCTCTGTGTAAAAAAGGAGAGGGCTGTAAATCTTTGTCTATGTCTATTGGAAGAGTCAGCTATGTCATTAGAATTACATATAATGAAGTTTGAATATATTTTTATTATAAAAATTTCAAAGGGGTACAAAATAAAAGAGGGTGAGGGGAAAAAGGAGTAACAATTGAAAACAGTACATATGTACTTCCACAATCATCACAGGTAGGTATTATCCAAATTAGAGGAACTTGTTAGGAATCATATAACATATAATTATGGTAAAACAAATAAGATCATCTTTGGGTCTAGTGACAGAGAGGAAAGACCCATAGAGGAAAGAGTGAAAAATAAGAAACAAGAAAAGAAAAGAAAGAAAAGAAAATAAGCAAAGCAAAGAGAGTGGAGAAGCAATGAAAGTGGTGAATACAAAGTAATTCTTAGGATCAGCAAGACCGCCTTAATTTGTCTTCAAACAGGTAAGTTAGCACATGAGGTTAGAGATGTGCAGTAACTGATATAATAGGATCCCTAACTGAGTAAATATGCTGCTGCATACAATGAATTGGTTGATGCTCACAACACCAAGCGGAAGAGCTACAATGCATCACCACAAACATTGCAGATTTAGAGAATCACTCTCGCAGGAACAACCTCAAAATTAGAGGTATCTCTGAAACCTCACACCTGCAGAGGTGACCCCTGCCTGTAACAATTCTTTAAAATACTGTCCCATCACTGATCACCTTTCAAACCGTGCAATATACCAGCAGAAAAACCTCATGATGTGCTGGCAAGACTCCACTTCTTTCAATCTAAGGAATGCATTCTCCTATCTGCCAAAAATATGTTGCCATTCCCAGAGCCATATGCAACTTTTTCACTCTACAGTATCTGTTGCCACGGGCAAAAAATGCAAAGAACTTGCACCTATCAGATCTGCCTTGAGAAAGCAACACATCATATTACAAATGGGATCCCAACCAAGCTTATTATTACCTACACACTGCAACGTAAGAAGTTAATACATTTTCGCGTTGGCCTCATTTGTTAAACCACATTCCTTGTATAGCTTTTCAAGGGGTTGTAAAGGTAAAAAAAAATCCCTAAATAGCTTCCTTTACCTTAGTGCAGTCCTCTTTCACGATTTTGCTTTTAAATGTGCTTATTTCTTATGAGAAATCCTCACTTCCTGTTCTTCTGTCTATAACTACACACAGTAATGCAAGGCTTTTTCCCTGGTGTGGAGAAAGCCTCTTGAGGGAGGAGGGGGCGAGCAGGAGGGTCAGGGCGCTGTCTACTTTGCAGATAGAGAAAGGACCTGTGTGTTTGTGGACGTCCTGACACTCCTGCTTGTCCCCTCCCCCCTCAAGAGGCTTTCTCCACACCAGGGAGAAAGCCTCACATTACTGTGTGTAGATTACAGACAGAAGAACAGAAAGTGAGGATTTCTCATAAGAAATAAGGACATTTAAAAACAAAATTGCTATTTAGGAAAAAATGTTTTACCTTTACAACCCCTTTAATGACAAAAAAAAGAAAAACATAAATATATATTTTTCACAGTGTAAACATATCCTAAGAATATCCTACAGAATAAATAGACATTGGGGTTGATTTACCAAAACTGGAGAGTGCAAAATCTCAGCTTCAGGTTTATATGCAGAGCTGGACCAGATGTTGCATGCCCCAGTTTTAAAAAATCAACCCCAGTGTTTCAGCATTCTATTGTAGCTCACATTTAACATAGATAGCATTAAAGCACTTTTGATGAGCTGCATTTTAAATATGAGGGACAACAGTTAAAAAATCAGTTTAGCGTGTATAACTTTCAGGGAAAAAACTTGCAGTGGATGAACAGCTGTAAAAAAAATATGTTTAGCACCTTGACAGTGCCTAAACTCAACAATATACTTCTTTGAAGCATAATGTAGGAATTAGCCTGCAGGACAAAAAAAATCTGCAGCTAAGGCTCATCTGTGGAAAAATTGTGTGGAACACTTGCAGTGCCTGAAGCATCAGAATATGGTAGTAAGGAAGTGTGAGAGGGTAATGGCAGCAGGCCAGCAGTGGGGGCAGGAGATGATGGTAATTTATCAAAATTGAGCTGGCCACACTGTCAGGGGGACAGGCAATTTAGTTTCTCTGGGCCAGATTCACCGTAGCCCGGGCGGCAGCGTAACGTAACCGATTTACGTTACACCGCCGCAAATTTTCTGTCTAAGTGCCGATCCACAAAGCACTTACCTGGAAATTTGCGGCGGTGTATCGTAAATCCGTCCGGCGCAAGGCGGGCCAATTCAAATGGGGCGGGTACCATTTAAATTAGGCGCGCTCCCGCGCCGGACGTACTGCGCATGCTCCCGACGCAAATTTCCCGACGTGCTTTGCGCAAAATTACGACGCGTCAACGTTTTGTGAATCGCAACGTGAAAAAAAGACTTGCGCCGGGAAAAAGGAAAAATTAAAAAAAAATTCAAAAGCGACGCGGGAAAGACGGGTATACTTTTACATGGTGGAGTAATTTTCCACTTTGTAAAAGGTGCCCTATCTTTGCGACGGCAAACTAACACTTGCGGCGACGTAACGACGGGAAAACGTTTTGTGGATCGCCGTAACTCCTAATTTGCATACCCGACGCTGGTTTACGACACGAACTCCCCCCCTCTTTTAGGGCCCGAATCCTGGGGTCCTTACAAACACTGGAGCATGAATGAGCCAATTTGCAAAAATGTTTCCAAAAGCAGGGGGACTCAATGATCTTACCACACTCATATACAACTCTCAAGGTTTTGAAGGGGTAAAACATACTCCTAGAAGCCTGTTCCATATCCTATGTCTCTCTGCCAGTACTCCAACCATCCTCTTTTTCTTCATGCTCCTTTTTTACCTGCTGCTGCCTCATAAAAATTGAGTCAGTTTTGAAAGAGTCATCAGGCAGTCCTATTCTTTCTCCTGTTGCTGTGCCTTTAGTGCCCAGTTTATTGCACCATGCAGTTGCTAGTCAAATAGGAACATCAGAGGGATTATTTTGCTGATCCTTGCTTTGTTCTAGTCGCCCCTTCAAATGGTGACACGAGTGTGTATGTAACCTGAATCAGAAGCAACTGATATGGTGAAAAGATTCATAATCTGTCCCAGTCCCAGACCCTTATACCTGAAGTGGTAATACACTCTTCTGGCCTGCTGCAGCACATCATAAAAGAAAGAGTACCTAACTATGAAACTCTGGACCACCAGGCTAAGGGCATGAGCAAGATAAAGCACATCTGTGAACTTAACCCTGCTAAATTGTAGACATCAGGTTGGTGTCATGGTGCCATTGTAACACATGGCCTTGACTTGCACAAAATGACAAGAGGTCAGCCACCTCTTGAACTGTCCCTAAAAAGCTGACATAATCCCTGGTCCAGTGTGGCTTTTGTCTCCCAAGAATACAAGCTGAAAATCAGCTGTAAAACAGTATTTTTTACAAGCCTTTGTCTAGGTTGAACACTTGGGGGAGGCCATTGAGAAGGAGGGGTTAGAGGTAACTGAGCTGCTGCCACCATCACCAAGTTGCAGGACATAGGGGGGGCACTAAAGCTCTAGCAGTAATTAGTATCTTCTACAGCCTCTGCCAAATATATCCAGGCCAACATAATAGAGCACTCTGGATATTTTTTTTTAGTTATGTACACCCTGGCAATGACATGGTCGAGCAACATAGAGAAATTAGCATGCCACACAGTTGCATAATGGAGAAGACTGAACTGAAGCAGTAGCAACTGCAAAGCCAATAAACAGACATCAAGACACTGGCCATCATCATAGGTGAATATTTTTCTAATGCTCCAGCAGCTTAGGAAGAGCCGCCTGCTTGGTCGAAGAGGCTGTTGGAGACAGCAGAATTGGGTTAGGAGATTTACTGCGTGGTTGAAGCCTACGTGTGCCTATACTTGTGTAGGCTTCCAGCCCTTCCATTTGAAGTTGCAACAGATGCAGATGAATATTCTTGTGAGTGGGGGGAGGGGTTGATAAGGGAGGAGCATAGGTGTCTTTCTGGTTTCCAGTTTCATTGATGTGTTGCTCCCACGAGAGTTGTGGTGAACAGTCATGTGTCTAATCATGCAAGGGGTACCAATATGTGGTATATTTATTACTCTCGATAGGCTGCAGACAGAGGCTGAAAATCACCATGGTGCTGTAAGCAACACATGTGCTAAAAAAGACAAGATTGCTAAACTCTGCAGAGTGGTCCTGGGGAGGTAGTAGTGACCTGCACCATTGGATAGTGCCCTCTGGTAGAATAGGAAGTCTGCTCTCTCCACTGCAAGCGAGAAATGCTATTGGCTGTTATATCCACAGCATTTGCTGTTGGGAAAACTGGTCACCCCAGCCAGCTATCCATGTGCTGAATGACTGGACTCCTCCCTGTTCCCCTCCCCTCTAGTTCTGCAGGGTAAGTCTATGTGACAAACCCATGCAGACTCCTGCTGCCCACACTTCTTAAGTAAGAAGATCTGAAGTAGGGAAAAGCTTTTTGATGGTGTCACTTGAACTTTGAAGAAGGTTTTACAGCAACACGATTAAAGCATACAAAAAAAAGAGGGGCTTGCTCTAGATGAGTGAGAGATTGAATAAGGTTCAAAATTGGTTTGGTGTGGAGATGGGCTTTAATATGTATCATAGCCTGTGTTAAAGTAAATTACTAATTTAGTAACTTGTCCCTATTTAGTTCGATTTTTCAGATAATGCTGTGTTCAATAATTAAAGCAGAACATTAAGAAACTTTTAGCGACAGTACACCTATTCCAGTTCATCAAATAAAATTTAATAACATATTCCAGTTATCTAATACATGTCTTATTACATTCAAACACTTTTTAATAAATTGAGGCAGCATGTTAAAAATAGTGGTGTCTTGGGTCCCCAGTGGTTTGGATTGGGTTCGATTAACATTTAGGAAGGTCAGAGAGGAAAATGCTGTGTTGTTTACTCAGACAGAAGGTCAAAAGAGTGATCTAACTAAATCAATAGTTTCTTCAGACAGTTTTAGATCTTTAAAATGAAGCTAGGTTAAAAGAAAATGACATGGATAAAGACTAGCTTGCTAAAGCTATTCATTGTAGCAAATCTATTTATCACTTCCATTGAACACTCTTAGTCTGTTTATAAGAAGTCATTCTTACCAGTGCTGTCATCATAAGCGATAGTCACTGTCTTCCATTTGAAAAACTGCACCAAATCAAGGATTGCTCGGCTAAGTGATGAAAAGTCTGGGTACAAGCTGACATAGAAAGAATCCTTGTTATCAGAAACCTGATGCTTCCATCGAGTCTGAATGTGTGGAACTCCAAGTGCATTGCATATAGACTGCACTGCATTTGCTGAAGAACTGTGAGAAGGTCCAAATATTGCAGCCACTCCAAGGGATAGTTGTTCACAAGCTGAAAAAAAAGAAGCATTAAATTACTAGTCTGTTTTACCACAACAAATCAGTAAACGATTTTTTGGTTCCTTATTTGTATTATTTTGTGACTGTGTTCAATAATTAACACACCTTTCAGGGAATACTTATGAAAATGTTATTGTGTGTTTTTATACAATGACAATAAAGTCTTAAAGTTTTTATTAGTCAACAAAATGTCACTGCACTGACCACTGACTACTAGAACACCGGTCTTACTATACTAACCAATAGTACACAAACACTAAAGCATAATTTCAAATAACTGCTGCATTATGATGATGAAAGATGTTATTAATAATATCCCTCCCCAATTGTAAAGTTGGATGGGAGGAGGAATTTTGTGGATGCCCCAATCTGCATGGTTATTCACAGCAAATTCTATCAACAATTAATATACAGTAGGCTTCAACCTACCAATAGGTCTAGCCTATAATCTAGCCTGTAAGTGTCACTAAAGGCAAAACAATAAATAGTTTTAGAGTAGAGAAGGATTAGACCCCCTATCATATTTTATTGTTGTCTGTGCCCCCATTAGGGAGATTCAACTTCTATATTTGTCCTGTTTACTGTTATCATAGAGAGTTAAAGTAAAAAATTCTAAATTTTGGGTTGACGTCAGGACAGGAATAGAGGAGGGATCTTCAAATGGGGACACTAGTTCTGGTGACCATGGAGTCAACCAGGTATTCCTTTATTTTGAAATGATTTGTCGTTTTGGCTACATGGCAGTAAGTGAACGGAAATCTCCTTCGTTGCACACAGATGCCAAGAAAAAAACTGATAGGGATTATAACCCTCCCTTAATTTATCCAAAACGAAAAAGTGTTTAGTTGCATTTTAGGACAAGGCCCACACATATTCATAGAGGTCACACACTCCCTAAATGCAGAAATAAGTGCTTTTTTAATTTTGCTTATGTACTAATTATTTTGCTTGTTTTCTGTCCTATAGCTTTAGATCACAAATAACCCAACTTTCTCTAGAGGTATTACAAATCTGCATATTGATTCTAGTTGCTAAAAAGAAGCAATATTGACAGATCTGGCATCAGTATTGTCTGCAGTGTCTGCCTCAAAAATATCTGTGGCCAATAAATTAACATTTTGTTTTCCTCATATATTTTTTACAGGAACAGACTCAAATTCCCACAAAATGTTGATACTGAATGCCCATATTTAGACAAATTTCCAAACTTGTTAAGTGTGCCACATAGAGGTGCCCATGGCTAGGTTACGATTCTTAAGGTCCTTTTTACATATAAACACGTTTATGTCCAATTTGCCTGAAATTCACCCAACCGTTGCCCAAAAATATGTGGGCATTATCCAACCATTTATAAAGCAAACTTAATGGACAAGAACATTTGTGCATCATTTGTCCAGCATAAATTACTTTCCCTGCCATTCGAAGAACTGTTTTGCAATGCATTTTATTACCTGATGCGATACTTTAGCCCACTAAACTGCTGGAATAATTTATTTTAGGCTGCTGCTGATGCTTCTACATGGCTGGACAATAATGAATCCTCCTCCTAAGATCAGCATGTTAAAGTAATATTGGAATGAACATTCATGATTCAGCAAGTGCCTCTTTTGCTATATACAGTAGCTCTCCTCCCTAGTGCTAGTTTAAACACTTCACCTCTGGAAGATTTTCTTTCCTTTTCTGACTAGTTTTTGTGATACGGGACAGCAATCATTTAACTGACAATTGCGATACTGTATCAAAATAAAATGTATGACCTTTCTTTTTTGAAAAAAGAAAACAATATTTTTCCTTTCTGCTCTAAAACACATCCAATAAAAAAATGTAAAAAGTTGTTTTTTTCATCAATTTAGGCCAATATGTATTCTGCTACATATTTTTGGTAAAAAAAAATAATAATCACAAAAAGCGTTTATTGATTGGTTTGCGCAAAAGTTATAGTGTCTACAAACTATGGGATATATTCATGGATTTTTTTACAACTGGTGGCGATGAGCGACTTATAGTGTGATATTGCGGCTGACAAAATCGAACACCTAATTGACACTTTTGACACTTTTTTGGGGGGCCAGTGACATTGTTACAGTGATCAGTGCTAAAAAAATGCACTAGGGGTGTACTAATGACATTGGCAGGGAAGAGGTTAACATCAGGGATGATCAAAGGATTAAATGTGTGCCTAGCTGGTGATTCAGTGTAGTGGGGGAGGTGCTTTTACTAGTGGAATGTACACATCTGTGTTTCCGCTTTACACACACTGTACTGACAGAATGGCAATCTGCCTTGTTTACATAGGCTGTTGAAGTGGAAGGAAAATTATAAATGATTTTCATTTTTTTTTTACAAATAAATATGTGAAAAGTGTGGCGTGCATTTGTATTCAGCACCACCCCTACCACCAGAGAATACTTTGTAAAACCGCCTTTCACTGCAAATACAGCTGCAAGTCTTTTTGGGTATGTCTCTACCAGCTTTGCACATCTAGAGAGTGACATTTTTGCCCATTCTTCTTCTCAGATTGGATGGAGAGCGTCTGTGAACAACAATTTTCAAGTCTTGCCACAAATTCTCAATTGGATTTAGACCTGGACTTTGACTGGGCCATTCTAACACATGAACATGTTTGATCTAAACCATTCCATTGTTGCTCTGGCTGTATGTTTAGGGTTGTCTTTTGCAGACTCTAACAGGTTTTCTTCTAAGATTGCCTTGTATTTGGCTCCATCCATCTTCCCATCAACTCTGACCAGCTTCCCTGTCCCTAGCATCCCAACAACATGATGCTACCACCACCATGTTTCACAATGGGGAAGGTGTGTTAAGGGTGATGTGCAGTGTTAGCTTTCCTCCGCAAATAGCGCTTATGTTTTATGTCAAAAAGTACAATTTTGGTCTCATCTGAACCTTTTTCCACATGTTTTCTGTGTCCCCACATGGCTTGTGGCAAATTGCAAAAGGGACTTCTTATGACTTTCTTTCAAACAATGGCTTTCTTTCAAACAATGGCTTTCTTCTTTCCACTCTTCCGTAAAGGCCAGATTTGTGGAGTGTACAAGTAATAGTTGTCCTCTGGACATATTCTCCCACCAGAGCTGTGGATCTCTGCAGCTTCTCCAGAGTTACCATGGGCTTCTTGGCTGCTTCTCTGATTAATGCTCTCCTTTCCTGGCCTGTCAGTTTAAGTTGGCGTCCATGTCTTGGTAGGTTTGGAATTGTGCCATACTCATTTCATTTTTGGATGATGCTCTACAGTGCTCTGTGAGATGTTCAAAGGTTGGGGTATTTTTTTATAACCTAACCCTGCTTTAAACTTCTCCACAACTTTAATCCCTGACCTATCTGGTGTGTTCCTTGGCCTTTGTGGTGCTGTATGTTCACTAAGGTTCTCTAACAAACCTCTGAGGGCTTTACAGAACAGCTGTATTTATACTGAGACTAAATTACACACAGATGGACTCTGTTTACTAATTAGGTGACTTCTGAAGGCAATTTGTTTCACTAGATTTTAATTAGGGGTACCAGAGTAAATGATGAATACTGAGTGAATACAAATGCACGCCACACGTTTCACAATTTTATTTGTAAAAAAAAAATTGAAAGCCATTCATAATTTTCCTTACACTTCACAGTTATGGACCACTTTGTGTTGGCCTATCATATAAAATCCCAATAAAATACATTTAACTTTTTGGTTGTAACATGACAAAATGTGGAACATTTTAAGAGATATGAATACTTTTTCAAGGCACTGTAAAAATAGGGAATATGGGTTGGATTGACATATGGAGGATATTTTTCCCTAAAGAGCCCCAGTTTTCCTGTTTTTCTCAATGACATATTTAATTTCTGGAATAAATCTTTGTGTCAGGTATCCCAGTACAGTTCATATTGTAATTAAAATATAGTATGATCCAAGATGAGTCTTTGATCACTTTCTCCTAATTGCCTGGCCCTAAGCTAAACTGCCTATTTTTTAGACCCCTTAGAAAACGAAATGCCTTTTGGTTACATCTCATTACCTCTCATAATTCTATTGAGCAATAGATAGGAAAATTATTTATTGTAAATGCTGCCTTTCCTGACCTCCAAACCTGTTGGGAGATATTTAAAGCCTTCTTGCCAGACATATTTATTACAGAAATAAATGCTGTTAAAATGATCACAACATTATATGAAGCTCAGGTGGAACAGCAATTGCATACACTCAAAAGAAAATGTGTATCTAATACACTGAGCAAAATTATAAATGCAACACTTTTATGTTTGCCCCTATTTATCATGAGCTGAACTCAAAGATCTATGGGCCAGATCCACAACGAGCGGCCGTAACTTAACTTTTCCTATTTAAGTTATACCGCCGCAAAATCTCTACCTAAGTGCCCGATCCACAAAGCACTTACCTAGAAATTTTCAGCTGTGTAACTTAAATTCGTCCGGCGCAAGGCGGGCCCAATCTAATGGGGCGAGTCCCATTTAAATTAGGCGCGCTCCCGCGCCGGACGTACTGCGCATGCTCCCGATGCGATTTTCCCAACGTGCTTTGCGCGAAGTTACGTTACGCCGAGTTTTGTGAATCGCGCCGGGTAAAAAAAGTTGCGTCGGGAAAAAAAAGAGATGCGGCGGGAAAATAAAAAAAAAATTTGACAGCGTCGCGGGAAAGAAGGGTCTACTTTTACATGGTGTACTAACTTTACACTTTGTAAAAGTAGCCCTAATTTTGCGTTTGCAAACTAACAACTTACGGAGACTTCACGAAGGGAAACCGCTTCGTGGATCTCCGTAAGTGCTAATTTGCATACCCGATGCGGAATTTCGACGAGAAATGCCCCCAGCGGCGGCCGAGGTACTGCATCCTAATATCCGACAGTGTAAAACTATTACACCTGCCGGATCTTAGGAATATCTATGCGTAACTGATTCTGTGAATCAGTCGCATAGATAGAAACAGGGATACGACGGCGTATCAGTAGATACGCCGGCGTATCCCTTTTGTGGATCTGGCCCTATGACTTTTTCTATGTACACAAAAGGCCTATTTCTCTCAAATATTGTTCACAAATCTGAGCACTTTCTCCTTTGCCAAAATAATTGATCCAACTCACAGGTGTGGCATATCAAGATGCTGATCAGACAGCATGATTATTGCACAGGTGTGCCTTAGGCTGGCCAGAATAAAAGGTCACTCTAAAACTTGCAGTTTTACTGTGATGGGAGGGTCAGGGGGGTTCAAAAAACAGTCAGTATCTGGTGTGACCACCATTTGTCTCACTCAGTACAGCACATATCTTTTGCATAGAGTTAATCAAGTTTTTGATTGTGGAATGTTGATCTATTCCTCTTCAATGGCTGTGCAAAGGTGCTGCATATTGGTAGGAAAATTAACACGCTGTCGTATACGCAGGTCCAGAGCATTCCAAACATGATCAATGGGTGATATGTATGAGTATGCTTGCCATGCAAGAACTGGGATGTTTTCAGCTTCCAGGAATTGTGTACAGATCCTTGCAACATGGGGCCGTGCATTATCGTGCTGCAACATGAGGTGATGGTCGTGGATGAATGGCACAACAATGGGCCTCAGGATCTCCTTACGGTATCACTGTGCATTCAAAATGCCATCAATAAACTGCACATGTGTTCATTGTTCATAGCATACACCTGTCCATACCATAACCCCACCGCCACCATGGGCTACTTGATCCACAATGTTGACATCAGCAAACCACTCATTCATATCACGCCGCACACGCTGTTTGCGATTTGCCCTGTAAAGTGAAAACCGGGATCCATCCGTGAAGAGAACACCTCTCCAAAGTGCCAGACACCATTTAATGTGAGCATTTGCCCATTTAAATTGGTTACAATGACAAACTGCAGTCAGGTCAACACCCCGATGAGGATGACAAGCATGTACATGAGCTTCCCTGAGACCGTTTCTGACAGTTTGTGTGGATATTCTTTGGTTATGCAAACCGATTGTTGCAGAAGCTGTCAGGGGGGATGGTCTCAGAAATCTTTGAGGTGAAGATACTGGATGTGGAGGTCCTGGGCTGGTGTGGTTATACCTGGTCTGCGGTTGTGAGGCCGGTTGGATGTACTGCCAAATTCTCTGAAATGCCTTTGAAGACGGCTTATGGTAGAGAAATTAACATCCAATTCAAGGGCAACAGCTCTGGTGGACATTCCTGTTGTCAGCATGCCAATTGCACGCTCCCTCAAAATTGCTACATCTGTGGAATTGTGCTGAGTTATAAAACTGCACGTTTTAGAGTTGCCTTTTATTGGGGCCAGCCTAAGGCACACCTGTGCAATAATCAGGCTGTCTAATCAGCATCTTGATAAGCCACACTTGTGATGTGAATGGATTATTTCGGCAAAGGAGAAGTGCTCACTAACAAAGATTTAGACAGATTTGTGAACAATATTTGAGAGAAATAGACCTCTTGTGTACATAGAGAAAGTCATAGATCTTAAAGTTCAGCTTATGATAAATAGGGGCAAACACAAAAGTGTTGCATTTATAATTTTGCTCAGTGTACAAATATTGCCCTCCCCCATTCCTGGCCTGCTAAGTTGCATGCTCTGGTTTTCGACCACCAGTCGCTCCTGGTGGTTTGAAGGTGGAGCGACTGGGCATGCTCCGAAACTTGTACTGCCCACTCTGACGTAATTTGCAGTTGCCCGGATTCCATGCTGATCCTGACTCTCCAATTTGGATCAGAGACACAGTGTTTACCACCGCTGGTCAGCTGGAACTTCCATCTGTAGTTGTCTTTACTCCCAGGAGGCACCCCGCTGGACTTTATGGATTCATTGATATGCCTGTTTTTCGCTTTGATCTTGTAAGTGTTTTTAACCCTTCCTTGTCATTAAAGTGGTTTTGAAGTGCCTTCTTCTCTGCTTTGTTTTTCCTATAGAGTGTGCGTTTCTTTTCTGAAGTGCTGCTGTGGTGCATTAATCACATCTCAAGAGCCAGTCATGCACTATTTGTTAAAGTATCCTTGTTATCCAGAGCATCCTATTCTCCACACTCCATGCTCAGATTAAGTGTCTTATATTGATTTTGAAGGGGCACCACACCATTGCTTGCTCTTTAAAATCTTCAGAAGTTATTGGTTCTCCATAAAAGACACAGTATCAGACAGCTGATTCTGTGTCTTTTATGGAGAACCAATAACTTCTGCAGATTTGTTGTGGACTATCTTTTTCTATGAATTCCATTGCAGCTGTGTGACTGCCTTTTCGCACCCAGGTAGCTCTAAAAAAGGTTTCATCTTATTGTGTAGTAGCACCCCACCTCTGCTTTATCTTATGCACCACACCATTACTCCTTTGCTCAGGGTTCCCCCCCTAAAATCTGTACCTGATACCAAAAGGTCTGGTATGATTTTTTTCTTTGGAGTGTGTGTGTGTGGGATTTGCATGCCATTTGCTTGTTTTTTTTCGCAAGGGGTTGCTCCTCAAAAAAAAAAAACATTTAAGATCCAAAAGGACGGGCATTGATTTTTTTGGGGGAGCAGATGTCTTTTTTTTGTTTTTGCATTTGCATGGGGCCCATCTAAAATTCATATCAAATCCAAAGGGTCTGGTATTGATTTTGGGGGAATCCCCTCCTTGAGGGTCTGACATGTATCTTGTGAACCCCTATTGCATTATTTTCAAAATTAAGAACACTTTTAGGGAAGTGTGAATTAACAGCATTTTAAAAGCTTCATAGGTAGGTTTAAGGGAACCCCCCAATAAGTTTTTTTAGGGGGAACAGTGAATTTTTAATGCTGTATTTTAAGCATTAAAGTAAAATACTATAACACAGTATTACCGTATTTTCCGGCGTATAAGACGACCCGGCGTATAAGACGACCCCCTAATTTTCCAGGAAAATTTTTGGTTTTGGGATATACTCACTGTATAAGACTACCCCCTTTTTTTCAAGCCCCACTGTGCCATTACATGCCCCCACTGTGCCATTACATGCCCCCACTGTGCCATCACATTAAATGCCCCCACAGTGCTATCACATTACTTTCCCCCACAGTGCCATCACATTGCATGCCCCCACAGTGCCATCACATTGCATTCCCCCACAGTGCCATCACATTGCATTCCCCCACAGTGCCATCACATTGCATGCCCCACAGTGCCATCACATTGCATTCCCCCACAGTGCCATCACATTGCATGCCCCCACAGTGCCATCACATTGCATGCCCCCACAGTGCCATCACATTGCATGCCCCCACTTTCCCCCCCACTGTGCCATCACTCACGTTTTGCAGGCCGGTGACAGTCTCCGTCTGCTGCGAGCATCCATGATTTCAAAGCCGCGCGCCGTCTTCTCAGCGTGTCCTGTGATTGGCAGAACACAAATTTTCCCAGTAGCGCCTCTGTTCTATATTCCGCCAATCACGGATGCCTTCTCATCTCGTCCGAGGATGAGAAGGCATCCGTGATAGGCGGAAAACAGAACAGAGGCGCTGCTGGGAAGATTTCTGTTCCGCCTATCACAGGACAGCGAGGACGTGCTGAGAAGACGGCGCGCAGCTTTGAAATTATGACGATCGCAGCTGCACGGAGACCGTACCCGGCGTATAAGACGACCCCCGACTTTGGATGCATTTTTTTGCATCCAAAAAGTCGTCTTATACGCCGGAAAATACGGTACATCAAAAAGCAAACAATTGTTAGATTGCAGCTTACTAATTATTATATGTGGTGGCTGCATTAATTGTCTTTTTTAGGTTTTCTTGTATTTATTTTCATCTGATAATTTGGCCATAAGGCCTGTTGTTTTTCAGAAAAAAAAGCTCTCATGGACATTTAGCAATTTGAGGGTTGAGACAAACCAATTACTACTGACAGGGGTGACTACAATGATCAATTTTTATTTATTTATGTAAAATCTTTATCCTAAAAGAAAATAAAAAATGTTGCTGTACCTGCTTGTGAAAATGCAGTGTTGGCTGGAGTAGGCTTCAATTTGTTAGTGTATGTAAATCTGCTAGTACATCTAACACCTCCTCCCTCAAGTTGGTGTCCAGAGGTGCCCCTGTATTCCTTCATACAGAATGGGGGCACTCAAATACAGGAGGTGTATTATTGGCCAGATCACCAGGTGAAAACAGGGGCAAAAAGCCTACAGTAAAGAAAAATATTGCAATCATATCTAATGATTAATAAGCTGCAATGTATTATATTTTGGTTTTGGATTTAATACAGCTTTCACCACTCCCTGCAGATATTTTTATCATTTGTTTTGCCATGGTACATGTTACATAGGGCAGTGCACAGCTTCCAAAACTTTTTTGCTTTGCTTTGGATATTTGCCACATTAACAGAGAAAATTAATTGAACATATTTGACTCTCAATGACTTCAATTGTGTTTGGATTCAGCATCTGATTTGTTTATGAGTTTG
Organism: Rana temporaria; assembly: GCF_905171775.1. Taxonomy (NCBI): domain Eukaryota; kingdom Metazoa; phylum Chordata; class Amphibia; order Anura; family Ranidae; genus Rana; species Rana temporaria. Next base: position 256,720,373 of record NC_053492.1, on the reverse strand, counting down.
CCCAAACTTCCCCAATGTGAGCCCAGGAGTATTGTGCTCATGCCTATTCTTCCTTGCCATATATCTAGGAGATTGGGTCGTTACCTCAATTATTCTCCTTGATCATGCTGGCTTTACAGTATGCCACACAAATCTACCACAAATCTTCAACAATTAAACTCCATTAACTACGTACTTATATGCAAATGCACTCAGACAATAAGGAAGCAAGTTGACAGTAAAAAATGGCCATATCTTAGGGTGATGTTGGAAATGTTCATTTTTTTTCAGTTTTTTTGGAGTGCTTTTATCTCATGGTATAAACTATATGGTTGTTGCCATTTGTGAGTGAGGCAGACTGTTGTAGTGATCATGTATAGTGTCCAACACAGAACCATAAGATCCAATGTACTGAAGTCAGAGAGTAAATTAGGTTGTTCCGCAACAACTCACACCAGGTTCTCCAGAGAACTCATTTAATGGATCTTCCAATAACATACAAAGTCCACAGATGATACAAGAATCCAACAAAGTAATGTAGTGTCAAAGTCTCATCTTAGAGAATACATGTTCTGATCCCTTCTAGATCTGTGCCTTCACATGTTCATGCAGAGAATACGTGGGGGTATATTCTCTAACTGATAGCCAGAAATTCCCAACATTATATTATATATTGTTTCTTTTGAATAGCTGACCAATTTGATTGGTTGTCTCTTAATTGAAAGACAGCAGGACATATTTACCTGCCACTCTTAAAAGACAGGATGTGACTTCAGCCGAAGTCACTAATTAGTATGCATCCTTGCATACTAATAAGCCCCCCTCTAATAAGTAATTAGATTGCATGTGATCTGAATAATGGTTCGATATGTAAAAACGGCTCCATCCTGTCTCTGTCTTTTTTGACAATAGACAAACCTCTTTTGACTTGCAACATGTCACAGGCCTGATGTGTAAACTAGACTTATCATTTAATCTAATTCAACTGATTGAGTAGTGGTTTGAGACTCTTCCTGTCTCTTTGAATCACAGGTTTGAAATCCGGCCTGTATATGTTAGACTCATATAATATATAATATATATATATATATATATATATATACATACATACATACATACATACATACATACATATATATTACAACACATACTACTACAACTGTCTTCTGCTTTTGTCCTGGGGGGCTCTAAGCAAGAATATCCACTCTCATTGTTACTGTTCACACTGACCATAGAGCGTTTAGATGCCCTAATCTTGGAGATTTAAAACATAGACAATTTAAAATTCTTCATTGTGCGTATTTCACCCCATACTGCCTTTAAAGACTAAATCATGCATTTTCCTCAGCCTGCTGGTGATCAATCAATTTTTTTTCATACAGTATATTCTGAGCCTGTTCATCTATCTCTCATCTATCTCTCAAATAATCTGCAACATCAACACTATGGCTCAGATCTACCTTGTCTCTTCACCCAGGATCTGATGGGACCGGTGGAAGTTTTAGTTCATACAGGTGTAGAAAGAACACTTTTAACTATTTATTGTTTTGCGCCAGGAAGAACCAAACTATGAATTGGAAAAAGACCTTCTTCCCCATCTATCCAATTCTGGAAGCAACTAGTGAACTCACACCTACCTTTGTATCAAAACACTTATAGTAACAGGGATTGCCCCAATAAGTTCACTAAAGTCTGGGTGCAGTGGCTTGGAGATGACACTATGACAACAGCACCTACGTGAAATAACTTCATGCTCCACTACTGGAATATCCAGGAAGTGATCTGCTTTTCTTTGTTCTAGGAGCCCTAATGGGGAACTCGACCCTTATGTGAGGCAAAATCTCTTATTTATAGTATTGTACATTGTTCTACGTATTGTATGTATTGCTTGTTTTAATCAAGCATCAAACTTTCTGGTTTTAGTACTCTTTTAAGTCCTCCTTTCAAATCAATAACAAAGATGGTTAAAAAAGATTCCATAAATACTATATTTAGGAAGCAAAAGAAGCCTAGAGTTAAATTAAAACAGTTGCAACACCTAAAAGAAGGAGATGGCATTGCTTTTATGAACTCTTGGCTGTATTACATTGTGGCATACCTGCAACACATGGCAAGGCAATGCCCCATAATAAACTGCAATTTTGCAGTGCATTGATTGCTTCTTCTGATTGGCCAAAGCATGCACCTGACCAAAATGCTTTGGGCAATCACTGCACAACTTGCTGTGAGAGCCATGACTGGCCAAAGGCAAGGTGCATTTGACCAATCATGGCTCAGGGGCTAAGTCCACACTCCACACTATATAAGGCTGTTTACATGGCGGCCTTGCATAGTGTGTGATAATGGAGATTGGGCAGGTAGTTAGTGGATTGTGTGTTCAGTCAGTTTAGTGCATTCAAAATAGTGTAGTGAATAACACAGTGTAGTGGTGCCACTGAAGTTTTGGTGTGTATGTATACAACGTCTGTGACACCCCACTGATCCTATTTTTTTCATTGATAATTTTTTTGTTTTTGCAGCAGCAGCAACAGCATCAGGTTATGTTGCTGTATTATTAGTACACCCCCTTCTGTGTCACAGGTGTTATTCCTCTGCGTAAGCACAGCAGTGGTTTCCTTCTTTTTTTTGGCACAGCAGCACTAATAATATTTAGGGCATAATTGCTGTCCCCCTTCTGCTTCACAGGGTGTTCCTCTTTCCGAATGGGGTAATTTGACGGTAATTCCACTGTCCCTGGTGCTACAGGACCTTCAAATGTGTGATAGTAGGAATAAAATTAGATGTGTAATTTATGCTCCTAGAACGCCTGAGGCATGTTGGGCCTCTCTATAATGGCCAGGCTGTAAAAAAGTTTCACAAATGTGATATTGTCATACTCAGGAGGTGTAGCAGAATGAATTTTGGGGTGTAATTGGAAGTATGCATATGCTGTGTATGAGAAATAACTTTGTGTAATTTTTTTTTAATCTTAATTTTCCCAAGAATTGTGGGAAAAAATTACAACTTCAAAAAACTCACCATGCCTCTTAATAAATACATTGGAGGTATTTGTACTGTCCTGACATTTCAGGGCCTCAATAAATGACATAGGCTGTCAGTACATCAAGTGTGATAAAAATGTTTATGATGTGCTTGTAGACTCTATGGCCCGGATTCACAAAGCACTTGCGCCGACGTATCTCGAGATACGCCGCGTAAGTGAAAATATGCGCCATTGTATCTGTGCGCCGGAGCCACAAACTAAGATACACCTAAAAACTGGCTTCAATCCACCGACGTAACTTGCCTACGCCGGCGTAGCATAGGCGCACATTTAGGATGGACGCTCCCATTGTTTAGCCATTCAAATATGCAAATGAGGGAAATACGGCGATTCACAAACCTAAGTGCGCCCGACGCAGGCTATGCGATGTGCGCATAAGTTGTACGTCCGGCAAAAAAAGTTAAGCCCCATAAAGCAGGTGTAACTCAGCAGCAGACATGCAAAGGTCTGCACCAGGGAACTCAAGCCAACGTATTTTACGTAGTTTACGTTGGACGTGAATATGACTAGGCGTAGGTTACGTTCACGCCATAGGCAGTGATCAGGCGTATCTTAGGCAGTTGTTCCGATGTGTTTGTGAACATGCGCACTGGGATGCGTCCACGGGACGGCGCATGCGCCGTTCGTTATACGTATCTGTCTGGCGCGCGGCCCATCATTTGCATGGGGTCACGCCTCATTTGCATGGCTCACGCCCACTTCCACCTACGCCGGCTTATGCCTAGGAAACCCAGCACAGTTTTGGGAGCAAGTGCTCTGTGAATTCCATGCTTGCCTCTCTGCGCTGCGTCGGCGTAGCGTACAGGAGATTTGCTACGGCGGCATAAATGTGCTCCGCTGTCTGTGAATCCGGGCCTATAACTTTCACACAGACTAAATAATATTCACTAATTTGGGTTATTTTTACCAAAGATAAGTAGCAGTATATATTTTGGCCCAAATTTATAAACAAAAATTACTTATTTGCAAAATGTTATAATATAAACTAAAAAAAAGTGTTTATTTTAACAAAAGTGTAGCTCTTTTAAAAAAAAAAAAAAAAGAAGAAAGCTCTATTTGTGTGAAAAAAATTATAAAAATTTTGTTTGGGTACAGTGTTGCATTACTGAGTAATTGTCATTCAAATTGTGAGAGCACTGAAAGCTGAAAATTGGTCTGGGCAGGAAGGGGGTGAAAATGCCCTGTATTAAAGTGGTTAAGGGGAATCCTATGACAGAATTAAGAAAAAAAAACAGCATTGTACTTCTGTACAACCAACCTGTCTGTTTTTTCCCGAACGATCAGTGCGGTTGGCTATAACCAGAAAGACCAATCAATGTGTTCTGATGTAGGGAAAGTCAGAACACAATAGCGGGAGTGATTCCACAATCCACATTGAAAGTGTGGATCGAGGAATCAGATTTTTTTTTTCCCTTAAGCCACTGGGTGAACAAAAAAAAAGAGATTAATGTACAGTCTGCAATATGGTTCATTATTTCAACCACTGAAGAGAGGGGCGTAATTATTTACTATCAATCTGTGCTTTCTCTTTATCCTGGAACACAAAAACTAAGCCCTGAAGCTGAGAGGTAAACTAACTCCATGCTTGTACTGTACATTGTATTGTAAATATGTTTTTCTGTGCAATTTGTAAATAGCATGTAACATATCGTGCTGTACATTGTGTTGTAAATACTGTTTAGTGTGTCATTTGTAAATATTATGTAACCCTATTAATGAATATATATTGCAGCTTGAACTACTTCTTTTGTCCTTAGATTTATCTCTGTTTATGTAAATACTCCTACAGTGTTTGGAGTATATTCACATACAGTAATTTGACATTAAATACCAGGCTTATGGCAGCAGCTAGCTGCCATAAGCTAGCTGCCATAACCTGCTAGCTGGTAGCTGCCATAACCCTGGTATCTTTATTTACATTGATAAAAGTGGTCTCAGCAGTGGATTCGCCAAGAGATCACTTTTATAGGTAGCAGAAGAGGTACTCCCCCACCTCGTAGCTTCCCGGTGTCTTTCGGGTATATGGGAGCCATTAGTAAACCCGGAAGAGATCCTATCTGATCGATGGTTGGGCAGAAAGCCAAGTAAAGGGAAAGATAGTGCCCACTAGGGCTCTATGCCCTTGGAAGAACGGAGCGACGTTTGAAGCCACTTTCGCCTCTCAATAAAGAGGACCTGTCATGCTTATTTCTATTACAAGGGATTTGTACATTCCTTGTAATTGGAATAAAAGGGAAAGAAATTAAAAAAAGAAAGGGATAGTGTAAAAATAAAAAGTAAAATAAATAAAAAAATATTTTTCAAAGCGCCCCATCCCTCCGAGCTTGCGCGCAGAAGCAAACGCATACGTAAGTCATGCCCACATATGTAAGTCGGGCATGCATATATAAACAGCGTTTAAACCACACATGTAAGGTATCACCACAATTGTTATAGCAGGAGCAATAATTCTAGCGCAAGACCTCCTCTGCAACTCTAAACAGGTAACGTAAAACATTTTAAAGCTCCACCTATGGAGATTTTTAAGTACCGTAGTTTGTCGCCATTCCACGAGCTTTCACAATTTTAAAGCATGATATTTAAGGTATCTACAGTATTTACTTGGCGTAACATGATCTTACACATTAAGCCCTGTACACACAATTGGTTTGTCTGATGAAAACGGACCAATGGACCGTTTTCATCGGACAAACCGATTGTGTGTGGGCCCAATCGTTTTTTTTTCAATCAGTGAAAAAAAATAGATCATGTTAAAAAATTTCCTATGGATAAAAAAACGATAGAAAAAACAATCGTCTGTGTGGAAGTCCATCGGTCAAAAATCCATGCATGCTTAGTATCAAGTCGACGCATGCTCGGAAGCATTGAACTTTGATTTTCTCAGCACGTCGTAGTGTTATACGTTACCGCGTTTGGACACGGTCGGATTTTTGACTGATGGTGCGTAGGCAAGACTGATGAAAGTCAGCTTCATCGGATATCCGATGAAAAAATCCATCGGATTAGATTCCATCAGATATCCAATCGTTACTGTTTTTTTTTTATAAAGGCGTTTTTTCCCAAAAACATTCGTTGGAAAGGCCACTCCCCGAATACAAGTGAAACATAAAATATTGCAATGATCGCCATTTTATAATCTTGGGTCTCTGTTAAAAAAATATTCATTAGGTTTTGAGGTTCTTAGTAATTTTTTAGCAACATATAAAGATTTTAACTGGTAAGCAACAAATGTCAAAAAAAGGCCTGATATTAACTGCTTCCCTACCTGCCCATTGTCAAATAACATCTATAGGAGGGATCTCCCATCCTGGGGTGGCATCATCTGACATCCTGGGCTTCCCGGCCATCAAGGGGGTGCGTGCGCGCCGCTGTGTCACTCGAGATCCGATGCGCATGCCCGGCCGCTGTGATATCTGCCGGGTAACCGCAATTGCCCGGTAACAGAGCAGGACCGTAGATCTGTGTGTGTAAACAGGGGAGAGGAGACCGATGGTGTGTTCCCAGTACAGAGGAACACCGAGTCTCCTCCCTTTGTGAGTACCCACCCCCTACAGTTAGAATCACTCCCTAGGTAACACATTTAACCCCTTGATTGCCCTCTAGTGTTAACCCATTCCCTGTCAGTGACATTTATGCAGTAATCAGTGCATTTTTATAGCACTGATCACTGTATAAATGTGAATGGTCCCAAATATGTGTCAAAAGTGTCCGATATGTCCGCAGCAATGTCAGTCACAATAAAAATTGCAGATCGCTGCCATTACTAGTAACGCTATAACTTTTGCGCAAACCAATCAATATACGTGTATTGCATTTTTTTTACCGAAAATATGTGGAAGTATATATATCTGCTTAAACTGAGGAAAAATTTTGCTTAAAAAAATGTGCATATTTATTACAGCAAAAAGTAAAAAAATATTGTGTTATTTTCAAACTTGCCGCTCTTCTTTTGTTTATAGCGCAAAAAAAAATTAATTGCAGAGGTGATCCAATACCACCAAAAGAAAGCTCTATTTGTGGGGAAAAATGATGCGCATAATTGCGCAATTGTCATTCAAAGTACAACAGCGCTGATAACTGAAAATTGGCCTGGGCAGGAAGGGGGTGAAAGTGCCATGTATTGAAGTGGTTAAAGTGGTTGACCTAGTTAACACAGCAAATAACCTTAAAGGATCCCTGGGCATAAATCCTGTAGGGCTGGTTCACACTGGTGCGTTGTGACATTGCCGGCATGGCACCGTCCTAATCGGTGCAACGCCCATCTGCGGCACTGCACGGGTTTCAAAAAGCAGTTTTTGTACTACTTTTTGCGATTTCGGCCCGCGATTTACATTGACATCTGTGCAGAAATCTGCAGAGTTGTCATAAAAATCGTGGCTGAAATCGGGACTTCCAGCGGGAGTGAAATCGTGCAATTTCAGCTGAACTCACACGGCTTCACTCCCGCAGCCCAGTGTGACACACTGGGCTCACACTGGGCTTATAGATAGCCCCTTTAAAGGAAGGTGTGCTTTTAAAGAAGGAATGCAACTGTGGCTGTGACTGCTAACTTTTTAATACTGACATGTATTGTCCAGGGCATCTTGAATTGTAATCTTGACTACAATCGCTTACATTTACAGAACTACCCATAATCTATCCAGATTTACAAATTGTAGCTCTATATGGGTTTACAACCTAAATGTATTGTCTGCTATTGATAATTGTGCAAAAAAATGTGCTTGCATTTAACATATTGTTCTGGTGCGATACGTAATTCATATGTAAATAATTCAAAACCGTCAAATAAAAATATTTGTTCAGCTTTTGAATATTTTTTGCCTTTATCAAGATCATATTTTCCTGCTACTAGCCAATACACTTTGTGTGTTTAAAAATCCATTAGATTTGCTCCTTGTTGAACTCTAGGAGTGCATATGTATGTCTATTAGGCCTTTGCATACTTTTATTGTGATGATCTCTGCTCCTTTTCACTAATGGAAATAATCATAAATAGAAAAGCTTGTCAAATTTATAGCATAAAGGCGCCTGTAAAAGGTTTTTCCCACTTTCATAGTACTAAATATACAGTTGTAAAGTAACCTTTTTATTTTAGTGTTCAGAATTTCAACCTCAAATTATCTTAACATTTAAGCCATTGGAATATAAATAAATATTGTTGTATTTCACATTTTCAATCAATGCATTTGAATTTACAGACACAATGTAAAAGGATATAAGCATACTATTAAAGTTGCTATGGCTTTTGATAAAGGTACTCACATATACGACTACTGTATGTGGCAGAAGAATATTCTTATTCTATAGTCAATCGTTTGTTATGCACATCCCATTAATTGAATCAATAACTATTGCTTTTATTATGTGGGACAACAAAAATGTAATTCCAAATCAATATTTGTGCTAAAAAAAACATTTTTATTAACCACTTAAGGACTGAGCCTCTTTCAGAGATTTGTTGTTTACAAGTTAAAAACATTTTTTTTTTTTGCTAAAAAATTACTCAGAACACCCAAACATGATATTTTTTTTATAAGACCCTATAGAATAAAATGGTGGTTGTTGCAATACTTTATGCCACACCATATTTTCTCAGCGGTCGTACAAGCACATTTTTTTGGGGGAAAAATACATTTTTTTAAGTTAAAAAAATAAGACACCAGTAAAGTTAGCCCAATTTTTTTATATTGTGAAAGATAATATTACGCTGAGTAAATTGATACCCAACGTGTCACGCTTCAATATTTCGCCCGCTCATGTAATGGCGACAAACTTTTACCCTTAAAAATCTCCATAGGCGATGTCTAAAAATATCTACAGATCACCAGTTTTCAGTTACAGAGGAAGTCTAGGACTAGAATTATTGCTCTCATCCTAACGATTGCGGTGACTGTACTGTTTTCTAGTTTAGCCTACTATAGACATTTATAAGGCTTGACAGTCAATACATTTAGCTGTGCTTTAGTCAGAAAACAACTCATTCTACATTCATAAATTCAAGCATATTGAGCAATCACATAGTCCATCTTTCTATTGTTGGAGGAGCCAAAGTTATCACATTTCAAGAACCAACATCCACTTCATCAGAACAAAAAATTAGGGGGAATATTCATATTCTATATAATGAAAAAATACCAATAATTAATTAATGTAAAAAAAATTGTGCTAACTTTACTGGTGTCTTATTTTTTAAGTCAAAAAGTGTATTTTTTTTAAAAAAAAGTGCACTTGTAAGACCTCTGTGCACATACAGTATGACATAAAGTATTGCAATGACCACCATTTTATTCTCTAGGGTGTCTAAAAAATATATATATAACATTTGGGAGTTCTAAGTAATTTTCTAGCAAAAAAAGATTTTCAACTAGTAAACACAGAGACCCGGATTCACAAAGCACTTACGCCGACATATCTCGAGATACGCCACATAAGTCTATCTATGCGCCGTTGTATCTGTGCGCCGTGCCCACAATCTGAGATACGCCTAAAAATAGGCTTCCTACGACCGACGTAACTTGCCTACATCATCGTATCGTGGGCGCATATTTGCGCTGGGCGCATTTTCCGCTCCCATTGATTTTCTATGCACATATGCAAATAAGGGAGATACGCCGATTCACGAACGTAGTTGCGCCCGGCGCATAATATACGCGGTTTGCGTAAGTCATACGTCCGGCGTAAAGTTATTCCACATATAGGAGGCGCAACTAATGCAAAGGTATGGACCAGGGAGCACAAGCCGTCGTATCTTTTGTCGTTTACGTTGCACGTGAATATGACTAGGCGTAGGTTACGTTCACGTCGTAGGCAGTGATCCGTCGTATCTTAGGGAGTAGTTCTGACGTGATTCTGAGCATGCGCACAGGGATGCGGCCACGGGACGGCGCATGCGCCGTTCATTTTAAGTACTTCTATGGCGCTTGCCCCATCATTTACATGGGGTCACGCCTCATTAGCATGGCTCACGCCCACTTCCACCTACGCTGGCTTACGCAGAGGAAACCCAGTGTATCTTTAAGAGCGAGTGGGAGCGAGTGCTTGGCGAATCCAGTGCTTGCCTCTGTGCGCTGAATTGGCGTAGCGTATATTAGATACGCTACGCCCGCATAAATATGCGCCGATGTATGTGAATCCGGGCCAGAGTCTGAAAAATAGGCCCCCGGTTCTTAAAGGGGTTGTAAACCCTTGTGTTTTTTCACCTTAATGCATCCTATGCATTAAGGTGAAAAACACCTTGCTGTGTCCGCCCCTCCTGAGCCCCCGTTTTACTTACCTGAGCCCCAAATTTCAGTGGGCGCGATCCCGCATTACTTTCCCCACGTCTTGTCTGCTCTTCATTGGATAGATTGATCGCAGCGCAGCCATTGGTTCCCACTGCTGTCAATCAAATCCAATCTTCTGCACACCCACCCTTCTACCCAGTTTACGAGAATCCACCATACATGACCCGGTCATCTCAGACCATAGTCCTATTTCAATTGAGCTTGACAATTTTCTACAAATACCAGACAATGGTGCTTTCTGGCCTACTTAAAACAAAATGAATGCTTTAGATGTATGTTGGAAAAGGCATTGTCTGAATATGCAGAAACAAATGCCCCTCACAGGGCAAAGCCCAACCTTTACTGGGAAGCAGGAAAATCATTCTTGTGAGGTAGGATTGTATCCTATGTGGCCACAAACAAGAAAAACACCCCAACAAAATTATCTATAAGCTAGTGAAAGATTGCAAGCAGCACAAACCCAATTAAATAAACAACATACTCTAAATAACTTAAAAATGTGGCACTAAGCAAAGCGACTTTTTGATGCCTGGGCTGATAATGTAGAAAACATCAAGTCGTCATACGTAGATCTACAATTCCAAGTACAGGAACAAAGCAGGGAAGTTATTAGCTAGATTATGCAGCAATACATATCGGCCAACCCACATCACCACCCTAAAAAACACCCTCTCCTCATCTCTGAAGGGCATAAGTAAAACCTTAGAACTATATTATACAAAACTCTACACAGATGAACCTATAAACACGGGCAAAGCGAATAAATGGTTAGATTTGGTAGCCTTATCCTTCATAGGCAAATGCTTAATGACATGAGGAGTCAGCCGAAGAGAAGAGGGAGGATGGAGTAGGAGGAGGAGGAGAAGAAGAGGCAGGCCTCCATGCAATCCGTGGCGGTAAAACCAAATCTACATGGGTGCCACGGGTTACATGCTTGGCAACCGTCAGAAGGTTCACCCAGTGGGCAGTAAAATGTATATACCTTCCCTGCCCGTGTTTGCTAGACCACGTGTCTGTGGTCAGATGTATCTTGGCACCGAAACTGTGTGCCAGAGATACATTCACTTGCCGCTGAACATGGCCATATAGCTCTGGGATGCCCTTCTGTGAAAAATATTTCCTTCCTGGGACCTTCCATTGTGGTGTTCCAATGGCCACAAATTTTCAAAAGACCTCCAAGTCCACCAGTTTATATGGTAGTAGTTGGCAGGCTATCAGTTCCGACAAGCCAGCGGTCAATCGTTGGGCAAGAGGGTTATCCGGCATCATTGTTTTTTTACGATCGAACATTTGGGCCACGGAAGCCTGCCTTTTTGCAGAAAAACGTGAGGACGGCATGATGGAAGGTGGAGTGGAGGACAATTGTGAGCATAGAGGAGAAGGAGAAGAGGCTGGATGGTGAGAGCCTGGAGTGTGGCTTTGTGGGTTCTGATGGCGTTGCTCCCACTGGGCTCAGTGATGGGAGGCCAGGTGCCTTCTTAAGGCGGTCGTCCCTAGGTGAGTGTTGGGCTTACCACGACTTATGCGTTGACTGCAAAGGCTGCAGATGGCAACACTATTTTCTGCAGCAGACACGTTAAAAAAGGCCCACACTGCGGAGCCATAGACTGGTGTCCTGGGAGAAACAGATGTGACTGTACATGGTTGATGGCTCGCTCCTGATACATTAGGAGTCTGGTTTGTCCCTCCTGTGCAATGTAAGTTCGGCCTGCTTCTCCTCCCTATCTGCTGGTCCATTTTTCTTTTGTATCAGGAATCTAAAAGGGTGGTAACCCAGTAATGGTCCCTCTCTTTTATAGCCTGAATGGCTTTGGGGTCCTTGTGCGGACATTTATGCATGAATGAGCCAATCTGCCACAAATTGCTTGCAGAGGACCCAGAGTCCTTGGTGATGCCGAGGACAACAGTGTACTCAACAATCTTATCCCACCCATGTACAACTCCTGGGGTTTGGGAGGGCTGAAACATACCCTAGAAGTCTACAACATTTCCTTCACCCCCTCCTCAGCCCTAGCTTTCCTAACTTTCCTTCTCTCATTCCTCCCCTGCCTCCTGCTGCCTCTGCTCCACAGGGATGTAGGCAGTAGGCAAAATATCCTGCTGGTTCTGAGGCATCTCTTCCTCTTTTTCCTGCTATTGTACCTTCTGTGCTCACTCCATTACATAACTCCCTGGGTGCTTCAGTAAGAACACCAAAAGGATGGTGACTAGATGCCGCCCGTATTCTTAGCCAATTGACATCCGGGCCTATTTTGACATTTCTGACATACATGATAAAATCAGCATTTTTTGCGGTATAATTACTTAGAACCTGAAAACATAATATATATTCTGAAAACACAGATTCTGGAGAATACAAAAGTGCTTGCTGTAATTTTGTATGTGGCAAGATATTTGTGCAGACATTTATCAGTCGCAAATATTTCAATCGAAAATATACTTAAATGCATTTTAATGCACACAAACATAATATAATATCCACATTTTTGGTAAAATATAAGATGATGTTACCGAGCAAATAGATACCAAACATCAAGATTTAAAAGGTCACATGTCCATGATATGGTGACAAACTATGTTTCCTAAGAATCTCCATAGGCAATGCTATAAAAGCCTTTACAGGTTACCAGTTTACAATTAAACATGAGCTCTGGTGCTATAATTATTGCTCTCACTCTGACGTTCATGGTGATATCTCACATGTGTAGGGCAATCAGCTTTTACATGTGCCTGCGAGACCTACATATGTGTTTGCATTGACATGTGGGGCAGGGGGATGGGGGCACTTCATATTTTTAAAATGTTATTGTTTTTACCTTTTTTCCATTTTTTTGTCAACTTTATTGCCACCACAGGGGATAAACAACATCCCTTGTGATAGATTGGGCAGGACAAGTAACATGTACTCTTTATTCAGAGATCAGAGGTGTAAAGACCCCCGTCTCCCCCTCTGCCCTCCAAAGTAGCTGATAATACATAGAGTAGTTTGATTAGCTACCTCCATGGCTGGTAATTGCCAGGTAAACAAAGAACCAATACTGGAAATGACAATATTTATGCTGTTTCTGGCTCCATTCCTCACAGAGGAGGGGAGGAATAGATGTTTCTCCTTCTCCTCTGTGCTCAGCTGACCAAACTGCTTCCAGCCCAGGAATGGTGGCAGATAATAGTGGGAGGGAGTCCCCGTTCAAGCCCCGAACCAGCAAGATGGACACATTGCCTTCCACATGCTGGTGGAAGACCAGGATGGGCTTTGACACAAAAAAGTTGTGGCTGGGCTCCTACCACTGTAGTAACGTACAGGTCATAAACTTGCATAAGGGGACCCATTCCATTAGCTGGAATGGGAGCAAATGCATTTTTTCCAAACTTGCATTGAAATCTTGGTCATGAGAGTGATTAGGGGACATTTTAAATGCCTCTTCAGCAGCTGTTTTAAAGATATCTGCCTGTTCAAAGAAGCGGCTATAAATGGTGTAGTACAAATTCATGTCACTCATGCATGTGTTACCCAAATAACTGCTAGTTTTACCATGGTTAATACACTGATTAATATGAAAATGTACAGTATTTTTTTGTTTAGAGCGCAAAAAATAAAAATTGCAGTGCTGACCAAATACCACCAAAATAAAGCTCTATTTGTGGGGAAAAAAATTACATAAATATATTGGGTACAGTGTCACATAAACGCACAATTGTCAGTTAATGTAGTGCAGTGCCGTATCGTAAAAAATGGCCTGGTCATGAAGGGGGTAAATCTTCCAGAGGTCAAGTGGTTAATAAAAGACCACATAGATCAGTTCTTGCTGGGAAAAAAAGCATGGATTTATGAAAGAGAAGTTTTAAAACAAATCTGATTTCTTTTTATGAGGGTGTGAGCAAAACCTTAGACAAAAGCGTGGCTGCGGATGTAGTATATTTTGATTTTTCAAAAGAGTTTGACACAGTTCCCCACACACCTCAATGCACTGATTAATTTGGCAACCATGTGGCACATGTTTAATGTTGATAAATGTAAAGTTATGCATTTGGAGGCTAGAAACATGAACACATCTTACATACAGTACTAGGAGGAAAACAGCTGGGGGAGTAAATGCTGGAGAAGGATCTGGGTGTTCTGGTAGATCATAGGCTTAAAGAGTAACTCCACATTTGTTGAGAAAAAAACATTCTCCTCTGGATGATCTATGTACATTGGCAGGTGGTTCTGTCCAGCCCAGTAGATTGTTTTAAGAAAGGCCTGAATTCTTTCCTAGATACACATAATATAATTGGATACTAATTATTTATGGGCAAAGTTTATCCAGGGAACATCAAATTGCCTCTTGGGGGATCAGGAAGGATTTTTTTCCCCCTGCTGGAGCAAACTAGATCATGCTTTATTTGGGTTTTTTGTCTTCCTCTGTATCAACTCTGGGTATAGGATTGTATATATAGGATTGTATAAATATTGTCCCCTTCTATTGGGTGAACTGGATGGACTTGTGTCTTTTTTTAACAAGACTAACTATGTAACTATATGTAACTCTCTTCCTGAACATTGGGCATCATTGAGGCATTTCTTTCCATGACAATTTTTGTACATAAGATTAATAGAATCCTGCATTAAAGACCATTTTCTAAGTGCTAATATATGCATATGCGGGTCTATGAAAAACATTGGCCGCTGCATTAAACAAGAACAATACCTTTTCTGGATGCTTCAAAGCTGTCATAGAGGTTTATTCTTTGAGTATCATATGTTAAAGTTGTATTTGGAAGTAAAGTTCTGTTTCTGTTAATTGTATTCACTGCAAATCTGAAGGCTAATTCTTCTGCTCCAAAAGGTCCAGACTCTACATATTCAAAAATCCCCCCTACAATAAAAAATAAAAAAAAGGTTAGGAAGGACATAAAGTTAAAAATGAATGTCATACATTGCAAATATTTAACACATCAACATGCAAAACATCTTGGCGGTTGCTACAAATAGTGCTTTGTTCAGACCTCAAAATCATCAAGATCTCTGGACCATCTACAAATTAGTCTTTTAAGTTCTTGCCATGTCAGTAAAAACACCAAGGAATAATATAATGATACATTTCATAAGAAATAGTAGGCTACGTTCTATATGGAACATCTATCATTTCTAACTGTCAGTTGTTATGTTGGACAAACATAAAAATATAATTACTGTATTTATCGGCATATAACACGCGCCGGCGTATAACACACACCCCAATTTAAGAGGAAAGTTTCAGAAAAAAAAATACATTTTAAATAAACAACTTTGAAGTAAAATAATGGTAGCTCAAAACTTTTTTTATGAATATTTATACCACTTATTACGTTAATGGCAGATTTAATATTCTCATATCCATTATTGGGAACTAATAATTCCCCATTACATTATTTAGGTGGAATTTAGATTTCCTAGAATGGCTGTATTCAGGGCTGGGATGTCAGACAGTGTGTGTCTCTTGCCTTCCCCGTCAGACAGTGTGTGTCTCTTGCCTTCCCCGTCAGGCAGTGTGTATCTTTGCTCAACCCCCTCCCAGACTTTTTCCCACTCTGTCATTTGTACCTGCTCACGTCTTATCCCTGTCAGCTCAAATCCCGCGAGCCGTGCAGAGGGTTTCCATGGTTACGCTCTGACGGCTGCGAGAGTTAGACGGCCGTGTGAGAGACTGACTTACTGTGTGTGTACTGCAGTGGGGGGTGGCTGCCAGAGGTCACAATACTGGATCTGAGTGATCTGGGACTCCCAGGTCCCCCAGGATGTCTTCGATGGTGTCCACTCACCATGCGATCTCTATGAAGTATGTACCAATGCTTTTTTTTATATATATATCGGCGTATAACATGCACACACGATTTTCACACTTTTTTCAGTTGTGTTATACGCCGATAAATACGGTAATTTCCTTTTCCTGGGTTTATTGTGTTTCTGATATTCATACATGTGAAGATACATTTTACTTTGCTTTTTACACTGCCTTTTTATCTATATTATGTTTGCTTTTGATTTATCTCAAAATAGGCAATTGACCCAGAATAAAGGCTATGTGTGATAAATTCTGATTAAATAAGACACTGGGGATGATTTGCTAACAGGGTTTAGGCTATTCACTTAGCAAAGTGAACTTTCACTTTGCAATGGAATTTTCACTTAACTTAGTGAATTAGATGAGAAGCTTTGATTACTTCAATCATCCAATCATTTACAAAAATATTTTTTTCTTTGCATGTGATTGAGCACCACATTCACTAAACTAAGGAACATTTCCTTGCAAAGTGACCATGCATTACTATATATTTAAGAAGTAATTGTAACACTGGCCTTACAACATGTGTACCTTTCAAACACCAAGTCAATTCAAAGGGAAATAAACTTAAAGTAATAATAAACTCAACATTTTTAAGCACTTTCAGCAATTGAATCACTAATTGAGTATGCAGCTTCTTTGTCTGTTAATCCTTGCCTATGTTCCATTTTAAGCTGGTGCCATGACCTTTAGCTCATGTTTCCTGTTTCAGGATGCCCCTTTAACTTTCTGCATCCTATAGAGTCACCCTTGTATGAATTGAATAGAGTTGTGTCTTCCTACACTATGTACTTTAATATAAACATACAGCCCTGTAGCCTAGGATGGCAAGGCATTCCCCTGCTCCTTCCTCCTCCACCCTTCTTAAAGGTAATAGACTGGCTTGAGACTGAACTGTACACTATTCCTGATATGTGTCTTCTACACACCATATACTTGCATGAAAAATATCCTGCTCTCTTTATATTGTTTTCTTTGTGTGAAATACCTGATGTTCCTGCTAGATCCTTGCTTTCCTATTAAAAACTGACTACACTAGGCACGAAAACACCATGAGGTCAGTTTTCTGGCTATGCTGGAAACTACCCCCTGCCCTGCCCCCCAGACCCCCCCCCCGCATAGCAATGGGAAGATCAGTGTGCTGCAGTTTCTCTGTCAGCTCTGTTGACTTTTTATGCAGCTCAGAACAGAAGGTATGTGATTACTTCTAAAAAAAAGGTAAAACAGGTATTTATAATGTTTTTTATATTTGTGCACAAATGTTTTGCCTTTGATTAATGTTTTAAACTGAATGGGTTGTTTTACAAGTTAAGGGTTTACATATACTTGAAGCTACAAAATGCTGATGTTTTAATACTACTTTAAGCTTACACCTTGGAAGCCCAGTTTTAATGATTAAAAATAAGTATAAGGTGAACAATAAACCAGAAGTTTCAATTATCATAGAGGATCGTCGTAAAATTGGCAACGTGCAGACCAATTGAATGTCGTTTTCAAAAAGATTCTCAATAATAGTATAAATATTATCTTTAGACTTAGATTATTATAAGTATTTTTTTTCATTCAAATACATTAGCAAACCATTCATCCATTTATTTTCATTATTGTATTAATGGTATATCATTATGAAGGTGATGACATGGTGGCTGCCAGAAAGTATAATGCTATTGTCATAAAAGACATTTGTGATTATTACTAATCTGCCTAACAAAATCTTTGATATCAATACTAAATTATGTTAACCACAGGAGGTAAGCACATATTATATTTATGGAATTAGTGGGATATTATTCAGTGCTTTGTAAAAGAAGATTTTTGTGACTGTTACTGTAAGATAAAGAACAAGAAAATAATAGGACACAGAATGGAGTCTCCTGCTGTGAAACACACGCTAGCTCTATTGTTGCCAAAAAGCTACATCTGAAATCGTAATTATAGAAAGACTTCATAGTTTACCATATTTATTAAAGATCACATTTCCAATAAAATAGACAAACTTTTTGAAATAGGAAGTTTAAAATTAGCTGAACTTTTCTTTTTTTAATGTCTTCCAAATACTTTCAAGTGACAATGTATTTCATCTTGGTAACAATGTATGCCAACAGATTGTTTACAACCTGAATCTGCTTTAACATTATGTAAAGTTAATTTATGAGACAGATGAAATCAATACAAACTCAAGAGTGAAATGTTTAAACCATTTATGGGCTATTATTGTCTGTATGTATAAGCTATGGAAAAAAATGTTAATGCCCTTGTTTCAAATAATTTATCTTTACAAAAGCACATTTTATAAATGTCCATAGGTCATATTGTCATTGAAAATAAACTTCCAAAAGTTTCTACTAATTCATATCTTTTCCATTTACAAAAGTCTAATAAGAAATCTATTTAAGGTACAGTAGGTTGATGAAACACAGCAAGTCTTTAACCACTTAAGACCCGGACCTTTATGCAGGTAAAGGACCTGGCCAGTTTTTGCGATTCGGCACTGCCTCGCTTTAACTGACAATTGCACGGTCGTGCGATGTGGCTCCCAAACAAATTTGGCGTCCTTTTTTTCCCACAAATAGAGCTTTCTCTTGGTGGTATTTAATCACCTCTGCGGTTTTTATTTTCTGCGCAAAAATAGAGCGACAATTTTGAAAAAAATGCAATATTTTTTACTTTTTGCTATAATAAATATCCCCCAGTTAAGGCCGATACGTATTCTTCTACCTATTTTTGGTAAAAAAATCGCAATAAGCGTTTATCGATTGGTTTGCACAAAATTTATTTTCGATTTTTTTCATGACTGCGACATTACGGCGGACACATCGGACAATTTTGATAAATTTTTGGGACCATTGCCATTTTCACAGCAAAAAATGCTAAAAAAATGCATTGTTTACTGTGAAAATGACAATTGCAGTTTGGGAGTTAACCACTAAGGGGCGCTGTAGGGGTTATGTGTGACCTCATATGTTTTTCTAACTGTAGGGGGGTGGGGCTGGACATGTGATGTCATTGATCGTGTTTCCCTATATCAGGGAACACACGATCAATGAAGCTGCCACTGTGGAGAACGGGGAAGCTGTGTTTACACACAGCTCTCCCCATTCTTCAGCTCTGGGGACCGATCGCGGGACTCTGGTGGCGATCGGGTCCGCGAGTCCTGCGGCCGCGGTCACGAAGCTTCGGACCGGGTCGCGGGCGCACGCCCGTGACTCACGGCTGGGCACTTAAAGAGGACGTACAGGTACGTGCTTGTGCCCAGCCGTGCCATTCTGCCAACGTATATCTGCAGGAGGCGGTCCTTAAGTGGTTAATATATACTATAAAAAATCATTTGCAGTAGGGATGAGGAAATTGATCCACACTTAATAAAAATTGGCAAATCACAAATTTTGTATTAAGTATAGATATTAGGGGATTACTTATAATTAGGGTAGAACAAGTTTACTTTGTAAGATGTTCTTTTACTTAAATTGAAGAATGAGGTTTAGCTAGGTGGAAATTCATTTTTTTAAATAATAATACCTAATAATGTACAAGATAAATAAAAACATTTATTTTTGCTTCATGCTATTCCATAGCAAATGTGCTCCAGGATTTTTTTAAAGGTGTATGTACACTTACAAATTTATTTTAGCCCCCCCCCCCCACCTTCTACAAATACTGTACCTGTTAAGCATGCCAATGAAGTCCACCTAATGCAGCTTCCCATGGGGATGTGTCAGTGATGCTGCACTGCTCCTAAATTCAGAGAAGAGCTGCCACTCTTATGTAGGCTGTGCCTGCTTGCACTAGAGTGGGATAAAATGTTGCAGGTAGCATGGCTATTGGTATTGTTACTGATTCACAAGCCTGAAGCATGTCATTTAGCAGCTAAGCAATCTGTTTTATGGATTGAAAGCATTGCCTCTATTTTTGAAATCTTCCCAATGCATGCTGCAGTGCCTAGGATGGGGAGCATGTGAGATACTGTCAGGGACTTGCTGTAGTGAGACGGAGGTGTGTGCGTGCGCACACAGGTTCAAGTCCAATGAGCTGGGCAGCAGTGTGTGTGTTACATGCATTCCTGATGCGCATGGACGTGCGCTAGACGCTGCTTGGCACCAATGGGCCTTTAAAAGAACAGCAGCTGCACTTGTGCAGTACTGTTTTAATTGCAGCTTACTGTGTCCTGAAACCTGTGCCTGCTATCTGATTACCTGTTTTGACCCAGCTCTGCTGACTTACCTGGTTTCTCCAATCCTGACCTTGGCTTGCCTTGACCCTGCTAAAGGTTTCCTGCTTGATATCCTTTTGCCAACCACTGCCTGTTCATCTGACCCTGCTCCAGCTTACTGCCTTATGCCCTGTACACACCATCGGTCCATCCGATGAAAACGGTCTGATGGACCGTTTTCATTGGTTAACCGATAAAGCTGACTGATGGTCAGTCGTGCCTACACACCATCGGCTAAAAAAACGATTGTGTCATAACGCGGTCACGTAAACCGCGTACGACAACACTATAAAGGGGAAGTTCAAATCCAATGGCGCCACCCTTGGGGCAGCTTTAGCTGATTTTGTGTTAGTAAAAGACGATTCGCGCTTTTCTGTCTGTTACAGCGTGATGAATGTGCTATCTCCATAACGTACACTAGTTTTACCAGAACGAGCGCTCCCGTCCCCTAATTTAGTCTGAGCATGCGTGGATTTTTAACCGATGGACGTGCCTACAAACGATCTTTTTTTTCTATCGCTTAGGTATCCATCGGTTAAATTTAAAACAAGATTGCTTTTTTTTAACCTATGGATAAATAACCGATGGGGCCTACACACGATCCGTTTGGATCGATGAAAACAGTCCATCAGACCATTCTCATCGGTTTGATCGATTGTGTGTACGCGGCATTAGTCTGTCTGATTATCTGTATTGACCTGGCTTGACTGACTCTGCTCCAGCCTGCTGCCCTGCTCTGTCTGATTACCTGTGTTTGACCCAGCTTGTCTCACCCTGCTCCAGCCTGCTGCTGATCCTGCACCATCCAGCTCACTGGATCACTGACCTGCATCTGCCTCTGCTGTCACCTGCATCCCAGTCCTTAATGTCGCTCTCGAGGCTACAGTCCCCACTCCAGTGGCTCCTGAGCCAGGGATGTAAGATAGATATCCCCCTACATTTCATGCTCTACTACGAGGTACATAACAGATACAAACGTAGGAGGGTTTGGTTGAGTCAGGATAAATAAAGGATATTTTTTTTTTTACTTTATGAGGTTTGCGCCTCACATAGTAACTGGATTTGATACTTATTTAAACTCTTAAACATGAGATTTAAGTTGTACTTTAAGCTAAGCAAAAATACATTTTTAAAGAGCTCCACCCCTTTAATAAATACATGGCAGTTCATTGTCCTTTCTGCAGATCATCATAAAATGTAATATTCACAAATGTATGCATTCTGCATCATGTGTTTCTCCACACATATAAATGTATCTAATCTAACACATGTGCAATTCTCTGATCCAGGAGAATTAGTAAAACCTATATGTTGGGTCCATATGAATACTTCCATGCAGGTGTTTCAGACATTGGGTAAGGTTGAGACCAGACAATTTTCTAATATATGCATTCCAGATACTTGACCACTGGGGAGGGGGACTCCAGGCTAAATAAGTTCAATACAGTAGAACATCAATATAATCAGAGCAAGGGACTTAAATTAATCACAA
The DNA here is from genome assembly GCF_905171775.1 of Rana temporaria. Classification (NCBI taxonomy): domain Eukaryota; kingdom Metazoa; phylum Chordata; class Amphibia; order Anura; family Ranidae; genus Rana; species Rana temporaria. The sequence goes on along the minus strand of NC_053492.1, from coordinate 256,698,562 downwards.
ACTTTGGTAGTAGAAAATTTAAAGTAGAATGCCACTTTATTGTGCAACCTTTTGATTCTGCACCCATGTGTCATTTAAAAAAAAAGTTGGATGTGGAATAAAGTATCCATTGTGTTAATTATCATGATGTTCTTGAAGGTGTTTTAAAGGCATGTGCACTCTACAGGGCATATAAAGAGCAAAAGAGCAATATGTTTCATATTGCAGTAAGTGCAATACATGTCAAAATTAGAAGAAACTGATTATTATATCACAGTGTGGACTTTTTATTGGCAACTGGGCTGATTATGATATAAAGACTCACTACTGTTGGCCACTGCTTCTGAAAGGGCAGTGTGTATTGGAATGTACTGTATACCATTAACCATTATATGCCTGGATGACCACGACAAAGTATTTGTTTGTATGTGTGTCAAAATCACCACTTCCTGTAATATGATTTCTGATGATTCAGTCATATTGTTGCAGATCAACACATTACTTGATCTCAATAGGAGAAACAACAAGGAACATTGTAAATAAGTGAAGCCAATTTTGTATAGTACTGTACATTTTAAGCAAATGAAATACAAATACAATGTGATCATTTTAGATACCCTCAGGCCTCGTACAGACGAGCGGATAAATCCGCTGGCGGATTTTGATCTGATGGCTGTGCACACCATCAGATCAAAATCCCTGCGGAATACATCCGCGGTGACGTGGCCGCGCCGTCGCCGCGACGATGATGCGGCGACGTGCGCGACCCTGGAAGGTAAATACTTCCACGCATTCGTCGAATCAATACGACGCATGCGAGGGGTGGGATCGGACGGACTTATCCGGTGAGTCTGTACAGACGACCGGATAAGTCCGGCGGACAGGATTCCAGTGGATAGATTTCTTAGCATGCTAAAAAAAATGTATCAGCTGGGAATCCGTCGGCTGGATTTTTATCCGCTGGGAAATGTCCGCTCGGATGTAGACACGACCGGATCTATCTGCTGGAACTGATCCGCGGATCAATCCCAGCAGATAGATCAGGTCGTGTGTATGGGGCCTCAAACACAACCCTAATTTAAAAAAAGTTGGGACACTGTGTAAAATCTATCTAAAAACAAAATGCAGTGATTTGCAAACCACATGGACCCATATGTCATTCACAATAGACCAAGAAAACATATGAAATGTTTAAAAGAAAACATAAAGTAATTTTGAAATTCATGGCAGCAACACGTCTTTTTTTTTTACCGCAGTATAGCATCCCCTCTTCTTTTACCAGCACTCTGTAAATGTCTAGAAACTGAGGAGACTAGTTGTTGGAGTTTAGGGAGAAGCATGTTCTCCCATTCTTTGGTTCTAACTGCTGAACAGCAATGGGTCTTCCTTGTCATATTTTTCAATTCAAGATGCACCAAGTATTTTCAGTTGGTTAAAGGTCTGGACTACAGTCAGTCCAGTTAAGCACCCGGACTCTTCTACTATGAAACCATGCTATTGTTATATATGCAGTATGCAGTTTGGCATTGTCATGCTGAATTATCCAAGGCCTTCCCTGAAAAATGCATAATCTGGATGGGAGCATATGCTGCTCTAAAACCCGGATACATCTTTCAGCATTGATAATAAAGTTAGCATTGATGGTGCCTTTCCAGATGCTCAGGTTGCTCATTCCATGTGCACTAATGCACCCCAATACCATCAGAGATGAAGGCTTTTGAGTGCTGACAACAACCCAGAAGGTCCATCTTCTCACATGATTGCCAAAAAAAATCAATTTGTCTGACCACAGAACAGTTTTCCAATTTGCAATAGACCATTTTAAGTGAGCTTTGGCCCAGAGAAAATTCATTTCTGAATCATGTTTAGATATGGAGGTAAGAACTCTTTGTTCACAGAGAGTGTTTTTTGTAAGTATTCCTTAGCCCATGCAGTGATGTCCATCACAAAATCATAGCTAGTTTTAATGTGGTGATGTCTGGGGGCCTGAAGATCACAAGTATTCAGTATTGCCTTTCAGCCTTGTCCCTTGCACAGAGAGATTTTTCTAGATTCTCAGAATCTTTTGGTGACATTATATACTGTAGATGATTATGTATTTAAACTATTTGCAATTTTACATTCAGGAACACCATTCTGAAATTGTTTCACACTTATAGATGCATTTTTTATAGATTGGTGAAGCTCTGTCGATCTTTACTTCCAAGACATTCTGACTCTCTAATATGCTCTTTTTATACCCATTAATGTTACTGACCTGTTGCCAATTAAACAAAGTAGTTGCAAAATGTTATTCCAGCCCTTGCTTGTTAGTACCACTTTTTTTAAGACGTGTTGTTGCCATCATTTTCAAAATTACTTTTTTTTCTAAAATGGTAAATTTTCTCAGTTTAAACATTTGATGTTTTCCATTTTCTATTGAGAATAAAATATGGGTTTATGAGATTTGCAAATCCTGTTCTTAAGTAGATTTTACACAGCGTCCCAATATTTTTGGAATTGAGGTTGTAAAAGGAAATCAAAAGAACAATTTTTGAGAGAAACAAGCTGGACACATAGGCCCAGATTCACATACAAACGCCTATCTTTAGGCGGGCGTAGCGTATCTCAGATACACTACACCGCCGTAACTTAGAGCGCCATGTCCTGTATTCAGAAACAACTTGTGCTCTAAGTTACGGCGGCGTAGTGTATCTGACACGGCGTAAGCCCGCCTAATTCAAACTAGTCTGTTAGGGGGTGTGTTGTATGTAAATGTGTTGTGACCCCACGTAAATGACGATTTTTACGAACGACGCATGCACACGCATGCTCAGTATCACGTCGAATTTTCAAAGTAAATTACACCCGCTCAATGCTTAGTCGACGTGAACGTAACATATGCACAGCCCCATTCACAGACGACTTACGCAAACAACGTAATATACGACACTGTTCGTATGTTTCCGACGTCCATACCTAACATGACTTACCCCTGCTTTATGAGGGGTAACTTTACGCCAGCGTATGTCTTACGTAAATGACGTATCTTGATACGCCGGGTGGAAAGAAAGTTCGTGAATCGCGTATCTAGCTAATTAGCATATTCGACGTGGAAATATACGGAAGCGCCACCTAGCGGCCAGCGTAAATATGCACCCTAAGATACGACGGCGTAGGAGACTTACACCGCTTGTATCTAGGCAACTGTGAGACGTATCTGATTCTATGAATCAGGCGTCGAGTTGCAATGGCCCGCACTCAGAGTTACGATGGCGTATCTGGAGATACGCCGTTGTAACTCCTTTGTGAATCTGGGCCATAGTTCTCACTTCCTTGCGATGCAAGGAAAAGTTTAAAGCAAAAAGGCCTGATACATAAATCAAATGTTATTTTCACAAGCTATTTATCATATATCTAGTGATCAAACAAGCGGTGTACAAAGAAAATGTTTTAATTAACAAAAGTGATGGTGAAAGGCAAATCACATGCTAATCAAAATAGTCTCAATACAGATCTGAATCATATAAATTAACCATGAAAATGTACACTTCTCAGAGGTTATATGCTTGTACTTAAATGCAGAAATACCTAGCTGATACAATTAACTTATAGTGGTAAAACACAGTCATATGCTGCAGTCAACCATTTTGTTAATATTGCGAATGATGTAAAAATAAATCAGAATTGAAGAAAATCATACATTTCTAGATAGGAAAAATATCGATTTCTAGCTCAGTTTAACAAAAAAGAATTCATAGCTTAAAATAAGCAGTGCATGTAGCAATAAAACCATAAGAATGATACGTTTTGTAAACAATTAAGTTTGGTTCGATATCATTTAGATTTAGACACAATAAAATATATTTTTAAAATCCATATAGGAGCATTCACTAGAAAGTTCTTGTAACTAACATTTCAGTATTCAGGCTCTGTCTTGAGTTAGTGCACTCACACATATATGTGAGTTTGCGTTTGAAATGCAAACTAATGACTGGAACAATTTGTCTTGCCTTGAAAGAATGATACCATGAAGGTCACAGTAAGGACATAGTTATGGTATGGTAGATAGAACTGAGGGAAACAAAACCTTGCCGGAATATAAATGAGGGCTGGGCAATCACTAAGAAAGGAACTGACAAGCAAAGTAGAAAATTCTGGCTCAAGTAAAAGGAAAATAACAATAGATTTGATAGATTTTGTTAAGGCAACTGGAAAATTGTTACATGAGGAATATGAATACAAAAATCTGAAGCATGTTAGCTGGCATGCTGGTGAAGTGGAAGATTGTTTCTCAAGTGACAATGGAATTCTAAACAGAAATGATAGACACAGTTAATGTGCTCGTGATGGGCAAATTCGGCTCCTTGTAAGATAGGAAGCAGACCTTTGTTTTGTCTGAGGAAAGCAATTTTCCAACACTGCCTCCATGGAGAATTTAAAAGAAGACATATATTTCTGCAACAATCAATTGTGATAGGATCCTTCACATAAAATTAATCTAGGCTACTTTGAAGGCAGAAACACAATGTTCTTCTGCTATCTTCATAAACAATATGTGCATTACGAGCAAACAGTTTCGCTTAGATTGACTGCTTTTTTCACTTTCACCTCATATGCTTAGGGGATGAGCTCTATATTGTTCAGAAGATTGTTTGTAGTTCTTTTCTTAAACTCATAAATATTAAATATATTCTTTCCATGTCCTTTAAAGCAAACCTGTAGTTGAAGGAAGTACAAATATTTGGCATTTACAGTAACTGTGGGAACAAAAAGTTGCTAAGACATGCCTTATGTTTTTCATAATAATCCTTAGGACCTACAGAGAAGACAACCCTAATTTCCTATGATCCTTGGACTACCTGACAGAGAAAGTATAGGAATCAACCTACATCACACAGTGCAAAAGTATAGGTGGTATGCCCAATTCTGTAAGTCAGTATTCCTATAGGAAAATAGAAAAATCCTCTGGGTTTGTTGAGGGACATTCTGCAGAGCTTAAATGTATGCAACCTCCTCCCCCAAAATGTATGTTAATAATAACTGTTATACACTATGTTATTTAACTTTATTTTACAGTACAGGTCTACTTTAAAAACTTTTTATGGTACAGTTTTACTATTTGAAATGAATAGTAAGGCAAGCTTGTTGGTATTGGTGCACAACGGTAATCACCATTCTGCAAAACTCTTAAATTCAAACAATAATAAAAAAATATATATATGTATATATAATAACTCAAAATATGTATAACTTGGTCTTCCACTGCCATATTAATATCATCAAAATATATGAAAAACAAAAAACAAAGAATAATAGACAGCTCACATAATAACACAAGCAACAATTGTATAAATCAATCAAAACAAATCATAGTCAACAGACTAAAGAATAGTCTATATCTCTCTGTTCAATCTTGAATACTTAACACCCAACTATCCAGGTGCCATCCCATCACCTTCTCAGCTGGAACTCACCACATCAAAATACCCAACTATTTAAAGTAAGTAAAAAAGCATTTGTTAATCTTCTCTCCATGTAATCAAACTTGTTTCCTTATATGAGCTTGAACTCTGTTTACTGTAGATGGATATCTCACTAACAAATAAGTATGCAATTGTATAAATGCTGATAACCCAAAAATATTTAAAGCAGCCAGCACAGCAAGAGACAAATTTGGTTGACAAAGGAGTTATGTGCTGTGCTAAAGTGAAAAATATCTATATATGTACAGTATGATCAGATAGGTGCATCAACAAAAGTCAGTGTACTGTGAAAGATCATAAATCTACAAAGTACCAAGAAATATACATGACTATAAATCTTACACTGATATTTGAATAAACATTGAACCAGATTTAGTGTATGTGACAAAAGGTGACTAAACACAAAGGAGAAAAAATGAAGAAAAGATCAAATATAAATCCAAATGAGTCCAAATAGGTGAAGAACAAGTGCTGAAATGGATCCCAAAAAAGAAGGTTACGTCCTTATGGTCTCAGTGGGAATCACATAGGGATCACATATGTAAAGGAGACAACTACCACCAAGGACTACCGGAATGTGTGGACTCAATAGGGCATATGCCCAATGAGTCACCAAGGCTTGAGGTGTATATACCAATAGAATGGAACCTCCAAGCATCTTAATCCTGGCTAGAATGGGAGATGAGCCCTCCGTTCCTTGAATGGCTCATTGTGGTAATAACCCATCAGGACTGGCAGCCTCAAAACAAAGGATGGGCCATTCATATGGTATGCATTCATATGGTATAACCAAAAACAGGAACATTCACATTTCAATGAATAAAAAGCACTTATAAGAGTATTCAATAGCAATCAAATTAACACAACGGCATCAGCAGGGCTCGTCCCATCTTGTTTCATCTAAAGAGACATCATCTTTAGACATCAAGTGCTTTTTGACTTTAAACTTTGATGTTTAAATGGGTGCTCATTTTGATACAGTGAGTTCCTGTCAAGTACAGTGCCTTGAAAAAGTATTCATACCCCTTGACATAATTGTGACGTGGAGGAAAAATGATAAATGGTTTTCATATATTTTTACAAATAAATATCTGAAAAGTGGGGTGTGCATTTGTATTCAGCCCCCTTTACTCTGATACCCCTAAGACCCCTTTCATACTGAGTTTTTCAGGCGGTTTAGAGCTAAAAATTGCGCCTAAATACCGCCTGAAATACTCCTGCCCTGCAGTCTCAGTGTGAAAGCCCATGTGTAGGGATGAGCTTCGAGTTCGAGTCAAACTCATGTTCGACTCAAACAATTTGGGGTGTTTTCGGCAAATTCGAAAAGCCACGGAACACCCTGTTAAAGTCTATGGGAGAAATCTAAAGTGCTAATTTTAAAGGCTAACATGCAAGTTATTGTCCTAAAAAAGTGTTTGGGGACCTGGGTCCTGCCCCATGGGACATGTATCAATGCAAAAAAAGTTTTAAAAACTTCAGTTTTTTCGGGAGCAGTGAATTTAATAATGCTTAAAGTGAAACAATAAAAGTGAAATATTCCTTTAAATTTCATACCTGGGGGGTGTAAAGTAAGCATGTGAAATAGCGCATGTTTCCTGTGCTTAGAACTGTCTCTGCACAAAGTGTCATTTCTGAAGGAAAAAAAGTCATTTAAAATCACTCGTGGCTATAATGAATTGTCAGCTCCCGGCAATTCAGAGAAAATTCATTCATAAAAAAAAAAGTTCGGGGGTCCCCCAAATTCAATTACCAGGCCCTTCAGGTCTGGTATGGATATGAAAGGGAACCCCGCCGTCAATTTAAAAAAAAAATTACGTGGGTTCTCCCCAAATATCCATTCCAGACCCTTCCACACCAGACCCCTTATCCAACCACGTAACCTGACCGGCCGCAGAAAAGAGGGGGGGACGAGAGAGCGCCCCCCCTCTTGAACCGTACCAGGCCACATGCCCTCAACATGGGGAGGATGTCCTCATGTTGATGGGGTTCAAGGGCCTCATCCCCACAACCCTTGCCCGGTGGTTGTGGGGGTCTGCGGGCGGGGGGCTTATCAGAATCTGGAAGACCCCTTTAACAAAGGGGACCCCCAGATCCCGCCCCCCTATGTGAATTGGTAATGGGGTACATTGTACCTCTACCAATTCACTAAGGAAGTGTAAATAATATAAAAAAAACACACACACCGTGGAAAAAGGAAAAAAAATCCAGCGGTGCTAATGCACTCTCGATCCCCGCTCCAACATTGTCAGTATCCAGCGACGGGTGATCTCCTTTCTGCCGGGGTCCAGCGATGAGAAGATCCATCCAGGTCCGGCATCCAGAGCGCATGCATCGCCGGTTGCCTGTCTCCATCGGCAAATGATGCGGCTTGAGCCAGTGACAGCTCTTATATAGGTGAGGCGGGACAACCCGGCACGTGACCCTGCCCCCCTCTGACGCAAGGGAAAGTCTGGGATTTCCCAGTGACGTAGTCAAAGGGTGCGTCAGAGGGGTATGGGTCACGTGACGGGTGGCCCTGCCTCACCTATATAAGAGCTGTCACTGCGCAAGCCACGTCATTCGCCGTGCTGTCATGTGTAAGAATGGCCCAATCAAGACCTAAATCCAATTGAGAATCTGTAGCAAGACTTGAACATTGCTGTTCACAGATGCTCTCCATCCAATCTGACAAAGTTTTAGCTATTTTGCAAAGTAGAATGGGCTAAAAAGTCACTCTCTAGATATGCAAAGCTGGTAGAGACATTCCCAAAAAGACTTGCAGCTGTAATTGCAGCCAAATTTGGTTCTACAAAGTATTGACTCAGGGGGGCTGAATACAAATGCATTTATTTGTAATACATTTTGAAAAACAGATTTTATTTAGCTTGATTTAGACATTACATTTTGTTACACGTTGTTATTATGTGCACCGTCTTTTATTATTTGCTTTTTATCATTTGGATATCTTTTGTTGAGTGGAGCAGTACATTAGCAGTAGCAGTAGATTAAAGAGTAACTCGAATTTTGCTAAGAACAAAACAATCTCCTCTAGGTTGTTTGATTATGTAAAGTGAATCTGAATGAGTGACATTTTCAGTGTTAATCAGCTAATGCACTTAAAGGGTTCTAATAAAGAAAATTGCAGGATCCGCATCCCTTTAGATGTATAAAGGAAAAAAGATCGCGCTATAAAATAACAGTGAGTGGTGAACAAAGTTCAAATCAATGTGAATAGTCCCGCCACACAGGCAAATTAATAAAGTAATCTCCCAGGTGCACCAACGAAATCCACAAGAAGAGTGCTTAAAAGGAAAGATCCTCCACCAAGGTTAAGAAGGGCCTCTTACCGGATGGAATTGATCTCCAAGTTATAGGAGATCTCACACAGCATGATAAGAGGTAATGGAATAATCACATAGGCAACCACAGCATTGGAATCCTTATCACAGCAAGTCCTCATTAGCCAGAAACTTCCCAGTAGATCATCCACAGGTATGCAAGAAAACAAAGGCTCACATAGTGTAAAATCCTTATGTTTTAATGGAGAAGATAAATGCAAACACACTTACATGAAGTAGTTAAAAACGAGCACATAAAAGCCGGCCAGCTTTGGAATCACAGCCCGTATCGGGTGAAAGGTACGCGGTGTCGTCAGCACGCCGCCTCCCAACGTTTCGTCGCAATTGGACTTGATCACGGGATGAAGTCCAATTGCGACGAAACTTTGTTCACCACTCACTGTTATTTTATAGCGCGATCTTTTTTCCTTTATAATCTGTTTTTGTGTAGTATAACACTTTTTGATCGCAGCTTCACATAATTTTTGCTAAAATAAGCGCAATATTTTCTTTGTACTATCCCTTTAGATGTACCTCACCAGAAATACATTTTGTGTTGCAGAGGATGCCTAAAATCTGACTTGTTATCTTAGATCAGATGTCTAGGCAAATCAGTGAGCCAATCAAAAAAGCAGAAAAATAAATGTCTGTGAAAGTTCTATACACCAGTTGACAATGTGTCCTTCGACAGTTGACAGCAGGGCAATTTGAATCTGGTTCAGGACCTTTTAAAGTGCTATACCACCAGAAACATGGTGCTAATGTTTTATTAAACTCCCCTGAATGTTGTATATCTAGGCTGCTTTACACCTTTTTTGCTTATTAGTCTTCAGTGAAAGAGGAATACAAGGGATTCTGTGTTCCAAAACATACATGAATAGTACTTCAAACATATGGTTTAGGCATCATTATGTTGGGCGGAAAAATCAAGCAGAAAATTAGACAATAATAATGTGAAGAATCATAAAATATTCAAAGTTGTTATAATAATGCAGTGTTGCCTCTCATTAATAGGTGTACAGTATGTCATTCAATTGTAGCAAAATCATATTTTAGAACAGTTACAGGTTTAGGAGAATATAATATATGCACATTGGTACACTAGTTTTCTAACTTCACATCTCTCTTGTAATGATACAGGATTGAAACATTTGATCACAACAAGCTACATATATGTCCTAAAGTAACTTTCTTTCCTTGATTTCCCAAGTGGAATTTTCATCTTTTTTCATGACAGCCATTTCCCAGTAAATGATGATTTTGGTTTAAGAGTTTAAGAGCAAATCCGAAAACTAGCAATACTTTTTTATGCTACATTTTTTACAAATAGTTAAGTTATTCATCGGAAAGGGCTATACAAACATGTGTTAAAAGTTATTTATAATTAAAGTAAAATATAAGCAGGGGGCCATTAATTGTGTCCTCCCTCATTTAGATGACTTATTTATTTTATAAAATATTTACAAAGGCAGATGCAGATCACTCATAAAGGAAAACAAACACATGTTCAGTTTAGTTGCAGCTAAATTATATACTCACTACAATCCTATGTGCATAGTGCTAGTGTGAATAGGCTAATAAATACAGGTATGAATAATTAGGCAGAACAATCCTATAGTTGAGGTTCATAATGTCAAATATACAGCTTTTATTTGAAAACAGGCTTTTAACATAAATGATGGAATGCACATAAGGATTTAGCACAGTAGGGGTTCCCGTGTGTGTTTAAACATTTAGAGGATAAACATGCTATTGCTAGAAAACAGTAATAGACATATGTGTATTCATCCATGGAATGAGGTTGTACTAAGGCCAAGAAATTGTCCACAGGAATCCATGTGAAACATGAAAATTTACTGTATTCAACATTTTTGTATCAGGTAACCTAAGAACATAATTGCTCCTGCATGTAGCCTACATATCTGCAGAATTATTTATATACTTCATACTATCAAAATAAATGGTCCACTGATGAAGCATATACTGTATATGATGAAATGCAAGCATTACTGTACATGTGTTAAAAGCAAAAAGTACACAAAATTACTTTTTTCCACAGTAGATGTAGCCATAATTGATTATTTGTATTCTACGTAATATGTTTTTTTTTTACTGTATTAAGGAACTAGTATTTTTATTTAGTTTTTATCAGATTTTTTTTATTGTGCTGATAAGAAATATCCATAAAATACAGTAAGTCATTCTGGAAAAAACTACCATATGGCACAGAATGCATTGGTATAACATGAATCTTAGGCCCCGTACACACGACCGAACATGTCTGCTGAAACTAGTCCGCGGACCAGTTTCAGCAGACATGTTCGGTCGTGTGTAGCCCCGAGCGGACAGGATTCCAGCGTACATTTGCCGCCGGGCCTTTTTCCAAACCTGTTTAGAAACAGCCTGCTGGAATCCTGTCCGCTCGGACATGTTCGGTCGTCTGTACAGACCTACCGTACATGTCCGAGCGCCCGCCATCCCTCGCATGCGTCGAATGACTTTGACGCATGCGTGGAAGCATTGAACTGGCAGGGCCGCCCACGTCGCCGCGTCATCTTCGCGACGTATTGTTTACGCGTGAATTTCTGTATAATAGTGAGTACAGCCATCATACAGGAATTCCCGGGCAGACATGTACGGTGAAAACTGTCCGGCGGACCGGTTTCATCGTACATGTTTGCTCGTCTGTACAAGGCCTAAGAGAAAAGGTTATTATAACAAGTGTACAGAGGCACATTGGTAAAACAATTTGAAAAAAGTGTAAACCTGGGACTAGTAACCTGGGGTGCTACAAAAAATTGGCTTGTACAATACGTCACTAAATGAGCGAGTTTAACAAAAGAACCAAAAGTGCCGGACACTCAGGGACATCCACCTTACCAGGATCTTCGTGGGCAAGTGCAACAGTACTTGAGGCAGTAAAACTAGGTAAGTAGGGCTTTGTGGTGTCAGGTCTTCTGCCAACGTTTAGTCACCTCTTCTCTGAGGCAATGCTCTTCTCTATCAAGCAATTGCGACACTAATGCCGCGTACACACGATCATTTTTCAGCATGAAAGAAAATGTAGTTTTTCAGCATGTCTAAAAAACAGTTTTACCAACTTCATCATTAAAACGACATTGCCCACACACCATCGTTTTAAAAAAATTATCTAGCAAAGCACGGTGATGTACAACACGTACAACAGCACTTTAAAGGGGAAGTTCCATTCGCCTTTGGGCTGCTTTAGCTGATTCCGTGTTAGTAAAAGACGATTTGCGCTTTTCTGTCTGTTACAGCGTGATGAATGTGCTTACTCCATTAAGAACGGTAGTTTTACCAGAACGAGCGCTCCCGTCTCATAACTTGCCTCTGAGCATGCGTGGGTTTTTAACGTCGTTTTTGCCCACACACAATCATTTTTTACAACCCAAAAAACGACATTGTTTAAAACGACGTTAAAAAATGCAGCATGTTCGAAAAAAAATTAGTCGTTTTTCAGAACCTGAAAAATGATGTGCAGCCCACACACGATCATTTTAAATGACATTTTTTAAAAACGTTGTTTTTTTTCATGCTGAAAAATGATTGTGTGTATGCGGCATTAGTAGTTTTTTTAAAAGAAGTATTCCCTAATCCTTGGCCACCACACATAAGCGTGCCAAGTAAAGCATAGCGCACTGAAGATCCAAAGCCCAGAGATATTTTTTCACTTCCGTAAACTGGTATATTTGCTTTTGGACCTCCGCCGAAAATACTTTAAAGTTGTTAATCACTAGGGCCACTCCCAAAGACCTTGCTTTGAATAGTATTGCATCTGGGTCCTTATACTTGTGTAGTTTGAACAAGAACGGTCTAGGGGGAGCTCCAGGTGGTAAGGGATGAGGGGGCACCCTGTGCGCCCTTTCTACGGATAACATGGATAAGAAGGTGTCTTTTTCAAATATGGTAAGCATCCAATTCTTAATGCAAGTGACTGGATTCTTCCCTTCAATTTCTCCAGGACACCAATGGTCATTATGTTGTTTCTACGGAGATGGTTCTCCATGTTGTCCAGCCTGATGACATGCTTAGCAAACAAGGATTGTTGATAATGCACATCCCATTGTAATGGTGCCCACCCATCTTCCAATGTGCTCAAGCATCCCTCCAAAAAAGCCATATGATTCCGCAATTGTTGCATGTCATGGCGAATGAAGAAGATTTCAGTTTTCACCCCTTTAATCTCTGATGTAAGTTCATTGATGGAGGATTTGCATGAGGTGACAGCTAAAAGAATGTCACTCAGAATGGGTTCTGGCTCATCCAGGTTAGAGGCATGAGAAGGCCATGCAACAGAAGTTATAGTAAGGTTACTCACTGTGTCCCAGAGTGGCATGCAGCTCCTCTAATAGTGCTGTGTCATCTGCATCTGAATGGCAGTCACCACAATCCCCTTGTGCTGGAAAGTTGTTTGCTACAGGCTTTTTAAAAAATGTGCAGGGTCTGGAAATGGCGGGTGCTATTGCCACTCTTGGACATGTCAAAAAGTTGGGATGGAGGTGTCTGTGTGTAGCCCCATGCTTAAGGAGGCTTGCGGTAGCATTGGTGTCCAAAAAGAAGTTATGGGAGATTCGCCCTCAGGATGTTTGTGCTGATATTCAGCAGGGCTTGCAGCCTGTGTATCCGGCTACATCCACTGCCAACACATGTCGAAAGGGATCCTTCTAACTGAATAAGAAGAGGATAATGAACTTATTACAGTGCCACATTGTCAAATTAGAAGGCTGGGGCATGTTGCTGATCAAGCTACGTTGCATCTGCAGCTGGATCCTTACACTGAATGAACAGGTAATACAGATTTCCCTTCTCCCTTCTACCCTTGCTTTTACCCTTCCTCCCCTTTATGTCTCTCCCTCCATTTTTTTCCTCCATCTGGATATGATCTGACCCCATTTGTGAGGGTACTTATATTGAGTTTAAATAGCTTGTTTGGACTCTGTTTGGTTAAATAACCAGTTCCAGAGGCAGGTATGTTCGCATGTGTTGCGCTATATTCATTCATTCACTGGTTGGGAGCAGTGATATCTCTTTAAATGCCCTTATGCCTCCATGTCATGATTTGTAATTCATGTTTGCTGGGAATTGTCCTAAAATGTATTTTTTCCTTAAATACTGCTTTCTCATACCAGCACTATTTGCTGACAAAATACAGTAGTAACCTTGTACCTAATAGCAATTTGCAGAGCAATATTATGGGTTTGTCATACTAGTTACTGGGTGCTGAATTACTGAGTCTAACTCTGATGCCTATTAGACTGCACTTGAGTTGCTTAGCTATTCTTTACAATTGATGTAACAGGAACATGGAGGTAAGACTAGAAAAATGGTTGTTAGTTCAATATCTATTTGACTATGACTATGTGAGTTCAACTAGGCTTTAGTCAGCTAAAATTATTATTATTTTTTTTAATCCACACATCACATTTTGAAGAGAAAAATGTATTTGCCCATTCTCTACTCTCTAGCCCAATGTGCCTCATTTGGTAATAAAGGGTAATATAGATCCACACAGGAATATTGTCTAGAGTTATCTGATGAGTGAGTGAGTGAGAAACTTATATAGCGCAACACATGCAAACTGAATCGCCTCTGGGCGCTTATCTGATGTCTACATATAAAACTAAAATTATTAGCACCACAGTTCGCTTGTAAATATTAAATAATAACTTTTCAATGTCCACATATCTATTACTTCTGATTCAATCTTTCCTTCATCCCTATATTTGGCCCAGGGGAATATCAACTATTGAATCTATAGAAACACTTTCTGATCCCAAAATAAAGCATATTAAATGTAATACTCAGGTGATTTTAATTAATTTAGTAACATTTGCAAAATCCAATATAAAATATTACAGTAACTTAAAATGATTTTAGCCGAAATTGTTTATGAAGTAAAAATATGTGCAGTGCTAAAACACTTTCAAATACAACATAAAGTGCAATCAAAAGCAATCCAATTATGGTGCAACCATATGCACCATATATAGTTTTTAATATATGGTGCTGGCTGCATTGATTAATTTAGTTTAATTGGCAGAAGCGAAGAAGGTTTTAACACATATTTAACTAAGTAATTATTCATGCATGTATACTTTAAAAATCACACATGTTTGCTGGAAAATTACAGTATTTTTCCAGAATATATAGACTCTAGCAGTCTCATTGTAAGATGCATAAGGACAAATGCACACATTTATTTTATAAATAGATTTTGTCTTTGAATCCAGTGGCCTCCTTCCCCTATTGAAATTAGTTATCAGCAGTAGGTTTTCACTGCTTGTGCACAGCTTGTCTTTTAAAAATAATTTAAATGCAAATAGAAAGCAATCTAAAATGAAGAGGTAACTTGCCACAACTGTTTTAACATATTTGACAACTTTCAGTATAATGAAAACAACTTAGAACATTGATAACATTTAGAAATGTGAAGACATGAACAAGGGAAACATTGCTGTTACTATTACCAAATTAAAAATATCTTTAAATTAATCTGTGTACATTTCTTTCCAAAAATCAGCTTTGTTCTGAAATGTCTTGTGCCAGTCCTGTATATGAAACATAATTTAATTATGTACTCCGGAGAATATCTCCACAATGTATACACATTACATACAGCAGTTCATTTTGACAGTATTTAACAGACATTAGCACGGGACTACAAATATGACATGAACTTGCAGGCATATTGATTACCACTGAGAAAACGCTAATGCAGAGTATATTTTTCCATAATTAAACATATATCTAAAATGGTGTGCTAGTTGTTGTAAAACCTGTGATATATCAGACAGTAGCACAAAAGGAAAGTCACATGTGACCCAGGCAGCGCTTGTACATATAAACGTTCTTCACAGAACATATGTAATATAATCAATAAATGTCCATCCTGCCAGAAAATGACACCTCCACACGTGCACTTAAACGGAAAGGTGGGGGGTGTGCATAGGAATCCCCTCTTGGTTCAACTCTTACCTGAAAAAGCTATGAGAACAGCATGTGTGTCATTGGTTAGAAAGGCAATCCACCTGGGTATCTCCAATCCCTGCTCGATCCCAGCCAGCCACTCTAATCACTGTTTCACAACAATTTTGTTGAGGATTCTCATCAGCTCTGTTGCGCTGACTTCTATGTCATCTTCGACCAGCTGCTTGAAGACCCTTCTGAACTGCTGATATTCATCATTCTCATTTCCCGGAAGAATGGCTTCTGGTAGGAGGATGATCTGGTTTGTAGTTTGCAGCAGCCTCACCCGGGGATTTGCTCTTCCTCAGGTCCAGCGAGAAGGAGGAAGAGGAATGGATTCCCAGAACCGAAGAGCGCATCCCCGGGTGAGGCTGCGGCAAACTACAAACCAGATTCTCCTCCTGCCAGAAGCCATCCTTCTGTCATTCAGGCAAATGAGAATGATGAAGATCGGCAGTTCCGAAGGGTCTTCAATCAGCTGGCCGGAGATGACATGGAAGTCAGCGCAACAGTGCTGATGGGAAACCTCAACAAAAATGTTGAGAAACAGTGATTAGAGTGGCTGGCCGGGATTGAGCAGGGATTGGAGATATTATGGATGTTATCTTTTTTCTGGTAAGAGTTGAACCAAGAGGGGATTCCTATACACACCCCCCCTCCTTTCTGTTTAAGTGCACATATGGAGGTGTCATTTTCTGGCATCAGCAGGATTCTAAGGGATTTAAAGACTATAGCTTTTCTTGTATATAAACACACCTCTACATTTCTGTTCATGGACCTCACAGGATGGACATTTATTGATTATATTACATATGTTTTGTGAAGAACTTTTATATGTACAAGCGCTGCCTGGGTCACATGTGACTTATATTGTATAACATTGTTTTTTGTTTTGTATAAAACTTATTTTAGGTAGAAGCTCTCGCCATTAGGGTTGGCAATTTCTATATATTTTATATTTATAATTTTATATATATATATATATATATATATATATATATATATATATATATATATATACCTTTTTTTTATATAGGTGTTATTTTTTTCTGATCTGTTTCATTGTACCAAGAGCGCTTGACAGTTTTGAGATTAGGCCTTTTCTCTCAATTCATCTGCTTTTAAGTTTGCGTATACATGTTGCAGTAACATGCAGTAAAAAGTGTGTTTTGATACATGTTACTACAACACACAGTAACATGTAAACTGTGGTGTGGTGAGGTGTGGATGATGCGAACTGCATCACAATGCACTTTTTGGGCCATTTTACACCTATTAAATTTACTGCACATTATTTAAAGCATGCCAATATATATACAGAGACTAGTCACTGTTTTAAATGGGGATACTTCCCATCTGCATGATTTGTTGATGTGCATTGTTCTTTGTTTTTTACACAGCCCATTAATGACAAAGGCATGTTTGTGTGAATCCAACCATATAATAGCAGGCAACACTCCAGCATTGCAGTGCACCACAACACATATATTCCTTGCTGTGGTGCGCTGCAGTTAAATTAAGGTTAGGTCACAACAGATGCGTTTACAAATATGTGCGGACAAAACCCCTGTTTTTAACGCATACTGTTAGACATGTTAGTTTGGTTGTTCTGCAGGCTGGTCAGTAAGGAGGCTTGGTTTTTCCCTGGGCATTCCCCAGGTTTTGTTGTTATCTGTGTTAGCCTTCCTATGCCACTTACTGCGATTGCCAGCAATAAATGGGGCGGTGGACACGTTTATGTTTCACCTGTGGTGCTTATATTATATTTATATAAAACCCCTGAAGTCATTCACAAATATGATTCCTCAATCCCGGCACATTGCTGGCATTGTGGGACTGATGTAGGCTCTTTGTTTCACATTTTCTGGCAATGTTCTAAGATCCAGCCCTTTTGGCATGAAGTGATGTTATTACTGCAAAGGGTGGTGGATGTGTCCCTTCCGCTTGATCCCTTAAACTATCTATTAGGCCTTCCCTTTTTAGGCATAGCCAAAAAAGACAACCGACTGGTTTTGTATATCCTTCTAGCTGCCAAAAGGCTCATTCCACTGTGCTGGTTGTCCAATACACCTCTTCCGCGGTCCAAATTTCTGCAATTGGAAGCGGAGATTCGAAGGGTTGAACACCTGACGGCCTCTGTGCATGACGCTATTCCCCAATTTGATAAAAATCTGGGAATCTTGGGATCGATCAGGCTATGGGACCCCTCTGCCAACCATTACATCTTAAATTGTATTAACCTCTGTAAATTCCCTCCTCTTAACCCCCCTTTGATACATACCAATTGGTACCTTTTGGAGATCTCTGTTCCTTCTTGTATACCCCTAAAAATGTTCTTATTTTCATAATTGACCTCTGTTCTGTCTCTTGGTATTTACCTACGAGTTGTTCATTTTTTTTAATATATATACTGTACAGATCACCCTCTGCTCTGCATATGTGGACATTGTTTATTTGTACATGTTATACTTTCTTGTTATGATTCAGACATTTGTATGCTCTAAAACAATCTCTTTTTTTTTAAACCAAATAAAAAAAAAATGCATAACATAAATAAGTATGAACAAAACTGTTCTATTAGTTATTATCTTTTTCCATTGTATTTTCTTTTTTTTTTTTAAATAAGAGTTATACTGTAATATATACACTGTATGTGCACACATGATAGCTAGATAGATAGAAGTATCTAAGGTGGACAAAAGTGATCTTAATAAAATAGCCGTAGCAGATGACTGCATCTTTCATCAAGTAATTGTTACTAGTCTTTGAAGTAGCTAGAAAAATTAAAAGGACAGATGGAGAGCAAGACACAGTTTGATCTGTGAGTGTTGATGTCGATTTAGCACAGACTATTAGCCCTGCTGGCATGCTATAGCATGCATGCATAATTTGTCAGCAGGACAAATCCCCATTCAAATGCTTTTGGCATCTCAAAATTGGGAGGAGCTGTCTTTCTATCAAAGTGCTACAGTGCACCTTTGGGTGCAGTAATGGACAGCATCACATCTGCATGTAAAGGAAAATAACTTTTGTTGGCTGGAATTTCTGCAAACAGAGAAGGGGTTCAATTCACATTTAGTTGGAAGTCATCAAGAGCGCAAGACTCCCTCAACAGATGGTGAAAAGAATCAGAAAAGGAAACAGTGTTAGGACTGAAAATAAAATCCTAAGCGAAATAATGATTCCAATTGAGTTTCAAATATCAAACTGCCTTTTACTTAATGTATCCTGTAAAGCTGGCAAAATATGCTGATCACTTTTCTATTAGCTCTAAATAGACCTAGTGCCACGTACACACGACCATTTTTCGGGTTGTAAAAATTGAAATTTTTAATGATCTAGAAAAAACAAAGTTTTTTTCAACCCGATTATTGTTAAACCGGCCTTGCCTACACACGATCGTGAAAAAAATGCTCTAGCAAAGCGCGGTGACGTACAACACGTATGACGGCACTATAAAGGGGAAGTTCCATTCGGATGGCGCCACCCTTGGGGCTTTTGCTGATTTTGTGTTAGTAAAAGACGATTTGAGCTTTTCAGTCTGTTACAGCGTGATGAATGTGCTATCTCTATTACGAACGCTAGTTTTACCAGAACGAGCGCTCCCGTCTTATAACTTGCTTCTGAGCATGCAAGTTTTTTTCACGTCGTTAAAGCCCACACACAACCATTAAAGTGGATGTCACAATGTAGAGAATAATATTTCCTATCATCTGTGCCTAGTCTTGCCACACAGAGTTAATTCAGCTCTGAGCAATCCTCTTTTATTGTTCAGTGAAAATTTAACAGACTTCCAGATAAAAACCTGTCTAAATTAAAAGTCCTTTCCGTTCCCTTGCTTCAAGTGACATACATTACCTCTCACAATGAACTGTGGATCACCCCCCATATTATGATAAACATCCAGGAATGTGCATGTGTCCAAGCTAGTGCACGAGATATGTAAAAACCCTGTCACTCGAAGCAAGGGGACGGAAAGGACTTTTTATTTAGACAGGTTTTTATCTGGAAGTTTGTTTTTCACTGAGCAATACAAGAGGATTGCTCAGAGCTGGATTAACTATGTGTGGCAAGACTGGGCACAGATGATAGGAAATCTTATTCTCTACATTGTGACATTGTTTACATCCACTTTACATCCACTTTAAAAACGACAACGTTAAAAACGACGTGAAAAATTTGAGCATGTTCTAAATTTTTAATGGCAATTTTTTACGTGAAAAATGCTCTAGAGCCCACACATGGTCGTTTTTAATGACATAAATAAAAACATAATTTTATAGAACCCGAAAAACGGTAGTGTGTACGCGGCATGAGACATCCCTTGGTACCCCAAACATTAAAAAATGTGCCCCCCACTAAAAGTGCACATGTTTATGCGCATAGAAACCTAACTACAAGCACGATGTTGCACACACATGTGCGCACCAGCATACACACATCATAGTGTGGGTGCGAGCATGCAGGCTCGTCAACTGGTGCCATGTGGGCTATTTAAACCTGAGCTTCATATAGGATCATTGTTGAATGGTCTTTCAGTCTTTACTCCTGTAACATAGTCCTAAAACATATGCTGACCTTGTTATCGACCCAGCTTAACTGACCTGGTTTTGGATTACCCTTTTTTGCCTATGCTTGCCTCTCATCTTCACTATTATCCTTGACGTTAACCTCTGACCAAGATTCTGTCCATCAACTATGAACCTCACTCCCTGCAGAATGACAACCTTTACTTATTCCTCCCTCAGATACTAACAACAATTTGGTGCCTTCTTGCTGAGCTGCTACAGGACCTAGCTTTTGACTCAACTCCACTCATAACCAAACATTTTGTATCCATGGTGTACCTCCAACTGTGCCCTGCTAAGCTGATAAGAGCACTCCCAAGTTCCAGTTGTCAGTGTCTGTGCCCTGGCACTCATGCCTTTCCATAGCCCTGCAGATACTGTCTCCACTGGCTACCCCTCATCAGCTTGGGTTCCTCAAAACATTTTCCATATCTTTTCTTTCCCTCCCCCACTTTCCTTTGTCCAGCTTCCCATTGCCTCCCTATTATTCATATCATGTTTAAGATCATGTTTTGGGGCATGCAGAAATGATGCCGCATATTCTATCATTCCTTGTAAGGAACAACCTTACTAGTATACTCCTTGAGCATTCCAAGCAATGTGATTATGTTACTTGTATAATTAATTAATTAATTAATTGATGTACTCATCATTGATGTACTCATTCATTGTAAGTGCAGTTACAATTTAAGTAAGGTGATGTGCAGTGAAGTACACATAAACATCCAATCATTTACATTGGAACTTAAAATCTTAGGCCCCATACACACGATAGAATCCATCCGCTGAAAAATCCCAGCGAATGGGTTTCAGCGGATAGATCCTATGGTGTGTACACTCCAGCGGATCTGTTTCCGCGGATATTTATCCCCTGGGATGGATTTCCAGCGGATAAATATTTGATGACATGCTATCAAATCTATCCGCTGGAATCCATTTTAATGGATGGATCCGCTGGTCTGTACAGACTCACCGGATCCATCCGTCCGAAGGGATCCCCCGCATGCGTCGTAATGATTCGACGCATGCGTGGAATTCCTTATATGACAGCGTCGCGCACGTCGCCGCGTCATAATCGCGGTGACGGCGCGACACGTCATCGCCAGAGGATTTCGGCGCGGATTTCGATTCGATGGTGAGTACACTCCATCGGATGGAAATCCGCGGAAATCCTCGAGAGGATTTATCCGTGGAAACGGTCCGCTGGACCGTATCCGCGGATAAATCCTCCCGTGTGTATGGGGCCTTAGAGTTTACCAATGACTGAATGTTTTCAATGAACACAGGATAACTTCACAGAACTTTACCTCACTTTATAGCATGTGAAGCACAACTTTCACTGTGACTCCTGGCTGTGTACCTGGCCATGGAAAGCATACCATACAAACAAATGTGTGCATTTATATGGATAGTCATGTGTACTAATTAGAACATGCTCTGGTGGTAATAAATGGTTAACATGGATCCTGTGGTGATGGAATGCACAACAAATCAGCATTTCCTAGGAAATGAAGGGGTTAAAAATCCTAAGTTATTTTATATTTACTTCAGCCTGTCTTTCACATCTGTGCACTTAACTGCAGTTATTACCTAGATTTTCTTTTGGACAACTGCATGAACACAACATTAATAGAAATGTTTCTTCTGGCCTACTTTCTGGTTATTATGCTAGCGGAAGGCAGTAAAAATGTCTTAAGAAACTGTGAACCTGATAAATTGATAATTCTGTCAACTTAGCTGCAAAGCATAGTCCTTTCTAATTCTTCTCCTGTAGTTAACGGCTGCACACATCAATAACTTTGCAAGTACTTTTTACTGCTCTTTGTGAGTCTGTCCCTTGAGAGTTTTTCTATTTAGTGCATTTAAATAATTAGTCTTATTATTTTCCCTCAACGGTTATTTGTTTACATCTTTATACTTTTAACTCGCAGATAAAAGCTGTGTGGCTGCAATATACTTTTTATTTCAAACTTAATTAAGCCAAACTTTAAAAAAAATCTTAAGGGAATACCTCAGAGAAAGTTTCAAGAAGGACATTTAAAAGGGAAAAAAATAAAAAAAATAGTTTTTAGAAGAATTGAAACTATATTTTCAATCAGATAAAAAAAAGTTCCATTGCAGCAGAACATGTTCATCTGTATTTCAATAGATACCTGTGTTAATGTGTTGCCGATTCAAAATGATAATCACAAAATATATCTAAACAAATTACAGAAATAAAAAGGCCTATTAAGATATTATTTATGTATTTATTTGTCATTATCATTATTCTTATTATTCATTTTGCATTTATTATAATATTAATAAACAAATTACACAAATAAATCTTACACCTGTTAAGATGTTATCTTTTGCATCGTTATTTAAATACTTGCCGCCTGCACTATAGCTGAAAGACGGCTACAACCCGGGCCTTAATTGCCCGGAGGGCATCTACGGACATCTATGGGACTCCTCTAATCACTGATGAAGGGAAAAAAGAAGATCACTTTGGTCCCTCACACAGGGACATTGGTTCCTCACACAGAGAGCCGCAGCTGCCTCATCAGTGCCCACCAGTGTTGCCTGCCAGTGCCCCCTATCAGTAGTCACCAGTACCACCTACTGTATCAGTGCCCACAGTGCCACCTACCAGTGCCCACCAGTTTCACCCATCAATGCCCATGAGTGCTACCAATCAATGCCCATCAGTGCCTCATCAACAGTGCCACAGATCAGTGCTGTCTATCAGTGTCACCTAACAGTGCCCATCAGTGCCACCTATCAGTGCCCTTCAATGCTGCCTATCAGTGCCAATCATCAGTGCCACCCATCAGTGCCACCTATCAGTGCTGCCTCATCAGTGCTTTTCAGTGCCTATTAGTGCTGTCTTATCAGTGCATATCAGTGCAGCCTACCAGTGCCTATCAGTGCCCATCAGTGCCGCCAATCAGTGCCCACCAGTTCAGCCTATCGGTGCTCATCAGTTCCCATCAGTGCAGTCTCATCAGTGCACATCAATGAAGGAGAAAAATTACTGGTTTTCAAAACTTTATAACAAACTATGAAACAGGTTTGTTTTTTTTTTTCTCAAGATTTTCTGACAATTTTTTTTTAAGCAAAAAGTTAAATACCCAGCAGTGATTAAGTACCACCAAAAGAAAGCTCTATTTGTGTGAAAAAAATATATAAAAATGTCATTAGGTTAAAATGTTGCATGAATGCGCAATTGTCAAATATGTCTGGGCAGGAAGGGGGTTTAAGTGTCCAGTAGGCAAAAGGTTAAAGGTAATGCCCTGGAAAATGTAAATATAAAAACAATATTCAGTACATCTCTGCAATAAATGCATATTTCTCTATATTTTGCTTCATTAAAAACCCTGCAAGCAAACAAAATACATGTTGATCCTGCAAGAAAACCAATGAGCTTCTTATGCCCCTGTAATAAGCTGTCAACACCACTTCTGCTGCACCATCTCTATCTGAGTTCTCCTCTTCTGGACTACACAGCACCCCCTTGTTTTATGGGGATGGGTATAGAGGAAAATGTTCTGTAGTCCAGTCCAGCAGAGAAGAACTCAGACAGGGCTGACAACACTTTTCTGATTTCAGTGAAACAGAGGCAATATTGTCAGTTCACTACAGTATGTAGGGATTTCTGGCAGCAACAGCAAGTATTTATAGATGATTTTTGAGAAGACAAAAGATGGTGAAATGTGCATATATTATAGAAATGTTTGGAATTTTTCTTTATTTTGCTCAGACATACACTTTACAATTTGGAACTGTCAAATTGCATAACAAACACATCGGTATGAATGGGAGCTCAAAGTATTGAACCAAAAGAGGAACCAATATGAGTAAGACCTCTGCTAAGTGTACAGAGATCTCTGAGAAAAAAGGTACACCTTTGAAATGCATCAGCTGTTTGGGGTACCATCAAATCCCCTCAACATCAGGTCCGGTCTGCAGGTGCCATGGGACGCAGTCCGATCATTTGACAAGCTTTGTTTATTGCTTGTTTATGAGTATATATATTGCTTTTATGTTCGTAATAAAATATTTTATCAATGGTAATGCACAAGGTCGATGCGCCCTCCTATTTGCCTTTTTTTTTGTTCTAAAGAATACTCATTGTTCCAAGGAGGGCTGCAAGATTATAGGCTTTGCCTAAATCCAAACAGTGGACTACACCACCCGTGTATACCCAAAACACTTAAGCGCTGGAGACTGATATTGTTAAGTGTACAGAGATTCCTGTGCTCACCACTGACAATGTAGTGAATCAGCTACTGCAGAGAACTAATACAATGTTGCAGAGACCAAACTCCGTTATTTATTTTAGATCTGTAAGGGGTTTCAGCCTGGTAGACTTGTCAAACAATGGAATTTCACCTCTGAAATATTGTATCAATTTTGTACAGCAGTTCACTCTGCATTGAGCTGATTCATTACACTCAAATACGTATCTACTATGACCACCAGCTTCATCTAGCGATTATAATGCAATATTTTCTGGATTTTTCGCTATTCTTATAAATCATATACATAAAGGCTGTAAATGAAAACATTTTGAACTGGAGAAATATTAGCATAATAGTTGTTATTCCCCATTTACAAAAAGTGAATTTGCATGCAGTTACATAGTTATATTTAGTTACATAGTTGGTGAAGTTGAAAAAATGCACAAGTCCATCAAGTCCAACCTGTGTGTGTATGCTTTTATGTTAATATTAGATTGTATATACCTGTAAATTGTGGTCGTTTAGGTGCCTATCTAATAGTTTTTTAAGTTATCAATGCTCCCCGCTAAAACCACTGCTTGTGGAAGAGAATTCCACATCATTACTGCACTAACAGTAAAGAACCCTCTATGCAGTTTAAGGTTAAACCGATTCTCTTCGAATTTTAGTAAATGGCCATGTGTCTTTTTAAATGTAAAAGTTGTATCCCTATTGTGGGTTCACCAGTACAGTGTTCTCTCAAGCGTCTCTTCTCCAGAGAGACAAAACAATACGTTCTGTGCTTGCAGTCTTCCCCATAGCTGATCAACTTGGGTACAACCAGCCTGTGACAGAACCCACTGTCACTGTGTGTTTTGGAAGGGACTGTGGGCGGGCCTCCTACCCACAGATTATGGCCCAGAAGAGACTGGAGACCTGGGGACAAGCTGGCATTGAGATAATGTAATGTAATGCTACATCCCTTCTCCCCCCCTCTTGTTGCTGTGTCTAATTGTGTTGATTCATGTCACATAGACAATGGTCTGGACTGGAGACGTCTCTCCCTTTATGTTTATCTGTAGTTTCTGTTTCAATGTACAAGTGTTCAGTTACCATTGGTTGTTCCTTGTCCCCTACCCCCTCCCCTCTATGACAAGCCTAAGGGGAGTGTCCCTAACTGTGTGTAAAAGTGTATGTTTTGTATTTAATAAACAGTTTATGCTCTGCATGTTTAACCCTCAACACCTGTGTGGATTGTCTCGTGATTGAGGGGTTAAGGGCTGGTTATGGCGATTAGGGTGCGGGTGCGTTTGGAGGACAGGAGACACAGGTCTGGCGGATGTGCCCACCTGGGGTATCTGAGATCCGTCACACAGCCTGACAGATTTTTTATGTAATAATTGCCAGCAGCTATAGCTGCTGGCAATAATCACAGTGTGGCAGCTCCCCCCGTAAAATACAATAGCTCAGCAGGAGGGATTCCCCCCAAGGGGAAAATTGCCTTATCTATGGCCAGCTTAGGTGTCCCTCTGCTCGAGACATAGAGGTGGATGGGAGGGAGCTAGAAGGAGAGAGTGAGGGTCCATGTAGTTTGTGCTGCTGTGACTGCGGGGCAAAGAACATAATACAATTTTATATTATAATTGTACAGTTGCCTGCCCTTTTTTACTTGAAAGTAGTACACACACACTTTTGAAGACATCAGTTTTAAGGTAACTTGGTTTATTCTACAATTCATTTTCAGAATTCTCAGCACTGTGTAATAATAGGTATCCTCTCACAAGTGACTGTATATACAAAGAGACATTTCATGCGAATTGTGTGATGTACTTTGTCTAGAGCAAATATGCCAATACTGACAAGAAAATAATTTTGAAGCATTATAATTTGTGTGCTTCTGTTGTGTTTCTTTGAGCTATGAAAAAAACATGAAAAAAATACATTTTATAGAAAATATAATTCAAACAATAAAATATATTGTACACAATGTTTAGTATATGAGCTCTTAAATGTATTTTCATTTTCAAATAACAATTGGTAATGATGGCTATGAAGACTTGTATTGTGTTTTTTATTTTTCTTGTTTTCAAAAAAAATTCAGGCAAAGGAGTGTTCTGTACAGTTGAAAAAAATGAAACACTGTCAAATATAAATTTTTCATTACTTATGACTTCCAACTAAAAAAATGTTAGGTAAATGCTATAATGCATAGCAGCCATTTACAATATGTTGCATTCTAGAATAATTTAAAGTGAGAGCAAGGCTTAGCTATATATTGTAAATATCTCCTAAACGTGCACTGTTTTGGAGATATTTATTTTAGATGCAGCCGGTGACGTCACTGTTCCTTCAGAGCCATCCTGTAAACAGCGACTCCCGCGCACTTGGCCATTCATATCGCCAAAGCCTGCGAACCTGGAAAGAAGACAGAGTGAAGATGGAAGTGCCTTTAGAAGTGACAGCACACCACAGGAGGGCTTTGTTTTCTGGTAAGACTGTCAAAATGTTTTTTTTGGATGTGTTTTACTACTAATTTAAGTAAGCTGAAACTTTAGTGGCTATTGTAAATAACTTAATTTGCATTAAAAAAACACAGTAATAAGTCAAAACACACTAGGGAGTAATATACTAAAACTTGAGAGTGCAAAATGTGGTGCAGCTCTGCATAGACACCAATCAGCTTGTAGTTTTTTTTTTTGTCAAAACTTAATTAAACAAGCTGACATTAGAAGCTGCACCATTATAATCTCTAGTTTTAGAAAACCAACCCCTAGGTTATATTTTTAAACTGACTTGGAAACAGTTTGATGTAATTAAGCACACCCGTCCTTTCTCTTTCAACATTCCTCGTCAACTCTCTTTTTATTATTATAACTGTGGATCTGGAGCTCTGAGGACACAGTTTTTTTTCACGCAATAATGTATAAATAAAATCGACATGAAATAATTTTTTTGTTGTTTTTAGTCTCAGATTCTGTATTTTTTCAATTAACGCACATTAATAAAATTAACAATACATTTTCTAAACCTGCAAACAATGCCTGGTTGTCAATTTATAATCCACTTTGTAAAACTAGGTGTGTAAACACACAGGACGATGGTCCTATACAGTAGCTATTGAAAAGCAACATGGGCAAGGTTCATGAAACATGGGGATTTTAAACACTGCAAATCTCCATCCAAGAAACCTTAGGGCCTAGATCCACAGCCAGCGTGTGTAACTTAAATATTCGGATTTATCTTACACCGCCGGAAAATTTCTACCTAAGTGCCCGATCCACAAAGCACTTACCTAGAAATTTTCTGTGGTGTAACTTAAATCCGGCCGGCGCAAGGCGCGCTCCCGCGCCGGACGTACTGCGCATGCTCCCGATGCGATTTTCCCGACGTGCATTGCGCGAAATTAAGTTACGCCAAGTTTTGTGAATCGCGCCGGGTAAAAAAAGTTGCGTCGGGAAAAAAAAGAGATGCGGCGGGAAAAAAAAAAAAATTAAAAAATTTGACAGCGTCGCGGGAAAGAAGGGTCTACTTTTACATGGTGTACTAACTTTACACTTTGTAAAAGCAGCCCTAATTTTGCAACGGCAAACTAATACTTACGAAGAAAAAACGAAGCGTAAAAGCTTTGTGGATCTCCGTAAGTGGTAATTTGCATACCCGACGCTGGATTTCGACAAGAAATGCCCCCAGCGGCGGCTGCGGTACTGCATCCTAAGATCCGACAGTATAAGTCCCTTACACATGTCGGATCTTCTGCCTATCTATGAGAAACTGATTCTGTGGATCAGTTCCATAGATAGAAACAGGGATACGACCATGGGTGTAGGAACCCTTACAAATCTGGGGGGGACAGCATTTTTACTCGCCACCTACACTGACCCCCGACACCTACCTGACACATACATTGACCCCCGACACCTACCTGACACATACACCTACACTGAAATATGTAAAATGAAGTACAGCGCTAAATGAATAAATAAATGAATGTCAATAGGTGCAATTATTAATCCTCAGGAACCGGATTAATAATTTACTGATTTTCAGGATGTTATCCCTCAGGGCTTTCAGCATTATGCATTATATAGCAGGATTAACCCCAAGGGGTTAAATAATCCTGCTATATGATGTATCCCTCAGGGAATTCGACATGCCAAATACCTAGCAGGATTCATAATTTAACCCCTTACATGATGCTGAAAGCCCTGAGGAATACTATCATGAAGCTCAGTAAATCCATTAATCTGATTCCTGAGGGGAGGGGACTTTTGGCATGTAACGGTCTCGCTGTCTATACTATCCTCTCCCTAACTAACTGCTGCTGCTGCTGACCGGTGGTTGCTCTGCCTCCCTCACAGGCTCACTCGTGACTCACTTTTTGTTGTCCATCGAGTTGTTCCACTTCCCGGTCCCAGATGAAGGCTCTGAGCATTTCCAGGTCCGGTCAGAGAGGAAGGGTGGAGGAGAAGACGGCGGCGGCTTACAGATGCGCGGGCTGCCTTCGCGCATGCGCCGCCCGCGTTCAAGGACTGGCCAACCACGCTGGAGCACCTGATCACATTCGCCCAATCCCAGGGCGCCATCTGCCGCAAAATGGTGGTGACAATAACAGTACCGGAGTTCAGAAAAAGTCCTTTTAACCTGGGGGGGATTTTACATTACCTGTCCCCCCCGCATTATTTCCTGGGGGGGATTCGTCCCCCCCCGTCCCCCCCGGTTCCTACGCCCATGGATACGACGGCGTATCAGTAGATACGCTGGCGTATCCCTTTTGTGGATCTGCCCCTTAGTATTTACAAATGTAAAAGCCTTTTGTTCTAAATGGGAAAAATGATATTCATGAGGCACATGGCAGCCCATTGCCTTAATTGTTCATTGAATTGAAAGTGCTGTCACAAGGGGCAATGATCTTTATTCACAATATGATACTGGATGAGTAAATAGGCAAGTGCTTTTGAAACTTAAAACATTTGTTTAAAAAAACTCCTGTGTTATCAAGTGTAATATTAACTGTTGCTGCAGTGACTAGTGTGAAAATAACAATATGGGAATTCACAGCTTATTTTCACCTATGACTTGTGTTGCATATCCAAATTAAAAAATAATAATAATGTTAAATTAACCAAGTACATATAAGTGGTATCCTGATCTACAAATACAGAAGAATATAATAAAAAAATGTAGGTTGAGTTTGTCATAACTCTGTTCAGGAATATAGAGGTCTTTTGTTCATTGTTTGTTGAAAACACAAACAATTCAGACATCTCTCCTGCATATTTCAGTCCAAGTCTACCTGTGGTTATGGATGAAATTTTCTCAGCAGGGGTTTACAACAGTGCTTTGGACAAAAGCAAGGCATTAGAGTGAAGCTGTGCATGAGAAAAAATTTATTGATGGCTATATATTTGTATCTTTCCTATCACAGCATTGAAGGTATGCTAGACAGGACATTTCAAAGAATCTCCTAATAGGAAACAATAATGGCTTCAGGTAAAAAGAAATATTTTTTTATGTTTACACTTTTTTATATTCATATTTTCCCCCAATCCAGTAACGAAATTGGGCGTTGTAGTATAGTAGACCACTTTTTCATATAGCCATGAGTGTATTCCGTTAGGGGAGGTGTTTCATGTAGAATCTTATGTATGGATGAGATCTGTTTGGGTTCATAGGGACCAGCAACACATAAGAGTTCAAAATCTGTGGGCCTCTCCAGCGAGACAGAGGGGAATGTAGAGAGAATTTTTTTTTTAAATTGTAGGTAAGAGTACTGAAGGGAGGCTGGAAGGTCATATTGTGTTTGTTAATCTGAAAAAGATAAAAAAATACGTGTGACCGGGTTAACCAGATGTCGCAGCTGGAAGACTCCAGCCTGAGTCCATGGATACATCCTCCCATAGGACATACCATCAGGTATATCCGGATTGAAAAGGACATTCATTAGGGGAGAACATTTGGAGGAAAGGTAGAACCGCTCCACACACTTCCTCCAAATAGCAAGGGTAAACAGCATCGGAGCCAGACATAAAGATCTCAACTGAGGCATAAATTTAGTAGAGGAAGGCCAAAGCATATAACAGGTGTGTACTGGGGCAGTAATCCCCATCTCTATCTCTGCCCATCTAGAAGGAGCCTTTCTAGATACCCAGGAAGTTAGTGTACGAAGATGAGAAGCATAGTAATATTTAATAATATCTGGCGCCGCCAGACCTTCTCTATGTTTAAGAGCATAAACTACAGATTGTGCGATCCTATGGGAAGCATTATTCCATATGAACTTGAGGCTTTGCCTCTGGAGAAGTTTCAGCTGCGACATTGGGACCAAGGTTGGGAGTGTCTCGAAAAGGTACAACATTTTAGGGAGTATCGACATCTTAAGGACGTTAAACCTGCCCAAGAGAGAGATCGGAAGAGAGGTCCACAGATTCAAGAGACGGGTTATCTCTGCAAACATGGGGGGAAAGTTAGCCTGATATAGGGTGGAGTACGGGGATGTGATATACTTGGGGGGAAAGTTAGCCTGATATAGGGTGGAGTACGGGGATGTGATATACACTCCCAGGTATTTCAGTGAAGAGGAGCACCAATGATAATTATACCTATCTTGGAGAGATTTAAGCATGTCTGGTGATACATTAATTGGTAAAGCCTCCGTTTTCGACCGGTTGATCTTAAACCCTGACAGGGCACCAAACGTGGAGAGAGTGTCGTGTAAAGCGGGTAAGGAGGAAGAAGGGTGAGTGAGGGTCAGCAAGATGTCGTCAGCAAAGAGTGATAACTTATAGTCCCTCTGTCTCAACGGGACCCCCCAGTATATCTGGATGCTGCCTAATGGCCGCCGCCAGAGGCTCAAGACTCAAAATAAACAGCAAGGGCGACAAAGGGCACCCTTGTCTGGTGCCATTACTTAAGTAGAACCGCAGAGACAGACAGGTGGAAAGCTGTACCTGAGATGAAGGAGTGGAGTAAATAGCTTGCAAGGCTCGAATAAAAGGACCCAAGAACCCATACCTGTCAAGGACAGCAAACATAAAAGGCCAGCTAAGGCATTCAGATGCTTTTTGCGCGTCAAGGCTTAGTACAACTGCTGCCTGCTTAGTTTTGGTTAAAAGATCTATCAAATCTACAGTCCTTCTGGTATTGTCACCTGCGTGTCTTGTGGAAACAAAACCCACTTGATCTTTATGGATCAATGTCGTCAATAATGGGGAAAGTCGATTGGCCAATAGTTTTGTAAAAATCTTATAATCTGAGGTCAATAATGCAATGGGGCGATAATTATATGGTAATGAGGGGTCTTTACCCGGTTTTGGAATAACAGTTAAGAATGCATGTAAAAAGTGCGCATGGGGGACGGTACCTTTGAGTAAGGAGGAAAACAGAGATTGTAGATGAGGGTTCAAAATATCTGAGAAGGTTTTATAATATACATAGGAG
Organism: Rana temporaria; assembly: GCF_905171775.1. NCBI lineage: Eukaryota > Metazoa > Chordata > Amphibia > Anura > Ranidae > Rana > Rana temporaria. The sequence goes on along the minus strand of NC_053492.1, from coordinate 256,666,607 downwards.
AGTCCATCTGGGCCTGGGGACTTATGAGCTGGGAGACCCTTTATCACCTCCGTTATCTCCTCAATAGAGACAGGAGCATTAAGTGTTGAGTTTTGTTCACTAGACAACTTGGGTAGGACCAAGGAAGACATAAAGGTATCAAAATTAACCTGAGAGAATTGGGGCATCGAATCAGCATTCAAACAATTATACAATTTCCCATAGAAGTCTCCAAAAACCTGGGTCATAGCTTTGGGAAAGTACGTGGGGGTACTGTCCGGTTGCATTAGATGATCAGGAATCGAGAGGTGGGGATGTGGTTTCAGTCTGTTAACAAGCATTCTATGCGTTTTTTTAGCGTATTCGTAGAACTTTTGTCTAGCCCATAACAAAGACTTATGCCGCGTACACACCATCACTTTATGTGATGAAAAAAAATGACGTTTTTAAAAACGTCACTTTAATTGACTGTGTGTGGGGGAAAACGTCGTTTTAGGTCTTGTAAAAAACGACCAAAAAAAATTGAAGCATGCTTCAATTTTATGTGTCGTTTTTCAAAAGTGCACTTTTTACTTCACAGAAATTGACCGTGTGTAGCAAAAAACGTCGTTTTCTAAGACGTTTTTTCATCCACGCATGCCCAGAAGCTACTTATGAAGCAAGCTTCAATGGTAAAACGTGGTGGAACGTAACCTCACTTTGCAAGATCATTGTGAGAAAACGATGGTGTGTAGGCAACTTCGTCTTTGAAAATTGAAGTTTCAAAAACGTCATTTTTTACTTCACAGAAAGTGTCGTTTTTTTCATCACATAAAGTGATGGTGTGTACGCGGCATTAGAAATCCTATTCATATTGAAATATTTGATCCGATTCCGCAATGACGTCACCACTCTCAGTCGTTCCACTGTGGGGGAATCAAGGGGGAGTGCCTCTGCAGCCCTAAGCTGAACCAAAAGATCAGATTTTAGCTTCATGGAATCACGTTTTAAACGAGAACAAGCAGAAATGCACTCCCCTCTGAAAAAAGCCTTATGGGCCTCCCACAGGGTGGAAATCTCCGCCACTGAACCCACATTTAAATGAAAAAATTCAGACAATTTTTGTTGCAACTGGGCTTGCATCAATGGATCCTTAATCAGGGACTCATTGAGATGCCAATGGCAAGTCTTGGGGGTTGGATCAGACAGTACAATATCGATCTCAATGGGTGCATGATCCAACCAGGTAATTGGGTTCATTTCGGAAGAGACAAGATATGGAAGCAGGGGGGCCGTTACAAAGAAGTGGTCCAATCTGGAATAAAGCTTATGGGGCGGGGAATAAAAAGTGAACCCCTTCTGAGTCAGGTGTTTCACTCTCCGTGTATCAAAAAGGTTATATGATCTAGTCAGTTTGCGAAATGAGGCAGACAATTTCTGGACAGCACTTCTCGGAGTATCCTGGAATAGGGCCTGTCTATCCTTGGTCGGGGACATGCACACATTAAAATCACCCCCTAAAATCATAAAGGGATGGGAGATTGTTTGTAAATTCTCAAAGACTGTCAAGAGGAAACCAATCTGGCCCACATAAGGAGCAAATATGTTTGCTAATGTAAACTGGGTATTCAGGTGACTACAGTCCAGGAGCACATAGCGAACCTCCAGGGTCCAAGGTTGAGGAAAGGACCCGGATCGGACAGGAGCGCTTAATAAGGATTGTACTTCTGCCTTTCCATATGGGTCAGAAGCCACATATGCTGTGAGAAATAGTTTGGACGCAAATTTAAAGGAACCCCCAGGCTTAAAGTGAGTCTCCTGAACCATAATCGCCTCTGCAGCGGAGGACCTGAATTCCTTCAAAGCTTGCCATCTTTTACCTATGGAATTCAGACCCTTCACATTACAGGAGTAAATCTTTAGAGCCATAGTAAGTCAATCAAAAATACAGCTATTATACCAGAAACTATAACCAAACTGTAAAATAACCATGGTGCAAAACATAGTGTAGTAAACAAGCTTATAAGTTGAAATGGTGCAACAAAAAAAGCACTAGATACCAGAACAAGGTAAAAAAAAAGACCTAGAAAAGAAAGTGCAAAAATAAAAAAAATAAAAAATTGAAGAAAAAAAAACATAATTGAAAACACATTTTTTCAAAAAGCCCTGAAGGATGAAAAAACTCCAGGGAACCCAGACAGCAGCATGGGGCCTGGGCGAGGGGCATGGCAACCTGCAACATCCAAGGGTGGGTCCCCCCATCGGAAGAAACAGTCAGCACCGATCTGTGAAGAGCCATCGAATAAAGCATCTAAAGGGCTGTCCATGGCGGCAGTCACTTCCAAAATAAGAAGGATCAAAGAGGATAGGACCGGAAGTTCAAACAGGCATCATTTGTATGACCATAAAGCAGTGAACTTTGGGCATATGACCTCTGGCAAGGTCAGATCAAACATCAACTGACCACGAGGTAAGAGAAAAAAAAGGGGGTTGCAAGGAATTGCACAGGAGAGAGTCTCTTCTGGTCTGGAATCTGGAAGGATCAGCTCGTTGTGAAGTAGAGAAGGCCTTTCACGATCTGCGCTGCACAGGGGTCCAGATCTTGGCTGGTGTCATAAGAGGCTTAGGATTCAAGACGGGGAGTTGAAGATCCTCTTCAGGGATGGGTGGGAGACCTAGGTTGCGGGTGAAGGCCTCACTCTCGTAGAGGTCTCTCAGAGAGTATTGGACCCCATCTTTCATGACAGATAGGCGGAAGGGGAACCCCCAGCGATAGGGCACTTAATGATTTTGCAGATGGGTTGTAACAGGACGAAAGCTGCGTCTTTTTGCTAAGGTAATAGGAGAAAGGTCATTGAATATCTGTATTTTGGCCTGTTTAAAGTCAATGCGAGATTTGTTACGGGTCGCAACATTAAGGGCTTCTTTGCTCTCATAAAAATGAAAGCGAACAACAATGTCTCTGGGGTTGGAGCCAGCAGGTGGTTTAGGGGCCAGAGACCTATGAGCTTGATCCAGGCGCCAATCAATATCTGGGATGTGGGGCGCCAAAGTGACGAATAGTCCCAAAAGATACGGACGTAGCTCTTTATCAGAGACCGACTCAGGAACCCCTCTTATCCGAAGGTTCTGGCGCATTTCCCTGTTCTCTAAATCCTCTTGTTGCAATTGGATTTGGGAAAGTGTATGTTTAATGGCAGCATTATCTTCTTCCAAAACATGTAAATATTGGGTAAGTTTGTCAAATTTATTCTCCAGCGTGTCTGTGTGCTCCCCTAACTGATAAATCTCCCTCCGGAGCTCTTAAGTAATCTTACCCACCTCTTTGGTGATGTTATGGGTCAGGTCCTGGAGGAGCGATTGCAGTTTATGGTCCAGAACCGCCACTGTGACCACGTCTGTGGTCCCCGATGACTGGGCTTGCTGAGACCCGTTGTCTGCCAAAAGGGCCGTCACATCTGCTGAACAGGAATTGGCGCGATCCGGCGGGCTGGCCGGGATACTCAAGGCCGGGGATTGCGGCCTATATAGGAAGCGCTCCATGTTGGGGTCAGGCCTCGGGTGCGGCGGCGGAACAAATCCTCTGTAGTTGGCTTTTTGGAAGCTGATTTTTCCCATAGGATGCTGAGGGGAGACTCGGGCACTCTCTCAGTACACTCCTGGGGCCGTGTCAGCTTTGGATGCTTTGCAGGAGCCGCGGACAGTGAAACAGGGACCAGAGCTCTCCCTCTACACGTCCACCATCTTCAGAAGCTGCGCATGCGACCCCTTTTATTTCCATTTGAGTGGCTGAAACCTCAAATATTTATGCAAGTCCAAAGACAGCATGTTTCATCTACACAGCAAATAGATGCACATATAAAGCCTGCTAGTATGATCCCACAGTACTAGCAGGATCTCCTTTTGCCATTTTGTAACTTTTGGGAAATCAAGTAAAAATAAAATCTCATCATCCCAATTCAAATTGTACATGGTGAGGGACTGAGCAAGAAGAAATATAATCTGTAACTTATCTTTTAGATATATTTGAATCTGTTTATCATCTTACCTCTTATATTATGGGAAGTTACATTTTTTACATGACCATGAATGAAAATTACATAATACAGAAACAATTGGGTAGTGGATTCTCAACTAGGAGGAGTTGAGAATCTTCATTTAAGAAAAATTTTGTGAAAATTAACTTTAATTACTTAGTCATGGAAAAGCATCTGCGCATGACTGGGTAATTAAAGCAAAAATACGTTTGGATAATTGAAGTGAATACTGAAGTGAAAATTCTTAACTGCTTAAATATGCCTCTATGAAAGGTGGTAAATAGTTCCTTTGAGGACACATATAGAGAAGTTACACAAGATAAGAAGCAATTGCATTTCAGGTATCTTGATTCGACTTAAAGTTTTCAGGAACAAACTTAAAAGGTACAAATCAAGTTTTGTTTAATGCTTCATCATTTTCTGAATATGAGACAGAAAACAAGACATTGTTGATGCAACCAACCAAATGATAGCAGGTTCTTTTAAAAGGGAAAAATTACACAGGTTCTGCAGTGATTAAGACTTGATAGAATGTCTTATTTAAACAGTAATAACAAGATAAATAGAAACAGTGTACTGTAACTCAAAATCAAGAGCATGTAAAAATGAAGATGTCGGCACTTTCACTGCACTGCAGTGCTCAGATCAGATCTTCTTATTTTATGGGAACAGATGAAGGAACTTGCTGTGAGCTTGTACTTCACGAAACAGCAATTGTCTGGCACAATTTCAGATCTGAGAACTAAACTAGTTTCACACAGCTGTGCTTGAGGAAACACGGCGAGTAAGTGCATAAAAACTATAGAGGCATCATCATCGTCATGATCTTTACAAACATTCATATTGTCACTAGATCTGGAATGTAAGGCTCATTTCAATGCTTTACTATAAGAGCTTTTAGTAGAAAATGTATACAGTCTTGCAATAAAATAATTCCATTGCCTTCTTAAATCTGTATACAGCTTTTCAGTGAAACTTCATTCCATAATTACTTTTTCCCCAGGTGAATCAATAATGTTTTTGAAATACAATAATCTTCCAAGAAAATCTTAGGCATAAATCTTGTGACATGGGAAGGGAATTTTGTGTTTTGCCATGACATCATGGAATGTCTTTTCTATCAATAAATCAAAGTGCCGGTAAGTGCAAAGTGCTGCAAACTTCACAAAAGTTATAAAAGTTTACTGAGCCAAATAATAATAAAATATATATATATATATATATATATATATATATATATATATATATATATATATATATATATATATATATATATACGTACTGTATTTTTGTAAATATAGTATACATAATATAAAATACAGTATATTAATTTTCAGTGGTGGCTTATTTAAACATTTAAATAATTTTAGTTAGTCGCCTTTTAAAAAAAGTTAGCTTGTCTGACATCTCTGCAGCTTTTGGCGTATAGAGATATAACTGATTGTCTAATTTAATGTATTCATAGAATGAGCAGAGTGATTTCCATAAATTCCAAAAAATTGCTAAATCAGAATATGGCTTAATTTGCTGTTGTGGGCTTTTCCCTTTTTGTGAATTTAATCATTACTTGTATACATTTATTACTTGCTTTCATTTTCTTCCGTTGCAAAATAATGAGGATGCCCAAGAACATGTCCAAAATAATACAAAGGTACATCCATAACCCTCAAAGTCTATTTCATCATTAAAAATCACCAAAATACTCCATCTTTTCTTTTTTTTTAATCTATTTATTTCCACAAAACTACCACATTTTGTGGAAATAAATATAATTAAAATTATAACAATTTGGGAAAAAATAAAAACTCTTAATTTTGCTCATCTATTAATTAATTTTGCTATCCTATCTATTATTAACTGCTTGCCGACCAGCCACCGCAGTTATACGGCGGCAGGTTGGCTCTGCTGGGCGAGAGCACGTAGTTATACGTCACCTCGCCGAGCAGCCAATAGGGGCACGCGCGCTGCTGGAAGCTTCAATGTACAGTACTATTGGAGTTTGTATTTTAGATACGTGTGCATAAGAATGTTGTATATTTATATGTGCATTTTTCCAAGTTTTACGCCAATTCGTTTTTTATTTATTCAGTTGTCACAAAAGAAAGGAATGGTTTCACATCAATAGACTGGGTTTATTGAAATGTTCTTTCAAGTTTAACATGGAGTTCCACCCAAAAATGAACTTCCACTTTTCAGAAACCTCCCCCCCTCCGGTGTCACATTTGGCACCTTTCAGGGGGGAGCAGATACCTGTATAATACAGGTATTTTCTCCCACTTCCGGGCATAGATAGCTGAGCCACAGCTCTACACCACATTCGGCACATCCTTGACCCCCAGCTGTCTTCTGGGAGACTTCCTGATTCCCTTACCGCAGATGGCAGCGGCAGCACCCGAGAGCCGAGGGACAACTTCCGACATTGTGGGCGCCCTGGACAGGTAAGTCTCTTTATGTCTAAGTGTCAGCAGCTGCAGTATTTGTAGCTGCTGACTTTAAAATAAAAAAATGTCGGAACTACGCTTTAACCACTTGACGACCGTTGCATGACTATTTACGTCAACAACATGGAACGGGCAGGCAGATTGGCGTACAAGTATGTCCCTTTAAATCTGCTGCCCAGTGGGCACGCACACCCGCCCCGTGCCTCGTGAGTGCAGCCACAGGTCCTGGGAACTCGGTGTTCCCGGAAGTCCCGCGATTGCGGACTGCAAGGGCAGAACAGGGAAATGCCTTTGTAAACAAGGCATTCCCCTATTCTGCCTAGTGACACTGTCACTGATGACCGTTCCCGTGATCGGAAACGGTCATCAGTGACATGTCATGTGAAGCCATATGCCCCCTAACAGTAAGAATCACTATGCAGTGCCACCTAGTGGTTAACCCCTTCACTGCCAGTGTAATTTTTACAGTACTCAGTGCATTTTTATAGCTGTAAAATCGCTGTAAAAATGACAATGGTCCCAAAATGGTGTCAAAAGTGTCTAATGTGTCCGCCATAATGTCGATAAAAATTGCTGCTTACCGCCATTACTAGTAAAAAAAAAAAGATTAAATAAAAATGCCATGAAACAGTTCCCTATTTTGTAGAAGCAAACCAATCAATAAACGCTTATTGCGATTTTTTTTTTTACCAAAAATATGTAGAATAATACGTATCGTCCTAAACTGTGGAAAAATATGTTTTTTTTATATATTTTTTGGGGATATTCATTATAGCAAAAAGTACAAAATATATAATTTTTTCCTAAATTGTCACTCTTTTTTTGATTATAGCGCAAAAAATAAAAATCACAAAGGTGACCAAATACCACCAAAAGAAAGCTCTATTTGTGAGAAAAAAGGACATCAATTTTGTTTGGGAGACACGTCCCACGGCTGAGCAATTGTCAGTTAAAGCAACGCAGTGCCGAATCGCTACAAGTGGCCTGGTCTATGACCACCATAATGGTTCGGGCTGAAGCGGTTAAAGAGAGGGTTGAATATACAATTTTTAAGTACATTTTTTAACAAATGTAGCTTCCCTGAAAATCTGTGAATTCAATTCAATATACATTTTCATGAATTTCACTGATAAAACAAAGATAATGTACACATGCAATTGAAAGCAAGACTATTTAGTTGAATTGAGTATTGTTAATGTGAAATAAAGTGTGATAAAACCAAATAGCTGACTTTAAACAGCTGGATCTAAATATCATTTGTGAAGCCTTCAATAGCCAATCTGACAACAATAAGGCACATTAAATGCACAAAGACACTAATTAGGATAACTCTGTGAATTATTATAAATGCACCTGCACAAATTGACAACATTATGGTACTGAGAAGGATAGAATGGTCCATTATGCAAACACTCATTATAATGATTAGATACACTGGACTCTGAGTTTCTATTATGATGATGATGCATAGCACACATCAATGGGCACCTTTTTATATTTTTTATAATAAACAGCTGCAACAGAGAAAACTTTGTACAACAATTTTTATAGCTAAAGTGAATAGAAAAAGCAAATATTGCAATTTTTTTTCTTAAAGAACACTTCTAGGCAACAGGTAAACACAAACAATGAACTATTAATGCTATAAAACACTGTATTAGTGTTATGAACTTTTGTTTACTCAGTTTAGCTTAATCTTTATTTTAGGGCTTATTGGTCCACAGTGATTGGATTTCACAGACCATCTAAAAGGCTTAATAGAAGAAGGATTTGAGTTCCTGAAGCATGTTGTAATACTATCTTTCTCCCTTAATTTCCTTTGTTACCAATTACTTTAAAACTGCCAAGGAAGGCTTGAATATAATTGGTGACTGTTAAAAAACATCACCAAGCTTGTCCAAAAATATCACCTAAACTATTCTGTTTACTCATTGCAAGACCCCCTGCTTTCAATCTTTTTTTGTCACCTTCTCCCATTCATAACTTCAGGATTTCTCCAGACTCTCTCCCCTCCTCTGGAACTACCTACCACAATCTTTCTGTCTATCTCCTACTCAGTCTGCCTTTAAGTAAAATCTGAAAACGTATCTCTTTAGCAAAGCCTATCTGAACTTCACATGAAAGCATAGCACAATACCAATACTGACTGGTAGCTTCACGTCTGGAAACCTTCAAGCATACCCACCCCCCCCCCCCCCCCGATAGAAGGAACTAGGTAAATATACTGTGTACACTATATACAACTTACCTGTCGACTGCCACATCCTGCTGATGTGAAAAAAAAAAAATTATATTCATTGTGAACCATGGCATAAGATTAAGTTACTAAATGAGGGACTAATCAGCTTGTAAATTGAATGTTCTCTTAAGATAGTAAGAAAGTTCCTCTTACCTCAATCATTTACAACTTGAAATCCAAAACCCTGTTTTACAAATTTTCTCTGCACCAAATTTTTTATTTCTTTATATTTAAACATAGCTTCACATTATTTAATAAGCCAAATGATTATTCCTATTGCAAAGTGAGCATTCAATTTTGTAGTCTTTAAAAAAAAAAACAAAGACAGCAAAGCAGAAGAAACCATGGTAACTTATAACTACAACATGGCATTTAGAAAAGGATTTTTATTTTATTTGACTGGCTGAATGCAGTTTCATTCACTATGCTAAGACTGACCATACATTATATAGTACAATTATCTTGTACAATTTTCCTTTAGTTTAACCAAAACCATATAATATGAGGTCAAAATCTAAACACTTTGCTGTTTAGGTTGGTGCTCCACTGTCGGTGTCTGATGGCATAATAGTGTCTCATATCAGTGGAAGGGATAGTGCCCCAAGGGCCGGATAAAGACAAGCAAAGGGCCTCAGGCCGCAGTTTGGAGACCACTGACATAGTTGAAGGTAAAGGAAATTGAATAAGAAAATGGTATAATGTATGGCCAGCCTAATTGAGCTTCACATGGCTTAGTGATCATGCGCTTGTTAAAATAAACATTCAGTTTAATAAGGCCCCTTTCACACTGAGGAGTTTTTCAGGCGGTTTAGCGCTAAAAATAGCACCTAAATACCGCCTGAAAAACTCCTTCCCTACAGTCTCAATATGAAAGCCCAAGAGTTTTCACACTGAGGCGATGTGCTGGCGGGACCACTCCAAAAGTCCTGCCAGCAGCATCTTTGGAGTGGTGAGAGGAGCGGTGTGTATACCGCTCCTTCCCATTGAAAACAATGGGACACCGCCAGCAATGCGCCTCAGCAGATTATAGCGGGGGTTAATACTGCACCGCCAGCGGCCAAATATCGCCGCAATTCCGATGGTATAGCGCCGCTAAAAATGTTGACGCTATACCGCCACCACACATACTGCCCCAGTGTAAAAGGGGCCTACCTGAGCAACCACCACTTCTTAATAAAGCAATCCCATTAAAATTTTATGGCAGATTTTTAAGCGTGGGAGTTTTTTTAAATATGAATGTTGCTTTTTACCATGCTTCAAAAACTGATATCCAGTTCACATCAATAACTTTCAATTAACAAAAAATAATAGCCATTAAAAATAGTATTTTTAATGAGAGTATTTTTTGTCAAGCTGGTAAAAAGTATATTTATATTAGCAAATCATATGTAACTAAAAAGTATTCATAGTATTACTTTTATATACAGTCCCGTTTTAGTACTAGTGGCACTAGTTTTTTTTTATATTACATGATTTGAAAAAGTGTACACAGACCAAAAAGTGTTAGTATTACAAAATATATAATAAAATCTTTAACCTGAATTTTATTTTATTTTCTTCCTGTGCTGCCACTGAACCAAGATTAATTGCTTTCTATAGTTTAAAAATCCTTACTGCAGGGCTTTTAGTTGTGAGAGTGCTGAATGCTTCAAATAAAAAAGTAAACATTTCATCCTTTACAGGAGTAGCAGCAAACTTCTTATCATATGTTCTATATAAAATTAGCAAACTTAAACAATTATGCCATCAAAGCATTACTGTACAGTGTACAGCTGTTGCAGTATGCGTTGTTTTTCATATGCTGATTATTTTGTCATGTTAGCAAAGGTTTAGCATTCAACTAAAACTGCGCAGTAATATATACAGATAAGAGATGTAGATGTGGAGATTAATAGGAATGATTCAGCGAGTGGAGATATAATAAGGTGCTTGAAAAATGTCAGTTATTTATTATATTTTCATTAAAGCAGACAAAAAGTCTTAAAGTGGTTGTAAACCCTAATACCGCGTACACACGGTCGTTTTTTGTCCTGAAATAAAACAACGTTTTTCAAACTTCATTTTAAAAAACGACGTTGCCTACACACCATCGTTTTTTCAAAAAGCTCTAGCAAAGCGTGGTTACGTACAACACGTACGACGGCACTCTGTTCCATTCAAGCTTGCATCATAACTTGCTTCTGAGCATGCGCGGGTTTAAAAAACGTTTTTTAAACGTAGTTTTAGCCCACACACAATCATTTTTTAGGACACAAAAAACAACATTTTGAAAAACGACATAAAAATTGAAGCATGTTCGAAAAAAATTTGGGTCATTTTTTAGAAGACAAAAAACGATGTAAAGCCCACACATGATAATTTTAAATTACGTTTTTTAAAACGTTGTTTTATTTCATCACAAAAAACGACCGTGTGTACGCGGCATTACATGTACCCAGTGAAGTGACTGGCCTCAGGTGACACACAGAGATGTAACACATCCTCCTACATAAGTTCTACATGTTTATCTCTTCTCCACAGCTGTTTAAAGTCCATTTTTTTTTTAAACTTGTCTGAATTGTCAAAAAAGGGGGGCGGAGAGCTGCAGTTATACTCTGCAGAGCTCAGTGGGGACAGCTCTGAGAGCTGATTGGAGGGAAGGGACACAACCCCTTCGCACATCACACAGGAACAGAACTGAGGTTTTCAATCCGTTGGAACTCTCTTCCTTGTTACCTTTTTTCTCCTGGTGTCAGGAAAACTTGTCAGAAGTGATTAATGCTGATAGCAGAGGAATAAAGCAGCAGACAGAAATGACACTTAGTGCTCTTAACTGAGACAAGTACACACTATAAAAGGATCTGCTTTGTTCATATTTCATGTCTAAGATTTATAACCACTTTAAATTCAACAACGCATGACCCAATGGATAATGTCACAACATTAACAAAACAGACTACACTAAAAAAAATATTATTATTTATCTTTAGCAAAAGATAAGAAGAGGAGCCTTTCCAGGTTTAATACAGATCTTGTGCTTATCCATTTATGACATCCTGGCAAGAAGTTATAATCAAAAAATTTTCAACAAAAAAAGAGGTATAAGGGAAACCATCAACAGTATAGCACAGATATTTCCAGCTGTAACAATACTTCATTGGATGGAAAAGTAGTTTACAAAAAGTTGGCATTAACAAAGTGAAGAGCTGAACTGTCCTGGGCTTGGGTCGAGCAAGGGTTTACTGAACTTTAAATAAGTTCCGATGCCGGATCTGAACCCCAATCAAATCATTGAAGCCAAATCTGTTATACTTCAAAGGGGATGTTAAAAAAAAAAAAGCACGGGGATGGGCACTGCTTTAGGGAACATGTACTAATGCAAAACAATGGGCCGGATTCAGAAAGAGATACAACGGCGTATCTATGCGACTGATTCAGAGAAACAGTTACGCATAGATATCCCTAAGATCCGACAGGTGTAAGTGACTTACACCGTCGGATCTTAGGCTGCAATTTCTAGGTGGCGCTTCCGTATTCTTACGTGAGGAATATGCAAATGAGTATTTACGCCGATTCAGAAACGAACGACCGCCCAGGGCTTTTTTTTTACGTTGTTTGCGTTCGGCTTTTTCCGGCGTATAGTTACCCTTGCTATATGAGGTGTAGCTAATGTTAAGTATGGCCGTCGTTCCCGCGCCGAGTTTTGAAATTTTACGTCATTTGCGTAAGTCATTCGCGAATACGGCTGGACGTAATTTACGTTCACGTCAAAAGCAATGATGTTTTGCGGCGGATTTTAGAGTATGCGCACTGGAATGTTTTCACGAACGGCGCTTGCGCCGTTCAAAAAAAACGTCAAATACGCGGGGTCAAGCCAAATGTATATAAAACATGCCCCCTACATCCCCATCCCCATACGTTACGCTGCCGTAACTAAGGGCGCAAGTTCTTTCTGAATGAAGAACTCGCACTCAAAGTTAGAGCGGCGTAACGTATCGGAGATACGTTACGCCGGCCTGACAGATATGCTCAGGTATCTGAATCCGGCCCAATGTTTTTAAAATGTCATGTGAGTTTTTCACAAAATGAGTTATAAATTGTAATAAAATTACATTTCCCTCCTGGCTTCTTTTTTTAACCACTTACCGACTGTCGCACGACTATATATGTAGTCACTTTGAAGAGGGATATCTTGGTAATGGCAGCAGCTGCTGCCATAACCAAGGTATCCATCTCTTCAGGCGGCAGTTCGGTTAATGATAATGGTGGTCTTTTCGGCAAATTCGCCGCAAGATCACTGTTATCGGTGGCGGGAGAGTGGCCCCCCTGCCACTCTCCTGCGCCCTCTGCCACTTACCGGAGCCGTATTTTATTGCATTTTAGTTTAAATATGAGATCTGAGGTCTTTTTGACCTGGCGGATCGTGGTAAATGGCCGCTGATAGCGGCCATTTACCACATGATCGCTCCGTCCAATGACGAAGCGATCACATGTAAACAAACCAGCGTCATTTGTTGATGCCGGTTCCTACCTCCTCTCTCTGTACCGATCGGTACAGTGTGAGAGGAGAGAGCGGGTGTCAGCAGCGCTGTGGGCTGGATCTGTGACTATTGCAGTCACAAATCCAGCCATCCCTGCTCGGCCATCTCTGCAATACCCTGTGCAATACTCTGCAATACCCCTGTGCAATACTCTGCAATACCCCCGCGCAATACTCTGCAATACCCCCTGCGCAATACTCTGCAATACCCCCCTGCACAATACTCTGCAAAACCCCTGCCAGTACTCTGCAATACCCCTGCCAGTACTCTGCAATACCCCCGCACAATACTCTGCAATACCCCTATGCAATACTCTGCAATACCCCTGCCAGTACTCTGCAATACCCCTGCCAGTACTCTGCAATACCCCTGCACAATACTCTGCAATACCCCCGCACAATACTCTGCAATACCCCTGCCAGTACTCTGCAATACCCCCACACAATACTCTGCAATACCCCCACACAATACTCTGCAATACCCCCGCACAATATTCTGCAATACCCCTGCCAGTACTCTGCAATACCCCCACACAATACTCTGCAATACCCCCGCACAATACTCTGCAATACCCTTGCCAGTACTATGCAATACCCCTGCACAATACTCTGCAATTCCCCTGCACAATACTCTGCAATACCCCCGCACAATACTCTGCAATTCCCCTGCACAATACTCTGCAATACCCCCGCACAATACTCTGCAATACCCCCGCACAATACTCTGCAATACCCCCGCACAATACTCTGCAATACCCCCGCACAATACTCTGCAATACCCCCACACAATACTCTGCAATACCCCCACACAATACTCTGCAATACCCCCGCACAATATTCTGCAATACCCCTGCCAGTACTCTGCAATACCCCCACACAATACTCTGCAATACCCCCGCACAATACTCTGCAATACCCTTGCCAGTACTATGCAATACCCCTGCACAATACTCTGCAATTCCCCTGCACAATACTCTGCAATACCCCCGCACAATACTCTGCAATTCCCCTGCACAATACTCTGCAATACCCCCGCACAATACTCTGCAATACCCCCGCACAATACTCTGCAATACCCCCGCACAATACTCTGCAATACCCCCGCACAATACTCTGCAATACCCCAGACAATACTCTGCAATACCCGACCAATACTCTGCAATACCCGGAAAATACTCTGGAAAAAAATGCGTTTTAACCACTTCCTGCCCCGCCGGCCGTCATATGACGTCCTTGACTTTGTGCAGGGATATCTGAATGATGCCTGCAGCTACAGGCATCATTCAGATATCATCTTTTTCAGCCGGCGATTCTCTACACCATAACAATGATCATGGCAGCTGTTCCACCTCTTGATCGTAGGCAAAATGGGACATCCCCCCCCTCCCGTCGCCCTCCGGTGCTTCTTCTGACTCACTGCTACGATTGAAGCCAGGATCGTTTTTTTTATTATTATTACAGGCTTCCCAGCCCAGAGGTGAGATGTGGGGTCTTATTGACCCCATATCTCACTGTAAAGAGGACCTGTCATGCTATATTCCTATTACAAGGGATGTTTACATTCCTTGTAATTGGAATAAAAGTGATCAAAACATTCCTTTTTGGGGAAAAACATGTCAAACTAAAATAAATAAAGTTCAATGAACAATAAAAAAATAAAAAAAATAAAGCGCCCCTGTTCCGTGTGCTCATATACAGAAGCTAACGCACACGTAAGTCCCGCCCACATATGAAAACGGTGTTCAAACCACACATGTGAGGTATCGCTGCGAACGTTAGAGCGAGAGCAATAATTTTGGCCCTAGACATCTTCTCCAACTAAAAATATGTAACCAGTAAAAATATTTAAAGCGTCACCTATGTGGGTTTTTAAGTAGCGAAGTTTGGCGCCATTCCTCAAGCGTGTGTCATTTTGATATTATGCAAAAACATTGGGTGAACTTTAATGTTTATTTTTTTTAAAGCACAAAACATTTTTATTTCCAAAAAAAACACGTTCAAAAAATTGCTGTGCAAATACCGTGCACGATAAAAAGTTGCAATGACCGCCATTGTATTCTCTAGGGTCTTTTCTAAAAAAAATATATAATGTTTTGCGGTTTTATGTAATTTTCTAGCAAATAAAGGATGATTTTTACATGAAGGAGAGGAATGTCAGAATTGGTCTGGGTGCTCCAGAACGCCTGACGGTGCTCCCTGCATGTTGGGCCTCTGTATGTTGCCACACTGTGTAAAAGTTTCACACATGTGGTATCGCCATACTCGGGAGGAATAGCAGAATGTGTTTTGGGGTGTATTTTGTGGTATGCATTTGCTGTGTGTGAGAAATAACCTGCTAATGTGAAAATGTTGTGGAAAAAAAATCTTGATTTTGCAAAGAATTGTGGGAAAAAATGACAACTTCAAAAAACTCACCATACCTCTTTCTAAATACCTTGGAATGTCTTCTTTCCAAAAAGGGGTTATTTGGGGGGTATTTGTACTTTTCTGGCATGTTAGGGTCTCAAGAAATGAAATAGGCCGTCAGTACTTCAGGTGTGATCAATTTTCAGATATTGGCACCATAGCTTGTGGACGCTATAACTTTCACAAAGACCAAATAATATCCACCAATTTGTACTTATTTTTACCAAAGATATGTAGCAGTATAAATTTTGGCCAAAATTTATGAAGAAAAATTACAAATTTGCTAAATTGTATAACAGAAACAAAGAAAAATTCATTTTTTCACAGAATTTTCAGTATGTTTTCTTTTTTAGTGCAAAAAATAAAAAAAAAACAACAGTGATTAAATACCACCAAAAGAAAGTTCCATTTGTGGGGAAAAAAGGACAAAAATTTAATTTGGGTACAGTGTTGTATGACTGAGTAATCGTCATTCAAAATGTGAGAGCACCGAAAGCTGAAAATTGATCTGGTTATTAAGGGGGTTTAAGTACCCAGTGGTCAAGTGGTTAATTTACTAGCAATAGAAAAGTACATTTTCATTTTGGAAAGGAATTGTTTCTTACTTTATTGAATGTGGTGACAATTCAATTTGCAAAGAATGCCCAATGACATGCAAGGAAAGTACAAAAAAATTGTGTTTTTACCTGTACATGATTGGATTAATGAAGTCAGCAGGATTTCTGGGGATGGATTGTGTCAAGTTACCAAACTAAGCTCAAATGATTAGTATAGCTAATATCTATTCAACTGTATGATTAGATTAATTTATGTTTTTCAGGTTTACAATTACAACCATTTTAACCTGACCTTACTTTTTTTAATACTAATAATAATGCCTACTTATTTTCCTATACTCCCACCTAATTCTGTCTCTAACTGCCAAATGTATTGTCAAATAGTACCCATTTAGAACATATATCTTTTTAAATCTCAAAGTTGTGGATAATGAATCACAACCCAACACTTAAATGTGGTATATTTTCTGACCTATTAGACTGTATTAAGGCGAATCTTCTAGCATCTTCTACCCAGGTTTATCAGGGTTTCGGTCTTTGGCTGTTTGGCTGTTTCATTTTGGCTGGTGTGAAATGACATCACTTCTATGTATGCGCCGAAACGCAGTCATCCCAGAATGTAAAGTATATATTACACAAACAATTGCAAATAGACAGATAAGTGTACTGTATTGCAGAAAAGACACAAAATGTCTCTTCTGCAATAATAAAAAAACTGCCTGTTCACCATTTTTTTTTATATTTAGCCTTTAGTTTTGCTACTTTCAGTGTTATGTTAACACCCCCCCCCCCCTCTTATCATTCACATGGCTTATTTGAAATTGTTTAAAACTTTCTATTAAGTAAAAAATAAAAATAAACCTATTGCACTGCATTCACTATATCTGGTCTCCCACAGTACACAGGATGTGGAAATGTAATCCTTTTAGTAAATATAAACTGCTGAATACCTTTTCTCATCAGCAGTATATAGTGGTTTTGAGACTTCTAGCTCCTGGTTATAGCTTGTAGGAAGCATTTCATACTGCACTGAGCTGTCCTATCGGGATCCAGGACACCTGACCCTCTGTCTTGACAGTGCTGTTTGGCCCTGTGCTGATCACATGCACTCTCCCCCCCAAAAAAACTCTAGCAATACACACCAAACTGAGCATGTGAAGCCTGACTCCAAAGCCTCTGTACTATCCAGACCTGTTCTGGAGTCAGTGGAAGAAGAGGAGGATCTTAGAGGATTAAACTGCCTTTTTACACAATGCAGAGAATTAACCCATTAGGTTTTACAATGAGAATAACAAGCATGCTTTACTGCATATACAGACTGGTTTTACTGTTGTGGGTTTAGTAACACTTTAATAAAGTAAAACTATAGCTGAAAAGGTGTTGGTGTGAGCTTCATTCCAAAATGTCTGCCCTACAGAAATATATGTCTTCTGCAGGTGCTTTTTCACCATAAGATACAGTACAGTTTATGTTTTTTTTTTAAATTTGAAATCATAAAGGGTTGTAAAAATTTCTTCTGCATTTTCCTTTGTTTGTTTTTTTCAAATATGTACATGCCTTTTATCATAAATAAACAATAATAACAGTTTAGACAGAATATATATATATATATATTACTAAACCCTAATTCTTAATTTCTAGCACATGTTGTTTCATTAAAATATTTTTTAATAAAAGCAGAACAGGAGCCCAAGACAGTCTTAAGTCATACTACAGGTAAATATAGTGGTGTAGTAAAATATTTATTATATTTTCAATTTGGCAAGTGACAAGTTGCACATGTGCACTTTCATAATCCCTTGGGATCAGCTAGGGTATGTTACTTATGAATTATCTGACAGAATCACTGTAATTAATGAGACTGTGAGCACCTCTTACAGAAAGATAAAAGTATTCTCTGACTTTATTTAATGCTGGTCAAATATCACTGCGAATAGAATCCCTAGAGGTGAAACACTCTACACACAGTTCAACCTTTGTGTGAAATCACTAGCAATCCCGAGAGATTTTCCGCTGAATGCCTGAAGCGTTGTGATCTTTTTTTGCAACTGAAACTCCAGAATGATCAAAATGGTGATTATAATAGGAAGCTTAGAAAAAAAACATGCATAACACCCTTAACTGCAAAATATGTGTATATCAGTTCAATATCTAATATAAGTGTAATCAAATGATATCAAAGCTTCATCAAAACACCTTATGCATCCACCACCAATATAGAAAATGAGAGCCTCATTTCAGATGAACAGACCTGAAAGCTTCAATGGTTACTTAACAAACACTGTAAATACCTTGAAATGATTGGGAACCAAACAGCACACCAGCAGAGAACAGAGGAATTCAGCTGCAGCCACTACTTCCACTCAGCTTAACAGGTGTTAAAGTCATATTAAACCTACAATTTTTTTTTAAATAACAAGCATTGTAACTTACTTGCCTGGTACAATAATTTTGCACAGAACAGACTTGTTCTGTGGGGAAAAAATGACATGCTCAAAACGCTGTAAAAATGCAGGAAAAGTCTGCAATGTCACTGTCTTCCATGCTGGTAGCGAGCATCCATTCTTCAGCCCTCTTCTTCAGGGGGCAACGAACTCAGGCTCTGTGACTGGCTGGAGTCGCATGATGTCACTCTCATGCATGCACGTGTGAGCCGCCTTTAACCGCATGACCTCAGCTTGAAATGGCACAGCGTGCCCTTTAAAAATGGCGCATGTGCCGTTGAAGGCGTCGCTCAGGGAAATTGAAAATATCTCAGAGACTGTGTAGGTCTCGGAGGTATTGCAAGCACCTACAGATAAGCCTTAATCTAGGCTTACCTGTAGGTGTAAGTTGTCCCTGAGGGTTTACTTCCTCTTTAAGTGATACAAAAAATATCAGGATATCGTCAAAATAGACAAAGACAAAGGTATCTAGGAAGTCTTTAAAATGTAATTCAAGGAGTTGTAAATGCAGAATATTTTTTTATCTTAATGCATTCTCTGCATTAGGATTAAAAACGTCTGTGTGTAGCAGACGCCCCAGCACCCCCCAATTACTTACCCAAGGTCCATCTCTCTCCAGCTCTCTTCAGCGATGTCCATGAGTGCCATTGGCTCCAGAGACTGTTAATCAAAGTCAGCTAGCCAATCAGAACAGAGAGATAGTGGGTCCAGGTCAGGGCTCCATGTCTGAATGGACACACATAGCTGGGACTCGGCTCCATAGAAAGCTGCTTGCTGTGGGGGCACTCAACAGGAGGGAGCGGCCAGAAGCAGTGAAAGAGAGACCCGAGAAAAGGAGGATCTGGGCTTCTCTGTGCAAAGCTAATTGCACAGAGGAGGTACGTATAACATGTTTGGTATTTAAAAGAAAAAAAAAAACAAGAATTTACAATCACCTTAATGAAGTGCTAGAAAGTGTCTGGTGTGTTGCATAGGCCGAATGACATAACCGAAACGAGTATGAAACGCAATCTTCGCCTCATCATCTTCCCGGAAGTGGACCAAATTATGGACTCTCAAGACCATTTTCAAAAACATAGTTGCAGATTTAAGTCTTTGGAAAAATTCAGGTACCAAGGGAAGAGTATAGTGATTCTTTACTGTGATCTTATTCAGGTTATTTTTCTCCACAAAAAATATTCCTGCACTGGCCAGTGAGGTAGAAGAATTTTTATCAACATATTCCTTTAAAGCCTCAAGTTTGGACACGATAGATAGTGTGAGGGGATTAGCCTGTCAGCGGGTGTGTGTGACCCCCTGTATAGGTTCAGCACACAAAAAAGTTAGGCACAGCAGACAATGGTAGGAGGAAAACAAAAAGGTGCGGTTTTATTTGAACTATATACAAAAAGAAATGTGACAGAAAACAAAGGAAATACAAAAAGAAATCCTGGTCAACTTGACCTGCTCGCTCTACACGTAGGTGTCCCTAACTAACAACTGGGTACAGCCTTGTGCTGCCACAGTCCCTAACTCCCAGATGTTTAGAGTTTTAGTAATAGTAGCCACACAGGCATTGGTCTCACCGCACACACACTACCCAGACTATTCACACAGATCTGGTTCCAGGTTGGAGCATCTCTCTTAGCATGCTGGGAGTTTTTGTAGAGGACCTAACGAGCCCACCTAATTCAGCTGGGCTCATCAAGTCCTCCCAGCAGGACTCCCAGCACTCCCCCTAGAGGTACAAACTGGCATAAAGCCTGAACCTAGGAGATATAAATACAGCATCTTGGATGAAACCAGGGGATTTAACCTGCCTACTGTCACAATAAATAGAGCGATAGAACTCTCCAGGATATAGGTAACAAAAATGGTGAAAGGTGCGGGGAATAAAAAATTTCAAGACACACTTCAGAAACTTAATATTTACAGTCTGGAGGAAAGAGGGGTAAGGGGAGACATGATTGAAACCTTTAAATACACCAAGAGGGTGAATAAGCTTGGAACCAAAATCAAGAACATGACCTCAAACTAACTGGAGGAACTGAAGTTCAAAACTAATTTTAGAAAGTATTATTTTCCTGAAAGGGTAGTTGATGCTTGGAATAAACTTCCAGCAGACATAGTGAGACAGTCAACAATAAATGGTTTCAAAAATGCTTGGGAAAAAAATAGATCTGTAGATCTTTACTCAGACAAAAAGGTTACCAAAAAAAATAATAATAATACAAAAACATACAAAACTGGCAGACTCGACGGACTATTCAGTCTTTTTTCTGCCATCACTTTTCTATGTTTCTATGTAAAGATGCATCCATAGGGAATTCTGGCTCCAGAAAGGAGCTCAATGGGACAATTATAGGGTCTGTGTGATGGAAGAGTATCTAATGAAAATGTGGAAGTATTAATGGTAGGCGTTTGGGACTGCTTGTTTAGTACATCTAAGTCCATACATAGTAGGTTGGTGCATGGCAGAGATGATACTGACATGCAGTGTTTTTGGCAATGATGACAGGAACTTAATACTTCCAGAACTCTAGTCAATCTGTGGGCTGTGAGCCTGTGCCATAGTAGGCCCAAAATGACAGGGAATAATGGTGATGAGATTGCATCTAGATGTAGCAGTTCCTGATGGTTGGTGGAAGTGAGTGTCATGAGTGGTGGGGTCTCTTTAGTCACAAGTCTTTATTTTATGCAAGATTAATCAGCCAGAAATACAGTAAGTCCTTGTCCTTTAGTTAGTAGTGGAATGTTTTGCCGGGCTGCAAATAACAGGTCCAAGCTCCTGAATCAATAATTTCGGTCACCCACACAACTATTCCCATAAACTGGAAGAAAACAGGAAGAACTATATGAGCTTAGCTGGCAGACAAGGGTGACTGGTTAGCCAAAGAGTGGGATAAACACTTGCGCAGCTTAGCTGGGAAGGTGCGCACGTAGTGACCAGCTTCTCCACAATACAGAGTTTGTTCAGAGAATGGCATTGGTGTTTTTCCGGGGTTAATGTAGGATGGATCAGGCCAAGTTGCATGGGTTCAGGTGCCTCTCATGCAGATGGAGCAGAATTACTGGGTATTGGGTTGACAGGATGAACAGGAATCTTAGGGTTCAGCCATGCAGAATGGGATTGCTGAATGGATCTTTTAAATCTGTGTTTGCAAAGGTGACAATCAATGTGGATTGATAGAGTGTTTAGAGCTTCCAAAGAGCTTGGCACACCAACCCAAGCAAGTTCATCCTTAAAGGACCTCTAAGAAACCCAAACGGATTTACTGATGCAGGGCTGTGTCATTCCAGCTGGTATCTGCAAACCGGTGCTAAAGTGCATGAAGAATTGCAGATCATCATATAGCTGAGCCATAGCATCAAAGAAGGAGAACATGGTATTCAGTTTTGCGCGTTTCTCCTCCAATAATCGATAAGCCCAGGTCTGTGGTTCACCTTGGAGTAGAGAAATAATGGACCCAACCTTGGTAAATTCCAAGGAAAAAGTCGGTGTCTGTGGAGAAAAGTAGAATTGAAATGCATTGCAGAATGCTCTGAACTTACTCTGATCACCATAAAACCTCTGAGGGGTCGGCATTCGAGGTTCAGGGCATAGCATCATTACTCCAGGGCTTACAGGAGTTTCTGTTTGAGCAGCAGGGTCTTAACTGCTTGTGAAAGAGCAGAAAGGTGCTGACAGATTTCACCCAATTGAGAGAGACCTCTGGCAGGTTCAGAGACATGGCTGTTTGGTACTGTGAAGAGGAAGGCCTCTCGTACAGCTCCAGTTTGGAGGCCACTGGTATTAAGACAGCAGCTATGGGAGCATGGCAAGGTATGAGTGTCTGTGATCAGTCCAGTAGTCTGCCTGTGTGGCAGCAATCATCAGGCAGATGTGGCAGCAGAACAGTCTGGTAGCAGATGAGCTGGTGCAAAGCTTGGCTGGTGAAAGACTGTGGATATGCAGCAGGAAGCATGAACCAGATGCAAGCTTGCTGAACTGAAAAACTGTAGCAGGCTAAGCAGGATGCTGAGTCAGGAAAGCTGGGTCAGTAACAGTTGGGCAAATCGGGCATAGACAGAAGGCAGCAGGATAGTCGGGTCAAAAGCCAAGACAGAAAACAGCGGTAGATCAGGCAAGAACATGACGAAGAAGAAGCAGAATCTAGAGACAAGCCAAGGCCTGAGTAGGGAACAGACAAACAAAAGTCAGGAGCAAGCTGGGTCAAGATCAAAGGTCAAACACAGGAATTTAGGAAGGAGCACACAGAAGCTGTAGACCAAACAGAAAGGAGCCAATACTGCAGCCTTTTTAAATAGCCTGTTTGGTGCCAGCATAAGTGACATGTATGCACCGGGACACCTAATTTGCACTACGGCAAATCTTCCCTGACAAAAGGAGGTCCACCTCTCTAAATTCAAGCTCAATTCTGCTAGATGTCATGCACTTCTGAAACACAGATGATGCTGGGATGATGGGAAATGATGGGAAATGATAATTTGATACATACTTTCCCAATGAACATGTATAGAAAAATAGGACTTGGTATCTATTTACCCAGCACAAAGTTTATTAAAAAAACACATATTTTTACTTTATTTCACTTTACATTACTCAAACTTTACCTAAACTGCTCCCTTCATTAATCATATAATAAATACAATTTGGCCTAGCAAACTCCCCATCAGCCTTATATGAGTGATGAAAGGATGGAACATTTTCATTCAGTTAATTCCATTAGAAACACTAAAATGGCTATGTAAAGTGCATTGTAAATGTATATAATGATGAGTAGCAAGCCCTGTGACTTCTAAGCTACCTTTTAGCAAGTTCCGGTTTCTGGTAAAATTGTTAAAAATGTTCTTAAAAAATACTATTAATAGTCATCATTTTATAAAATACAAACAAGGATACATTCAAGGTTATATTTTAATGTTCAATAAAGAGTTTGGTTTCATAATATGTTAAGTACATTTCTGCATACCAAAAGATAACGCTTTTAATAATCCAGAAAACAGAAGCAGATGTTCAACTGCAAGACAGTGCCATCCAAACAACTTAAGCAATTAATAATCAAAGACGATGCAGTACTGATATGGGCAAATTTGCAGCAGGAGCTGTGAAAATTACTCATTTAAAAATCAATTTTAATGGCATGATTCTTTATTATTCCTCCAATAAAATGCAATGTTTTTCATTTATTTTGTGAAGTGTCTTTTCCTGATATCAACTGCAGAGCTGCACAGTTGGGGATTATTAAACAGCGTATTTTCAAGCATATGCTTAAGCATTTTATTAAAATCTTAGGGAATAAAAGAATAAATTATAACTGTATTAAACGGTTAAAAGTGGAAATAAAAAGCTTTTCCAACACATATATATTGGATCATTTAAAATTATATATGTGTATACAGTATTCATTAAAAGCATTTAAATCTCACAAATACATTTACAGGAAATAGCATCAATATATTGCACCAACTATAAAATGATTCTGGCTGAATGATCCACATGCGACATTACTATTGTTGGAATGTAGTTAAAAATTGGAGGACTGTACATAATAAATAATTTCTAATATTTTATGATACGATAGAGGGACATTTTTTAGACAAGGGCACACCCCTGCCACATCCCCATGTACATGACCCTGAAGAATAAATATGCCAAGACTTATTGCTTAAAGTGAACCAGTTCTCAGACCATGCACACCATAATCTTGGAGTGCCTCAAATGTAAACACACAGCAGATGGTTCTAAAGTGGTGATTTTAGATTCTTTTTTTTGCTTTCTGAGGGTCTTTGAGAATGAGTTCATTCACAGAACACGTAGCTAGGCAGGTCAGAGATGGCTTGTTTTAAAGCTCTTTTACTAGTTTATAAATTCAGTATATATAAAAATGTTAATGTCTATAATCTAGATACAGGTGCACTTTAAATAAAATAGAACTTGGTGCTGGTGAAGACCCTTTCAGTTTGACAACATTCTGTCCCTATATAGCTATGTGTCATCCACACACTGGGGCAGATTCAGATAGAGATACGACGGCGTATCTCCTGATACGCCGTCGTATCTATGAGTTCCGTCGGTCGTATCTATGTGCCTGATTCATAGAATCAGGTTCCGCATAGATATCCCTAAGATCCGACAGGTGTAAGTGACTTACACCGTTGGATCTTGGGCTGCAATTCCAGGCCGGCCGCTAGGTGCGGTTTCGTTTTTTTTAAGCGACGAATATGCAAATGAGGATTTCCACCGATTCAGAAACGAACAACCGCCCGGCGCATTTTTTTTACATCGTTTGCGTTTGGCTTTTTCCGGCGTATAGTTACCCCTGCTATGTGAGGGGTATCCTATGTTAAGTATGGCCGCCGTTCACACGCCATTTTTTAAATTTTACGTCATTTGCGTAAGTCAATTCAGAAAAGAGCTCACGTCGAAACCAATGACGTCCTTGCGACGTCATTTGGAGTAATGCATGCTGGGAAAGTTTACGGACGGCGCATGCGCCGTTCGTTCGGCGCGGGGACGCGCCTGATTTAAATTTTACACACCCCTAGCCGCGGAATTTGAATTCCGCCGGGGGATTTACGATACACCGCCGCAACTTTAGAGGCAAGTGCTTTCTGAATAAAGCACTTGCCTCAAAAACTTGCGGCAACGTAACGTAAATCAGATAGGTTACGCAGATCTAAAGATCCGCTGACCTATCTGAATCTGGCCCACATTCTACAGGCATGTTTCTTTGCTGTCATCATCAGAAAATCAGGCCAGAAAATGGCATATACTGTAGCAGTTTCTGGAGAACATACATCTAGTCAGTGTATGGTTGCAAAGATGCTCCAGGAGATTGGCAGAGCTTATATACAAAGATGAACATAAGGTGAAAATAAGTAGTTTATTTAATATAAATATTGCTATTTTTATGATACATATACAAGATTAAATGTTGAATATAATGTTTTTGACAATAATGTTTAAATCTTTCAACTTCACTTCTACTGTTCCAGTAGGATGGCACAGAAAAATCATCATGATTTAACATCTTCTAATTACACACTAGTATAAATAAAAATTTCAGACAATTCAGATGAGATTAACTGATCTGGAAACAGTTTGGCTTGAATGGTCCCTTGAAGCTACTGTATGTATGGTATGCATTAATGCAAGTATATAGACAAACAGAATTATAAACAATTACAAATAGATTTATACATTAATAAAAAGTCTTAACAAAATTATATTAATTAATTAATGTTATATCTGTACAGTCTATTCGATAATAGTAAGGTAGTAGTGAATTTGTGGGTTGCCACTGGGAGATCCATTACTAGAAGAAAACCAGAAACACCTGCACAAGTAAAAGATTTTAAGCTCTATTTCATATTTCTCTAAAACAACTCTTATAACCCTTACTATGTTGTTTCTACCCTGTGCTATGTATCTGAAAAGAACCAGTAAAGAGAAAGATGGAGACATATAGGCCTGAAAATGTTATACATTGCCATGTGATGTTTAAAACTGCAGTCAATTAGGATACATTAATATGAAATAAAATACACCCAAGTTCAAAGGACATTGATGTAATTTAATATAGCATTAAAAAATTCAAACCAATGAATGACACTTTTACTGATGCAGAGACTAATGCCCTGTACACACGATCGGTCAATCCGATGAGAACGGTCTGATGGATTTTTCCATCAGTTAACCGATGAAGCTGACTGATGCTCAGTCGTGCCTACACACCATCAGTTAAAAAATGATCGTGTCAGAACGCGGTGACGTAAAACACAACAACGTGCTGAAAAAAACAAAGTTCGATGCTTCCAAGCATGCGTCGACTTGATTCTGAGCATGCATGGATTTTTAACCGATGGACGTGCCTACAAACGATCGTTTTTTTTCTATCAGTTAGGTATCCATCAGTTAATTTTAAAACAAGTTTCACATTTTTTAACCGATGGATAAAAAAATGATGGGGCCCACACACGATCGGTTTGGTCTGATGAAAACGGTCCATCATACCGTTCTCATCGGATTGACCGATCGTGTGTACGCTGCATTACAGTGATGCACAGCACTGCACAGGGGAGCAGGAGCTGCCAAAGTTAACTGTTCCTATTAACAAGCTGGTGATTGGTATCTAGGTGGTCCGAACAACCTAAACCTAAACAAAGTAAACTTCGGAAATTTTAAGGGATGATTATAGCGTCTGAAAACTATGGTATATCGTTATGTATTATTTTTATATTAGTATTGGCGGCGATAGTGGGACTGCGATATTGCGGTGGACACTAACTGACACTTGGCGGAACCAGTGATAAGTGGTAAAAATATACACTGTCACTGTACTAATGACACTGGCTAGGGTTAAACATCTAGGGCGATCAAAGGGTTTACTGTGTGCCTAGCCAGTGTTTTTGTGTACTGTGTTTGGTGCTTATACTAAGGGAAGAGATGGATTTTGTTCCCTGCTTTCCAGGAATCCATCCCTTCCACCTGTCAGAATGGAGATCTGCCTTGTTTACAAAGGCAGATCCCCGTTCTGTGTATTTTACTGTTGATCGGCTTCTGCTGCCCGACGGTGGCATGTGCCCACTCCCTGCAAATGCAAGTGCAGAATCACATGTGTGTATATATATATATATATATATATATATATATATATATATATATATATATACATAATTATGCACAGCAGAACAACCCTGTAGAAGTAAACATGCTATGGGATGGTCTTTAAAACAGAGTTCCACCCCCCAGCAAAAAAAATTAAGTCAGCAGCTACTGTGGCTGCTGACTTTTAATATTAGGACACTTACCTGACCTGAAATCCAGCGATGTTGGCACCCCAGCCAATATTTCTATCGGCTCTTAGGTGCTGCTGCCACCATTAGCTGTTAGGGAAATTGTGGCTTCACAGCCATTACCTACTGCGCATGCGTAAAGCACTTTCTAAATCACCCGGCGCAATGAGGAGGGGGCTGAACTTCCAAGTGATCTCGCTGTGGTGAGATCTCTCGGCAGTGGGGACGGGTACCTGTCAAAAACGGGTACCCGCTCCCCTGACAGGGGCCAAATGTCGCACCAGAGGGGGGGGAGGCAGATAAGTGGAGCTTCCACTTTTGGGTGGAATGCCACTTTAAGTGTTTAACTAGATAAGGTGTGCACCTTTAAACATCCCACATAGATCACAAAAGAATTCTGATATATGTTTCATAACCTCCTCTCTCTCACTGCAGGCTGTTCAGGAAGACAAGGGGAAATATCACATGCACCCCGGCTATGGCCTGCTCCTCCACACACTGACGGTACTCTGTGGGTTTCGCTGTGGAGCTGACCCCAGCCAGGAGTGCACATGATCCTTTCCCCTGTCTGCCTGCATGGCCTACAATAGGAGAGAGAGAGAGGATGTTGTGAAACATTGTATCTGTGACAAGGATTCTTCTGTAATCTATGTGGAATGTCTAAAAGCACACACCTGTTCTGGGTAATGTAAATGCATTTGATTTATTTATCTTTTCAGTTTAATAAAGTGTTTTACTGCACTAATTATGCATTTCGTTTTATTCCCTTATGCTTTGAAGCTTGTGCAACCCTTGTGCATGATCCCAGAGTAAACTGCAGTTCAACTACTGAAGGAACGTACATATTATTTGTCAGTGTTCTGTGAAGCTGATTATAAGGATACTTCAGTGAGATAAGTGGAAAAATGACTCTATTCTTTTTCTTCTTATAAAATATAAAAACCTACTTTTCTGTGACTGGGTGAACAGACTGTATTTTATGTTTTTATTGTCAGAGCTCTTATTTTGTGCATTGTTTCCTTGATAGCAATATATAGTTACTTCAGGCAGCTATTTATACATAGAAATATGCAAGGGTGTCGCAGTATAACTTACAATTGTTTTATTATTTGTCTGGCTCGCTGTTTTCTGTAGAATGCTAGCTGCTAGATGATGTCTAGTGTCATGAATCAAATGTAACACTTCATTGTCTTGCTTCTTGCTTTTACTGGAACAATGTTTCTTTTATTAACAATTATATTAATGGAAAATGTTTTGTGTTGACGGTGTTTAATGTTAAGTTGTATTATCATTCTTGTGGTAATAGAAGAATCATATATAAAATTATTAAGACTTTTTCAGTTTTATCTAAACAGCTAACATACCCAAGTTAAGACAGAATAAGATGGAATAAGAGGGAATAAGAGGGAACGTGGAGCTGTTGTGTTATACAAAATATCTAATAGGACACTGCACAGAACACATTATTTAAGATAATTTATAGCATAGACACACTTTCTCTAACTTTCCAACAGATTAATAAGGTGCAGTTTTGGTCAGTGTACATGTAATATGTCCACACTTTCAGTTAGCATACTGCCTACAGCAATTTTCAGACATAAAACCATCAGCAAAATATTATATACACTTTAACATGATAATGCAGTTTAAAAAAAAATGTTGTTAAAATAATATCTGATGATTCTGCTATGAAGATCCTTGATCAGGAATTTCCTTTTAGGAGATGCCAGCTGTCTCCCAATTGTGCTCCTGAATTTTCACCCTGTCTGTGAAGACTACAAGTGGCAATGCTGACACACATTCTGTTGGCATGTATTACTGTTGTCACTATCACAAATCCAGTCCAGGGCAATAGCTTACCACTGCTGCCAATGATGGAGTGGGTGAATGGATGCATGTTCTGACTCCGATTGTTGTGATAGCGATATATCCCTTGCTGAGACCTCTATGCCTGGCCTGTATAAGCAGATATACTCACTGCGGACAATCCTTGTCAGACAGCTGAACTCGTCAATACCGATTCATTCAAAAGAGGTGTTTATTCTTTAAACTTCAGGGGTTACAGCAGATAACAGGAACAGCAGATGAATGGTTATAGTATTGTGCGGTCAAAAGATGATGCCTTTCCTACGTACTGAGCAGAGTACATGAGTGTCCTTCTACATGTGGCTTGCTGGCTGAAGAAATGACACAGGAAGTACTCCACACAGGAAGCAGGGAGGGGCATACATACAGTGAAAATATGTGGTAACTCAAAGAATCACATAAAAACATGTGCATTGCAACAAAGGCCACTAGATGGCAGCATAGGATAACACATAGATTTAGCTATGAGAAAATAGTAGGCAAACCACACTATATAAACTCTAATCTATATAACAATGCTAATATTCACTGAGGCTATGCATCTCATATTCTATGCCCCTATTGGGGCAGCACACTCCCCGTCTGGCATGATAATGCCACTATTTACATAATACAACAGTAGTTATGCAAATAAACAACAGCGCAATTTGCTTGATGTCTTGAAAACCTGAAAGACATAATGGAGAACATGCATATAATGCAACAACATCTATAATATAAGGCTTCAAGTTGTGACAACTAAAGTTCCAGATACTTCCTTCTCGAAGTTGCAGGTAGGATCCAACAGCATACCCAAGTAAGTTCAGCCTCCAAACGGCAAGAGCAAAATGAGTTCCGTGATAGGTCTGATGAAAGTCTTTACAGTCCCTTGTCTTGAAACTTTCACCTCCACCTTACGTACCTTACCGTCATCACTAGGAACGCTCTTTACAATAAGACCCATAGGCCACTCGACTCTTTCAGCTTGCTGATCCTTAAGCAGAACGAGATCTCCAACTTGGATGTTGGAGGTTCGGGCGCTGCCATTTCCTGCGTCCTTGCAGAGTAGAAAGATACTCCATCTTCCAACGATTCCAGAAGCAGTTGGCAAGGTGTTGTACTCGCTTCCACTGATCGTAGCACAGATTTCCTGATTTAAAGTCTCCAGGTGGCACGGGAACAGTCCCAAGCTTCTGGGTAAGAAGAGTGGCTGGAGTAAGGATAGTTGGGGTCTCTGGATCTGTAGACACTGGAACAAGTGGTCTTGAATTGATTATGGCAGATGCTTCTGCCAGGAAGGTGGTTAGAATCTCATGGGTAAGTCTTGTGGAATTCAAGTCCATGAGCATTGAGTCCAGTATTTTTCGCGTGATTCCTATCATTCTCTCCCATGAACCACCCATGTGGGAAGAATGAGGAGGATTGAAAATCCATGTGCAGCCTCTTTCAGCTAAAAGGTCTTGTATTGGCCTAGAGTTGAGCTGTAACTCTCGACAAGCTCCAACGAAATTAGTTCCACAGTCGGATCTTAGTGTCTTGACTTGTCCTCTGATGGCAAGGAACCGTCTTAGAGCATTGATGAAACTTGAGGCATCCATAGATTCTATTACTTCAATGTGTACTGCACGTACACTCATGCAGGTGAACAGCACTGCCCATCGCTTACTATTGGCTTGGCCACCTCGTGTTCTGCGGGCTGTTACCATCCATGGTCCGAAGACATCCAGACCAACGTGAGTAAAGGGTGGGTCAGTACTTAACCTGTCAGCTGGCAAATCTGACATTTGCTGTTGCTGATGTTTCCCTCTTAGTTTGCGGCACTGAACACAGCTGTGCAGTGTAGCTGTAATCTGTCTTTTTGCTCCTATAATCCAAAGGCCTGCAACTCTTATGGCTCCCTCTGTGAAGTGTCTACCTTGGTGTTTCACCCTTTCATGATAGTGCTGTATGAGCAAAGTGGTGATGTGATGGCGAGCAGGTATAATGAGAGGATTCTGTTCTTGCTCACTGAACTTAGCCTTGTTTAGGCGTCCGCCAACCCTTAACGTGCCATCATTGTCAATTAATGGGTTCAGGTTAGCAATTGGACTGTTTTTTGGAATGTCCCCCTTGTCACGGATACGTCTGATTTCTGAGCCAAAGACATCCTGTTGTACACTGCGTATTATGATCAGTTCAGCTTCAGCAATGTCTTTTGCAGAAAGAAGCTTTTGGCACATGTGCCAACCTTGACAGTGAGCATCTGTGAGCTTCGTGTGAAAGCAGTGTGCAATATGAACTAACCTTGCGGTGGTGCGTACCAGCCTTGTCCACTTGGAGAAACGTTCAAAGCGTTGACAGCCCAAGGCACGTCTTTGTTCAGTTCTGGTGACAAGGGTTTTAACTTCAGGACGGACCTCTGGATCTTTGTCGGGTTCTAGAAGACTGAAGACGTCAGCCGTGGTTTCTTCTGGATCAGTCAGCAAGAATTCAGGACCTGTTAACCAAGAAGAATTTACAAAGGCACTCGCAGACACTGGCCTGGTGCCATGATCTGCAGGATTAATTTCAGATGGAACATAATGCCATTGTTCAGGTTTAGATGATTTTCTTATTCTTTCTACACGGTTGCTGACATAGACATAGAAACGTTTAGTCTGGTTGTATATGTAGCCCAGAACAACCTTGCTGTCTGTGTAGAATTTGACGTCATCTATCTGAATGTCTAGCTCACGCAGTATGAAATCTGCAATCTCTACAGCTAGCACAGTCCCACAAAGTTCAAGCCTAGGAATTGTGTGTTCAGGCTTGGGTGCTAACTTAGCTTTCCCAAACAGAAACCCTACATGGGTTAGATTAGCTGAATCCCTTACCTTGAGGTAGGCAACAGCCGCTATGGCCTCAGTAGATGCATCTGAGAAGATGTGCAGCTCTTTCCTCCGAC
The DNA here is from genome assembly GCF_905171775.1 of Rana temporaria. NCBI lineage: Eukaryota > Metazoa > Chordata > Amphibia > Anura > Ranidae > Rana > Rana temporaria. The sequence goes on along the minus strand of NC_053492.1, from coordinate 256,634,460 downwards.
TGGTAGCAAGGGAAGTCGGAGTGTAGCATCGTGGTATACGGATTCCATCTAAGGCATGTAACGACTGTTTCCAGGACTCCCACCTTGAAAGTTTGTCTATTGGTAGTGGGGCATCCCAATCTTTGATAGTCTCTGAGAGCTGTCTAAGTATGGATTTACCTTGTATGGTGATGGGAGCCACAAATCCCACTGGATCGTATAGGCTGTTCACCACTGACAGAACTCCACGCCTGGTAAATGGCTTGTCTGCAGAGCTGACTTGAAAGCCGAAGCTGTCTTTTAATAAGTCCCACCGTAAGCCCAGACTTCTCTGCACAGGTGGCATGTCCATCCCCAGATTTAAGTCTTTAAACCCTGTGGCATGATCGCCAGGTTGAAAGGCTTTCATAACAGCAACACTGTTTGAGGCAATCTTGTGTAGTCTGAGGTTAGCCTCAGAAAGCATAACTTGTGTCCTTTGGAGCAGGTCTATGGCTTCTTCCGCTGTAGGTAAAGATTTAAGTCCATCGTCCACATAGAAATCTCTCTCGACGAAATGTCGAGCATCTGCACCATACTCCTGTTCTCCGTCAAGAGCAGTCCTTCGTAGACCGTATATTGCGACGGCAGGTGAGGGGCTATTTCCGAAAACATGAACCTTCATGCGGTATTCAATCATCTCATTGTTCATGTTGTTGTCACGGTGCCACAGAAACCTTAGGAAGTTCCTATGGTCTTCTCGTACAATAAAGCAATGAAACATTTGTTCAATGTCCGCAGTTATGGCAACTGGCTCTCTTCTGAACCTCATGAGTACACCTACAAGGTTGTTGGTAAGGTTAGGACCAGTGAGAAGAATATCGTTCAGGGATACGCCCTGATGCTTGGCACTGGAGTCGAACACTACCCTAATTTGTTTTGGCTTACGTGGATGGTACACTCCGAAGAAGGGTAGGTACCAGCACTCATCGTGTATTTGAAGAGGTGGAGCTGGCTCAGCATGCTCATTGTCAAAGATCCTCTTCATAAAGGTAATGAAATGGTCCTTCATTTCAGGCCTGTTCTTTAATGTCCGTTGAAGTGAGTTGAATCTGGATAAAGCCTGTTCCCGATTGTTTGGCAGTTTGACCTTTGCAGCACGAAGAGGCAATGGTGCAACACAGCTGTTAGACTCATCCTTGAAGAATTCTTTGTCCATTATTTTGATGAACTCTCTGTCTTCAACTGACAAGGCTATTTTGTTGTCGTCACTTGTGGTACAAAACACTGTGGTACCTAGGTTGTCATCACAAAGGATAGGAGTGACATCAGGTACTTGGATGATGTCAAGAGGCTTCTCCTTTATTTCATAATGGTGAGGGCACTCTTTGAAGTGGGATGCACGTCCATTTCCTAACATGTAAGTTTTGAAGGAGTGGATCTCAGATGATGTACACATTCTATCCAAGCATACATCGCCCACTATTACCCAGCCTAGATCAAGTCTTTGTGCATAAGGGGCATCCTCAGGTCCATCACACTGCTCACGTACCTTATGTACTCTAAGAATGTCTCTTCCTAGCAAGATTAAGATTTCAGCATTCATGTCCATTGCGGGAATCTCATCAGCAAGGTGCCTTAAGTGAGGATGGTGATATGCAACCTCTGGAGTAGGAATCTCTTCTCTTTCGTCTGGTATCTGGTCACACTCGACTAATGTTGGTAGGAGTATGCCCTCTTTCCCTTCGATATGAGACACCATGAACCCATCGACCCTTCTGCCGAAAGTCTCTACGCGACCAGAACAGGTTCTGAGAGTATACGGTGTGGCATGACCCTCAATGCCAAAGATCTCAAAGAATTTAGGCTTGACCAGGGATCTGTTGCTCTGTTCATCTTTTATGGCATACATCCTGGCAGCTTTTTCAGGTTGACCCTCTGGGTATACCTTAACAAGGCATATCTTGGCACAGCACTTGTGATCTAAACCTTCTCCACAGACTTCTGTGCATGAAGAAGAAACATTCTCCTGGGCTAGAGCGTGGCTTCGTTGCTTGAATTGAGAGAGGGGTGGAGGTAGGTAGCTGCTGTGGGCTGTCTGTAAGTGGAGTAGGATGCATAGCTGTCACATTTCTTTCGCTGCTGCATTCTGTGCACTTGATGACAACTTTACAGTCCTTGGCAAAATGACTATAAGAAGCACAGCACCTGTAGCATACTCCAAGTTTCTGGAGAATCTCCCTGCGCTCTTGTAAAGTCTTTGCTCTCAGCTCTCGGCATTTCTTAAGAGGGTGAGGCTTCTTGTGAATAGGGCACTGACGATTAGGATCTTTATCTTTATCACCCGAATCACTCTGGTATGCATGAGAGGATACGGGTGGTGAGATGTCTGTCCTTTTAACAGATATTGCTCTATGAAAGTCTCTGTGTTTAGCTGCTGTGTTGTCATACCTTGGAGATGGTGATGAAGCAGGCAAGTTGGGTTCACTGAAGCTGAAGCTGGGATCATTTCTCATCCAGGCTTGTTCACTGATGAACCTGCAAAAATATGAGAATGGAGGAAAGGATACGTTATAGTCTCTTTTGTACCTTGAGCCCTGCTGCGCCCATCTCTCCTGCAGGCCGTATGGCAGTTTAGACACCACTGGATTGACACCATGAGCAGTGTCCAGGAAGCTTAGTCCAGGTAGACGTGGGTCTGTCTTTGCCAACTCTAACTCCATGAGGAGGTCACTTAGATCTTGGAGCTTGCGATAGTCTTTGTTCCCTATTTTTGGGAAGTTTTGCAGTCTCTTGAATAGAGCGCTTTCTATGGCTTCTGAGCTACCATAGGCTTGCTCAAGTCTTGCCCATGTGGCAACAAGACCTGCATCTGGGTGGTCAACATGTACTGTCCTCAGTCTTTTAACACGATTTGCAGATTCTGGCCCCAGCCACCTTATGAGCAAATCAAGTTCGTCCTTGCTAGTAAGGTTGAAATTAGCAATAGCAGCCTTGAAGGTTGATCTCCAGGCCCTGTAGCTCTCTGGACAGTCATCAAACCTTGAGAGGCTGGTGATAATGAGCTCACGGCGCGCCATATAGCTGGCTAAGTCATTCAAGTCTGATCTCTCACTCTTTGGTGCCAAAGTAATCTGTGGAACCCCTTGGGTGTGAAAGTTCTCTGGTGAAGAAGGGTGAGGTTTACCAGGATGAAATGATGTTGCATGAGCGCTTAACTTTGGTGTAGTCTTTAAGGCTTCTGCTGGCTGTGGCTGGAGCTGCGGCTTGTCGCTGGAAGTCACCTTGTTGATGGCAGGAGTTGATGTGGTTTGCTGCGTAGATGCTCTTGCGTTGTGGACTTGAGGAGACTCAGGCATTTGGAGCTGGGAGGTCCCTGAGTTGAGAGTCAGAACAGTGTTGTTAGTAGGAGGTACAGGAGATGACTCTGTATCTTTGTAAACATTATGCTTTAGCACATAATCACTGGTGCGATCAATTGGATCTTCCAGTTCTGCTGGGATAAGACAGTCTGAATTAGTACTTTGACCCATTGCTTGTTCAAGGACTTTCAGCCTTGCTAGCGCACCTGCTTCCTCTTTCTCTATTTGTAGAATCTTTATTTGGGATTCCATTTCTGCTTGGCGAGTTTTGCTCTGGGCTTCCATCTCTGCTTCAAGAGCTTTGCTTTGGGCCTTCATCTCTGCTTCTTTCTTAGCAAGGGAGCTTTGCGCTTTTTTGGATTCAGCATCAGCGCGGGCCTCTATTAGCTTGTCGCTTAATGTTGAACTTCTGGAGCGAGAGGATCTAGAAGAACGTGCAGTGTGCTTGGTTGATGTTGATCTGTGAGATCTGGTCTCTTGCAGTTGAGCAATGCGGAGTTCTGCCTTACACTGAGCATTTTGCACTAAGAGATCCCTTTGTTGGTTCAGTGCATCAGTCTTGGTCAGTTCTGCTGAAGAGTCCTCTATATTACAGTCTTGCAAGAAAGCAGTGTATTTTGCAGACAGCCGTTGGTAATGTTCATACGCAGCAGATAGGCGAACTATAGAATCTCCTAGTTCAGCTGGTCGATCATTAAAGTGTGGCAAAACTGACATGCAGTGTGAAGTTCTGTCCCAGAAGTCTGATAGCTTGCTGGAGAACTTATCTCTAGTGTATTCATAGTTTTCTCTGAGTTTCTGTATTGGTTTTATTGTACGCTTGGGTCTTACACTCTGTTCAGCAATATCTGCAGAGTCTGCTCCCTGTACGTCTGCGGGTTCAGAGGCATGATGAATCTGCGTTGGTTCAGCCGTAAAAGAGTGTTCAGAGCCTTGTCTAGACATTTCTCACGGTTTTGTAAAAAATGGTACTGTCTCTTTAAGAAGACGAACAGCAGCTTAGACAGGTGGGGTAACACAGTTCAATTAGAAAAACAGCTTTCAACATTCACATGAAGCGCAGTAAGCTTGTGCGACCATGTGCTTACACAAGATGGCGGCTGGCACTGAGCTTGATTGCAGATTAGGCACACACATATACCCAGCATGCGGTAAGAATTCTATGCATCTTTTGACTGTTCTGACTCCGATTGTTGTGATAGCGATATATCCCTTGCTGAGACCTCTATGCCTGGCCTGTATAAGCAGATATACTCACTGTGGACAATCCTTGTCAGACAGCTGAACTCGTCAATACCGATTCATTCAAAAGAGGTGTTTATTCTTTAAACTTCAGGGGTTACAGCAGATAACAGGAACAGCAGATGAATGGTGATAGTATTGTGCGGTCAAAAGATGATGCCTTTCCTACGTACTGAGCAGAGTACATGAGTGTCCTTCTACATGTGGCTTGCTGGCTGAAGAAATGACACAGGAAGTACTCCACACAGGAAGCAGGGAGGGGCATACATACAGTGAAAATATGTGGTAACTCAAAGAATCACATAAAAACATGTGCATTACAACAAAGGCCACTAGATGGCAGCATAGGATAACACATAGATTTAGCTATGAGAAAATAGTAGGCAAACCACACTATATAAACTCTAATCTATATAACAATGCTAATATTCACTGAGGCTATGCATCTCATATTCTATGCCCCTATTGGGGCAGCACAATGCAGGAAGTGGCTGAACTAGGCTCCAAAATGTCAACAACACTGAGATGCAACAAAGGATGAACAAAAAGTAAACACTATATAATAAAAATAAATTGGATATTTATAGTTGTTTAAGAAACACTTTATCAACCTGAATGGCACCTGTCTGGAATTGTTATTTACTTTAAGATATTCTACCCATCTTTATTTCATTTGATATGTAAGGACACTTTCATACCATGATCCTGTTATAGTGTATGTACTGTTATTGTCTACAATAGGCCATTGAACTGTTATTATAAAAGCATATGTATACAATTCAATAATACCATAATCCTTTACTTAATATTTAACCACCGCTCTCATCTCACCAGCTCTCTCATCCTGGGTGGATGGCATATGATGTCCTCCCAGGATATCACCTCACACGTGCTCCCCAGGCTGTGCTACAGTACCATCTGTCACCCACTGTGTCCACTTGACACAGCAGATGACAGATCGGTGTACTGGGCCACTGCCGATACATTGTGATTACTGTGACCAATCACAGCAGAACACAAAGCAATTGTAAACAATGAATGGCTTCCACTCATACCATTCATGGTGTTCTATTGTGTTGGTCTATGTGATTGGTCACAGTGATCACATGGTACAGACAGGGCCAATCATAGCCCATCTGTACAATGTGATTAGCTGTGGCCAATAACAGCTAACCACAATAGTGCACACTGAATAAATGCATTTTATTCATAAAAAATGGTTGCTTTTAACAGTAATAAGCAATAATAAGACAGTTATAAGCAGTCATAGTGTGTAACTTAAAAAAATAAAAAATAATGACCTCCCCAGAGTAGTACATTATTATTATGGTAACACTGTATTTCACTGTATTTCCCCTTTGATGATGTCGAATGACGAAACTAGTCAGGGCGGAGTCAAGTAACGTGAGTAAGGATGCCAACGGAGTTGGAGCTGAGTGTGTCTACCCCCACAGCTCCTTAAGCAGAGAGTGGTAGGAGACGCTATCTACACACCTGTCCTTTGGGCGTTTATGGTATTTCATGACAAAATGCTGATGATTTTATGTTTTATGTGAGTGTACATCTAGATGGATTTTGTATAAATTTAATTAAAACTTTTTAAATGGGATTACGCTATGTCCAACTCCTTTTTCTTCCTATGGTGATCACTGAGTAAATAATCGGTCCAGCTGAGGAGACATATACCAAGATTGATCCTTGATTGATTATGCCTATGCTGTATTTTGATTGATTTCTGGTAAGAGTCTTTCTAAAGAGGGGGCTGCTATCCACACCCCCCCCTCTCTTTTCAGCACACGCGTGGTGGTGTAGTCTTCTGGCAACAGGATTTCATCTTTTCCTCTTTGGGATTAATTGGACTATTCATTTTCTTTTACAAATCCTTTTTAATGGGTTTAATACATGTTATGGACAGAAATTAATCAGATCATTGATATGTTCAATTTTTTTTTTGGCACATATATACATAAGCGCTGCCTGGTGGATATTTATATATTTTGTGAATTTATATTTACCCTGTGCAAAAATTATTTCTACGTGAGTTTTTTTGTTTACAAAGAGTCTCCTTGATATAAGGCAGCAGCTGTAATCACTAATTGTGACATTTATTTTCAATCTATAGGCTGGTTTTCCATAAGCGCTTGATTGATTGATTTGTTTGAGTTTGGGCGCCGTTTGGCTCACATAAATCACTGCTGCATATACTGTATTTCACTAGTATGTAAAAAAAAATCCTAAAAAAAAGAAACAGCAATTGTAATTTTTTTTTTAACAAATTGAAAACAAAATTACTATATATACAACAAGAGTAGGTAACAGGTGGATGTTTGCCACGCAACAAATGTGCTGCAAACTCACCAAAAAGAGCAGTAAAAAAATGTGTCACACACCATTCTAAAAAATGGGCTGCCCTATGCATGACGAGCGGAAACACTCCAAAACGCTCCAAAAAAAATGAGTTCCCATTATGTAGAGGTGTGAACAAGCCTGACAGTAGAGTGTCTCCATCCACTCCCTCCTATGTACTTGTGTAAAGATGGCCATACACTATGCAATCTGATTGTACAAGGACACACCTGAGCACTACATAGATGATGGTAGACCTAAAGGAGATTCTGTGATGCATAAGGCAACGCATGATGTGACATGAAGCTTCCTAAATGGCCACATGATCTACATACAGGAAGTAATCAATGCAGAAGAATTTTTTTTTAAAATTTCAAACAGAAAGGTGAAAATTCAAAGCTTCAATCGATGAGGTAAGTGATAGATAAGCACAGTGGGGAGGCTTGGGCAGGAAGGACATTAGAAATGGTTTCTATGTATTATGGAAAGTAAAATTCTGCCTGAAAGTGTGAAATTCAAAGAAGTAATATAACCAAGGAAATATAGCAACAATAGTCCACTAAAACTTATGTTTCACATTATAATTTATTTTTAGAAGAAATGCTCCATGCACTTGAATTTTCTCAATTTGTATATAGACAAACCTCCACAATATAATGTAAGTACTTGACTGTGGTAAAAATGTTGCATGGTGCCAAAAAGTGTTAGGGTATAATAATTAAATTATCTAAAACTAAGAAACATCCAAATTAGCAAAAAAATTATTTTAACATAACTTTGTAACAATTAACTAACTTAACCACAGTTCTCTTATATTACCTTATATTCGGCGTATTGAATCCATTTTATGTCTATTGGGTAACGCATACTGGCAGAAGAACATACATTAAACAAATGACACATGGGATGTACCTGTATATGCACATTATGTGTATTTGGTCTACATTTCATTTCTAACCTGACCCTACAAAATCTTAAAAACCTTCAAACTAAACAAAGCCACTGTCTATAGTGATTGGCAAACAATCATTTTTGTTCATTAATAAATACAGTGGATGATTCACTCATACAAAGTTATAGATACATTAACACAATACTTCATGATGAGCCACGAGTCCTCTATATAAGACAATGCAGCCATTTAACAAAAATTTGCATCAAGTACAAAAGTAAGACATAACAGGTTTCCTCTTTTGCAGTGTTTTTTTGTAGTAAATTAGTCCCATGTCTGCCTTTTTATCATCCTCCATTTAATATGTTCTGAACTTCAATTTGTTTAGCAATCCACTTGCAGACTTCAATATGTACAGTATATAAACCTTGTGGCTTGCAAGTTGTTTTATCAGGGTTATGGCTGAAGCTATCAGCTATAACCCTGGTATTTTTCTTTTTCAGCCAGCGAATGTTTTTTTCATGAATGCATTATTTTCTTTTTAAAGCAAAAGATTTTTTTTTTTATCTTTTGATTTTAAAGGCATAGGAGAGATTTGGGGTCTTATTGACCCCAGTTTGCTCCATAAAGAGGACCTGTTTGGGGGTAATAAGTCATTTTCTAACAAAAAAGACTAATGCCCTGTACACACGATCGGTCAATCCGATGAGAACGGTCTGATGGATTATTCCATCAGTTAACCAATGAAGCTGACTGATGGTCAGTCGTGCCTACACACCATCGGTTAAAAAAAACGATCGTGTCAGAACGTGGTCACGTAAACTACGTACGACGGCACTATAAAGGGAAAGTTCAAATCCAATGGCTCCACCCTTGGGGCTGCTTTAGCTGATTTTGTGTTAGTAAAAGACGATTTGCGCTTTTCTGTCTGTTACAGCGTGATGAATGTGCTATCTCCATAGCGAACGCTAGTTTTACCAGAACTTCCCTGCAAAGGTCACATACCTATGAGTTAAATCTCTCACTGAAAATAGTCTGTGCCAAGGATTTGCATTACAGGGGGCTGACTTAGTAGAGGGCTGACAAAGTACAGGGATTGGAGATTTAGCCAATCCTTAACCAGGAATGGGGAGGCCCACCAATCAGAGCCACACCATGCCAACCAATGAGACACCGGCCTATAATGCTATACACAGACTAGATGGGAGGGGAGACAACACTCTATGGTAGAGCAGTCACCAGAATTGGTGGGCAGAAGCATGGTAACTATGGGAAATATCCCTTTTACTTATATCTAAATGTTTGTCTTATGTCTTTCTCTGTCCTGTTGCTTTGTAGATTAATGTCTTATGTAGTAATTATGTAGTAATTTGTAGTAATTTGTATTCCTTCATGTAATCTGTGATGTTAATCCTTTTCCTGTACAATAGATAGATTATTGTGTATTAGTTTAGGCATTCTTACTACTTACTAATATATTTTTGTTATTGTGTTAAAGCTTTCACTCGTGGTCAAAGAACTCTCATTAACCCAAATACTATCTGAGAGATAATAAATATCAAATATAACTTACAGGTAACATGGCCATACACTATGCAATCTGATTGTACAATCTCTGTACAATTTCCTTTAGATTTACCAGAATTATGGAATAGGAGGCTGCACCTGACCAATCCATTCAATTGGTATCAAATCAGACAGGCACTTGTACTACATAGCTGATGATGGATCTAGGACATAGCACATTTTATATATTGCATTTATGTTATATTGTATATTCAATATTGTGCAAGCTTCTAAATCGTGTTTTTATTTTTCTATAAGTGCAGTTTCTTGTGATTCTCACTATTAAAAAAAACAGTCTTTTCAAGTCCTGGACAAGTGCTATCTTTTTGTTGCCTATAACAGATTATATATGGTGTTCCTGTTGCAATGTTAACATTGTGGAGTTAACAAATGCATGTATAAGTTATTATTTTGAAATTAAAATATTGTTTTCTATCAGAAATTGGGATCATTTACCCATGGATGATCAGTGCAAAGAAAACATGTGTTGTGCTATGCAGTGAAGAATAACAAGATGTACTGTACTTTCAGCCAGCATCCCACCCAAGCAGCACACAATCACCCTCCCCTCATTGTTTTGTTTGGTAAAAAAATACCCAGTACTTCTAGGAATGGAGAAGCATGTGACCTATTCCTCTTTCCCTCATGCAAAAAAAATAGCTGGAGTAGTGCTGTCACAAAGAGGCAGGGAAACACTTATCATCCCTGTGTAAGCTTTAGAATGACTCAAATCTCTTAAATGGGGAACTATAAAAGTCCTCTCATTTTTTAAATGAGAGCATTTTTAAAAATTATATTTAAAAGGTATATGATAATGTTTATTTTGGTTATCAAATTTCATAATTCTCTTATTTTTTTTAATTTGTATTTAGTTCAATGTACCGATTTGTAGATTAGTCACTAGTGTGATATCTATATTTCACTGTATTCACACTTGTCTGCCTGATCTACAGCATTGTTTTAAATTTGACATGCCTGTCTGGTAGACTTTTATTAAGAAGGAATATTAATACACAATTACCGTAAAGCACTACATAGTAGAATTTACAGTTTAAATATATCGTTTTGTGGACTAATATGACTACCCCTATGTACATGTATATAGAAAAACATACCTAGAAATAAGGTTGTAAAACATTACCACATTGATGCACTATTTAACAAAAAGATGAACCTTTAAACAGACTATAGCAGCTCTTCAAACTTTTGTGTCCTATTTGTTTTCTCCCTTCTGATGTCATAACCATCTTTAAGTATTGGTAATCAGATGTTTGACCTTGGTTACTAAAAACAATGCTGTTTCTGCTGAAACTGATGGCACAGTTACAAGAATGATATTTTTTATTATTAGTCTTTTGCTGTTGCTTTTACTTATGTTAAATGTGTTTATTTTACAAAAGCACTGCATTGTGATACAATATTTTAATATATATTGTACAGTTGGTTAAAGATAATGTTCTGTTACATTTTTCTTCTCCAACTGGCCAAGTGTCATCTCACTTGGTTAGGAAAATGCCAGCATTACTGTACACAAATACAACCCAACTCCTAATTCCAGTAAATCCACATGAAGCAGTCAGAAAAGCAATTAATGTATTGAAAGCATTTGAAGGAAAAATCACACAGTGCCTGTAAATGCACTAAAGCTTAAATTCCTTATGCAAATAGTATTTTATTTGAGATAATGATTACATTTTAGTGTTCTTTTTTTTGAACATTAAAATAACATAGTACTTCAGGTGAAAATAACAGAACCAGATGTGCGAAATATTGAAGCTGCCATTGGTGATCACAATGCTTGCCTGCATATCTCTCCCTACACATAATTCCTTTAAAAGATACAGTTTAAACCGTTGTCATAAAACTCTTTGAAAGCAGTTTAACCTTTTATTTAACCTCAACAGTGGCATACTAACCTTTTACAGGGTCCAGATGCCCATCATTATAGCCAAATCCAGGCAAAAGCATCATGTTCAAATTTACCCATAATGACAGGCATGTGAACTTTATAAAAGATAAGTGTGCCTCTGTGGGAAATGGTGGGAAGAAATAAAAGTCCACCTTGGCACTGAAGAGGGGTGCAGTATGTGTAGATGGATGCTGGTGACTGCAGGTAGTGTGGTCAAGCAGGCAATCCTCATTATGGATACACATTCCACTTTTTGTTTGTTTGTAGCAATCTAATACGCACTAGGGGGAAGAAGAGCAGACACAGCGGAGACCAATGGTATCTGCAGTTGTGGACATGTGGTGGTCTATTTGGGTAAGAGCATGGTCTAACATACTTGTAGTCTACATTGCTCATTCAACTGAAGCCCAAATAATCATATACAACTGTATCTCTCAATGCATCATCAACATTTACCAGAAGATTGGATTCTAAAACTGCAGTTCCTGTTTTCAATAAAAGCACTTGTTGTGAGAAGAAAAAACATATTTAACCTACACAGATAGCAGATGTCTTTAAATAGCCATATATCTGCATTTTCTTCATATTATGATGAGAAAAAAATAAATATTATATTTACTGAATATACAACTATAGTTCAAATGTAATGTTTTTGAGCAGAGCTTAATTAAGATTTTAGATATTATATAGTATATAGTTAATATGACAATGTCAGACATATATAATACTTGGGATTTCAAAGCAAAGTTTAGCCCTATATTGTGCAATGACCTTTACTAGTGCTTAAATGTAAAGATGTACTAAATGTGTACGTAAAGACATAAATTAAATAAAATATATGACTTATTATGAATTATAGAATTATGAGGTGTTAAAATGAGAGCTTTATGAGTACTGTAAATCCCTAAAAAGATATCCATTAGATTTTAAAGGGACAATGCTTTGTTTAACAACCTCCCGCCGTATATATACTGCGACAAGCTGGCTCTATTTTGGAAAATCAGGTACCTGAATGTATCTTTGTCGATGGCCACTGGGGGCGCACACGCTCTTCCGGAGCCAAGATCATGTGCTGAGATTGGCGATCGTTCCTCCAGGAGACAGAACGGTGGTCTGACGATGTAAACAAGCAGATTGCCGTGCTGTCAGGCATGGACACTCTAATCTAGTGTTCCTGCTTATCAGGAACACAGATCAGAGCATCCATGCAGTGAGCCAATCCCTCCACACAGTTAGAAACACACTGAGGGAACACTGTTAACCCTTTGATCGCCCCTGATGTTAGCCCCTGATGTTAATAGTACAATTTGAATGCATATTTTTAGCACTGATCACTGTAAAAATCTCACTGTTTCCCAAAAAAGTGTCAGCTAGGTGTCCGATCTGTCCACCGTAAAAATTGTAGTCCCGCTAAAAAAGTAAAAGTACAAAATAAATATATAAAAATGCCATACATATATCCCCCTATTTTGTAGACACTATAGCGTTTGTGCAAACCAATCAATATTGGGATTTTTTTAAACAAAAATATGTAGCAGAATACACATTGGCCTAAATCAATGAAGACATTTGATTTCTTAAGAAATTTTATTGGATATGTTTTATAGCAGAAAGTAAAAATTATTGTTTGTTTTTTTTTCAAAACCCTAATTGTTCTTTTTTTTATGAAAAATATGTAGAAGAATACGTATTGTCCTAAACTGAGGAATTTTTTTTTTATATATATTTTTGGGGGATATTTATTACAGCAAAAAGTAAAAAATATTCATTTTTTTCAAAATTGTCGCTCTATTTTTGTTTATAGCGCAAAAAATAAAAACCGCAGATGCGATCAAATACCACCAAAAGAAAGCTCTATTTGTGGGAAAAAAAGGACGCCAATTCTGTTTGGGAGCCACGTCGCACGACCGCGCAATTGTCAGTTAAAGCAACGCAGTCCCAAATCGCAAAAAGTGCTCTGGTCTTTGGGCAGCAATATGGTCCGGGGGTTAAGTGGTTAAGAGGGTAAAACTCTCCTGGGGCTGAAGTGGTTAAAGGAAACTTTTGTGAAGGCTGAGGTGAGAGGATATTCAATTTGTAAAGAGAAAGTTCATTGAGCTTACTAAACAGGCAAACGTTGTGTTCTATTAAATCATCCAAACAAGCAAAATCCTGTTTCTGTTAAAATACTCTAAACCTAATTATGCATTTGAAGTGCACACACCTTCATTTATTTGCTAAACTAAATGAACAATCATATTACAAAATGAGTATTAATTTTTCAAGCATAATATGTTCTATTCCTTTTAAACAACAATAATGAATTAACTATGTTGAGGCATATTTATAGAGCAGTAAATATCACATTCACTAACTTTTTACAATAGGTGAATAACTGATTTACAACACATGTAACAGGAAGGTACACCTGCAGTAAAAGTTTGGCAAATGTCACATTCACTGTTGTACTAGAGTACGCCTTATAAAGATAAAACGTTTTTTTTTTTACTAAGGTGTATTTTTGGGGGTAAAATATGTTTTCACATGGTGTGCTACTGAAGAGAAATACCCTAATATGTTTCCTGTATCTCTAGGATACTGCATATACTGTAGTTACACATGAGTTTATCTGAAAACTCCATAAACAGATATAATATAATTGTAATTTTGAATATATTTAGTTAGAGTTTGATCAGTGTGTGTGAGAATTATATCTTCTGATATCTCCATCTTCTGAAGATACATGGGAATTGCTGCCTGCGGGAATATTCCAATATATACAGATTGTTCAAGGCCAGGTTATTTTACCTGGACAATAGAAACCAACTCTATATATCCACTTCAAATAATCCCCTGATTTAGATATGCAATGAGGGTTGCTGTCTTTTCAACAATGCAGCATTTTCCTTCCAAAAAGGCTGGGCTAAGGATTTTTGCATGAAAGGGGGCTGACCTATGCTAACTAAAGGGGATTGGGAATTGTCCAATCCTGAAGAGATGAGTCAGATTTTAATAAATGGAATGTATAGGCCCACCAATCTGAGTTACCCCATGCAAGCCTATGCAAGTGAGTTCTATTACAATCCACTCATTTAGAAGGGAGAAGTTAGTAAGGCTCTTTTGGACATCATAATGGGGAAATTGTGCACAGTTTAATGGTAAATATGGAATACATATATCCCTGGCACTTACATATAAATGTGTTCATCTTAGACTTTGTCTTACTGTTTGTGTTCAATACTATATGGGAACGTTCAGTGACCGAAGATGTTTTAAAGGCTGAACTCTTATATATATCGAATCCTACTACAGAAACACAACAGATGTGGATACAAAAACAACATATATATGCTGATATCTCTTGTAAAAAAGCAGCACATAAATGGTTTTTCCTTCAGCAACCCATCTTTTAGCAACAATAGTGAAAGCTCAAAAGTCAATGACACAGGTAGTATAACCACAAACCTCCAACTGAAACTATACGATCTACCTTAGAGATTTCATCAGTGTTTTTTGATTTCTTTACGAATTTATATAGTAGTAAAGTATCCTATAAGGAGGCTGACTACAACTTTTTCTTAATTCTATTATGTTAACAAAATTATCAGTGGCTGATAGGGAGATGCTGGATCAATCGTTGACATTAGAAAGAACTCCAAACTGCTAGTTTGCCTAATAATAAATCCACAGGTGCAGATGGGTTACCGGGGGAAGTTCACAAAATTCAAAGAGCTGATTTGTTGCCTGAATTATTAGAGGTACTTAACACAGCATTGAGTGAGTGAGTGAGTGAGTGAGTGAGTGAGTGAGTGAGAAACTTATATAGCGCAGCACATGCGAACTAAATCGCCTCTGGGCGCTCGTTTGTCCATTTCTCTTTAAAAGAGATGGGTTTTGATCATTCTCCTAAAGGTCAGGTGATTCTCCTCCAACCGAATGCTGGTTGGTAAAGTGTTCCATAGTCTGGGGCCCTGGAGCGCAAATCTTCGTTCTCCCTTGGACTTGTATCTGGCTTTGGGTATCTGGAGTAGATTTTGATTGGTGGATCGCAAAACGCGATTGGTGTTGTGAGCTTTTAGTTTTTCGCATAAATATTGGGGGGCATTTCCTTGAACACATTTGTGCGTCAGACAGAGTGCTTTGAAAGTAATTCTGTCTTTTACTGGCAACCAATGAAGGGATCTCAGTGAAGGTGAGATTGATTCCCATGGTTTTTTCCCAGTCACCAGTCTATCAGCCGTATTTTGAACGACTTGCAGACGGGTGATTTGGTACTTAGGGAGTCCGAGGTAAAGGGCATTTGCATAGTCCAGTCTGGAGTTCACAATTGTTCCCACCACGACTGCTATGTCTTCTTTGGGAATGAATGGAATAAGTCTACGTAGTAGGCGCAGAAGATGGTGCGATCCGCTGACTACTGACCCTATTTGTGCATCCATTGTCATGTAAGTGTCGAAGATGACTCCGAGACTTTTGACTTTGGTGCTAGGGGCGATGATTTGGCCCAGAATGGGCGGGGGTGTCCAAGTTGTTTCCAGTTGATTCTTTCGATTGGCGTGAAACAGGAGAAGTTCTGTTTTCGATCCGTTGAGTTTAAGATAACTCTTTGTCATCCAGTTTTCTATCAAAGAGAGGGAATTCTCTAAACCGAGATGATGATCCTTTTTGTTGCAGATTCGAAAGTACAGTTGTGTATCATCTGCATAAGAGTGGTAAAGTAGCTTTTGGCTACTGATGATTTCAAAGAGAGGGCGGAGGTAGATGTTGAATAGTACCGGCGACAGGGGGATCCTTGCGGGACCCCGCATGACACCGTGCGTTTTTCAGAAGTGAAAGGTCCCAATTTCACTATTTGTGATCGGTTTTCCAAAAAGGAGGAGAACCAGGATAGATCACATTCCGCGACTCTGGCAACTTCAGCTAGCCAAGTTAGTAGTAGTTTGTGGTCTACCGTGTCGAAAGCTGCGCTTAGGTCCAACAGTACCAGAAGACAAGATTCTCCTTCATCTACGGCCTCGAGAACATCATCCCATATTTTAAGCAGTGCTGTTTCTGTCCCGTGACTGGGACGAAAACCCGATTGAAAAGGATCGAGCAAATTATGGGAATCTAGATGTTGTTGCAGCTGTTGTGCCACTACTTTCTCCATTACCTTGGAGAAGACGTTTAGGCCTGTTATGGGGCGACGGTGTTTTGGGTCTTTGGGGTCAAGGGAGGGTTTCTTTAAAATGGGTTTTATTATGCCCTGTTTCAATTGGAATGTGGTTATCTCCCACCCTCTATAAATGAATACATTATTATAGTTTTGTTAAAACCTGACAAACCTCCTAATAATCCTGAATCATATCGCCCAATATCATTACTTACAACGGATGTGAAGCTATTGGCAAAAGTGTTAGCCATTAGATTGGTGAAATTAATATCTAAAGTGCATTGAGATCAATCTGGCTTCATTCCAAATAGATCTACCTCAGTGAATATAAGGCGCTTATTTCTTAATCTGAAAATCTGTGCAACAGAGCTATACCGTCGCTCAATGCGGCAAAAGCATAGTATAGAATGGGATTTTTTTTATGCCATTGTTTAAAGAAAAATTTGGTTTTGCATCCCAGTTTATAAGTTGGATACAACTCCTTTACGCTGCCCCGGTGACACGGGTACAGGTAAATGGACATGTATCAGAGCCTTTTTCACTGCAACAAGGAACAAGACAGGGATGCCCACTTTCACCTTTACTTTTTGCTTTGGCCCTTGAACCTTTGGCTGCTTCTATTCGTCAATCATTGAATATTATTGGGTTTCGTAGACCTCTGGGAGAGGATAAGATTGCTTAATATGTTGAAGATACACTTTTTTTAGGGGAGACACGTTATCCTCTCTAAAGGCAGCGATGTCTAATTAATACTCAGTACTCAGGTTAGTTTTATATTGCTGCTAATTTTCTTAAAAAGAGGGATGGTTAATGGACATGCTGTGATGGAGGGTTCTGAGTAATGGTTGAAGTGTCTGGTGAGCGCAAATATAATATTTTTTTTTGTTTTCCTTTTTTTTTTTGGTAGATAGGGTTATTTGATGGAAATGGTTTGTGTTGTGATGTGTTTTTTGAGTTATTTGATTAAAGATACTTAACCCCTTCCATACAGGGCATTTTCACCCCCTTCCTGCCCAGACTAATTTTTAGTTGTCAGCGCTGTTGCACTTTGAATGACAATTGCGTGGTCATGCAACACTGTACCCAAACTAAATCTTTATGTTTTTTTCCCCCACAAATAGAGCTTTCGTTTGGTGGTATTTGATAATCTCTGCGGTTTTTATTTTTTGTACTATAAACAAAAGAAGAGCGACAATTTAAAAAATATATATATTTTTTACTTTTTTATTTTATAAATATCATAATTTAAAAAAAAAACATTTTTTTTCCTCAGTTTAGGCCAATACATATTCTTCTACATATTTTTGGTAAAAAAAATAGCAATAAACGTATATTGATTGGTTTGCGCAGTTATAGCGTCTACAAAATAGGTGATAGATTTATGGCATTTTTATTTTATTCATTTTTTTACTAGTATTGGCGGCGATTTGCAATTTTTTACTGTGACAGTGACATTGCGGCGAACACATCGGACACTTTTGACAAGTTTTTGGGACCATTCACATTTATTCAGCGATTAATGTTATAAATATGCATTGATTACTGTGTAAATGTGACTGGCAGGGAAGGGGTTAACCACTAGGGGGCGCTGAAGGGGTTAATATGTTCCCTAAGGTGTGTTCTAACTGTAGGGGGGAGGGGACTCTCAAGGGGAGGAGACCGATGTGTGTTCCTCTGTACTGGGAACACACATTGGTTTCCTCACCGCTGACAGGAGGTGGATCTGTGTGTTTACACACACAGATCCACACTCCTGCCGTGATTACCGGCAATCGCGGCCGCCGGGAACCCGCACTGGGTCTGGAGCACTGCCGCGGGCGCGCACCGCCGGCGACTCGCGCGCCCTAGATCGCCGGGAACACAGGACGTCATATGACGTCCACCTGGATCAGCGAGGGGTTCCTGCTACCGTCATTTCCCTATGACGCGGTATGGAAGCGGTTAATGACACCATTTTTAATCTCTTTTTGCTTAATCATTTTTATTTTCTCTAAATAGATAGATGGCCGGTTTGTTAGATTTAGAGCACTTTATTATTTACCAATACATTTATTTTTGTTGAAGCTTTCACTCACACTTTGTACTCATGTACAATCTCTTTTTACAAAATCATAGCACAATGAACAATATATCTCAAACTATATAGGTTTTGGACAATATAATTGGCAATCACAAAGGGACACAAACTTGCAATCTTCAATCATTGGGCATCTTATAGCAGCCAGAGACAATGAAGGCCAAGTTGGCTTTTAAGTTTATATTTTGGATATTTTTCCTACGCTATGCATCATATGTTCTAAAGTAACTCAGCAATGTAAAAACACATCAGTCTCCCTAAAAACGTTTTGCAAAGTGACAAATAGTAACCTGTACATATGCTATAAGGCTATATTGTAGGACCAACATTTCTGTTTTTTTTATGACTTTAGTGGGGAAATCAAGATACTATAAAACAATGAATGAGTTTTGATTACTAGGAAGCAATTATAGTTGTTGTACTTTCATCTGTAACAAGTGCTATGAGCCATCTAAATAACCCAATATTTGTAGAGATATTTGTGATTGTGGGAACCTGCCACAAATCAGGCAATTAAATTCAAATTAGTGGATCTTTAACACTGCAAAGAATTATTGTCGCTGTGAGAATGGGAATGGGAATGGTTGGTGATATTAACTTCCTATTTGTGGCTCATTAGTATATGTGATGGGGGAAACTTTTCAAGATGGGTGGTGACCATGGCGGCCATTTTGAAGTCGGCATTTTTGAATCCAACTTTTGTTTTTTCAATAGGAAGAGGGTCATGTGACACATCAAACTTATTGGGAATTTCACAAGAAAAACAATGGTGTGCTTGGTTTTAACCTAACTTTATTCTTTCATGAGTTATTTACACGTTTCTGACCACTTATAAAATGTGTTCAATGTGCTCTCCAGTGACATGCAGTGAGTGCTACGCTGTGGGCTCTTGCTGAATGAAGCTAGGACAGCCACTGATGTTTCTTCATTAGACCCCTTTTCACACTGGATACGCCTATTGCGGAGCGTTAAAATTGCGGTAAAATCGCAGTAAAATAGCGGTGTTTTACTGCGATTTTAACGTTCCGCTATAGGCATATCCAGTGTGAAAGGGGTCTAATGAAGAAACATCAGTGGCTGTCCTAGCTTCATTCAGCAAGAGCCCACAGCGTAGCACTCAGCGCATGTCACTGGAGAGTACATTGAACACATTTTATAAGTGGTCAGAAACTTGTAAATAACTCATGAAAGAATAAAGTTACGTTAAAACCAAGCACACCATTTTCTTGTAAAATTCCCAATAAGTTTGATGTGTCACATGACCCTCTTTCTATTGAAAAAACAAAAGTTGGATTCAAAATGGCCAACTTCAAAATGGCCGCCATGGTCACCACCCATCTTGAAAAGTTTCCCCCCTCACATACAGTATACTAATGTGCCACAAACAGGAAGTTAATATCACCAACCATTCCCATTTTATTAAGGTGTATCCATATAACTGGCCCACCCTGTACTTTAACTTGTTAAAAGACTTGTTTATTGTGAATTAAATAACTGGTCTTTTAATTTTTAAATTGCAGATAACCATAACTAAACTAAAACGCTTTCGGCAATTGCATCATTGTGTTGTTCCGTTGATGGGTAGCATGTGACACATGGGGATTATAATTAGGGTGACAATTAATTATGAAATCTTTTTCTTTCTTTTTTTTTGTATTGTGATAAATGTGTTGCAGACTCTGACTCACTTCATGGGAATAGACCTTGACTCTGAAGTTGTGTGATTCCACTTAAAGACATTGATATATGGCTTGCCACATTAACAATTATGAACAGCTTATGTTTCATGCATATTTTTAGTTTACTTGTTCTCCCTGGCAGTAAAATAACACGTTACCAAAAATTTCAGAGCTAGCTATATGAATCGGCCTAATTAAGTGACACTGGGGATGATTTGAAACACAATGCAGCAGATCATTAAAGCCATTTGTCCTCATTTGTGACATCTGCACTTACATTTGCACTGCTGTTTTAGACAAACAAGATGGTGGTTATAAAGCACTGTGTAGTTCAAAACTATGACCCAGCTATGTGTATGTATGGTTTTATACTGTTTTAACCACTTAACGCC
The DNA here is from genome assembly GCF_905171775.1 of Rana temporaria. Lineage (NCBI taxonomy): Eukaryota > Metazoa > Chordata > Amphibia > Anura > Ranidae > Rana > Rana temporaria. The sequence goes on along the minus strand of NC_053492.1, from coordinate 256,613,906 downwards.
CGCTCACTGTATATATACGTCCTCTTTTTAAAGATGGATATCTCGGTAACGGCAGCATCTGCTGCCATAACCGAGGTATCCATCTCTTCTGTGGGCGGGCGTGTAAACGATAACGGCGGTCTCCATGGCGGATTTGCCGCAAGATCGCCGTTATCGGTTTGTGGGAGAGGGCCCCCCCCCTCCCGCGGCTCTTCCGCGCCCTCCGCCGCTTACTGGAGCCGTCGGTAGAGGCGGAGGAGATCGGATGCTGCTGGCTCTTCAGTGAGGACTCGAGTGAGGGCAAGATGACCCCCACCCGTCCTCATAGCTTTGCTGGGTGGAAGTGACGTCAAAACGTCAGTCCCGCCCAGCGTCTTAAAGAGACAATTTTTTTGTTGTCATTTTTTTAAATGACAAATTTTCCTTTTTTTTTTCTTGCATTTAAGTCTAAATATGAGATCTGAGGTCTTTTTGACCCCAGATCTCATATTTAAGAGGACCTGTCATGCTTTTTTCTATTACAAGGGATGTTTACATTCCTTGTAATAGGAATAAAAGTGATACATTTTTTTTTATTATTTTAGTGTAAAAAATTATAAAATCAATAATAATAAAAAAATATATATTTTAAAGCGCCCCGTCCCGACGAGCTTGCGCGCAGAAGCGAACACATACGCAAGTAGCGCCCGCATATGAAAACGGTGTTCAAACCACACAAGTGAGGTATCGACGTGATCGTTAGAGCGAGAGCAATAATTCTAGCCCTAGACCTACTCTGTAGCTCAAAAAATGCAACCTATAGAATTTTTTAAACGTCGCCTATCGAGATTTTTATGGGTAAAAGTTTGATGCCATGCCACAAGCGGGCGCAATTTTTAAGCGTGACATGTTGGGTATCATTTTACTCGACGTAACATTATCTTTCACAATATATAAAAAAATTGGGCCAAATTTATTGTTGTCTTATTTTTTAATTAAAAAAAGTGTTTTTTTTTACAAAAAAAAGTGTGCTTGTAAGACCGCTGCGCAAATACGGTGTGACAAAAAGTATCGCAATGACCGCCAATTTATTCTCTAGGGTGTTAGAAAAAAATATATAATTTTTGGGGGTTTTAAGTAATTTTATAGCAAAAAAAAATGTTTTAGTCTTGTAAACGCCGAATCTGAAAAACACCTTCTGTCCTTAAGTGGTTAAATGCAGCAATAAAAAGGATGAAATGTGGCTATATATAAAAAGAATCTGAACATTAATTTCCAAACAGGTCTATTATTATCATCTGATATGCACATTAGGTAAGGTAGTAAGATGATTATCTCCTCATGTGCAGAGTGGCTTCTGTCTGATTTTTCAGCAGAGAACAGTTTATCAAAACATACCCATCCCTTATATCCCTTTTGATGGACTCTCAAGTAACATATTTAGATTGTGAGTTGACACAGTGGTATTGATTTACTAAAGGCAACCAGGCAGTTCACTTTTGCAAAGGAATTTTCCTTTAGCTTATTGAATATCAAAACATTATTTTATTACATCAATTAAAAAAAAACATTCAGTGTTGTGTCATCTGAAGCCTTGTACACATGATCAGTCCATCCAATGAGAACGGTCAGAAGGATGAGTCCATCCAATGAGAACGGTCCCCCGCTCCGCCGGCGCCTCCATTCACATTGTGGGCAGCTTTCGGCTTCATGGCCAGGCACTCACTGCGCATGCGCGAGTCACGCTGCACTGTATGAGTGGATAGGCAATCTCCCGGGACTTGTCAAGTGTCCCAGGAGATCGCCTAAAGGGAGGGGCCACCTAAGGCGAGAGGAGGAGTCGCCTAGGCGGTCCCTGGATGTAAGGAGGAAGTGGGACAGGAAGTCCCACTCCTACTGAAGCCCCTAATCCCCCCCCAAAAAGGGAGTGAGGAGTGCTTAAAGTGGAATTGGAGGGTCTGTGGGCACTAATCACTTCAAAATCAGACAAATTATGCAATTTAAAAATCAGCATTTTTTGCTAGAAAATTACTTATAACCTCAACACAATATATATTTTCTGAAAGAAAAATCTGTGGAGAATAAAATAGTTGGTGCTGATTTTTTTTTATGTCACACAATATTTGTGCAGTGGTTTATCAAACACAAATTTTCAGGGAAAAATACACTTTAATGAAATATAGTGAACACAAACACAATATAATACCCATTTTTTTTTTTTAAGTATAAAAGATGAGTAAATAGAAAACAAACATGTCATGCTTCGAAATTTGCACACGTCCGTGGAATGGCAACAAACTACATTACATTAAATTATCCATAGGCATCATTTTAAAAGCCTTTACAGGTTGTCAGTTTTAACACAGAGAGTCTGGTGCTAGAATTATTGCTCTCACTCTGATGTTCACCACGATACCTCACATGTGTGGGGGCTCGCCATTTACATATGTGTTCGGGACCTACATGCGTATTCTCTGAGGACCAGAGGCACTTTTCATTTTATATAGAATGTATAGCTACTCAGACTACTTTTACAAGAAAGGGAATCACAAGTTAAAATGAATAGTACCAGGATCATGTCTGTAGCTGCATTATCCTGGTACCCAACTCAGGGTATACAGGGCTGTATATATATGTACAGTGGTATTGAGGCGGGTAAATAGTTATTAGGCACACACTCCTCTCCACATAGCCAACAGGAGGGAAGGAATGAACAGAGCTGTGTTCTGAATAAAAAAGCTGAGCTCCCTCCCCACCAGAAATGTATCTCCTGTGTCGGTAAAACTTCTCAGAAGTGACTGCTGATAAAATGAAGTACCAGAGAGAAACAACACTTAGCGCTTTAGAGATAGATAAATAAACACTACAGATATACAGTATTGGCTTTTTTTCAGATTCTATGACTTAGGTTTAAAACCACTTTAATTCAAAAATTTATGAAATACACTCTTGGACAGTTGTTACTGGAAAAGTGTCCCCAATGGAAAATGGCCCCCATTCCTGACACAGTGACAACTCCAAATGTTTAACACACTTTTAGCCCCAGTGAGAGTGGTCACCAGGACAAATAAGTGTCCCTGTTAGACCCCCAGTATGAGCACAGGTGCCATTAAAAACCTGATAGGGGTTCTAACTATTCAAACGTTATACAAAATTAAACAAAAACATGTTCAGCGTTTGATCCTAAGAAACTTACACAAATGATTCCTATTTTAAAAGAACCAAGACACATGCTGTGAATAAAGCTTATATTAGGAATGTTAGGCCCCGTACACACGACCAAACATGTTTGCTGAAACTGGTCTGCGGGCCAGTTTCAGCAGACAAGTTTGGTCGTGTGTAGGCCCGAGCGTGCAGGATTCCAGCAAACATTTGCCCGCCGGGCCTTTTCCCAGCGTACAAATATTCCTGGACTTGTTTTAAAACAGTCCGCTGGAATCCTGCCCGCTCGGACATGTTCGGTCGTCTGTACAGACCTACCGTACATGTCCGAGCGCCCGCCATCCCTCGCATGCGTCGAATGACTTTGACGCATGCGTGGAAGCATTTAACTGGCAGGCCCACCCACGTCGCCGCGTCATCGTCGCGGCGACGCCACGGACACGCCCGCGTAGTGTTTACGCGCGGGTTTCTGTACGATGGTTAGTACAGACATCGTACAGAAATCCCCGGCCAGACATGTACGGTGAAAACGGTTCCGGCGGACCGCTTTCATCGTACATGTTTGGTCGTCTGTACATGGCCTTATGCTCTTGACTTATAGAATATGACCATCGAAGCATGAAATTTCAATTTTTTGTCCAACTGAACCTGCTACACCTATTCCAATATGCTGGATTACTTTGGAGTGTCTTTTAAAACAAAAAAAAGGTTGTTTTTACACTTTCAAACTTGATTGCTTATTTGAAACGAACAGAGATGCACAAATCACAGATGTAAAACATTCATTGTTTAGTAAATTATCACCTTAATGTTGCATAGTTTATGCATAAACTACCGTATTATTTATATTGTAAGTATACTGTATGTACTAGCAGTAACTTTGGAGCAGCTAAGAAAGGTTTTCATCACAGAAAGAAAAACAAAAGTGGAACTTTTGTTGTAGCTAAACAAAGTAGGACAAACAGTATTTCCAAATACTTAAATGGCAAACTTACCACAAATGGTGACATTAATTGTGTATTCAACGCCCCACAGCTATTCATTCCTCTGTTTGAAATCAGTATTTTAAATGAATGGGCCCAGTATGGGGTTTACTCTCTTTGAATTAGACAAGCAAAATACCAACTGCTGGCATCAATAAGGTATAATTAAATTCTTTTTCTTGAGCTCAATTTGTACACCAGAAGTCGTCTAACCTATTCTTAATGCAATTAGCTCTCCAGAGAAAATGTATATATTTAAACAAAGGAAAAAGTAATAATATTGTTTGTTTCTCACTTTTCCACAGTTACTAAAAGCCTTTGGAAATTATCTTTTTGTTTCCTGATTATCATACAAGTTTCTACATTTTTAACATAAATAGATGTATACATTTTAGACGTGATTTATGAAATGCTATGAATTCAATGCCAGTTTTTCATACCTACAGTACATTAATTTCATAATCCTAGTCAGTCATATGGATTTCTTTTAAATTTCCATTTAATTTGATTTAGCATCTGCAGTATAGAATGATTTATGTTTTAACGTATTCCAATGCATTTCTACCAAATCCTTCCACTGTATTATTCAATAAGATCTTTATTTCATAGGACAATGACAAAACTAGACTGCAGGAACCAGTTAGAATGGGTATTTCTAGAAGAAAGTGAACCTGACTGTGTAAACTGAAAGCTGACCTTGCAGCAGGATTGATATAATATTTACAAATGTTAGTCTTCCCACCAAATAATACACAAAACCAATCCTGCATTTCCCCTTTTTAAAAATGTAAAGCTATCTTGCAATGCCTGTCTGAAATGGGACATTGTTTCAGGAGGAATGGGATCCTAAATTACAGCATTGCAATTCTCTCAAAAGCACCAAGTTAGTCCTGAAGGATTACCAAACTTTTCTACACTGATTCCCAAAAAAAGGTGGCTATTTATCCCAAGGAAAGTATGGTTATGTTTACCTTACCCCATAAGGGCTGACACATTTCTATCTACACCTAAAAACAAAAAAATAATATAATATATTGCAGCTTACCAGTGTTTAGATGTGGCAGCAGCACTGGTTTTCTTTATTTGCACCTGTTTATTGTTCCTTCTTGTCTACATTATTTTCTCTATATGTAGGGGGCATGATCACACAGGCTGGATATTAAACTCATGGATATCATGTTCGCATTTTTGTCATCTATATTTCATGGTTGGTTGATGAGACCACTAGTTTAGACAAGAAAGGACTTTGTGCTTTCTTTTCGGTTCACAGGAAGTAAAAATGATATTTCAGATCAACAGGTATTGTCTGTACTTACTAAAATTTTCTTAGCCATAAAACTACAACTGATCAGGAACAAGAAAGCACAAGAAATAAGGAACTGTAAAAGCACAGAACACTTAACGTGACCACATATTTGGCAGCAGTATAGTACATCACACGTGGTGGGGGGGGGCTTGACTTTACAGGTAAGCAGGAGTGCAGGGGTATACTGCAGCAGTGGGATTTGGGTTTCAGGAAGCAGGGATAAGGCTATGTATAAGGAACACAAAGGTGCAAATGGGTTTAGGACAGGGAGGATATCCATTGGTATCGATGGAAAAGAACTAAGAATGTCTACACATTCAGCAGAGCTAAAAACAATGGTAAGGGCAAACGTGCAGAATCTAGAAATTTCCAGTGCTCCTGATGGTGGAGATGGGTTGTGCTTCAGATGATTCCCAGGTTGTGGCCCTCTGGTTCACACAAGCAGGCAGCTACTGGGAACTAAAGTATGATAAGCAGGTAAGTGTCCCTTACAGAGCTGGGATTTTGGATTAACATGTTAATAAGTAGTACAGCCCAAGCCTGAAGGAGTGAATGAAAACAAACAGAGGCACTAGGAATAGGTAGTAGTGTATGGTGACTCACAGAATTACTAGAAGTGAGTAGTAATATACAGAAACAAACAGGAATCACTAGGGGCAGACAGAAGTGCACAGGGATGCAGATCAGGAAACAGACAACAATAAACAGGAAGATAATGGAGCAGGCTGCAGACACAGGTGCTGATAACAAAAGACAGCCTGAAACTTATGAGGGATTGTAGACTGTTTAAAATGTGTAATATACTGAATTTACGATGGGTTTGACAAAAGGTCTATGAATGAAGCCAAGACACATTTGCTCATCACTATATACTGTATATACTGTATGCAGTAAATTACTATTGTAAAGCCACATGGCTGGTATCAGCATAGCTAATGCAAGTCTACAATATTTAAGAGATTTGCGCCTCACTAAAACTCAAGAGGTGAAGAAGAACTGCCTGCTCTTTTTTACTTCACTTATACAAGCCCATTGCATCTGACACACTGAACTATTTGCTCTTAACATAAAAAAGTTAAAAATGTTAGAATGGTAAAGAGGAGTGAGTCAGCACAGGTACAAAACCTCTGATCTGATTGGAGTGGCTTAAGAAAACTGCCATGGGAGAGGGTGCATCAGGAAAGTTCTGGCCAAAGTGCAGCTGAAGTTTTGAGGCGCATGCAAATGCACAGGTGCGGCCTTACGGGAGCCCGCCTTGCTGTACACATTTACCATTGACACTGGTGCCAAATGGCTCATATAAGTGCAGCAGCTGCACTAGATTTTTGCTGTCTGATCTACATCTGTACCCATGTTCCTGTTACTGATTCTGCTGACTTCTGTGATTGACACAGCTTACACCCGACTGTGCTTGAACACTACCTTCCCTGACTTTGGCGTGTCCCTGGGCTTTACTCTGTCTTCTGCTAATCTGCCTGATCTTGTGTTGCTGACTTCTACCTGTACCCTGACGATTCTCTGTTTCCAGCCTATGTCTGCATCTGACCCTTCAGTTGCTGACCTGGCTTGTCTGACCTCACATTCAGTTATTCATCTGTCCTGCTTGCATCTTGCCTAGCTCCCACTGGTGCTTCTTCTGCTGTGGGCAGTCAGTCTTTTTGCACCTACTGTTGCGTGCTGCTTGCTGTCTACTAGCCCAGGGTCTGCTGCTCCTCCTGCCATCTGCTGCTCCAGTTATCCGCCAACTTTGGTGATGCACTTGCTATGCATCACTGCTACCAGCGGAAGACTACACAGACACTCGCACCTCTCCATGCTCTCACACCCACTGTCCCAACATCAGTGGTCCCCCAGCCTGGGCTATAGTAAAGGTCCCCCTCTGCGTGACAGGGTCAGCCGCAAATTACATGACAGGATGTTTGCAGATTGGCTTATCTCCACTAACTGTGCATGTTATTTCACCTTCCACCAAATAAGCTTTATCAAGTTAGTACATTGTATTGTAAGTACAGTATTCATATGACCCATCCTGTAAAACTTAACATTTTTTATCAAAGATTTCCACTTAAAACAAACCAACTCATGCTATGCAAATCAACAACGTAAATTGAACTTCAGCCAAAGACATCTCTAAAAATTCTTAGGGGGGAAAAGTTACCTCTTTCAATGTGTGTTAATAATTCATTCATTATTATACAATGGATATTACAGCCAGCACTGTAATTGGTTTAGAGAATGTAAGGCATTCTGTAAATGGCCAATTGTGTGTGGGGCGTAGAAAAATATATTCAGATTGCTTTACTGAACAGTACTGGCTATAGTATCTGGTGTATATAATTGGATTTTTATAGTAAAGAAAACTGATCTGAACATTTAGCACACCTGATAATAGGTATTTTTATTCCTCAAGAATTTACATACTCTGTGGCCAGACTTCAACTTTTTTATTATTGGGGACCCTTCAAGATGCCTATATATATATATATACCTTTTCTTCACTACCCTGCTGATCTATTTGCCATTGGGGGAAAGGAAACACTAAGCACTAATCTCCTTACTGCAATGTCAGTTAGTTTAGGGACAGGGAGATGACTTGAAGCTCACACAGAGCTTCCTCTATTCACTCCTATTGGCTAACAGGAGTGGCAAGGAAGAGAGTATAAAATAAGTACAATTAGCTGGTGGGGCCACCATTAAAATGAGCCCCACCAGCATGGGGGCTCTCTACATGGCCAAAACACAAGTTAATTTTAAAAAGGACATGCACTATTTACTTGGGACCCTTGTGTTAGGAGTCTTCCACTCCCATATCTCTCAGGTTTTGTGCTTACTACTAAGAACTGTAATTAAATAATCCCCAATGTAATTGATGAAATATACCCCAACAAAATGCTGAATGAAGTTGACTTTCTGAATACCTATCTAAATATTTTATAGGCTTATATTTTGAGGTAAACTTTTTGAACATTTCATAAATGTTAAACAGTTTGTTCCCTATTTGATAATGATGACAAAAGTGGTAATGATGTGTTGAATGAATGCTGCGATAATTAAACTCCCCGTAGTGTCTTTCAAAGCCAATATAGGCACTTTATATTTCCAACGGTTTTCTGAAATAATGCAATGTAAATGGTATGCATCTGGCAAGTTATTTATGCAATTTAGCTAAGCTTCATAGAAAAAGTATATGAAATTTGAATGTGCAATTCGCCATGAATTTCCACTTCATAATTAGATTGTCTAACAAAAAAGGATTTTCTCCTTTTTATTGTTTGTGGCTTATGACTGCATTAAAAGTCTCCCTTTGTCTGACTGTTCTGGATGGCTGGAGTCCTACCTGTGTTGTAATAGGAAGTCCTGTAGTGTACATTCTATTTGTTTTAATACTGTGATTGCATTTTTTTTTACTCTTGCAGTGTCAGAATAAATCAAATCTGCCGTAGACAGTGGCTCTTTTGTTGGGAAAACTACTTGTGTGAGGTAATAGGGGAGGTTAGAAGAAATCCACAAACATCCCTGGTCAGATACATTTTAGTATTTTGGCAGCTCTGTGCAATTCTGTTGAAAAAAATCTTATTCCCAGACATTGTTTGACATCTAGATGAATTGTTAAAATCTCCCAACATAACTAGATAAACTATGGGAATGACAATTTTTTTTTTGTGAAATGTAATTTAGCATAATAAAGCAAATACATGAGCACCCTAAGAATATCTATCTATCTATCTATCTATCTATCTATCTATCTATCTATCTATCTATCTATCTATAGATAGCTATATCTATAAAGATATATATCGATCTTTCTATATATGTCTATATCTATCTATCTATCTATCTATCTATCTATCTATCTATCTATCTATCTATCTATCTATCTATATATATATATTATATTACCAAAAGTATTGGGATTACTGCCTTTACACACACATGAACTTTAATGGCATCCCAGTCTTGGTCCATAGCGTTCAATATTGAGTTGGTCCACCCTTTGCAGCTATAACAGCTTCAACTCTTCTGTGAAGGCTCTCCACAAGGTTTAGGAGTGTGTCTATGGGAATGTTGGACAATTTTTCCAGAAGCACATATGTGAGGTCAGGCACTGATGTGGACTAGAAGGCCTGGCTCGCAGTCTCCACTCTAATTCATCCCAAAGATATTCTATCTGGTTGAGGTCAGTCAAGTTCCTCCACCCCAAACTCACTCATCAATGTCTTTATGGACCTTACTTCATTTGGTGTGGGGGGTATTATAGTGTGGGGTTGTTTTTCAGGAGTTGGGCTTGGCCCCTTAGTTCCAGTGAGGGGAACTCTTAAGCTGTCAGCATACCAAGGTATTTTGGACAATTTCATGGAGATGGTCCCTTCCTGTTCCAACATGACTGCACACCTGTGCAAAATTAAGGTCCTTTTCTTGGTACATTTTTCCATTCATCCTTCCTTCAAAGACATGAAGTTTCAAATACAGTATGCTAAAAAGCAGCTCCACATCAAGATGTTCCCACCTCCAAACTTCACTGTTGGCATGGTGTTTTTGGAATGATGTGTAGTCCTGTTTGACTTACAAACATGGTGTGTATTATGGCATCCAAAGAGTTCAATTTTGGTCTCACCTGATCAGACTGTATTCACAGGTTTGTCTAAATGTTGTGCAGCAAACTTTAAACTAGCTTCACCATGCTTTTTCTTCAGCAGTGGAGTCTTGCATGGTGATCATGCATACAGGCCAAGTGCATTACTTAATTTTTTTTTTTATACAATTGTACTTTCTAAATCTAGATTTTCTGATGCTCTCCACGGGTGTTCCTAGGATCTTGGACAACTCTTCTGATAATTCTTTTAACTCCTTTGTTAGAAATCTTGTGAGGAACACCTGGTCGGGGCTGCTTTATGGTGAAAGAATGGTACCAATAGTGCTCACTGGAACATTCAGAAATTTAGAAATCCTTCTGTAACCAATGCCATCAGTATGTTTTGCAACATTAAGGTTGCAAAGGTCTTGAGAGAGCTCTGCTTTTACCCATCATGAGATGTTTCTTGTGTGACACCTTGGAAATGAGTGACCTTTTTATAGGCCATCAGTTGAGACCTGCTGATATTAATTTGCACTGACAAGGGGCAGGACTGCTTTCTAATTACTGATATATTTCAGCTGGAGTCTTGGCTTTCCATTCCTTTTTGCACCTGTCTATCTTCATGTGTGCAATATTTTTTCCCGTGTCATTCCATGTTGTTACACATAACTTAATTTCTGAAGGTATGTGTTTTAGTTTCTTTGTATGTTTGGATTACATGGTTTGTTACTGACATGTGATGAAAATTTCATGTCAATAGCACCTGTAGAAATATATTTACCTAGAAAAATGGTGACTCGTTCAATACCTATTTTACCCTCTGTGTACATATACATAACAAAGGGGTTGCAGCTAACATAATTTGTTTGCTCATAAAGGTTCAAAAATCCTGTCAAGCTATTCCCATTTTACACCATATGACACATACAGCAAGATACCAAATAATGAGGAAAAATAGATTCAGGCTAGCCACTGGATGACATGTCAAATGCATAAAGGGAAGCACTGTAATAAGGATTAAGCAGCATGTGTAACTAGTGATACATAATAAAAGATAGTTCCTTCTGCTCTGTAGAAAGTCTGCAATAAAAAGAGCATATAAAAAAGTACACCATAATTATATAAAGCTTATCCTAACACTGAGGAATTCACAAACATTCTGATGCAGGCATTTGGGCAAAATCCCTCCATTCGGGATACAATTGTGCATGCTGAAATAGTCAAATGAGAAGTTGTCTTTACTCCTCTGGGTCTGGAAAGGGGTCAAGCCAGTCATGTTCAAAATGTAAAAAACAAAAGAACAAAAGCTGGACAGCCGCACTCCAAAATTTTCTTTAAAAGAGATGTCTTTTATTTTCAACTGTGCATACAGTCACTGCAAGCCCACAAAAATCGGTATGGCCAACGTTTCGCACTGGCGTCACTGGCACTTGAGCCATGACTAAGCACTGACGCCAGTGCGAAACGTTGGCCATACCGATTTTTGTGGGCTTGCAGTGACTGTATGCACAGTTGAAAATAAAAGACATCTCTTTTAAAGAAAATTTTGGAGTGCGGCTGTCCAGCTTTTGTTCTTTTGTTTTTTGCTATTACCGCATCGCCAGCACCCTGGTGGTTCAACAACCCCTGATCATCACGAGGCTCACCTGGAGCGGTGAGAATTCTGTCTATGTTCAAAATGTAGTAATATGAAAAAAGGAGACTGCACTTTGCAAGGGAATTTTCACATTACCAGGGAATTTTCTAGTAGCTCAGCGAATGTAGTGAAAATTCACTTTGCAAAAAATATCCAGACACGTGATAGGAAAAAATATATAATTTGCATGCTTGCAATTGATTTGATGGAAATTTCTCTTGAAAAGTGGACAGCCTATTTGCCTTTAGCAAATCTTCTTTTATGTACCGTATTTAGCGGCATATACCGCGCACTTTTTTGCCCTGAAAATCAGGGCAAAATCGTGGGTGCGCGATATACGCCGATACCCGCTTTCCCGCGCCGAGTTTGAATACTGCGCCGGCATATACTGAGCGCTCACGTCCTGGACGTACAGGACATGAACGCGAGAGTAGCCGAGCCTGCCCGACTATACACGAGTGTACTGCGCTCGGTCGTTTAATGCGCATTTAGTGGCGTTTATTAGCGTTTGCTTTTAGAAGCGTTATTTACAGCTAACCCCAGTAGACCCTCCCAAATGCCCACAATGTAGGAAAATATCTTTCTCTCTCTTTCTCTCTCTCTCCTTGCAGCCAACAACAAGGGTTCAGGAAAATACATTTTTCCCATGGTAAATGGTCAGAAATGTTTCCCCATTGAAAATGCCTATAAACGAAAACACTTATAAACATTGGTTACTGTGTTTAGACATATTTATGTGCTATTATAAGCACTTGGCATTTCAAATACCACTAAACTACTGTCAAGAACGTAATACTTCTAATCTCAACTGCTTCTAAACTACTATAAATGCCAGAGTGTACATGTAAGATAACATTGAGGAGAGTTCAGGGGCTTCTGAAAAAAAATGCCCAAATGCTCCTATACATCGGTTTACCAGCCACAGTGTACATGAGGCCTAAGGCCTCGTACACACGATCGGTTAACCAGAGGATAACGGTCTGATGGACCGCTTTCATTGGTCCAAACTGATCATGTGTAGGCCCTATAGGTTATTTAACCTTAGGTTAAAAAAATGGCAACTTGCTTTAAAATTTAACCGATGGAATGCTAACCGATAGGTCAAAACCGATCGTTAGTATGCGCAATCATCGGTTAAAAATCCACGCATGCTCAGAATCAAGTCAACGCATGCTTGGAAGCATTGAACTTCGTTTTTTTCAGCACGTCATTGTGTTTTACGTCACCGGGTTCTGACACAATCGTTTTTTTAACCGATGGTGTGTAGGCGCGACGGACCATCAGTCAGCTTCATCGGTTAACCTATGACAACGGTCCGTCGGTCCGTTCTCATCGGATGGACTGATCGTGTCTACGCGGCTTAAGAGTGTTTTGTCTTTTAGATCTTTAATTCTGCAACTTTAACATTTAAACCAATGTAACCCAAGAGCACACATGAATTTATTGCAACTTATCATTCCCTTAGATATGGTGGCTGCATTAGTTTTATCTTTAATTTTTAACAAGCCCAGAATATGCTTGTTGATCTTGCTTGAAATTCAATACCCTCTCCCTCCTGTAAACTACTAATCTCCCTATCCCCTGGTACTGGAAAAAAGCAAGCAATGTGCGTGCCCGGCGAGATCCACATCCTGTCAGGGAGAGGAGACTGATACTGTGTCCCTTGTACATAGGGACACAGATTGGTCACCTCCCCCAGTCAGTCCCCTCCTCCCACAGTTAGAATCACTCACTAGGATTCACATTTAACCCCTTCCCTGCCAGTCACATTTACACAGTAATCAGTGCATATTTATAGCACTGTTCGCGGTATAAATGTGAATAGTCCCAAAATAGTGTCAAAAGTGTCCGCCGCAATATCGCAGTCATGATAAAATTCACTGATCACCACTATTACTAGTAAAAAAATAAAGAAAATAAAAATGCTATAAATCTATCCCCTATTTTGTATTTATAACTTTTGTGCAAACCAATGAATATATGCTTATTGCGAATACGTATCGGCCAAAACTGAGAAAAACGTTTTTTTTATATATTTTTGGGGATATTTATTATAGAAAAATTGTCACTCTTCTTTTGTTTATAGCGAAAAAAATAAAAACCGCAGAGGTGATAAAATATCACCAAAAGAAGAAAGCTCTATGTGTGGGGAAAATAATTATTAAAATTTAATTTGGGTAAAGTGTTGCATGACCGCGCAATTGCCATTTAAATTGTGACAGCGTTGAAAGCTTAAAAATGGCTTGGGCAGGAAGGGGGTGAAAGTGCCCAGTATTGAAGTGGTTAAAGAGACAGGTTCTCTAGACAGCTACCATCCACCTACCTACTCACCTTCACTGCATTCCCCCACTTATTTTATTGGTGTTATGTGTCAAGTCAGTGTGAAAGCTCCCGGAAATAAGGGTAAAGGTCACATGCTTCCCCATACCTGAAGTATTTCAGAGGACAAACAGAGTAAAGGAGGACAGCTGAAAAGAGCAGAATTTGTCGGTGGTAGGGTTGGGAAAGGATTATCAAGAGCACTTGACATTTTCTCCTGAATGGGCTGAGTGACTAATTCCCTGAAAGTAATATTATTTGTATGGTTCTGTTGTTCTTACATCTAGCAAAAAATGGTGTGATAATAAAGCACAATTAACAAAATACATTGTAGTCGATCTGCAGTGCTGTATAATAATATAAATAGATTGACGACCATCTTAAAACAGCAAAAAAAAAAACAACAAAATGTTTTCTAGCTGAAACAAAGATATCACATTTAATCACTCCATATATATTTTTTTTTAAATAGTGACTTTCTAGTTATACTAAGTTTTCCAATTTGCTAATATAACAACTTAGATAAAAATAATAGTAATTCTAATATTCCCTAACCCTAAATCTAACATGTGTAAATAGTATTGCAACAAACAAAGCACATAATATATTTCACTGTAGCTTCATACAGAGAAAAACACAGGCACAAAAATAAATTAATGTAAAATCTACTCATGCTGCCAGCCAGCATTCAATAACATTAAAGTAAATTAAAGATAAATGACGGGAAAAAAGCTAAGATCTGAAATGTGTCAGGCTGCCACAGGTTTGATAGTCAGCAACAGTGAAATGCACAGAAGCCACCGACTGTGGTGCACTTGATTGATTGCAGTTCACAAAGAAAGAGATCGGCCAGTCAGGGGGCATATTAAGATAAATGCAGAAGTTAATTTTTTTACCGTATAAAAGATTCTATCTCAGTTATAAAAAATTCAGCCCAGAAAGGCTCCTGGATGAAAAAACACAATATAAATCACATGGCATGCTAAAGGGAAAAATAATAGAGAGTTAAAACTAACATAAAAACAGCAGATTCTTTGTGAGTGCCTAAGGGTATTATTTTTTGTCACAATAAATATTAATGCATCTTTAAATTTAACTTGGAGGTCACAAGTGCTTGTGTAGCACAATGACTTTTAAATGGACATAGCAAATCATTAGAAACCACATTGTACTGCAATAACAATGCCACATCAATTCAGTCTACCATTTTAGCATATTGGTTAGCACATTAAAAGTCTGAGCTATAAAGTCTGAAACTCTGCATGGCTTTTTTATTCTATTCTAGACATGTAAAAGGAGCACTGCTTGGTACATGAAAACTAGTGCTGCACCAGAAGAATGTAAAGAGATCTTAGGATAATGGCAAATTATAAATATTGCTCTGATAAAAATTTTACAGGAGAATACAATAACCTACCTCAAGCGCAACACTAAAAATTATTATCACAGCTACAGCACATTTTAATTAAAAACATAAATGCAATAAAATTTAACTGATGCACATACCCAATATGAGAGATTTAGCCCTTGTTCACACTGGTGCAATTTGTTATGACTGTTCCAAATCGCATGACAAGTCGCACCACATTGTTGGTAATGAAACTGGTCAAATTGCTATGACTCATGCCGTAGCAACTTTGAAAAAGGTTCCTGCACTACTTCTTGCCGATTTTCATTGCGACTTGCATAGACTTCTGTCGTTTAAAGTCGCAAACTGAAATTAAATAGGCAATGAAAATCGCACTGATATTCGGCTTTGAAATCGCGCTGAAGTAGCACGATTTTAAACCACACGGGTGTGAACAGGGGCTAAAAGTCGTGAACTATAAGCAACATATGGCCATCTAGAACAAATTGCACTTACCAAATCTATTTCATATGGTAACTTAGTTACATCACCGTGTGGCCCCGCCTTTGCCTAAATAACAGCTGCCACAGCCAAGAGACAGCATTGAGACAGCAGTCGGCAGGAGGCCTCCCATTGAGGCAGAGCTTTTTTTTCTATTTGTGTTGGATCCATCGGGCGTGATTGAAGACGGATGGACAACATGGGACACTTTCTTAGTTTGTGGCAATTCCTTTATAAAAAAATATATTGTGGTCTTTACTTTTTGACACTTTTTTTGGTGAATAGGTAGGGGTACAATGTACCCTATACCATTCACATGGGGGGCAGGTATCTGGTGGCCCCATTGTTAAAGGGAGCTTACAGATTCCGATAAACCCCCCACCCACAGACCCCCACAACCACCGGGCCAGCATTGTGGGGAAAAAGCCCTTGTCCCCATCAACATGGGGACAAAGAACTTTGGGGGCACCCTCCCCATATTGAGGGCAAGTGGCCTGGTATGGTTCAGGAGGAGCCCTTTCCTGGCCAGCCCTTTCCTGGCCTGTCAGGCTGCTTTCTCAGATAAGGGTCTGGTATGGATTTTGGGGGGACCCCACACCAATTATTATTTTTTTTTTAATTTTGCCATGCAGCTTCCCTTCTGACAAAAATTGCCTGGTGTAGATTTTGGGGGATCCCCACTGTTTTATCTTTAAATTGTCGTGGAGTTCCCCTTAAAACCTATACCAGACCCAAAGGGCCTGGTATGGATTGGGGGGGCATGCTGTTTAACCACTTCTATGCATTATTATATACTCTGCACTGATTGCACTGTATATATATTCTACATTGACTACTCTGTATATATAATGTATATATTAAACTGCCTGCATGCCACTAACTAACCTACCTAATCTAGCTCAAGTTCTCAAGTTCTCAATCTCTCTCCATTAATCCCCACTATACACGGCCGCTGTGTAAGCAGCCTTATATAGTGTGAGGCATGGACTTAGCGCCTTTGGCCAATCATGGCTCTCGCAGCAGATCATGCTGGGATTGGCTAAAGCATGCAGGTCAGGTGCATGCTTTGGCCAATCAGCAGCCATCAGTGCACTGCGATCTTACAGTGCATTATGGGGTGCTCTGAGGTGTTTGAATTTGCAGCGAACGCCCCATATGTTTGTTTGTTCTGCGAACAAACAAACACTCTGGACCATCCCTGGTCCAATCTGGACCATCCCTATTTCTAAACTATTCAGAAGCAAAAGTACTGTATATCATAGGATAATCTACACATTGGTGTATCCTATGTTAAGAGATTTTCGGGATCTTCATACAAAACAATTGCTTCATGCCCTCTTATCATTTCTATACTCATCTAATTTTTTTTCTTATTAATGTCTGATATTGTTTACTTCCATTTGAAAGTTAATTGATTTGCATTCACTATTAGGTATATGCATTTGTTATATTAATAACCATGACATGGAAAAAAAAATGTATCTTAAAAAATATCTATACCCCCAATGAAATTTTTTGGGTTTTCATTTTAGGTACAATTCCAAAATGTTAATGTTGGGTTTTATTGATATCTTAGGCTCCATTAAATCGATTACTCTTTACTGTCCATTCTAGATACAACTGTTTAAAAGACAGGTAGTGAGGAAAATCTGCAAAAGGGAAACAAGTAACAATAAAAAGAGTCCGCAAAAAGAGTCTGCAAAGAAAAAATTACAGAAGTTTTAATCCTTCTCCACTTTAACCAGAAATGAAGACAACATATTTTTTTGTCTATAGATACATTTTATCATGCATATGGCTATATCATCACCAAATGAAGTGACAATGTTGGGCATGTTTTATGAGCATGTATTTTGCTTTTCCCCAATGTATTTTTTTTGGTAATTTAAAGCGGTTGTAAACCCGCATATACATTTTTTTTTTACACCTGCAAGGCAAAAGCCATAATGAGCTAGTATGCACCGCATATTAGCTCATTATGAAATACTTACCTCGGAACGAGGTGTAGGGAACTTACCTGGTCCATGCCGAGTCGAGCGTGTCTTCCGGGTATCACCGCTCCATCGCTGTGATTGGCTGGAGCGGCGATGACGTCACTCCCGTGCATGCGCGCGGGAGATTTCATTCCGGCATGCCGGCCCTTCAGACGAGGATCCCCCCTGCGCATGCGCCGCTGCAATCAGCAGCGCATTGCGAGGGGAATTTCTTCTAAACCGTACAGGTTTAGGAGATATTTGTTATACCTACAGGTAAGCCTTATTATAGACTTACCTGTGGGCAAAAGTCAAAAATGTGGGTTTACAACCACTTAAAAAAAAAAAAAAAAGAATTTAAAGCTTCAGTTTTTTAAATTAAAATAATAAACATATTATGTGGGCTTGCTCCTGAACTACCCTGTCTGCATCTATAGACACAGACAGAGTGGCTTGTCCCTGCCCCTGATCCCTTATTAGAGGATGGCTCCCACTGCTATTAATCTAACCAGTGAGGAGAGAGAGTGCCAAGAAAGCCATTGTTCTTTTGCACAGTTCTGGATCAAGATCAAGCTCAGGTAAGTATAGGGGTGCACAGAACATTTTTGTTTTACTTTGATGCATAGAATGCACTAGGGTAAAAGGCTGTAAGATTTTAGAAACACTGGCAATGTCAAGTTTGTGACTGTTCAGCAAAGCAGTTTGAAAAAAATGGAGACTAGATTGAGATTCTCCAAACTCATAACTCTTTATTAGATCAACTATTGTTGTTTTGTTGTTTGTTGCTTTCAAAGTTTTCTTGATCTGTACTGTAAATAGTGAGAGGAGGCAGGAAAACTCCTGCAGGACTCCATTTATAACAAATCAACTACACCTTTATTGGAGGCTGGAGAGCGCAGTGCCTTAAGCCAGTGGTCATCAACCCTGTCCTGCAGGGCCCACTAACAGGCCAGGTTTTATGTATTACATTGGGGAAATGCAGTCTAGAATACTGCAATCACTGAGGAGCAAATGATTTCAGCTGTGATGTATTTCAGTTATCTTGCAAACCTGGCCTGTTAGTGGGCCCTGCAGGACAGGGTTGATGACCACTGCCTTAAGCTACAGTTTACTTTTCCATAGGTTGCCACTCTGTGTTGTAAACCAGCAGGGGATGCTTTGGACCCTTAACCATTTATTACAGAAAGCATTGTTAATATTTTGGAATTGAAAATACATTCAAGAGCTGTTAATTAAAATGTTAATAAACAGTGTTACAGTAATGTTATGCTTATTCTGAAAGGCACTCATTTTTAACCGGCAAAACTTGTGTTTGATTTATAGGAAATAACTTAAAAAGCGTACAAAACTAAATTCAACTGAATAGGCCACCCTTTCAGTTGCCTGAAAATACACTTGTGATATAAAAAACAAAACAAAAAAAAACAAAGTGTATTTTAAAGTAGCCAAGAATTTGGAAAACTTGCAAAATCCCACTGACTTTTCAAAAGTACTACATTCATGCCATGATAAAGCTATCTATAAAATGGGTTAAAACTTATAGTACATTATGTTTCACATCTTGGTAAATACACCCTTATATTATTCCTTTTTGACAATATATTTTTAAATGAAATGAAACCTGTTAAGTAAATTGGTACAAAATGAAAAGTATTTATTAAACTAACAAACAGCTACCTTTTCAAAGTGTTGCTTTTTATATAATTATATTCTTATCCAGATAATGAATGTGGATTTTGAACATATGCTTCACCAACTAGATAAAAAATCAGTAATCCAGCCTTCTAGTGTATGCCTTTCTAAACTGCACCAAGCTTACTAATTAAAATACATTTTTACATATTTTTCTACACAGTCATTAAGTTTATTTAGTTCTTTTTATCTACACCCTAAATGACAGCAGCATTTGATGTGATATTAATGATGTTTTGAGAAGCAATATAGGTACTGTGCTTGGAAAATATAACTGTTTGAAATTCAAACTGTGACTGATTGCTGTGTTCAAGACTAACGAATGGTGAAAAATAATAAGAGTGCTAAAAACAGAGCTGATGGCTGTATTGTTGCTAGTCACTAAATGCTAAGCTGATGGGGGGGTTTGTCGACTTCCGGTATGTGAACCACGCTATTATCCTACAGTATCCTGTGCCACTATACACCGGAGCTGACCCACGGCAACCCCACAGATAGATCGGGGAACACTTTAAGCAGAGGTTCCGCCAATTTGTTTTCAAAAGCCAGCGGTTACAAATACTTTTAAAAAATGGACACTTACCTGTCCAGCGTGCCCGCGATGTCAGCAGACGATCGCTCGGTCCTCGGGTGCTTCCGCCGCCATCCTGGGTAAGGGAATCAGGAAGTGAAGCCTTGCGGCTTCACTGCCCGGTTCCCTACTGCGCATGCGCGAGTATCGCGGCGCGCCATCACTGGTCCCCACTCTCTGCTGGGAACAGTGTTTCCCAGAAGACAGCGGAGGGGTGACGTAGGGGGGCCGAACTCCCATGGGATTCAGAACCAGGAAGAGGTGCAAATACCTGTCTTAGACAGGTATCTGCACCCCCTCCCCCTTGAAAGGTGCGAAATGTGACACCTGAGGGGGGGAGGGTTCCAAAAAGTGGAGGTTCACTTTTTGTGTGAACCTCCGCTTTAAGGAGCACAAATATGGTCAAATATGGGCCGAGCCTGGACCCGTCGCCCGTGGACAGGCTTGCACGGTTAGCCCATGATGCTGGCCAAGATGGCGCCCGACACCAAGAGGGGAGGCCACACACACCTGTAGTGGAACAGCCTTGGGCAGAAAGTGAGGTGGAATGGATGGATGCTACAGATCCCCTGGCTATCCCGGTCCCACCCTCGGATGATTAGGCCACAGACTCAGGCTCCCAGGTAGGCGAGCCGTCACTGTCCCAGATCATGGCGACCATTAAGAGATGCCATGCGTCCCTCTCAACCCAGATTGAGACCATCTGAGTGGACTTTGCCCTGCTAAAGGATGATGTCCACAAAATGAGGAACCCGGGCCACCACTACCGAGCACCACATCAGTGCGATTGAAGATGATCTGAACCCGCTTATGATAATGGTCTGGGAGGTGGCGGCGGACCACAAATCCCAGGAATCCAAGCTCGGAGAACAGTATGGGCTGGAGGAGGTGTGGCGATGGAAGAATGCTCAGGCTCTAGAATATTCATGTTTCTCCTCCTCCTATAATACCTTATCCAGACTTGATGTGTTTTGTGACTAGGGAGGTGTTGGCGAGAGTAACTCATGTGAGATATCTTTCCATGGCCATTTCAGACCACTCTCCCTTGCTGATCTCCTTGAGTATGACCCAGTCGCAAGATTATATGTTGTGGAGATTGAGCCCATTATGGCTAAAGGAGGAGTGCTTTGAGAGGTCAACAGCCACTGATATTGCACACTTCTGGTCTGAAAATAAAGGTGAGGTCCCCCTTGGAACTACTTGAGCTGCATTTAAAGCTACTTTCGTGGATCCATCTCAAGGCTAATTAAACAACTGAGATCAGATAGGGAATGGAAGGTTAAAGACAGGGAACAGGTCGTCACAGTAGCAGAAATAGAATATATTAGAAACCCCACTCCAGACAATTTCAGGGATTGGAGGGAGAAGGCTAGCCAATTGGACCTGGTGTTGGTGGAAAAGACTCAGAAAATATATTATACCAGACTCAGCGTATCTTAGAGTTTGGTGACAAAAATAGTAAACTATTAGCATACCTGGCTCACTCGCAGCAAACATCAGCTTCTATCCCTCGAATTTATAATTATCAACATGCTCTTTGCACCAGACACGAGGATATAGCAGATGCTTTTGTTAAATTGTATTCTGGTCTTTATACCTCCAGAATGGATTATGCAGAGGAGGAGGTTGGCCAGTTTTTGGCAACAATTCCTCTCTGGGTACTGCCTAGAGAGAGGGCGGAGGATTTGGACCTTCTTTTTAGTACAGATGAAATTATGTCTGCAATGCTATCCTTAAATTTGAACAAAACCCCTGGTTTGGATGGCTACCCATCCGAGTGGTATGGTACTTATAAAGAGTTCATGGCAGCTAAACTATCAGAGGTATATAATGACGCACTGGAGAGGGGAGTGATCCCAGACTCCCTGAGGGAGGCATTAATTGTATTGATACCTAAGGCCCACAAAGACCATGAGTACTGTGAATAATATAGGCCTATCTCATTAATTAATGTTGACGTAAAGATTTTAGCCAAAATTCTAGCTAAATGCTTGAACATGGTAATAGCTTCTATTATTCATTCCATTCAGACGGGTTTCATCCCCATGAGATCAATGGCTATAAACCAGAGGAGACTCTTTACAGTATTGCAATCCGAAGGACCCACCCCAGACACCCGGGTAGTAGTGTCATTGGACACACATAAAGCATATGACTCTATTAAGTTACCCTATTTATGGGCAGTCCTGGCACGGTTGGGCTTCAGACCTAAATTCATAGCATGGGTAAAATCACTGTACGCTAAACCCTTGGCACGGTTGCGGGTCAAAAATATTGTAACAGATACCTTTGAAATAGCCAGGGGCACGCGGCAGGGGTGCCCTTTGTCGCCCCTGTCATTTGCCCTGGCTATAGAACCCTGTTGTGGGAGTATGGGGAGGTGAAGGGTTGTTGGATAAACACCAAGGAATAGAAAACCTCTCTATATGCAGATGATATGCTTCTATACTTGGCGGAAGCAGAGGGCTCATTGACCACAGCATTGAGCAGAATCACTGGGTTTGTATGGTACTCCGGATTTAAAGTCAATTAGGGAAAGTCCCTGTATTTGCCCATCTGCCCGGACTACTCTCCGTGCCTGCCCCCTGATGACCCTCTGAAGGTGGTTTCTCGGTTTTGGTACCTTGGGGTTGAGGTCCAGCTACCAGTGAGGGTATATATCAAAAATAATATATGTCCCCTTATAGAACGCCTGAGGAATAACCTCCAGACCTGGACAAAGCTGCCCCTCAACCACCTTGATCAAATTAATATATTCAAAATAGTGTACCTCCCTAGATTTTTATATATACTATGGCATGCACCAACTTATTTTCCCAAAAACTATTTATGGAAATTAATATGTTGTTGTCCCTATTCTTATGGGGTACGAAACCACCCAGAGTTTCTCTTGATACTCTGTTCTTACCGGTTCGGTCGGGTGGTCTGGCTCTTTCAAATTTACAGTGCTATTATTTGGCAGCCCAACTAATGCACATTCATTGGTGGTATTTTCCAAAGATGGAGGTAGCTTTATTGGAGACCCAGGCTGCCCTGACGCACTTGTTTAAAGCACTCACCAATGTGATATACATGAATGTCCCTTACCTCTATCAAGGGGTAGACATTCTCAACCTCTCATACAAGATCTTCCATTTATGTAATAAACAAATGGGGGGTAGCCCGCTGTCCATTTCTCCGAATGCACCCTTGTGGTGCAATCCCAAATTTACAGAAATATTCAGGGATATTCAAAATGCATTTTGTTGCCCCAACAACTATTTTTATAGGTATCTGCAATTATTCTACGCTGTGGCAGCCCAATTTGGTCTTTAGGGAGTCCAAATTGTTCACTCTGAGCTGGAGAAATTAATGTTAGACGGAGATCACTCCAAGCTTATCTCAAGATATTATTTTGCCCTGCTGTCCTCCTCTTCATCTAGGATGGCGAGGGTGGAGGCCCAGTGGAGAGGTGATATACCAGCTCTTACACAGGAATCTTGGGCCTGGGTCATCGACTCATTGTTGCCGTCTGTGATTTCGGCCAGGGACAAAAGTTCAAATACCTCCACAGGGTTAATTGTACACCTGTGCGTCTTCACAAGATGGGCAGGGTGGAAACTCCTGAATGCCATAGGTATAAGATGGCGGTTGGAGACAATTTCCATATGGTGTGGCAGTGCCCCCAGGTGGGGGGGGGGGGGTTCTGGGCAGCAATTCTGAAATTTATGGATGAAAAATTAGCCCTTCCAAACATATATGACCCAGCCAGATGCTTACTGGGTGACTTGGGGAGGAGGAATTATCAGAATCCAAAAAGACTCTAGTGTGTGTACTCTCTTTCCAAGCAAAGAAGGCTATAGCGATAAAATGGAAAGATACCAGACCTCATCCCTTCAGTTCTGGATGGACCTGTTTAAAGAGGCTTTACCAAAATACAAATTGACATACATTTCCAGGGGATGCCCGAAAAAGTTTAATCAAATATGGACAGGTTGGATTAAATCAGTGTCCAGAGAGATAGTGGTGTAAATGCTGAATAGAGGGGACCAAAAGGGGTGGTATGCAGATTAGCGGGACTCCAAAAAGATATCACGGTGGAATGTAGGAGTTGCAGCTACCATGTCCTACTTAAAGTGGAATACTTTAGCGCCTATGTTGGGTTTGTTTGTTTTGTATGTTCTCTCCATGATATGAGTACAGAGAACTTAACCAGAAAGGGGTGGAGGTTGTTGTTAATTTGGCTGAATATATGGATCGGTAACATGATATGCAATTTTACACGGAAGCTAAACTTCCTGATGTTATATGTGAATGGTACTTCATATGATGTTTGTGATCCTATATAATGTCATTGTTTTGAACAATGTATTTTCTGTTTTTTCTTGAAAATAAATACATTTACCCTTTACAAATAAAATGCTAAGCTGATCATAAACAAGAATTGCACTATTTACTACATACATTTTTTTTATACCTGCTGACACATACATGATTCATTACAATTCAGATCAAAATCCAGGCCCTCTTCAGAAATAAAATAAGTTACAATAAGGCACAAGCAAAATAAAGATGGAATCTTAATTGTTATACACCAATAAACCATTAAACTGCAAAATAAATAAATATGTAAGGGCTGCATATGTTTAATTCTTCCAACAAATTAAAAGGTAGTTTACAAAAAGTAAAATTCACTTATACTAGTCTGGTGTGTGTGTGTCCAAATTACACTAGCAAAAAAACATGCACTGTAAGAACTCCTTACTTATGACAAAGTAGACACATTTGTGAACACATCAAGTGAGAAAGAAAACATCATACATTATTAAAAAAAGCATAACAAAATGTACCCAATATACCCTACAGTTCCATATGTGCAAATTTACTATGTTAAAAAATTAAACACAAGATGCAGAAATCCTGTTCAGAATTCTTCCAGATATCTTTCTTTAATTAAGTGGTTTCATGCATAGTCTGTGTGTTCACTTTGGAAGTATCATCAATTTTATGATCTATTGAAATACTGAAGGTAAGAAAATTAAATATGCTGAATTATCACAAAAGCTGCAGCAAGTTTATTTATCAATGTCAAAGAAAAAAGTTATATCAAAATAACCTATAAGCCTCAGCCAAAATTTTGTTTAAAGATTTTATTTCTCTCCACCTCCTCCTGAAATGCAAATTGCATGATACAGCATTAAATGGTATGCTTGTTTATTTCAGGTTGTTAGGTAGAGATGTTTGAAGTGATTTGTGCTGACCGGGACTTAACTAGATCATGTCAGTTAGCTTGATATGGATATCAATGTAATGTTGGCCCTTTGAACCATTTTCATATTTTGGTAATGTTTATTAGGGAAATTGTATTACACATGTACATGTATGCCAGAACATACTAAAAGAAGTCCAAGGCAATCTTGTAACAATGGAAACATTATATAAATGATTTAGTCTTTTTGTTTCTATTATATTGTATACATTTGAACAGAAAATACTGGACAATAGTTATATGCTGATATAAAAAATGGTTGGCTTATTGGAAACATTATAAAAATAAAGGAGATTCACTGCAATTGTTTAGGTTGTTTCTTCCATAAAAGCAAATCTGTTAGGGGGATTGAAGTGTGCATGTGTCCATTTTCAGTTTTTTTTGTGACCTTTGGCCTGCTTCCCTTTGCTTTACTAAATTCTCTCCCTATCTTGACTTGCAACATCTCACCTGTTCACACTGTAAATTAGATGAGGATGCATAACCAGACACAGTCAATCCATTATCAGTCACAGTGCACTGGGAGATTATATTGTCATTAGCACAATTGTTAACGATGAAACAGTAGAGTAGATTTACTAAAAGCAAAACGACTGTTCACTCTGCAAATTAAGTTGCACTTTGTAAGGGAATTTCCCCTAAAACTTAGTGAATGAGGTGAAGCTCTGCTTTTTTAACCACTTGCCAACCTCCCCACGTACATATACTGCAGGGCGGCAGCTCTCCTGCACAAACTCATGTACTGGCACGTGATTAAGCTCTTCTGGGGTTGCGACACGCACGTACGCTGCCAGCAACCATCTCCCGCTGTGATTGGACACAGCAGGAGCCAATAAGCAGGTTCGGCAAACCCAATGTCGCCGGTTGTTCCCTAGAGAGAGGCAGAACGGAGGTCTGCCTATGTAAACAAGGCAGATTGCTGTTCTGCTAGTAGGGGAGACAGAGATTCTGTGTTTCTGCTAAGCAGGAACACGGATCTCTGTCTTCTCACAGCCAAAGCATCCCCAGCACTGTTAGAAACATTCCCTAGGAGCCCATGTAACCCTTTGATCACCCCTGATGTTAACCCCTTCCCTACCAGTGCCATTAGTACCGTGACAGTGCATCTTTTAGCACTGATCACTGTATTGGTGTCACTGGTCCCCAAAAAGTGTCACTTACTGTCAGATTTGTCCACTGCAATGTCGCAGTCCCGCTAAAAATTGCTGATTGCCCCTATTACTAGTAAAATAATAAACAAAAAAATCCATAAATCTATCCCATATGAGTCAGGAGACAAATGTGGGAAACTATTGGCTAGAGCCCTGCGAGACCAAAAGTTAAGTAATTATATCCCACAGATTACTAGATCTAATAATTCTAAAGTGATGAAACCAAGGGATATAGCTCAAGAATTTCAAAAATATTTCCATGCCTTGTATAATCTTCAGGGTAGACCCCCACAGCAAACCAAATAGAGCAATACCTTTCAGATTCACTAATGCCTAAACTCCCGGAAGGAGCTAGGGAGAAATTAGAGGAACCTATCACAAAAAAGAAGTAGAAGAAGCGGTGGGAGCGATGAAACTGGGGAAATCGCCGGGTCTGGATGGATTGACAGTGCAATACTATAGAACACTACTCCCCTTATTAGTGGATTATATGATTAAACTTTTTAATGCACTCGGGTCTTCAGCATCGTTAACAAAAGAAACCCTACTAGCGTATATAGCATTAAAACCGAAAGAAAGGAAAGATCCGGCACTCTGTGGAAGCTATCACCCAATCTCCCTCCTAAACCAAGATCTTAAAATATTCGCGAAGATTTTGGCGAATAGGATTCAAGTATATCTACCGAATATCATACACCTAGATCAGGTGGGATTTATACCCGCACGTGAGGCCCGAGATAATACTACAAAGTTATTAACCTACTACAGGTAGTAAATATAACAAAGACACAATCGGTATTGTTAAACACAGACGCTGAAAAGGCCTTCGACAGGGTGAACTGGAGGTATATGCAGGCGGTACTACAGTATATAGGTTTCGGGGAGAAAGCACTACAATGGATTTCCGCCATTTGCTCTTGCCCATCGGCCAGAGTAAGGGTCAACGGAATATTTTCATAAACCTTTGAAATCTCTAACGGGACACGACAGGGATGCCCCCTGTCTCCACTCCTTTTTGCCCTGTCGCTG
The DNA here is from genome assembly GCF_905171775.1 of Rana temporaria. Lineage (NCBI taxonomy): Eukaryota > Metazoa > Chordata > Amphibia > Anura > Ranidae > Rana > Rana temporaria. Next base: position 256,586,453 of record NC_053492.1, on the reverse strand, counting down.
GAACCCTTTCTCTGCACGATCCGACTAAATCAAGACATAGTAGGAATACAAATAAAGAATATACAGTGTAAAATCTCGGCTTATGCAGACGACATGTTATTCACACTCATTAACCCCATGTCTACAATACCAAAATTGATGAGAGAGTTTGAACGATATGGTTCGATCTCAAATTTACGCATTAACTTTAATAAATCTGAGGCAATGGTGATAAATCTTCCACAAATAGCGATAATACAATTGAAAAAAGACTTTAAATTTAAATGGACGGATAAAGCCTTAACATATCTAGGTACCCTAATCCCAACAAATGTAGCAAAAAATGTTGACCTAAATTTTCCACCTTTACTACAAAAAGTAAAGTACCTATTAGATAAATGGAACCCGGGATATCACACGTGGCTAGGGAGATGTAACATCGTAAAGATGAGTATACTTCCTAAATTTCTATACCTACTCCAGGCATTGCCAGTGTATATCCCTCCAAACTATTTCAAACAGTGTCAGAGGATAATATTTGAATTTATATGGGCACACAAACATCCGAGGATACAGCGTAAACAACTTACCCTTAATAAGGCACAGGGAGGACTATCAGTACCAGACGTACGGAAATACTATCAGGCTGTACACCTGAATATAATTATAGACTGGAACAGACACAGGGAGACTAAATTATGGGTTCAGATAGAACAAGCCCAATTAGGGATTTTATTAAATGGAGCTTCCTGGTGCTATATGGTACTGCCGAGAGAAATGAGGGAACACCCGGTGGTGGAAAATACGGCTAAACTCTGCTCGATATTGTTCCCTACACTGGGGATAGTCCCTGAAACCTCATCTCTGTACCCGGTACTGGGTAACCCTATATTTCAACCAGGATGTGAAGGAAAGGATTTCCGATTTTTGAGGGACACTGGATGCATTTATGCGTCCAGTTTCATTCAAAATGGCGCCTGGCCGACGATCGAGGAAATGACTGAGCAAGGGAGTAGATTTGGGCTTAAATTTTGGAGTGCACTTCAACTTGCTCATTTTTTCAGTGTACTCCCAGAACCAGACAGGTTTGTTAGACCTCTTACTAGTTTTCAGAAGCTCTGTAATGGAAAGGGAGTAATAACCCACACACTTTCAGCGTGCTACAGACTACTAATAATACAGTCAGAGGCATCCACACTGAGATGTATACGGGAATGGAAAAGAGAAATGGGGAGGACTTTCGGTCAGGAGCAGCAACAGAGGATGTGCAGGTTGATACACGAGACAACAAGGTGTACGAGAATACAAGAAACAAACTTTAAGATTTTTACTAGATGGTATAAAACACCGGAAAAATTGAACAAGATCTTTCCAGACACCCCAGACATATGCTGGAGATGTCAGAAGGAAATAGGTACCATGCTGCACATCTTTTGGGGCTGTTCCGACCTGAGAACCTTCTGGGCAGAGATCATACAAATTACCCAATGCTTTACAGATTTAAATATAGCGGAAGACCCAGCACTTTGCCTCCTACACATGAATGACATGTCAGAGAAAAGATATAAAGAGTCTCTTATTTGCCATTTATTAGATTCGGCGAAGGCCTGCATACCATTGAAGTGGAAAACTGCAGCACCTCCAACAACACAAATGTGGGCCCGGAAGGTGAAGGAGATTAGTAGGTTAGAGGACTTGGTCCTATCTTCACGCCAACAACAGGAAAGGTACCTAGAGATTTGGGAGCCCTGGAACTCTTTTCTGGTTCAGAGGAGGGGGGAACTCTGCTAGAAGCCGAAGTGAATTAGGAGATTTGAAAAGGGCAGGGCATAAAATGTGCATAGGGTCGACCTCCCGTCAAGGGGGCATGATAGGAAGGGGGGGTTGTTTTCCTTTCTTTTTTTTCTTCTTTCTTTTCTTTTTTGGGGTTGTTTTGTTTAGGCAGGGGGACCTTAGGGGGGGAAGATACTAGATAGGAGATGCTTGTTTTACGGAGTAGCCAGTCTTAAGGGAACACCGGACTGTAGGAAACAGGAAGGGAAGTAATATGTTTAATAAGTCAAGGTTTAAATATGGAAGACCATATTATGAATCTCTTGTCTGTTATTTTCTATGTTTTATCTAGTGGTTTGAAATACATGTTGACGGTATGTTAAGATGTAACTACTATGACTGGTGTAAATATGTACTTGCCTATCTATTGGAAAATAAAAGAATGTTATATAAAAAAAAGGGAAAAAAATATATCCCATAATTTCTATACGCTATACCTTTTGCGCAAACCAATCAATATACACTTATTGGGATTTTTTTTATACAAAAAACATGTAGCAGAATACACATTGGCCTAAACAGATGAAAAAATTAGATTTTTTTTCAAAATGGTATTGTGTGTGTCTTATAGCAAAAAGTAAAAAAATATTGTTTTTTTTTCCAAAATGTACGCTCTTTTTTTGTTCATAGCGCAAAAAAATGTAAACTGCATAGGTGATCAAATACCACCAAAAGAAAGCTCTATTTGTAAGAAAACAAAATACATACATTTTATTTGTGTACATCATCGCTCCACCATGCAATTGTCAGTTAAATTAATGCAATGCCGTATCGCAAAAAAATGGCCTGGTTGTGAAGGGGGGGGGTTAACCTTCCGGAGCTGCAGAGGTTAAAGTTTTTCTTTGCAAAATGAAACTTTACCTCATTCAATAAACTCTTTGGCAAATCCTCTTGCAAAGTGCAACTTTCCTTGCAACATGAACAGCCTAATTGCCTTTCGTAAAACCCCGGTGTTTGCCAACTTCCAGTGCTCACTACTAACTGTAAGTTACCCCCCCTCCCAAATATAGGGTCAAAGATTGAAGGCAGGCTGAGGGGGGTTGCTGCACACAGACGTTTTTTTTTATCTTAATGCATATAATGCATTAAGTTGAAAAAACCTTCTGCCTTTAGAACCACTTTAAGCCACTCAGTTAATTTGACCCACATGTAATGAAGTAAAATGAAACAACAATACCTAACTTTAATAATTGTACTTACTTGTTGTTAACTGAGAAATGTCAATCATTGTGCCCAAATGATTTTGAGAATGTAAAGCAGCTTTGAATGAGGAAGAATGCAAATCAGGTGCAGGCCAACTGAAGGTAAGATTCACTTGTCAAGGAACAAGAAGTATTACAAACTTACTATCATCACATTGATAAATGATCTCAAATTTGGAAAGCATTAGGCCTTGTACACACGATCAGTCCAAACTGATGAAAACGGACTGAAGTTCAGTTTCATCAGTCCAAACCTACCGTGTGTATGCCCCATCAGACTTTTGTTCTTCAGACCAAAGTTTTAGAACTTGCTTTAAAATCGGACTGATGGACACCTGACCAATCGGTCAAAACCGATGGTTAGTATGCAAAAGCATCCGTTTAAAACCTGCGCATGCTCAGAATCAAGTCGACGCATGCTTGGAAGCATTGAACTTTTTCAGCACGTCGTTGTGTTTTACATCACCGCGTTGGACTCGATCGGTTTTTGAACTGATGGTGTGTACACACATCAGACCATCAGTCTGCTTCATCGGTGAACCGATGAAACTGAACTTTAGTCCGTTTTCATCAGTTTGGACTGATCGTGTGTACAGGGCCTTAGAGTTAGACCAAACTAATCATTTTAAATGAACCAAACCAAATCTGAATTTCAGTGTTTTTATGGGAGACTTGGTGGCTCAAACTGATTGTGCATCTTTGTCATCTATCAATCTATCTGTCATGACTATCATCTCTAGTTACTTTGCCATCTCTAGGCTCCTGGCACCTGCCAGGCCCACTTTTGTTGCAGGCTCTGTAAAAAAAAGCCTTGTTTATGCAGTTCATGTTATTTATACTTAAACTAGTTCTGGCCATATTCATTTTGCTGCTAAGCAAATTAAAGGTTCCCCAGAGTACATCCAATTTTTTTTTTTGGTTTCACATTTAGACCTCATAATCCTGATAGGGGCTGGCAGAAGCTGAATCCTTTGCTTTTCTGTAATTCTCACTTATTTGGATCCTAGCTCAGATTCACATTGACTTCAATAGAAATTCCAGTTTCAAATTTCCAAATTTTGGAAGCTTATGAGTTTCTATAAAGTTTGTCTCAATCACAACTGATATAACTTTTCAGTAATTCTATCATCTCATAAGGCATTATATACAAATGTAAGCTTTATATTGCAGAAAGTCAACCCTCACATTTTCTTTCTCCCAGAAATCTAACTATAGAAATGTTTGGGGCAGGTTAAAAAAACATGTCTACAGTGTATAAAAACATTGGAGGAAAATCTCACAGTAGAACAGCAGGAGTCCGATTAACTGATATTAAAAAAACATGTCTACAGTGTATAAAAACACTGTAGACATGTCAGTCATATTGACTGATATGAGAAGCACTTCTCATATCAGTCATATTGACTGATATGAGAAGCCTTACCTTCCATATTTTCAGTATTTATTTACTTTTCCCTAGGTGTGCTTAGGTCACATTGTACAAAGGAACAATTACAAATTCACAATATGATTTGCTACCTAATTACTGATAGAATGAATTAATAATTGCTTAAATATAATGACAACATTTTTTTTATTTTTATAAGGCTAAGATTAATAACAACACTACAAAAAAAACTGAATTTATTATTTTAAAATATGTAAACCAAGCAACATTCTTTACCTGTATTTATTATATTGATAAATGGAATGCATAAACTAAAAAGTATACTGTATGTACAGTACATACTTTTTAGGTAAGAATTAATGTACAATATTGCAAAACAGTTGTGGTATGTGGACTTCTAAGGCTACATCAATAGAATCCTTGCAAATTCTATTGTTTCTATCACAGCTTGAAAAGCTATTGCTTTACTTTTATTTTCTATTACCTTTTTTACATGATTAGGATTCATTTCTAATCAACACATAAAAACAATAGGTTAAAAACACAGTTAGAAATTTGTGTAAACAATATTAACCACTTGACACCTGTGCTATAGCTGAAAGATGCCTACAGCGCCGGCTTCCTGTGCTGGGAGAGCGAACATGGACATCCTACCATTCTCTCACCATGTGTGCGCATGCTCTGTGATTGCTTAGTCCTTAGCTGATCACAGAGCAAAGGGCCGATCACAGCAGGCCCTTTACCACATGATCATCTGTCAGCCAATGGCAGCTGATCACAGAAGTAAACAGAACTATTAGCGTGAAGAAAAGAAGAAAGCCATTACCCAGCTTCTGTGAGGCCACTTACACGCGGTCGGTCAAAACCGATGTAAACGGACTGAAGGACCTTGTGTGGGTCCAATCGGTCAGTTATCCTTCGGTCAAAAAATGTAGAACTTGCTTTAAAATTGAACCGATGGACGCCTAACCGATAGGTCAAAACCGACGGTTAGCATGCAAAAGCATCGGTTAAAAATCCACGCATGCTCAGAATCAAGTCGACGCATGCTTGGAAGCATTGAACTTCGTTTTTTTCAGCACGTCGTTGTGTTTTACATCACCGCGTTCAGTCCATCCGAAGGACCGTTCTCATCGGATGGACTGATCTTGTGTACAGGGCTTTAAAGGGACATCGGCCCTCCAAGTGCCCACCAGTGCTGCTAAACAGTGCCCTCCAGCTCTTGCGAATCAGTGCCCACTAGTGCCACTTACCAGTGCCCATCAGTGATGTCTATCAGTGCCACTTATTAGTTTCACCTATCAGTGCCACCTATCAGTGCCCATCAGCACAGCCTATCAGTGTCGATCAGTGCCACCTCATCAGTGCCCATCAGTTAAGGAGAAAAATTGCCTGTTTGCAAAATTTTATAACAAAATATTAAAAAACGTTTTGTTTTGTTTTTCAAATCCTTCAGTCTTTTTTTTTGTTCGTTTAGCAAAAAAAAAAAAAAAAAAAGTAGTGATTAAATACCACCATTTGGGTACAGTGTTGGATGACTACGAAATTGTCATTCAAAGTGTGAGAGCACTGAAAGCTGAAAATGGCCTGGTCAGGAAGGGGGTATAAGTGTCCACAAAGCAAGTGGTTAAATTATGAAGCAGAAAGGTTGCCAAACTGTGTAATGTCTTTAAAATGTATGTTACTCAACAAATATCTTAACATCATATATATGCTAAGCTTGATGTCCCCTGCAGATGTACATGCTTTGAGAATTAAACAATGCTAATCATACAGCTATGCAGCCTTTACTAAAAAAAAAGGGTATTAGATCAATTACAATTACTGATTTATTATTCTAGTAACTAATGTGAATGTGGCTTGAAAAAAAAATGTTGATTGCTCTCAGTAATTGTTTTATTAGCTCTAGTGTAGTGTACCATGATTTATCATTATTAATGCATGTCAATTAATTCAACTATGAAAACTTTTTTGTAAAGCCATTAATCTGTATGATTTCCAGATGGTAACTGCTGGAAAATGCCTCATACTGGCAGGAGTTATTGTGTGGGGATCACCGGCAAGTTGTTAATTTATACCTCATATTGTCATTCTCTTGTTTGCCACAGGGTATTGTAAATTTTCTACTGCATCTTAGCAAATGACTAGCAGAATGACCTCTCATATTCTAAGCACACATACAACACACACATTTATGCATACATTTAATTAATAAGTATGATGGCTTAAAGAAGACTATACAAATTATTTATTCATATCCCTTTCATATCCAAAGATGTTTTTAAAAACCTGCTCTTGTATCATTCCTTGTACTGTGAATAAAATGCTTGTTAATTTTTAACAAAAATGTGATGTTTCTCTACTGTTTCTCATTATTTTCTAAATACCACAAAATGTGTTTTTTTTCATGTGTGTACAGTAGACAGGGTCTAAGGGGAGTCTATTTTAGGAATGTTTTTGGCTTCTCTTTAAATTTAAATTGAAACAGACATCAATGTGCATATGTAATAACCTATTCCTGACTTGTTATATTAGTTCAGAATTACCTCCCAAAGCTTGATTGTCCGTTTTCCCTGTCAGAGAAGACTGAATGTTAAGTTGTGTCAATCTATCTACTGCCTGTGCTTAATGCTGAACATTGATACTCAAATATAACAAAGGATTACAAGAAAGAAAATACATTGTTCTAGTAATTGACACATCTTGGGGGGAGGGGGCAGTTATCAGCTCTGAGCTTAGGCAAGAGACAGGTTACCTTCCTTGGAGGGCTTTACATCCTGACAAAAAGCATATTTGCTCTGACAATACAGGTAATACAATCAAGTACCAGTGGACAAACTTTTCTCTGGGAAGTAATGGTCCACTGGTTCTTTTTCATAATGTTTAGCCAGGTACAAACTCATTTTTAAGCACTGTAGTGTTAGTAAAAAATAAGACCAGAGCACCTTCCTCCATACATTTTGGGAGTCTCCCACAAGCCTTTTTCGCAAACTCAAAATGTGTCATTTTGTTTTTTGCTGAAAGTAATGGCTTCCATCTGGCCACTCTGCCATAAAGCCCAACTCTATGGAGTGTATGGATTATTTTCTTCCTATGTACAGATACTCCAGTCTCTGCTGTGGAACTCTGCAGCTCCTCCAGGGTTACCTTAGGTCTCTGTGCTGCCTCTCTGATTAATGCCCTCTTTGCCTGGTCCATGAGTTTTAGTGTCTCTTGGCAGTTTTGCTGTTGTGCCATGTCCTTTCCATTCAATTATAATAGATTTGATGGTGCTCCTAGGGATCATCAAAGACTTTGATATTTTTGTATTACCTAACCCTGACTTGTACTTCTCAACAACATTGTCCCTTACTTGTTTGGAAAGTTCCTTGGTCTTCATGGCAGTGTTTGGTTAGGTGTTGCAACCTCTGGGGCCTTTCAAAAAAGTGTGTATATGTAATCACAGATCATGTGACACTTAGATTGCACACAGGTGGGCATGATTAAAATAATAATGTGGCTTATGAAGGAAATTGGTTGCACCAGAGCTTTTTTTGGGCTTCATAACAAAGGGGGTAAATACATATGCACATGCCAATTATCATTTTTTTATTTCTCAAAAATAGTTTTATGTATATATTTTTCTAATTGTACTTCATCAACTTAGACTATTGTGTTCTGACCCATCACATATAATTCAGATTAAAAGATAAATTGATCCAAAGACTGTAATGTAACAAAATAAAAAAAACAAGGGGGTGAATACTTTTGCAAGGTGCTGTATGTTCCTGTCATCTATTTTTCATTAAATAATTTCTTACTGTGTTTTTCTGCATCCCTGCAATGTCATCTGTGAGCTCCTGAGCCTCGCTTTTTTCCCTTCCCTTGTAATTTATTTGAAATGATCAGTGCTAGTTAGTTGAGGTCATGTGCACTGCTTTATGCACACTACAAGTCCCTATTCCATCTTGAGAGCAAGCAAGAGATGATGGCTACTTTCCTACTTACAGTTAGACCATGGTGAATTAACAGAAAGTCGGATCACAGAACCAAAAAAAGAAATTCAAAGTTCTGAAGGAGGTTGAGAGCAATATCCATAGTTCTGAAGGAGGTTGAGAGCAACATTCATTTATTTTACATGAGTTATTCAGGCAACCAAAAACACAATCTGTTGCGGGCAAAAAAGTCCTTAAAGTCCTTGACCCTTGTCCTTTCTAAAAATGCACCACTTAAAAACACACAGATGTGAACAATCATGTTAAATGGACTGTAGTGCATTTCTGTAAATTTGAAAACACACTGCAAAACGCTAAGGTGTGACACCTAGCCCAAGAGCACACTCAACTCACTCCCCTCTGAATGAAAATTCTATAGCTGAGTTATATTAAAGAAAATGTGTGCTTTAACCATTCAAAGCAAAGCAACACGTTTGCTGGCATCACATCCCCCCACATACATTTTTTTCCCTTCACTTATTTACAGTTTTGTTTAGTTCTGGAAACAGATAGAAACACCAGTACCCCTGATTTGATGGAGCTTGTAAACCACTTCATGTGACAACACTGGGCCAATCGGTACTGTAACACAGAATTTTCACAATTCCTGTGTGAGCTACAACTTTGGATATAACTCTCAATGTATGTGCTTCTGGGGAGAGCAAGGAACAGTCTCACATTTAGGTAGGTTGTAAACTACAACTACAACAATAAGACCATCTTACAGTTCTATTTTTAATATTTTATGCAATGATCTTTCTGTTAAGAAATGTTGTTTTCTATTGCCTCATATACATGAAATTATTTTGTCTGTCTGAGCCGTGTCACAAGCTTGAATTGGTATAGAAAGAAACTGATGGTGCTGGTAACTAGTTTAGTTGTACTTATTAACATTAGTCTCGAAATAGGTCAATTATACTAAAATAAATAGGATCATACAAATATTCAGTGTAATACAATAATTAATCTAAGGGGGGGGGGGTTTACAAAACTACAATATAAGTGTTTGCAATTATTGCTTTTTTATTACCATAAACACCAATGTGTAATAATTTAAGCATTACCCTGATTGATTTTGTGATAAAATGTGACAGTGAGAGAACAATTCTCTTGGTTCAGAATCCTATAATCATGGCAGAGTTTTCTTAGCTGCTCTTCAATAAGATTTACATAAATATGAGATTTATTCAATTATATTTTCCTGTTCAGAATATTGTGCCCTTTTTGTATGCATTAGATGCTTTATGGGAAAAAATAATGTTAAAAGTTTTTTTTTTCTGTGGTTTTACAGGGTGACATTGATTCAAGGTAATATTATAAAATAAATATACCATAAGAAAAAAAGAAAAATATGAGAGTGGTTTATGGAATTGTGCTAATAAAGCATTGCATTGTTATTCATTTTTAGCTCTAGACCTATTGGCTTTCTCTTGTACAGTTACCATAGCAATTTATAATACCATTTCACTTCTAAGATCCTCTTCTTTTTTTAAATCTTTCGGTGCCTTTATAAAGTATGATAAGGAGGATTATACTCACATATTTTGCTACACTTTAACCACTTCCTATCCCGCCCATGTACATATGACATCCACAGGAGGGATCTCCCATCCTGGGTGGATGTCATATGACGTCCTTGGCTTCCCGGCTGTCTAGGGGGTGCACATGCACCGCTGGCAGTGCGCACGCGTCCGCCGCATCGCTCGGGAAGCGGTACTCGTGCCCGGCGGCCCGCGATGTCCACTGGGCACCCGCGATTGGCCGTGATCACAGCAGGACCGTGAATCTGTGTGTGTAAACACACAGATCCACGTCCTGTCAGAGGAGAGGAGACAATGTGTGTTCCCAGTACAGGGGAACACAGATCGGTCTCCTCCCCTTGTGAGTCCCCGCCCCTACAGTTAGAATCACTCTCTAAGAAACATATTTAACCCCTTGATCGCCCCCCTAGTGTTAACCCCTTCCCTGCCAGTCACATTTACACAGTAATCAATGCAGTTTTATAGCACTGATTGTTGTGAATAGGAATGGTCCCAAAACTGTGTCAAAAGTGTCCGATATGTCTGTCGCAATGTCACGGGTAGATCACTGGCATTACTAGTAAAAATATAAAAATAAATTAAAATGCCATAAATCTATCCCCTATTTTGTAAACGCTATAACTTTTGCGCAAATCAATCAATATATGCGTTCTGCAATTTTTTTTTACCAAAAATACGTAGAAGAATACATATCGACCTAAACTGAGGAATTTTTCATTTCTTTTTTAAATTGTGATATGTAATAAATCAAAAAGAAAAATATATTGTGTTTTTTTCTGTAGCCTAAAACAACTCCTGCCCCAGGGTGATAATGCTGCTACTTCATTGATACAGCACAGTGAGTAAGCATTGTCACCTTAGGAAAGGAATTGTGTTATGGGTGGGATCAGGTGAAAATAAGGGGAAAAAAAACACTGACAGAATAAAATGTATTTAGCCACCACAATTAATGAACTGAAAAGCTGAAATATAATAAATATTTTTCTTGGGTTTCGATACATTTTAATTGGGGACAATTACCCCCCTTATTTAACAGATGAAAAAACAACATCCTTTAGCAATCACCTACTATAAACTGAAAGCTGGTTGGTTAGTTTGAATGACTGCACTTTGCAATTCTGCAATGCCCTTTGCACGGCCTAAAAAACTTTACGCCAATGCATCTGTTGTAAATTGCGATTGAAGTAATTTCCTTCTTTAGTTTGTAAGTTTTTTGATAAATTCAACTGCTATCAATTAGTTTGTTGAGTTTTTGATCAAATACATTTGTTTTAACTTAATGAAAGTTAATGAAAACAAGTTTTAATTTCTGCACTTAAAAAAATAGTTCAGGTTTATTGTGTTGTGTATTTTAAATATTGTGCTTTATCTGCATTTATTTTATACATTTATTACTATAGTATATATGAAATAACACAATATATAATCTTATTATTTATGCTTAGCAAGTTGATGAATGCCATATTCATTACACAAGCACAGAAAGTGGCCTGTTCCACTGAGAGGCTTTACTGACATTTCTGAAATTGGATGATTTACTACCTGCAACTGTTCTCAAAACAATGCACCGTTTGGCTTTTATCCATGGTTCTGGGAATTTCATTTTACATGTTTAATTAATGTAACCAATTAATACTGAATGAGTTATACATTGATTTTGAGTTTCTCAATGGGCTAATTCTATTTTTGGAATTGAAATACACAGAGTGCAATAAATATGGCCTGGAAAATATTGTTACATTAGGCTAAGCATTTTCATGCAAAGCTCGCTACTGTTTTCTCTACAATAAATTAATTAGCTTATTCAGGAAAATAAAAGTCTAAGTGCAGTAATTTGACAATATAATAAAACATTATAATAAGATATAGTTATACAACCTGCTTTCTAATAATCAACCTGCTTTATAATAAATCAGTAATATTTTAAAGGGTTAATTCACCTTTATCAAAAATAAAGGATGTCTGCAGCTGAAAACAAGCTGTGCAGCTTTGACCAAAATTTAATAATACCTTGCTATAGGTGTAGGCCATGTGTGTACCCAATGAGGCCTGACCTGAAAACTCCCAGAACATTGCTAGGAAATTGCTAAATGAGGCCCAACTATTACTATTCACCTTCACCCAGGGCTCAAAATTGCAAGTCCTGTGTTATTAGCCAAGCCTCAGGGTTATTTGCCACCAGTTGCCCCACCCAACTCCTACCCTGCCCCGCTCCTAATTTCCGCCACCTAAACTCGCCCTCATAAATGATCTCATAAAATGACACTGACATTTTTTATGCAGAATTAAGTTACAAAAATAAATATTAACAGAAACGTTATCAGTGCCCCTCAGCACAGCCTCACCTGTGCTCATCAATGGAGACTCAACTGTGCCCACCATTGCAGCCTCACTGTGCCCCCCCATTTCAGCCATACTGTGCCCACCATTGCAGCCATACTTTACCCACCATTGCAACCATACTGTGCCCACCATTGCAGCCTAACTGTGCCCATCATTGCAGCTACACTGCGCCCACTACTGCAGCCTCACTGTGCCCACCATTGTAGCCTCACTGTGTCCATTGCAGCCTCACTGTGCTCACCATTGCAACCTCACTGTGTCCACCTTTCTAGCCACACTGTGCTCACCATTGCAGCCACACTGTGCCCACCATTACAGCCTCACATGTGCCCACCGCTGCAGCCTCACTGTGCCCACCATTGCAGGCACACTGTGCTTATTTCAGCCATACAGTACCCATTGCAGTCTCACTGTGCCCACCACTACAGCCTCACTGTGCCCACCACTGCAGCCTCGCTGTGCTCATTACAGCCTCGCTGTGCCCACCATTGCAGCCTCACTGTGCCCACCATTGTAGCCACACTGTGCCCACCACTGCAACCACATTGTGCCCATCATTGCAGCCTCACTGTGCCCACCATTGCAGCCTCACTGTGCCCACCAGTGCAGCCTCACTGTGCCCACCACTGTATCCTCACTGTGCCCAACAGTGCAGCCTCACTGTCCCCACCATTGCAGCAACACTGTGCCCAGTACAGCCTCACTGTGCCCACTATTGCAGCCTTACTGTGCCCATCATTGCAGCCACACTGTGTCCACCATTGCAGCCACACTGTGTCCACTACTGCAGCCACACTGTGCCCACTACTGCAGCCTCACTGTGCCCATTGCAGTCACACTGTGCCCACTGCCCACTATAGCAGCCACACTGTGCCCACCAATGCAGCCTGGCCTGGGCAGAGGAAGAGAGAGGGCAGCCATATCAAGACTAGAGAAAGAGGAGAGCCACGGGATCACAGAGCACAGGTAGCACGCTGTTACAGTTTACATTACTATTGCCTCCGCTCGCCATCACACACAGCCCTGCCTCCTCCTGACCTGTGACTGTGATAGACAGAATGCTTCCCAGCAGCTGACCTACATTCTGTCTATCACAGGTGCAGGTCAGGAGGAGGTGGGGCTGTGTGTGACGGCAAGCAGAGTGAAGACAATTGTAATGTAAGCTGTAACAGCATTCTATCCACGCTCTGTAATCCTGTAGCTCTCCTCTTCCTCCACGCTCTCTTCACCGGTTTGATCGCTTGGAGAATGGCTAACCCGATCCCCCCGCCCGCCAGTGGTACTCGCTCCTCTGCTCCCAGGCAGCCCAGCTTCTCACCAGCCTTCATTTTCCAGTACACAAGTGGAAAATTTGAGGGCTGTCTTCACTATTACAAGAGTGAGCTTTTTCTCTGATTCAAACCTTCTCATATGTGTTTTTTCTCCCCTGATGCAGTAAATCTGAGCTCCGAGTTGAGAGCTCAGGCCTCGCACACACGACCGAGGAACTCGTCGTAAATGAAACATAATTTTCCTCGACGAGTTCCTTGTTAGGCTTGTCGAGAATCTTGACAAGCTTTCTTTGCGTACACACTGTCAAGACCAAATCTTGTCGTTCTCAAACGCGGTGACGTTCAACATGTACAACGGCAGGGGAAGTTCGATTCCACTGGCACAACCCTTGGAGCTGCTTTTGCTAATCTCATGTTACTGCGTGTTAAGTAAAAGTTTGGTAAGAGACAATTTGCACTTTTCAGTCTGTTACAGCGTGACAAATGTGCTATCTCCATTACAAACGCTACTTTTACTGAAGGTGCACTCCCGGCTCATACTTTATTCTGAGCATTCGCGGGTTTCTAAGCATACACACGAACGTGTTTCTCGGCGAAAACCAGCCCGGGGAGGAACACGACGAGGAAATTAAGACTCCCGACGAGGAAAAAGAGAACTTGTTGTCTTTTTTTATAATCGAGTTCCTCGACAGTTTTCTTGATGAAAAACATACACACGTTTTCCTCGGCAAAAAAGCTTTGCCACCAAGTTTCTTGATGGATTCTGTCGAGGAAAAAGGTCGTGTGTACGAGGCCTCACTCTTCAGATAGTGAATGTGAAAAATAATACCTGTGCTGCATTTAACAATGTCCTAGCAATGTTTTGGGAGTTTTCAGGTCAGGCTTCATAAGGTATGTACATGGCCTAAACCTATAGCAAGAGAAATATTCAACTGTACTCAAAGCTGCACGGTCATTGCAACTTTTTTTTATCTCGCACGGTATTTGTGCAGCAATTTTCAAATGCATTTTTGGGAAAAAAACTGTTTCATGCTTTAAAAAAAAAACAGTAAAGTTAGCCCAATTTTTTTGCATGATGTGAAAAATTAAGTTACACCCAGTAAATAGATACCTAACATGTCACGCTTCAAAAGTGCACACACTCGTGGAAGGGCGTCAAACTTCGGTACTTAAAAAAGGGGTCAAAACTTTTTTTAAGCATTATTAAAATCACTGCTCCCGAAAAAACTGCAGTTTTTAAAACTTTTTTGCATTGATACATGTCCCCTGGGGCAGGACCCAGGTCACCAAACACTTTTTATGACAATAACTTGCATATTAACCTTTAAAATTAGCACTTTTTCACGTTCGTGTCCCATAGACTTTAACAGTGTTCGCGTGTTTGAACAAATTTGTTTGCCTGTTCGCATGTTCTGCTGTGAACCAAATCAGGGAGTGTTCGGCTCATCCCTAGTGCTGACAATAGATGGTGAATGGGAGTTGGCGGGCAGTGGGAAGGTAAAGAAGGAGTCAGTGATATTAGATTGAATAACGAAGCACTGACTCCTTCATCAGGTATAATGCAGTAATTGGATAACCCTGCTGATAGCATCCAGGATCAAGGTACATTACAGGTATCAGTTATCTAAAAGCTGTAATTTTGGGGGATGGGGGTGGTCCCCTGGTGTAGTATGGGGGAATAGGGGAGACCTCTACTCTCTCTTAGCCCCCTCTCTCCTCCCTCCTCCCCCTCTCCCTCTCACCCCATTCTCTCACCTCTCCTCACCCTCTGACCCCCTCTCTCTCACACCCCTTCCTCCTTCTCTCACCCCCTCTCTTTATCTTTTACCTCCTCTCTGCCCTCTCACCCCTCTCTCTAACCCCCATCACCCCATCTATCCTACTCCCCCTTCTCACTCCTCTCTCTCTTTCACAACCCCTTTCTCACCTCCCTTCCTCTCCCTTCACCTCCTCCCCCCCTCTTTCTCCTCTTTATTCATCTCTCTCCTACTTACCTATCTCTCTCTTTCCCTCCTATTCCTATCACCCCTCCTCCCCCTCTCTCGCTCCACCCCCTCTTCCTCTGTTAGATTATAATAAGAGTTTCTGTCATATTTCAGTAAAAAAATGTCCATGTTTTGTACAAAGTAATAAAATAATACAAATTAAAAACTACTGACAGTGTCCACTGCCCTACTGACACCAACCTCTGCTCTGCTGCTTTTTGGAGGGGGGGGGGGGGGGTCTTTGCCCCGGGTGAAAGAATGTCTAGCTTCACCCTGACTTTCATTCATTGTTGAGCCTGGTGATCTCTGTGCAGAGCCATACATATCTGGTCATGTCTGTTTTACAAGATACCAGCATTTGGTATTTTGTCACCTATGCACTAGGTACAAAAAAAAAATCTATTTTAAAATATCCACCATTGCTTTCTTCTATTTTCACAATGTTTATTACATTTTTTCACAACTTTCAAACTAAATCAACACAGTTTTCTTATTCAAACCTTTTTTTGAATGCTAATTTTCTAAAAAAAAAAAACATAAAAAAAAAAATAGATTTTGTTATCACAAATTCTTACTGAAATTACAGAAGGTTAATGGGTTAAGCAATTTTCTGAGAACCATGCCTAATTATCTGCAATTGATCTTTTGATTTACCAGCAATGTAATGTAGCTGACAAGGAAATATAATATCATATTTTTAGTATTCTGCACAAGCCATGTATGAATATTTATCTTATTATGCTTTCATCTTCTGAAACTACATTGCACTAAGTACAAAAATACATATTAGATTCACGTTAAATGCATTATGGCATTTGTTTTTTGATGACAATGCAAATGGTTACTGAGCTATCGAAATCAATACTGCAGCTGTTATATTTCCTAATGCAGTAACCACCTAAAACTTGCCTAAAGCACCGGTTATAGCTATACATATTCAGAAAACAATTGCATCATGGTAATGGTAAACTGTATTCACTTTTTAAAGTAACAACTATTAAATGAAATAGTGATTTTGAGAAGAAAATGTAAGGAAATGACCAGTATAGTAATAGGAAACTAACTGGACAGCTTGAGATTGTCAGGTTGATTCACTAAAGGAGTAGAAAATGTAAGTTTGAATGTTAAGCTAAGATTAGTTAATTTTATAAAGCTATTAAACACTGTAAATGATTTGCAAGGGAAAACAAAAACAAGATTAAGCTTTCACGTAATTGAAGTAATGAAGTGAACAAAGGTTAAAGTAAATCTGTGGCCAGAGGAGTTCCAAGCTCTCAATAAACTCTCTAGCTGCATATACTGTAGAGTTATTCATCCTTAAGGTGGACCTTGAATCCCTAAGCATAGTCCACTTTTTTCACGTCCCTAACCCCCAATGTTGAAATGATGTAATAAAATAGAAAAAATATTTTTGAGGGTAAAAAGTGAGTAAATATACTTACCTTACCCCAGCTTCCAAACCACAGGTTCATCACCACCCTTCCAATGAGACATCAGGGTACGCTGTATATCTCAATTTTTGCAAGAAGATGCTCTAGCACTTTAGAAATGTCATTTTGTACTGGGACTGTTCTAAACAAGGGAAAAATGTGCCAATTTATAGGCATACTATAGACATCCTCAGGTACGAAATGTAAAGGAATATTTCACTTTTATTGTCTCACTTTTTATTATTATTAAAATCACTGCTCCTGAAAAAATTGCCATTTTTAAAAACTTTTTTGCATTGATACATGTCCCCTGGGGCAGGACCCAGGTCCCCAAACACTTTTTTATGACAATAACTTGCATATTAACCTATAAAATTAGCACTTTGGATTTTTCACGTTCGTGTCCCATAGACTTTAACGGTGTTCGTGTGTTCAAACAAATTTTTTGCGAACTGGGGGGTGTTCGGCTCATCCCTGGTCTTCATATAAGACTTCTTACCAAAGGAGGCATCATCCCTGCATATATATCCAAAGCACAAACAGCTAAATAATGGGACTATAAATATGCCTTCAATAGTAACTCAGTTTACAAGAATAATCTTAAAATTATATTAATATACATTAAAACCATGTAAAAATACATATTTCAGGTCATAAATGTTTCAACAGCTGAAACTCAGATGGGGTGTCAAGGAGGTCGCTGTGAAGAGGTTGACGCATTTTGCGGGAAACCTCCTATTTCTCAGGACCTTACAGGCCTCGTAGATATTCTAATATCATTGCAATGCAATAAAAGACACTAAAAATTTAAAACAGTCAATTTCAGGCTCCTCCCCACTCATTCACAATGACATGCTTCCATATGGGAAAGCTGTTATTATGGACACATGCCTGCGCAGATTGAAGCTGGAGCTGGAGCTTCCAGCAGCGGAACCAGAAGTGACATGGCATCACCACGTCATATCCGGATTGCACTTGATTCCTATCCACCAATGCAGCAAAATGAAAATGGCACAAAGGACTCCTCCCACATGCACTTCAGATTGGAACGCAACCAGGAGACTAATCAAAATGCAATAAATGTCAGCACAACAGCACTGAAACCAAGGGGTGGTATTAGGACATAGGATGGATATGAATGAGGACACGGGTGGCAAAAGCTATACTTGAGTATATACAGTATTTTAATATTTGTCAGTATGGTTTTAATATATATTAATAACATTTTTTTTTTATTATTCTTTTAAACTGAATTTGGACTTACTATTGGAGGCATGTGTAATGTAGCATTATTTAGATTTTTAGAGGTGGAATTTCTGCCTCCCTATAACATCGAATAGACCACACACTGTTTGGAAAATTAAAGAGACAAATTAAGAGACAAATTAACAATGTCTTGTCTCTTGAACTAGATGAACATTTTGCGGACACCACAGTGATCTGTTTCCATGGGCCTCCATTAAGAGATCCCAGGCCCTTGACAGTACAACCTGCCAGATCAATGATGAGTCTAGTGCAACAGCTTTTACTCTGTATGGCTTTCATAGTCTCACCAGAAATGTCCCAACTCAACTGCTTCAGTATGGGGATGGTGACCCTGCTTCCTGGGCTGCCTCCAAGGCAGTGTTCACCCTCTCCATTTGTAAGAATATTTCTTTCTGTGCTTCAATGCAAATACCGCTGCCTGGACTTTGTATATCTCTGTCTGAAGGGAGCCACCCCTTTTGTCATTTTCCAGATGGCCACCTCCCATTAAGCTACCTGTTCAATTGCAGGTGACTCTGCAGCATCACTCCAGCTGGGCCATACTACCAGTGCCCCTTTCTCCTTTTTGCATCTCCGGTGCTATATATTGCAGTTACATTGAATATTGTGGAATTGATTCTCCCATGCTCTGCTTTCTGAAGATGATGTGGACTCTAAGGTCCCCTAATGTTGCCACATGGCTATACAATGCTTCTAAGCAATTAACTAGCTTGCAAATTAAATCCTTTACCTTCGGCTGGGAGGTGAATAATTAATCTTTCTGCTTCCTCCCGTAAGGAGATAAAGCTCAGTTCTGCCTGATTGGGTGAGATTTCAATTGAATCAGGCCCCACAATATCCTTGTCAAATCACCCAATCAATGATGTATTTGGGTCATTTCTGCAGGGGTCGTAGTATGCCTGCTTCCATCTGGAGTAATATTACTTTTAGGCTCTGGCTCGGCTGCCTGATTGCTAGTTCTGACAGTGGAGTGCATCTCATCTGTCTGTAGAACTTCCCAGCTTCCTTTGCCTTATCGGGTGTAACCACTCCCCCCCCCACGAGTTGCTGGAAGAGAAACATATCTTTGCTGGGCATATCCAGGAACTCAGGGAGTTTTAGTTTTATCTATGCAATCCATTGCATTAAGACAACCAGAAGTGTTTTTAAAAGTTCCCATATTTCAGACACTATAACTGGAAAAGTTCAATTTAGCTAAGATAAAAAAAACAAATACAAGATTTTGTTCACAGTTCCACAGGTAATTCACAATATACTCTGTTGCTCTACAGATAAGAAAACTAATCACATTCAACATTCTAGGTGGCACAGACAGAATTTATGTTATTAGTAGTGCTCCACATTAATCATGTTAACTGGCTCAAATATCACTTAACTAACGGCTGCAGATGTTCTATGACTTTATGCTTTTAAATGAACTATTCCACTCAGGTGTGAAAAGCATGACTATCATAATGACGGACAACAATTGTACTTTGGATAACTAGCTGAAATGGATTTGAAACTGATAGGAAAACAAGATTGTTCATGTGCTGTGAAAATACATTGCCGGTACTGATTACATCCATTCCTCATAATGTACAGTATCTCTGTGTGCTCGTTTTCCAGTCATTACCCAAAATCATTTATTTCCAGCTAATAATTACATGATGCTGTATGTAATTGCAGGGTTGAGCAAGTAACGGGTTCATTTGAAAAACATGATCAGTAAACAGGTATATTCCTATGATATACGTTTTCACATATACTGTACATATTTATGTTGGTCATTGGTAAAAACAATTCAAGGGCAAAAGAAGACATACCTGGGTTTATTTACTAAAATGTTGGAGAGTGCAAAATCAGACTCACTTCTGCATAGAAACCAATCAACTTCCAGATTTTATTGACAAAGCTTAATTGAACAATCTGAGGTTAGAAGCTGATTGGTTTAATAAAGTTCTAATGTCTGACATCTGTAGAATGCTTAGCAATATTCAACACATGATCAAATACAATTAAAAAAAAAAGGTAGTCAACCTAAGTCAAAAAACATATGATGTAGATATAAAAAAAAGTATATTCACGCTGTTAATCATAAATGTAAATTAAGGATAGAATAACAAAACTACAGCAATAGTTCCTAGATGTTATGATTATTGCCATTCATTTGGCTTCAGAATTTGTCAAATAAACATAAATCTTACCAACTAATTTAATTTTGATCTACCTGGTGCAATGCAAACAAATAAAGCATATAGCTTTTGCTACAATTTCTAAAGGTTAAACCTGTATTTTAAATAAATATACCAAAATAACAAGAGAGAGGTACTATTTTATTTTGATTTTGATTATGTCTACCTAAGTGTACTGGCTAATGCTCTCTTACATCTGTACAAGATCACCAAACATGTCTAATTGGTTGCTGCCATTGGCATAAAAATGCAAACCTATAAGATGTTTCTGTAGAGGTGTATAAAACAGTTTGTTTTAAACCTTTCTAAAATATTTAATTTTGATTAATAATATTTGTTTGGATTATGCATAAAATATAATATTCAGACTGTCGTAAACCTCTAGGGGTGTTAAGGATTTTTTGTATTTTATATGCCTTTATTTGGTTGCCATCCCCAATGCATCCCCAGCCCATGAAAGAATAACAATACTCTCAAGAAACCTAAGCCTAACAGCATCCCTTATCCTTTCTATACTATGCATATTCTTTTGTACATGCCTTAGATTAGCAGGCAACTTCCAAGATTTTTCTACTTACAAGCCAGATAGAAATGGTTTTCTATTCGAGCCAATAAAGAATGGATCATGTATATTCAATATCATGTGGCTTCATTGTTTGGAAAAGGACAGGAGCACCACTGGGTCTAACATAGGCTGAAGCTTCTGCACCAGGTTTCCAGCTGATTTTGGTAAAGTATGTACATGGGGGCTTTTAGGCTCAGTGTTTTTCAATGTATATTGGTTACATTTTTAATTGATTGGGCAGCTGGCATTTTCTCTGTTTTTTAGAAGTATTCCTGCATAACATTATTCTCCTAAACATGCAGCACTAAATAGGTATTCAGATTCTACATATATAGTTACATATATAAGTAAAGCTACATACAACAAATATAATCCTTTTGAAAAATATAGAGCAAATGTTTTTACCTTGTTTCAAATTAGTGCTAATTTACCTGTTATAAAGAAAATATACCAATCAATGCTGTTCTTAGCAAGCATAAAAGTAAATTATAAAAAGGTTAGCCACATTAATAGTTTTAGATTAGATTATTAAAGATTGGATTATGAAATGCAGTACTCATACAGCAATCTATGACCTTGTTTTGGAGCACTCTATGTCATACCCCTATCTCATCAAATGTAGCATTCCACATCACTATTGCTAGATATTAAAAAAGAACGAAATGAGAAAAGAAGAAAGCTAAAAAGAAATGTAAAAAGAATGTGTTTCAAAATAAAAATATTCAGGTAAAATAGCAGAGAAGCTCTCAGATCATTCCATTAATTATAAGTGTCCTTCGAAAAAATATGCAGTGTTTAGACTCATAGAAATCAAATTGTCAAGCTGTGCCTGAGTTGAACAAACCTTTAATTAAGTTTGAGTTTCCCAAGGGTCACTGAAGTTCATATCTGCTTGAAGAAATTCAAGAAACATGATCCGGACTTCACAGACATATAAAGGTATCATTCCATGTTGGTAAGTTGAAATATTTTATAATTTAAGAAAGTCTAAATTTTAAACCAGGTTAGACTGTTATTGTGCAGTTTTCTATAGTGAGCAATTTTTATTGCAGTTTTACATTTATTTATTGCATGTATATGTTATGTGATTTTTTTAAATAAAAAGATGAATAAGATAATGCATATTTATGAACTGATTAAAATAATTAGAATACTGATGGAAACATCTGCCATGAGATAAAAACTGTCACCTGTTTGATAGTTTAAGCTGCAGTGTGTATATGCTGTGCTGCCTAGATGCACAAATCTCAGCTTTTCTATTTTCTGAAATAAATCCCTTTTTCGGCTTATGGCGTAACTATTTTATCTACTGCACTTGCTGCATGGGCATTATCTATTGGTTCAGCAGTTTCTTTCTTTTTTTTTGTAGTAAAAAATGCTCTAAGTTAGACCAAATCTGTGTAAAATATTTTCCATTAACAAAATTATTTATAGGTTTTCCAGCTGTAAATAATGTTCCCATCTTCCAGGACTTATTTGGGTCTACCACCAAAGAGGGCAAATTGTCATGGAGCCCTAAGTTATACCTGGCCTTGTAAAATGCCCAGATTTCAATCCCAGGATGATCTGAGTACAAAGATGGCAGTATATTCTTTCATGTTTTAATGTCAAGATTTCTCATTTCAAAATACCTATAATAATTAACAGTGTGGATCCCTAAATACTACAGTAGTGAATTAGTTTAAAGTTCTAGCTAAATAATATGTTTTTATCCATTTGTAGTTTAAAAAAAAAGCTAGGTGCCATAAATTTGATTTCACCCCACACCCAGTAGTGCATTTAGGTGCCCTAGAGCCCCTTTTAATTTTAAAACATATCCCTTCTGAATGAACTCTACTCTATCACAAATATAACTATCATAGACTGCAGCCCACTATTACTGCTGCAGAACACATCTATTCTTGATCGTTTGCATTACTCCCTGTAAAGTTTCTATGAACAATTTGTTTGTAGATATTCCTCAACTCTCCGAATTGATTCTTCTACTTGTGCATACATGCATTCCCAAAGCAGCTTTTTTAAAAAAAAGTAAGGTTCACAAATCTAATGCCGCGTACACACGGCCATTTTTTGTGATGAAAAAAACCGTCATTTTTAAAAACGTAATTTAAAATGATCGTGTGTGGGCAAAATGTTGTTTTATGTCTTCTGAAAAACGACAAAAAAAATTCGAACAGGCTTCATTTTTTTATGTCGTTTTTCAAAACGTCGTTTTTTGTGTCATAAAAAATTATTGTGTGTGGGCTAAAACGACATTTAAAACAACGTTTTTAAACCCGCGCATGCTCAGAAGCAAGTTATGACGCGAGCTTGAATGGAACAGAGTGCCGCCGTACGTGCTGAACGTAACCGTGCTTTGCTAGAGCATTTTGAAAAAACGATGGTGTGTAGGCAACGTTGTTTTTTAAAATGAAGTTTGAAAAACGTCGTTTTTTTTCATGAGAAAAAACAATGTTTTTTTACAAGACAAAAAACGTCCGTGTGTACGCGGCATAAGGATGAAGATGTGGGTTAAGCCCACCATGGTTGCTATCATGATGGCCAAGCTGCTCTTTGACCATGCCAGTAAAGAACCGCAGATGTGAAGAAGTATTGTGCTGTCATGAGGAGAAGCAGGGGGTCAGAGAGGAGGAGGGAGTTCTTTTATTTGCAAATTACTTCTTCTTTAACATTGAATACAGGTTGGGCAGAAGGCTTTTGGTGGTCCAAAGTGTAGAAAACCTCTAATAATTATATTATATAAATATATATTTTTACTGATGTCTATTTATCTTTTTGTAGTCTCTTTTTTCACACTGAATTCTTTTATATCAATACCAATAGTTTAAAACTTATACACCATTGATTTTATTTACCAATAAAATGTATTTTTACTTAGTTAAACTGTGCTCACTTTCAGGATACATGTCACTTTGCCCATTAAGGACAAATGGATAGCATCAGTCAATCCCCCTCCCTAAATAAACAACTAATCATTCCACCCATTCCAGCACTCCCCCTCTTTCTTTCCTCTGTCACAGCTGGCACCAAAATACCCAATGTCAGTAGGTGCCAGAGCCTAGAGTGAGTAGTGACATATTACCTTTCACCATGTGACAGTGGTCTATAAGGAGGAGAAGATTGCTTGTTTTCCCATACTTAAGCCTGACACACACTATGAGTTTTTTCTTGTTCAACCCAGAGGGTTGAACGAAAAAGGAAACAACTGACGGTTAGTATAGCAATAATCTCTGCTGAGCTGTTGTGCTCTGACAGGGGGCACCCCCCCCCCTCTGCCAGAGCACTCCTATTAACGCTCTCCACCATTGGCACCGATCGGGAGATGGTCGGCTGCTGGTTTTCCAGCATACTCGTCTGACAGAAACCGGCCATAGCTGGCATACAGACGAGCTGAATGTTGGCTGTTTTTTTTTTAACCGGCCGATGTCTCCATGCATGTCTCCATACATTCAGCCCCTGTTTAGGGGCTTTAGAAGCATCAGGTATTTTTTGCCAGTTGAGGCAGAATAAGCAGGGGGGTGGGGAAAATCACAATCACATTGTATGATTTTTAAATAATTAATTTGCATTTTATTGCATGACATAAGTATTTGATACATCAGAAAAGCAGAACTTAATATTTTTACAGAAACCTTTGTTTACAATTACAGAGATCATATGTTACCTGTAGTTCTTGACTAGGTTTGCACACACTGCAGCAGGAATTTTGTCCCACTCCTCCATACAGAGCTTCCCCATATCCGTCAGGTTTTGGGGCTTTCGCTGGGCAATACAGACTTTTAGCTCCCTCCAAAGATTTTCTATTGGGTTCAGGTCTGGAGACTGGCTAGGCTACTCCAGGACCTTGAGATGCTTCTTACAGAGCCACTCCTTAGTTGCCCTGGCTGTGTGTTTCGGGTCATTGTCATGCTGATAAACCCGGCCACGACCCATCTTCAATGCTCTTACTGAGGGATGGAGGTTGTTGGCCAAGATCTCACAATACGTGGCCCCATCCATCCTCCCCTCAATACGGTACAGTCGTCCTGTCCCCAAGGAATGATGTTTCCACCTCCATGCCTCAAGGTGGGGATGGTGTTCTTGGGGTTGTACTCATCCTTCTTCCTCCAAACACGTCAAGTGGAGTTTAGACCAAAAAGCTCTATTTTTGTCTATTTTTGTCTCATCAGATCACATGACCTTCTCCCATTCCTCCTCTGGATCATCCAGATGGTCTTTAACAAACTTTATATGGGCTTGCACACACACTGGCTTGAGCAGGGGGACCTTGTGTGCGCTGCAGGATTTTAATCTGTTACGGCGTAGTGTGTTACTAATGGTTTTTCTTCTTTCTGAGATTGTGGTCCCAGCTCTCTTCAGGTCATTGACCAGGTACTGACATGTAGTTCTGGGCAAATCCCTCATCTTCCTCATGATCATTGATGCCCCACTAGGTGAGATCTTGCATGGAGCCCCAGACCGAGGGAGAGTGACCGTCATCTTGAACTTCTATAATTTTCTAATAATTGCGCCAACAGTTGTTGCAATCTCACCAAGCTGCCAGTGCTTGCCTATTGTCATGTATCCCACCGCAGCCTTGTGCAGGTCTACAATTGTATCCCTTATGTCCACACACAATAACAATACTATTTACTAGTGAGAGCTATTTGTGTCCTTTTTTAATCCTTTTAGCCTGTCCAAGTATATTTTTGTATAGTAAACAGTTAACTATATATATATATGTATATATATATATATATATATATATATATATATATATATATATATATATTTAGATACTTATTTTAAACAAATAATTACATTTTGTGTAAACATAGGATTATGCTACTGTGAGTTTCAGGTATTCTTTTCTTGTTGTTGTTCATTTCATATTGGCATTTCTGTGCAGCAGATGGTGACCTTAACTTTGAGCTTTAGCTAAAATGATTTTTATTAAGTCTAAACAAGTGTGAACAGTGCTAATTTCCTGCAGCAGACTGGTTTGAATGAGTAGATAAAGTGATTGGATGTGTCCTGCCTCACCATATGGAAAAGTATGTACACTGCCAGAATACTAAGCACTCAATGAATCCTATTCTCTCGGTCTTGTAACTACTCACAAGAGCAGGATCTTATGTTAGAGTTCAAATGAGTGTCTTATTAAGCTTCACAGTGTGAAAAAATAGCAATGAATGGTAAATGCAACATACATTTATCATGACTCCATGATCAATCTGAATAGATTCCATTCCAATACAGTAATGGCGTTAACATGAGAAATCATTTCATAAATCTATCTTATATGCAATGTTAGGAAGAAATTAACTAATAATTCCAAGACCTTGATTTATCATTGGTGGTAGGGATGAGCCGAACACCCCCCAGTTCGGTTCGCAGTAGAACAAGCGAACAGGCAAAATTTGTGTTCGAACATGCGAACACCGTTAAAGTCTGTGGGACACGAACATGAAAAATCGAAAGCGCTAATTTGAAAAGTTAATATGCAAGTTATTGTCATAAAAAGTGTTTGGGGACCTGGGTACTGCCCCAAGGCATATGTATCAATGCAAAAAAAAAGTTTTAAAAACAGATGTTTTTTCAGAAGCAGTGATTTTAATAATGCTTAAAGTGAAACAATAAAAGTGAAATATTCCTTTACATTTTGTACCTGGGGGGGGGGGTGTCTATAGAATGCCTGTAAAGTAGTGCATGTTTCCCATGCTTAGAAAAGTCCCTGCACAAAATGAAATTTCTAAAGGAAAAAAAGTAATTTAAAACTACTCTATAATGCAACAGGGGTTTCCTGTGGCATGTGAGAGGGGCGGGGTCACCACGGAAAAACCGCCGGACACCTTGATGAGTCAGAGGGGGCGGAGTCGCATGTCCATGTCACGTGGCCCCGCCCTTGGGTATTTAAGAGCTGTCAGACGGTCGTGCGTCATTCGGCCGGGTGCCACCTATGGAGGCTGTATCGTTTGTGGAGGCAGGTCTGGGTCGTAGAAGGAATTATTATTATTTTTTATTAAAGGACTTGTCCCAAGCTTTGTGTGTGTTTTTTTTACCTTTTTTGTCACTTGTTTGGGTGAAACAGTAGGAGTACAATGTACCCCATTATCAATTCATATAGGGGGTGCTGGCATCTGGGGGTCCCCTTTGTTAAAGGGGGTTTCCAGATTTCAATAAGCCCCATGTCTGCAGACCCCCATAACCACCGGGCAAGGGTTGTGGGGATGAGGCCCTTGTCCTCATCAACATGGGGACATCCTCCCCATTTTGAGGGCATGTGGCCGGGTACAGTTCAGGAGGGGGGCCTCTCTCATCCCCCCTCTTTTTCTGTGGCCTGTCAGGTTGCGTGATCGGATAAGGGTCTGGTATGGATTTTTGGGGGGAACCCCCACAACATTTTTTTTTATTTTGGCGCAGGGTTTCCCTTAAAATCCATACCAGACCTGAATGGCCTGGTAATGGAATTTGGGAGGACCCCCATGCTTTTTTGTTTTTTGTTTGGGGTACCCCTTAATAATTATACCAGACCCAAAGGTCCTGGTAGTGGACTGGGGGGAACCCATGTTGTTTTTTTCAATTACTTTTATCGGTATTGCCGGGACCCGACAATTCATTATAGCCGCGAGTAGTTTTAAATAACTTTTTTTCCTTTAGAAATGTCATTTTGTGCAGGGACTGTTATAAACATGGGAAAAATGCACTACTTTACAGGCATACTATAGACACCCCCAGGTATGAAATTTAAAGGAAAATTTCACTTTTATTGTTTCACTTTAATCATTATTAAAATCACTGCTCCCGAAAAAAATGCAGTTTTTAAAACTTTTCTTTGCATTGATACATGTTCCCTGGGGCAGGACCCAGTTCCCCAAACACTTTTTATGACAATAACTTGCATACAAGCCTTTAAATTTAGCACTTTTGATTTCTCCAATAGACTTTTAAAGGGTGCTCCGCGGCTTTCGAATTTGCCGCAAACACCCCCAAATTGTTCACTATTCGGCGAACAGCCAATGTTCGAGTCAAACTCATGTTCGACCTGAACATAAAGCTCATCCCTAATTGGTGGCATATATTATGTCAGAAGGTGCTACTAATCATTTGGGCCTTCTCCTTAGTATATTGACAAGCCACATAACCATCTTGTCAATTCTGACACAAATAAATAACAATTAAATATTTTTGTAATAAAAATAAAATTCATTACATTATTTAAGCATGATACAAGGCAGTGACAGGAGCAAGGAGGGGGTGTGGCTTGCGCATGGAGGAGTGAGGGAGTGAGATGGTGAGCTCCCGTCCTCCGTAGCTCCAGGACTAAACTACCGGCAAACTAGGGGACCGCATACCAGCTGCCTGTTCGGGTGGGTGCCGCTTGCCCAGCATAGCATGAGGAGAACTGACACGCCGGGGTGAGAACACTGCAATCGTGCTATCTGTGCAGTGTGTCGGCAGTAGCAGCTCACGCTACACACGTGCATAGTTGGGAGAGTGGAGTGTGACCGAGGCGAAGCAGCTGACAGGTCAGAGGAGCAGGACGGAGTGGGGGCACAGCGGCGGATGAAGCGGTTCTGAGGGCAGCGTGCTCACTGGTTGCTGCTTACTCGTTGATACCCGGATACCTGCTTGTACTGGGCGCCCGCCTGCCGGGAAAATTAGATCACTCGCCGGGTGTAAACAGCATAGCACTGTAAACAGCACTGACGGCTTCTGTCGCTCTCGGCGCCCACGTGGAGATTCGGGGAGAGAGGAAAGCAGGTGTGGAGACTGAGTTTCTCCCGGGCAGCTGGCAGCTACTAATATTGTATACTTACAGAGCAATACTGGACTGGACATTTAATACACTCAGCATTATCGGCATTAGATCTCTATGACTCTCTTGGCTAATTTCTGATAATAACTGCTGTTGTGCTGAGAGGGGGGAGCTGAGTACTCAGACTGTGGGAGCCCTTGCTACGGGATCGGAAAGTAGTGGTGGGGAACACAAGGGATGCTCCCGGGCAAGCAGCGCGAGAGTCGGACATCACGCAACGCGGCTCTGGCAGCACATCCACAGATATCAATACACACATTCAGACCCGCGGAACAACAAGAGATTCAACGGTACTTCCCGGCAATTCAGGGGGGGGGTCGCCTCCCCGAAGGTAAGAGCGGGGCACTGGATGGTAAGGGGCAGACGATTGGTGCCCTCAATAGGACTGTACCCCAACACCAAATGTCTACTAGATCAGATATGGAGGTCCTACAGGCTCCGCCACTGAGCCCTCGTTCTTCGGCGGTCTCACCGGGGGCCTCAGTAAACCTCCCTCCACGAGAGGTTGGGGGGCTGAAGAGTGAGATTGATGTTTTGAAAACCCTGATTCAAGCTCTCCCTACCAGGGCCGATATTACTGACTTGATCATTAAAGTGGAAGAGGCACATACTAGGGACTTTGAGCAAGTTCGAGGTGAAATACAAGAGTTAGAGGCTCGTACGTCAGTAGGAGAGAGCGGGCTGAAGGCCCTGGAGGCACGGGTGGGGCTGCTAGAGAATGAGAGAGACATGCACAGGGATGTGTCGATATCTTTTTTAATTACAATTGGAAGAGCTCCAGGACAGGAGCCGCCGCAACAAAATACGGGTTCGGGGTGTCCCAGAACCGGCAGACCAGGAGGATTTACAAGAAATCATTAAGGGTATTTTGCAGAATTTGATGAACGATTCTACCTTAGTAAACTATGAGATGGACAGAGTGCATAGGGCCCTTGGTCCCAAATCAAAGGACAGTAGACGCCCGCGAGATGTACAATTATTATTTTTTTCTCAGCATCCTGGTGCTTCCCCTCGACCTATATTAAGAAACTAGTAACTTAATTAGTGACATATGGTTGGGGTAAGTAGTAGGGGTGGGGTGGGGGGGGTTAAGTTTCTTGGTTTTATTTTTTTCTTCTTTATTACATTTTTTATATATTTTTTTCTCTCCGACACGGAGGTGGTAGGTTTGTAGAGAGGACTGCACGCAGTACATGTCACTCACTACAGGAGGGGGGGGTGGGAGGGAATCACTTAATATAGCACGTAGAAGAGGGGGAGGGGGGGATTGAGGCTGAATGCCCTCCCCTGGACTCCCTCCCACTTGGGGGGTATTACAAAAGAATAAACTTTATTTCTTTTTTTTGTTTTGTGTCACGGTTTAATCCTGCTTATTTGGGACCCTGGTCGTAAAGAGTAGCACAAGAAGAGCACGGGGGCACCCGGGGGGGGGGGGGGTTTAAGGGGTTGGGGATGGGAGTTTACTAGAGAAAGAGGGGAGGGGGGAGGCAGGGGGTAAGATTGGCACTGTAGAGTTAGTATGAACCCAGCCTGAACTCTTCCTGAACCCACCTTGATCGACTGATAAATGCAAAGAACTTGGGCTTATTAGGAGGGGAGCATATGGATGCCTGGAATAAACCATCAAGGGGATGGATTCTCAGTGTCTACAATTAGTACTAACCATCATTATTTTTATTCTAACGCTGGGAAGAATAATGGATACGGAAGGCCTGAGCAGGGGCCAAGTTTAAAGGCTAAATATAAGGAGTAAAGCAGGAGCCTAGGGGAACCTAGGGGAAGGGGGTACCCGGGGAGGGGGGGCACTAGTAGGCGTATTAAGGGGGGGGTAAATTATTAATGTTTTTTTGTTTTTTTTCTCACTCAGTCTCAGTCTCTTTTTTTTTTGGCTGATATTACAAGGCAAAGTCGGTGTCTGTTATCAGTATTAGTTGTGCCAGCTCTGCCTGGAGTTTCTATTGGTTCGGGGGGGGCTTGCCCCCCTTCTCCCCCTTCCCCTTTTTTTTTTTTTTTTCCCTCCTTGTTTGGGAGGAGGATATAATTCCTGAGAGGATCAAGGGGGAGGGAGAGGGGAAGGGAGAGGAGGGTAGGGAAAGATGTTTTTTTCTTTCTCTCTTTTTTTTTTTCTCCCTTTCTCCCTTTCTTAGACTGGAAGGGGTGGATGGATGGAGCGGGGTAGGGGGACGAGGAGGATCCCTCACTGGGGCGTGCGCAAGCAATCTTCCCCTGTTAGGCCAACACTCGTAGGGTGTAAGGGGGTAAGAGTGTCCAAAGCTTTGGCTTGGTGGTATCCCGGGGGGGTATAAGATCTCCTGCCCGCTGCTAGGTGATACCAGCTTAGATTCGGGGGGTAGTTTAGGGGGGGGGTTTCTTTTTCTTTCTTTTTTTTTTCCTCTGTGTCGTCTCCTCCACGGCCCTCGCGGTGCGATCCGTCCTTGCGTTCCGGGTTTTGGGATATTTGGGAACTCTGAGGGGGTACTACACTGGTTTCAGAAATGGATCCATTGGTAGTGATATCAATCAATGCCAAGGGTCTAAACATACCTGAAAAAAGGAGGATCTTGGTGCAAGATCTGAAGAAAAGGGGATGTAACATTGCTTTGGTACAAGAGACCCATTTTAGGATGGGGGGTCCCTCCTTTCTTGCAGGTAGACCTTTCCCGTTGGTATACCATGCGACAAACCCAGAGGCTAAAAGAGGGGGAGTGTCTTTTTTTTTTTTTTTTTTAAAGGATTTATTTCTGTACAGAACATGCGCGCCAGCCGGTTTAGATGATGCCAATCTTGTTAGCAACATCTAGCGCGTCATAATCGGGAGCAAGACGAACGTACGCCTTCTTCTCACCGTCTGGCCTAATGAGGGTGTTCACTTTGGCGACATCAATGTCATACAACTTCTTCACGGCTTGTTTAATCTGGTGCTTGTTTGCTTTGACATCAACAATGAAAACCAGAGTGTTATTGTCCTCAATCTTCTTCATTGCGGACTCAGTGGTCAGAGGGAACTTAATGATGGCATAATGGTCAAGCTTGTTCCGTGTGGGGGCACTTTTCCTTGGGTATTTGGGTTGCCTCCTCAGCCTCAAGGTTTTGGGTCTCCGGAATGTAGGAGTGGTTCGGATCTTCTTCTTCATCTTCTTCTTCTTCTTCTTGTGACTGTGTACTCCTTTTAGCACGGCCTTTTTGGCCTTCAGAGCCTTAGACTTTGCTTCAGTCTTGGCAGGGACAGCTTCCTTCTTCGCTTTCGGTGTCATCTTGGGGAAAAGGGGAGTGTCTATCTTAATATCAAATAATACCCCATGGTCTCTGACGGAGTCCTTGGTGGATCCGGGGGGCCAATATCTGGCCCTGAAAGGGAATATAGGTGGCAAGGTAATAACCCTTGCCACCTTTTATTCCCCCAATACATGCCAAGACCGCTTTTTGAGAAGGTTTTTAGATAAATTGGCAGGCTTTCAGGAAGGACAGTTGATAATGGGTGGAGATCTGAACATGCCACTCGATCCAAAGTTAGATACATCTTCGGGTGGATCATCAGATACGGGGGGGGACCCGGAAGAGAGTCCAGCAGATACTGCATCAGGCAAGGTTGACAGATGTATGGAGACTGACGCACCCAGGGGAGCGAGACTATTCCTTTTATTCCATTCCGCACAAGAGTTATTCGCGCATAGATTATTACTTCACCCCACATAACCAGTTACACGCTGTAAAGGAGGTTGTATTTGGAGAGATCACGTGGAAAGACCATGCACCAATTGTCCTAAAATATGCGCTGGGGGACTCATGGGCAGGGGGGATGGGATCTTGGAGATTGAACGAAAGCCTATTACAGGAGGAGGTTGTATTAGAGGACGTGCGGAAGGAACTGAGGTGGTATTTCGAGGCCAATATGACCCCAAATTGTAACCTGGGTGTCGTGTGGGAAGCCCACAAGGCGGTAATTAGGGGGGTTCTAATGAAACACGGGGCAAGGATAAAAAGAGAGAGGGAGCTGAGGGTAACAACCCTTATGACAGAAATTGCAAATTTGGAAACAAAACATAAACATAATCCCAACCCCGTGCTGGAACGCGACCTAAGGGCGGCACGTAGACAAATTACAGAATTACTCCTACAGAGGGCTAAATGGGCAATTCAAAATGGCAGAAGGCAGAATTACGAAATGGGTAATAAAAGTGGAAAACAATTGGCTAGTGCACTAAAGGAACAACAGATCAAAACCTATATCCCGACGATTCAGGGTAAAGAGGGGGAGAAAATTGCGCTGCCTAGAGAGATAGCAGGGAGGTTTGGGGATTTCTACAGCGCCCTATATAATCTACAAACAAACCCTCAGGATCAGGCGGAAATGGGTAACTACATAGAAACCTCGGGCATCCCGAGTTTAACATTAGAAATGAGCCAGGAAATGGAAAAACCAATTACAATGGAGGAATTGCAACAAGTAGTGAAAAAGGGGAAGGGAGGGAAGACACCAGGGCCGGATGGATATACCATTCAATACTACAGAACTTTTATGCCTGAATTGGGCTCGTTTATGGTGAAACTATTTAACGGCCTAGGGGATTCAGGTACCCTCCATAACGAGTCATTAAAGGCGGTGATAGCGGTGATCCCTAAAGAAGGAAAGGACCCCTCCCAATGTGGGAGTTATAGACCAATTTCGCTGCTGAATGAAGACCTGAAGCTCTTTGCCAAGATTTTGGCAGGGCGGATACAGCAGAACATACCAGGACTTGTCCATAAAGACCAGGTGGGGTTTGTCCAGATGCGGGAAGCCCGAGACAATACGGTTAAGACTATGAATTTGATCCATCTGGTGGGCACCACCCGAACCCCATGCGTCTTTCTGGGAACAGATGCAGAGAAAGCATTTGACCGGATTAATTGGCAATTTATGTTTGCAGTGTTAGGGCACATGGGGTTCGGGAGAAAGATGCTGCAGTGGATCATAAGTAACTATACACAACCAATGGCACAGGTTAGAGTGAATGGAATATTGTCACCATCTTTTAAATTATCAAACGGGACAAGGCAGGGTTGCCCCCTGTCACCGCTTTTGTTTGCTATGACAGTGGAACCACTTCTGAGCAGGATCCGCCTGAATCCGGGTATTAAGGGGGTGTCTTTGAGAGGTACAGAATACAAAATTTCAGCTTACGCTGATGATATGATGTTTAGTTTGACCAGCCCGATGGAATCCCTTTCCAATTTGGAACAAGAACTAGGTTTGTACGGTAAGCTGTCAAACTTCAAGATTAACTATGATAAATCGGAGGCGATGGGAGTGGAGATTCCGGGGAAAGAATTAAGGATATTGAAATCAAAATTCAGATTTAAATGGTCTGACACTGCCCTTACATACCTGGGAACTTCCATCCCGGCGGACCTAACACAAGTTTATAAACGTAATTTCTTGCCTTTGTTATCCAAAACACGGGTCCTCCTGGATGGATGGCATAGGGGGTTTCATTCGTGGCTTGGAAGAACTAGCATCATTAAAATGAGTATACTACCTAAATTTCTGTACCTCTTTCAGACCCTCCCGATAGCAATTCCCGGATCCTTCTTCAGGCAAGTACAGTCTCTTATTAATAGGTTCATATGGGCAAACGCCCAAGAATCAAGGCTCGCATAATATCATTGGCTAAGCGGGACGGAGGAATTGCGGCCCCAGATGTTTTTAGATATTACCAAGCAACATTATTGTGTCGACTCATTGATTGGAGCCGACATGCTGGAGTAAAGCTTTGGCCAGGGCTTGAGCAAGACCAATGTGGCAGTATCCTACATCGGGCAGCATGGTGTTACCGGGCTCTTCCAATAGATATGAAAAGACATCCGTTGATAGGCCCCACCTTGCGGGTGGCACATAAGCTATTTGTGAGGGGGATATTATCAACGGAAGACTCACCCCTTTTCCCAATTTTGGGAAATCCGCAGTTTGAACCAGGGTCGTTGAACGGTCCCTTTAGTAAACTAATGGAACAGGGGCGGTTCCAAGCATCGCATTTCTTGAAGGAGGGTACTTGGATCTCTAGGCAGGAAATGGAGAGGAAAGACTCGCCTTGCCAATTAGACTTCTGGAGATCCTTACAACTGCACCATTTCTTAGACACTTTAAAACCACCAGCTAGATACTATCGAAGACTGACAAGGTTTGAGAGGTATTGCAGCGGACAGGGGACTTTACGGCACTCCCTGTCAAGAATTAGTGAGTTACTTAATACTCCAACAGCTGATTCTCAGATGCCCTTCTTTAATAAGTGGGAACGGGAATTAGGAAGACCCTTTACAGAAGATCAAAAAACCAAGATAATAGGGAATATTTTTAAAACATCCATGTGTATAAAGACACAAGAGATGAACTACAAAATTTTGTCCCAGTGGTATCGGACCCCCGAGATTTTGAGTAAATGCTATCCAGATACGACAGACAGATGCTGGAGATGTGGGAAGGAAGGAGGAACTCTAATGCATATTTTCTGGGCCTGTCCCAAAATTCAAAGTTATTGGAGAAGGGTTCGGGAAATAACGCAAAGATTTAGTAGGGAACAATTACCAGTTGAATGGTCTTTTTTTATACTCCAGGATGTGGAGATATCAGTGAGGCGCTACAGAAAATCAGTGGTGTGTCATCTCCTGAATGCGGCCCGGGCTTGTATTCCAGGGCTGTGGAAATAGACAAGGGCCCCATCCATTAAGATGTGGCTTAACAGAGTGGAAGACCTGAACAGAATGGAGGACTTGGTATGGACCTCAAGGCAGAAGCGGAGGGTTTACTTTGAAACGTGGGCGGAATGGAATAGATTCAGATATTCGGAGGAGGGGAAAGCCTTGATGGATGTGGACTGAAGGCGGGACGACTGCTGCGAGGTCCGTGGGGGTGGAGACAGGCAGGTGTTTTGTTTGCGTTTTTTTTTTCTCTTTTATGTTTTGTTTTGTTCTGTTTGGTTGGGTATGGGGGTTGGGTTAGGGATTTGGGGGGATTAAGTAAAGTAAACAAGGAGACACAGGGGAAATGTCCCAACCATGGCGGGATTTTGGCTCCCCGCTATGAAGGGGACAAAACCGTAATGGGGTAACAAAGGTGTTATTAGGGTGAGAGCCCCAAACTCAGAGGATTGAGGGAGGGGAAAGAAATAGGGATAAGATAAAAATATTCAAATATACTTTGTTTTCCCTTCCCCTGGCTATAAATGAAGAATGATATGATGGGGAAATGTTTTTGAATTGTTCTTTTGGGGGGGAAATTAAATTGATATCCCTGTTATACGTGATTTGAGGGGGCTAATCCAGAGGAATATTCCTCGGGTCTGGTTTCTTTTTCCTTTCTTTCTTTGGATTGTACCTGTGAATCTCTGTTTTCCTTGCTGTTTAAAATCAAATAAAGGATGATTAAAAGATACAAGGCAGTGAATGTGCACTTGATGTGTATTAAGTATTAATTTTAGAGGAGATCTACAAATTGATAATGCAATAACAATAAATTAGAAATATTTCAATCATTATTTGTACAACTATTTATCATTATTGTTAGGATTATATTTAATAGGTTAGGTTAGGTTAGGTAGTAAAATTGTGTATAATATCCCCATGTACTTATTTTTTGATGATTTCTGAAACACCGCTTAATCTTCAAGAGAAGATATCCTAGAATATCACAAAAGTTGTCATAAAATGTATGTTATGTATATTTTTCTAAGATAAAAGTATACTACGGGCCAGATTCACGAACGACTTACGCCGACGTATCTTCTTATACGCTGCGTAAGTCCACGGATGCGCCGTCGTATCTATGTGCCATATTCTTGAAACCAGATACGCCTGAATTCTGGCTCCATCCGACCAACGTAAATCTCCTACGCCGTCGTATCTTGGGTGCATATTTATGCTGGCCGCTAGGGGCGATTGCACTGATTTACGCATCAAATATGTAAATGACCTAGATATGCCGATTCACGAACGAACTTGCGCCCGTCGCAGTAAGCTACGCAGTTTACGTAAGGCGTACGTCCGACGTAAAATTTTCCCACCTAAAGCAGGGGTAAGTCATGTTAGGGTATGGACGTCGGAACAGCCGTCGTA
Source organism: Rana temporaria (assembly GCF_905171775.1). Taxonomy (NCBI): domain Eukaryota; kingdom Metazoa; phylum Chordata; class Amphibia; order Anura; family Ranidae; genus Rana; species Rana temporaria. The sequence goes on along the minus strand of NC_053492.1, from coordinate 256,549,614 downwards.
TTTTACGTCGTTTACGTAAGTTGTACGAGAATGGGGCTGGGGGTAGGTTACGTTCACGTCGTACGCATTGAGCCGTCGTTTCTTAGGGAGTATATGCGACGTGATTCTGAGCATGCGCCGTTCGTTCGGCCATTCATTTACATGGGGTCACGGTTAATTTTAATACAACACGCTCACTACCTTCCAAATTTGAATTAGGCAGGCTTACGCCGGCCCATTTACGCTACGCCATTGTAATTTAGGGAGCAAGTGCTTTGTGAATACTGCTCTTGCCTCTCAGAGTTACGTCGGCGTAGCGCATATGAGATGCGCTACGCTCGCTCAACGATACGCCGAGCTACCTGAATCTGGCCCTATATCTGTAGCCACAAATGTTACAACATAAAGCAAAGCTATGTACCTTGCACCTAAGTCTATACCTGTTCCTAATAATCATCCATACCAGTACTACAAATAAAAGTATTATTATCTGGTATGCATACTTGCAATAAAACGTCTTTGAATTGTCATCCCTCAATGCTTTTTGACAACTCTCAGAGTTGTCATTGTGGAGACACATTGTAAGACTTGTCACCTGAGTATAACGAGATAATGAGAATCCTGATGCACTGTGGGTATCCATGTGGCTCAATATTAGTAAGAAAATCTGCAAAGTTCACTATGAAGGATATCTGCCTCTTAAACCTGCTCTGATGAGCACAATTAAAGCAAAATTTACTAGTAAGCTTCACTTTTTTGTGAATGCTGAATAAGAAGTTCTGCTATGAAGGAAGTGGTGGGTGCACATCATAGGTTTTAGCTGTCAAGAACTTACATGTACCAGATAAGCTTAGAGATTTCCATATTGACCTTGAAATCAAATCATTATATACTGCAGGGAGAACAAATCACACATATGTACAATGCTGTAAAAGCATTAAAACCATTACACAGTTCAAAAGGACCAGCCACATTTACAGTATATGAATAATATATGTTGTATACATTAGATGAACACACAGGACTAAAACATTTAGAAATTCATGGTTTCTGTCTATATCACTCCTATTTATTATGGAAAAGCTCTAATATTTAGCCACTTGGCCAGCAATAAAAAATGTTTTGAGACAGGGTCCATACAGCACAAAAGTTGACATTTCAACAGCAGAGAGTTGGTGCAGGAAAACATTAACATTTTAGTAACGTTATATTAACGTTATAGTAAAAATGATAATGGTTACATTTTGGTGTAGGATCAGGTTTTGGTGTAGGATCCTGGGGGAGGATTTTATTACTGTCTGGGTCTGGGGTGATATCTTCCCACTCCCTATTGAATTAAAAGGAGGACAGAGGGCCAGGCAGTGATGAAAAACCCTTCAGTACTCTAACAGGGACAATGTTTCATGTCATCATCACTAGAGTGCATGCATGCAGACAGAAAACAGCTGCAAAGAGGCAGCAAGACTTTAACAGCATATGGGTAAAGGGTAAAAAAATATTCAGCAAACTTATTGTTATTCAGTCAGGGTATAGATGTATTTTTATATTTTCAGTAACCCTACCCTGGCTATTTCTTCTCCCATACTATTTTTCTTTCCTTTTCTTAATTCTCTTGTATACCCACCTTCAATGTTGTTATCTCATGGTATATATTATGCTAGTTTCCAATGACCACTGAATCACAAGAGCGTAAGTACTATACTTATCATTATATCTGTTGAAAATGTTTACCTAAAAATGCAAGGCAAACAGATAAATACATGGTTTATTGTTTACCTGCTAAAATAAATTGTAAGAAAGGGCATGCCAATGGAAAAGATGGCTCCTCTGGATGAAGCTCTGTGCATAACACATCTTGCCATTCGTGCTCTGACAAATTCAAATGTTCATACTGTACTTGTGACAGATGTTGGTGTCAAATGGGCTATTTAAACAAGACCAGTGCTCAGGGTCATTACTGCTTTATCTTCAGACTCCTTTGTATGTGTCAGGGCATGGGCTTGAGCCTGGGACCTCTTCTGTGTCTGGCATTGACTCTATTGACTCTATTGAGCTATCCATTGAGCTATCTGGGATGCTGGACAGCTCCATGCCTGATCTATTGAAACAATCCTATCTTATCCATTGGACAACTCTGCCTTGTGTCTTGATTGCTATTGAACCCTGAACTCATTGATCCTCCCATGAACTTCCTATAAATCCTTGTCTCAGCACTTCCTATTTGCCAGGTTATTGTGCCTTCTCAGCCAGTGCATTCCTATTTGTCTGCCCTGTTGCCATCTGTATTTGCTACCACTCGTGATTGACCCTTGGCTTGTTCCTTGACTACTCTACTGCCTAATCCCAACCTGAAACCACTCGTGATTGACCTCTTGGCTTGTTTATTGACCATGCTGCTGTTTAACCCTTATATGCTTATCCGCTACTGGACCCCAGCTTGCTCACACCCTGGTGGGGCAAACCTGAGGACCGCGACCTGGAACTAGCTCGGAGCTAAATCCATCTCCACCATCAGGAGCTCTGGTGAACACCAGCTAGTACTTAGACTCCGCACCTCAGGTGAGCCTGTGTCATCTGCCAGAATTGACTGTCTGTATACCTGTCATGCAACTGCTATAGCTACTGGTCTTCAAGCCCGACGCCTGATCGTGACAGTATCCTGTGTTCCTGTAATTCTGTATCCCAATTCTAGATGTTTACCCAGCTTGTCTTGAACACTCTCTGAACTCCGCCTGCTGCCAGCACAACTTCAAAAGCATGTTAGAGGATGGTTAGGGACAAATTTAGAGATTCAAGCAGACACTGGGGACCAGTGGGTTAAGACTTTGTAATTAGCCTCTAAGGCACTGATATTTTGCACAGAGGATTTGTTTGCAGCCCAAACATCAGTTAAATGAATGGCTTTATAAGAATGTCCAGGCTCTTGCTCCCATCGGCATGTGTGCATGGGGGGTTCAAATCAGTCTTGTCTAGCAGCTGGAGGTATAGGCAACAGACAAGGCCAATGGCATAGGGATCTTGTCTACAAATATTTTCAAAGTAGGTCAACCAGTTTAGAGGAAAAGTAGAGGTAAATTCGGGGCATAAAAATGCTTGATTTGATTTATAATTTGTTTAATTTTTAATTGTGTATGATATTTTTTAAAAGGTTTGAAATAAGGAACATGTTGATCAACAGTAACAAGTTACCAGTTCCCTTTCGTACAATTTTTTGTTTCAATGTAATTAGGAAAATGAAAAAGTATGAATAACAGCTAGCCAACAACTTAAACATATGTAAACACATATTTTCCTGATTGGGTATTTGAAATGAACACAGGTTGAAGACAGAACTACTACTGTAGCAAATCTTTTAAAAATCCCTATTTTTTTGGCCATATATTTGCTTTAGGAGAGAGACTAGTGCTCCCAATATATTATAGGCAGCAGAATATAAGAACTGAACTAAGAAATATAAAAGCTAGAATTCAGAGGAAAAAAAACAGACTAGCAAAATTAGGATGGTGTCATGCAGATAAAGTAAGATAAACATTTTTCAACTTGTGAAAAAGATGTTTGGAAAAATAAATGCTTGGTTTGCAATCCAACTTTGCTTCAAGCAAGCCTGTAGGACACACAAGGGTCTTCAATTCTTTGTTTGGATGATAGAACAGTGTTACTCTTGTGTTTTTTCTACTGTGCAATCATTACCAATGAAGCATAACACAAGACTCCTTCAGGAACTGTACTGTTAGATTAAAATTCTATCCTAAAGGCTAATTCATAATGTTGCTCCCAAAGCAATCAATCACTAACCCCATCGGAGTTCATCACCTCCAGGCATTTTGTATTTACTCTGGTCTTTTTGGTGACTGGTCTTTAAGAATGAATCTTTACACAATGTGTGTGTTTCTCTAAATCGTAACATATCTAAAATGTATTAATTTAGATCCACTGTATAGTTTATATAAACATCAAGAGTACATGATAAAACCCATGTCATTTTTGGTATCTCAGCTAGCCCTCTTAGAGAAACTGGGCTATATTCTTGTTGTATGAACATATTTAATTTATACCTAGTGACTATTTATGGATCTGTTTCTTATCACAGCTTAGTGTCAAACTTTAAAATTTTTCCCCTTTTTGACATTATCTATTGATTCAGAATTGACTAAACAAGAGAGACATTGTGAACTTTGTTATGAAAGAAGAGTATACACAATTTTCAAAATGATGTATGGTTTAACTATGAATTTAAACAGAAGGCTAAAAGTATTTGCATGGGGTCATACTCTAAAAAAATATATATATATATTTAATTAAAATCTGCAGATTTCATAAAAAATGGATTTCTAATGGGATTTCTATGGAGATTTCAAGTGGCTATTTATACATACATTACACGAGTATGGTTCTATATTTTCACCATCAGGAAACCTTTGAGAAATGCCATGTAGCCTTCACTAGAATATATGCATGTAGTGAGAAAGAGGCTGAAGAAGATCAGTAGCATTGAGATGCAACAAATGGAAAAAGGTGAGAATATATTTTTTTATTTTGAATAATGTCAATTGTTTATGATACACAGCGCTTTATAAAAATGAATGCTGTTTAGTATGGGTTTACCTTTGCTTTAAAACATTTAGAACATAACAGTGATTGGGTTTACATATACTTAAATAAGATATCTATTTTTCTAATTAGCACTTAAAACTGTAATCTGTTAATGATAACGAGGAGCTCTAGCCCCCCCCCAAAAAAAATATTCAAGCAGCTTTGGGTCCAGGCGTTGGAATCTTAACTAAGGCTTCACAATCGGCTTCCCACTGCACATCTGTAAAAAACAGGTACCAGATGCAAACAAGTAGAACTCCCCCTTCTGAGTGAAGTTCTGCTTTAATTTTTTTTCCTTTGCCTGATTTTCTTATAAGATTAAAAGCAGGTCCAGGAGAATTGCTTTCTAGAGCTGATATTTAATTTCTTGTTCAATACATATTCATACTGAATCGTTTTTAATTATTGACAAAACCAATATTCATAGTTAGTGCCATTAAGGGAATTACTCTGATGATTACAGTAATGGGTTCATATGCACACTTCATTGATAACTGTGACATTTAATTTAATGGTCTAAGTTATAAATTAATAAAAGGTATGGATATCAGTCTATGTTTAACATCACTGTGATAAGCAGTGGAAGATTTGCCTTTGAAGACGTCCTACTTTAAAATGCTATAAATGAGGTTCTCCATAGAAAAGAGAGTTGTGTTTAAAAAGTTAATGTTTTTAATTATATTTTTCTTTAATTTACAATTTTTAAACGTACAACATATTAAAATGTGTGCAAAAAAATGTTTTGGCTAGAGTACAGAAAGTTTAAACCCTCAAGTTTTTAATGTGATCTCTGCCCCCTGGGTTTTAACTTTTCCCTACTCTAACCAAAACAAAACACAATGTTTTGGCTCTACTTAAAATTTAAATGTAATTACGGCTGCTCTAGCTGCTTCACGGGCACATCATTTTCACCCTATAGAAGTTAAAGGAACAGGTCAAGTTGTAGCAAGAATACCTGTAATGTGCTTATCTACCAATCACAGGTCTAAGCTGTAGGTCAGCTTTAAGTACATCTTTGAGGAGTCCAAGTTGTCGCAAAGATGCAGCCAGAAGTTTGGATGTCTGCATAATGCAGTCTGTGATAGGACAGACAGGGCCGGAGCAGGAGGGGCTGCCAGAAGGAGAGCTCACAGAGGTACAGCGTTTGTACATGAACACAGGGATGCTTTGTTAGATGGTCAGGAGGACTGGAGTACAAGGCCTGGGCAGCGTCACTGCTAAAGAGAGTTGTTGATGGTAGAATCCGCTGTGAGGTAAACCATTTGTTCTGTTGTATTTTCTCATTCTGATTTATTAAAAGCTGGCCAACAAGCCCTTAAACAGCATATCTGGTGTAGACTGTGTGGTGAGTGGTACACTTAAGATAAACAGCCCTCAAACATGACAAAATGTGCATTTATTTAAATGGTACTATATACAGGCCTAGATTCACGTAGGGCGGCGTAAGTGTGGGCGGGCGTAGCGTATCGTATTTACGCTACACCGCCGCAACTTAGAGAGGCAAGTGCTGTATTCACAAAGCACTTGCGTCCTAAGTTACGGCGGCGTAGCGTAAATGTGCCGGCGTAAACGCACTTAATTCAAATTGTGAAGAGGTGGGCGTGTTTTATGTAAATAAAGCATGACCCCACGTAATTGACGTTTTGAACGAACGGCGCATGCGCTGTCCGTGGACGTATTCCAGTGTGCATGCGTCGGATAGAATGCCTAAGATACGTCGAACACTGCCTACGACGTGAACGTAACTTACGCACAGCCCTATTGGCGTCCGACTTACGCAAACGACATAAAAAGATACGCTTGTTCCGACGTCCATACTTTGCATGGGCTGCGCCACCTAGAGACGTGCTTTATCTTTAAGCCGGTGTATGTCTTACGTAAACGGCGTAACTAAACGCGATGGGCGCACGTACGTTTGTGAATCGGCGTATATAGCTCATTTGCATATTCAACGTGGAAATCAATGGAAGCGCACCTAGCGGCCAGCGTAAATATGCACCCAAGATACGACGGCGTAGGAGACTTACGCCGCTCGTATCTTGGCAGAATGGAGATACGCCGTCGTAAGTCTTTGTGAATCTGGGCCACAGTGTATAGGATTTACACTTATTGGTGAGCTCAGATCCAGAGTTGTGATCAGTAAAAACTCTTACTTTCACCCTTTTGGTTTGTTAAAAAAACATTGAAAGTGGTCTGTTATATCTGTTTGACAAAAAAAATATCTGTTGATATTGCCAGAAATCTACTGAGCTTCCTGAGCACTTTACTAGTGTCCCACTGTTATCACTTAAAGCAGAGTTACACTCAAAAGTGGAACTTCCGCTTATCCGTCTCCTCCCCCCTCCGGTGCCACATTTGCAGGGGGAACAAATACCTCACCTTCTGGAGATGATGCCGCGGCGCCGTCTTTTGGAAGTTTGGCCCCCTCCACCTTCCTCCACCGCTGAGCCAATTAGAATGCACAGCGCGCTTAGTGGATGCGCAGTAGGGAACCATGTGTGAAGCTTACTGCCAGGTTCCCTTACCATTAATGGTGGCGGCTGCACCCGACAGACGATCTGAAGATCGATGTGGTTCCGACATTGTGGGCTCCGTGGAAAGGTAACTGTCTATATAATAAAAGTCAGCAGCTGCAGTATTTGTAGATGCTGACTTTAAATTTTTAATGGGGGGGCTGAAACTCAGCTTTAACAATATTCACAGTGCTCTCTATGGACAACAGACCACCCTCTTTAATATACAGAAGAGACAGGAGGAACTGTTATGTAATCCATGCACAGTTCATGTCCTAAACTTTCAGTGCTGACCCTCCATAGGTACAGTACCTGAGACCACGTTGTCACTCTAGAACAGGGAGCTTGTCTATGCTCCAGGCAATGGTAGAGAGTTATAGGTGTCCTGGGAGCCGCACATCAAGTCAAAGCCTGCTGTGGGACAGTGAATGGTAGCCTCAGCCTGGACCCCCACAAGGCCACGCCCCAACATGTTTCACTCCACCCACCAGAGTGATCCTCATGAGTAAGCTCTGGTGGGCAGGGTGAAACATTTAGGGGGCAAGGCCTGGTGGGGGTTAAGGCCTAGCCTGCCATTCACTATCACACAGCAGGCTTTGACTTGATGTGCAGCTCCCAGGACACCTATCACTCTCCAAAAAACAATCCTTATGGCAAATGTGATAAAATAAATAACCATGTTGTCCTGATATATTTGGCAGATTGCTAAAAAATCAATCAACCCAAAATCTTAAGCCTTGCATACTGACCTCAAATGTAGGATTGCAGTTAAGGGTGGTCTTTGAAAGACTGGCGGCTATTTAATAAGTATGTCAACTGGTCCAATCATCTATAATTCTATACTTCTAGGCAGTCTTAAGACTAATTGCACCTTTCATAACTATAATTGTTTAATTATATGATTGACATTTGTACATATATGACACTTGCATATGAATTGTGGCTGTATTTATATTGTCTACATGTCTGATGCCTCATGAAAATGAATAAAATAGGTTAGAAAAAAGGCAATAAACACAATCTGTGACAGGTACAGTTTGTTCTACATTGCTTTTGTAAATGTCAAAAATTACACAGACTGTACTTAGCTGACAAGTAAAAGAATACATGAGTTGAACTTAGTGGTGTAAGGACATCAAAGAACAAAGTAATATTCATTGAGCATGATTTTCTCTGAACGTCAAAAGTAGATCAAATTGTTGTGGCAGATTATTTATGTCATGGATGTAATACCAATTTTAAAAGGCACTGTAGTGCCAACCACATTTGCATATATGACCAACATTTACAAAACTTTTATATAAACAGCCAGACAGGAGCTTCCCTGATGAGGGAGGATGTACCTGTATGTACTCCCAATCGCACACTTAATGCGTGCCCTTTAGGGAATGCTGCAGTGTGCTTTATGATTGCTGTACTCCTCAGACATGGGTTACATATCAGGGTACAGGCCAATGAGATTGGCTCTGTACCATTTGATCGCTGTCATCAATCACAGCAGTAAACAAAGGCAGTAAACAAAGGCTGTGTGCCTGCAGCCTTTGAGACATTTCCTCGCAAAGCATTGGACTATGTGCTGATGTCACACCATCATTTCCATTTTCAGAGTTGATGGTCATTAGAGTATTAGAGTTGATGGCATGGGCGTAAAATGAAGGATGGATGGCCGCACTCCAAACCAAACAGGTTGTCTTTATTTAAACGAACAGCAAAACATACCAGATCACAGCAACAGAAACAGGAGGATAACCGACGTTTCGCACTGACTTAGTGCTTATTCATGGCCATGAATAAGCACTAAGTCAGTGCGAAACGTCGGTTATCCTCCTGTTTCTGTTGCTGTGATCTGGTATGTTTTGCTGTTCGTTTAAATAAAGACAACCTGTTTGGTTTGGAGTGCGGCCATCCATCCTTCATTTTACGCCCATGCTTGCCTAGTGCACTGCCAGCACCCTTGGAATCCTACACCTGTGTATGACCCTATAGCAGACCCACCTTGAGCGGTGATTTTCCTTCTTCTATTGCTTTTGGATTAGAGTTGATGGCCATTAGAGTAAATACACTACTGCGTTTGGATGCATTTTTTAAATAGTTTATTATTTTGTGAATTTAGTTTAATAAAATGGACACTATGGGGGTTATTTACTAAAGGCAAATCCACTTTGCACTACAAATACAAACTACAAGTGCAAAGTGCACTTGAAATTGCACTGAAAGTGCACTTGGAAGTGCAGTCGTAAATCTGGGGGGAAGATCTGAAATGAGGAGAAGCTCTGCGGATTTTATCATCCAATCATGTGCAAACTAAAATGCTGTTTTTTATTTTCCTTGCATGTCCCCCTTGGATCTACAGCGATTGCACTTCCAATTTCAAATGCACTTTGCACTTGTAGTTTGCACTTGTAGTACAAAGTAGATTTGCCTTTCGTAAATCACCCCCTATATCTGTTCCCTCCTGATGTTTCTAGCTCCATGCAGTGAGCAATCTTCTTCCCAGTGTTGATGTGATTCAGGCTCACCCCTGTGGTGCAGAGTAGAAACTGTGATGAGAAGACCACCGATGGATGGATTGTATGAGCTGTGATATCCATAGAGGATTTGCTGTGTTGTTTACCATGAGCTGTTAGCTCCTTTGTCAGCTATGTGAGTGAGACGTTGTGGTAGAGGGATGGTGCTTTGCAATCAACAATCTAGGAAATCGACAGTTGGAAGTTCCAGAGTGTCAAGGAACTGAGGCAGATGATCTTTGTTGCACATAACTGCTGACTTTTGATTCTTCATAGCCATGAGGTGGAAAGGGAACCCCCAGAAACAAGCTACATTCCAGCAGGGGGAGGAGCGTATGCCTTTGCATGAGGGTTCTTCTGGCCAGGTCTGGAAAAAGGGAAACTTTAGTGACGTCAAAGTCTTTGTGTGGCTTACAACGTGCCACACGCTTAACTACCACTTTAAGCAAGAATTTGTGTCGTTTTCAGATGACATCCCTGGGCCAGTCAGCATCCTGTGGAACAGGAAGCAAGTCTCTTTGAACCCTGTGTCGAGCACAACACTCCACACCAGGGAGAAAGCCTCACATTACTGTGTAGAGTTACAGACAGAAGAACAGGAAGTGAGGATTTCTCAGAAGAAATAAGGACATTTAAAAGCAAAATCGAAGGATGAGGTAAGTGAAGGAGGACTGCACTGAGGTAAAGGAAGCTATTTAAGATCTTTTTTACCTTTACAACCCCTTTAAAACTTGTGCAGCATTTCTCAGGATCTGTTAAAATAAGCTCTGAACTGTATGTGTTATGTCAGATGCAGGGGTTGCCTCTGGAAGACCCCTGATACAAATATTCTGTTATTTTTCCGTTCCCCTATTCACTTCGATTTTAGTAGGAAGTTTAAAAATGCCCATGATGCTTGGCATTGTCCTGTAAGGCAGTGACAGTCTGCATAAGATCATTTTTCCCAGTCTCCAGGGTCTCAACTCCACATTTTCCAGTGCCTTTGTGTCCACCACATGGAGCTCCTCAATGGCTTGTTTAAAGGAATGTTCAATTGTGGTAATCATAAGTAATGTCTACCATAGTGGGGAGAGCCTGCATATGTTCCTGGAGGTTCCAGTCCCTATCAATATCCCCAAGATCTGAGGGGGTGGATGGTCTGCCTCCAGAGTGGGAAGAAGGGGTGGGGCTGGGGAACGGTACCTAAGAGGCATCTGAGGGTCCAGGAGATCCACTAATGTGGGCAGGAGAGGAAGACTGAGAGGACATGTGGTGCCATCTTGGCTGCAGCATCACAGCTATCTAAATGCAGGGAGAAAAAGGAGTCCAGTACCCCCGCTCAAGAGACACCACCACTGGGTGGTTAGTAATACAGGTGGCATTTTGCTGGCATGCCCTGGTGTGTACTGGGAGGCTAAGGTTCACAGCTGTAGCTCTAATCGGCCCAGGGTAACAGGAGCTCAGAGCAGGCTTGTCCTCACTACATTAAGGCCAGGCCATGCCAACATTTTGTAAGCTCTGCACCTCAGAAGGATTGTATGTTTCTTAAGTGACTTCTAATTTATATGACCTGTTGAAGTAATGCTTATGTAGTGCAGACATGCAGTTTGCAACACTGGACATAATTATATATTGCATTTGCACAATGTGGGTTATTTATGAAAGTCAAATCCACTTTGCACTTGAAGTGCACTTGAAATTGCACTGAAAGTGCACTTGGAAGTGCAATCGCTGTAGATCTGAGGGGAAGATCTAAAATGAGGGGAAGCTCTGCTGATTTTATTGTCCAATCATGTGCAAGCTAAAATGCTGTTTTTCATTTTCCTTGCATGCCCCCCTCAGATCTACAGCGACTGCACTTCCAAGTGCACTTTTAGTGCAATTTCAAGTGCAATTTGCACTTGTAGTACAAAGCGGATTTGCCTTTAGTAAATGACCCCCAATGTCTTAAATAAATCATTAAATTTTTTTTACAATGTTTTGATTCTACAGTTTAAATTGTAGATACTGTATAAGCTCCACTTACTATGCAAAAACTGTCTGATGTATGCAGGCATCATGTAGTGGTCATTGTCAATTGCACTATTGCAGCCATATGCTTGATTGCCTACATCAGCTCTTAAGACATTAATACGCCGTTATACTGCCTCAGTTGTTTGCATTGCAGTGCTACACAATTATAAAATATACCCTTAAAGATTATGAGGTCATAAATCATACTTGTGCTGCACTGTTGAATTTGGCATGTTACCTGAATAACTAATCATAATATATTGCAGAGTATTAATATCCTCAAATAGGCACTGCTGTAGCTTTGCATTAAAGAAAATAGGAATACATTTTATAATAAAATATCAAACCACTGTTGGTAATCCTGTTGATTACAATAATAACTACATTGTGAATAAGTGTATTTTAACCACTTCAGCCCTGGAAGGATTTGCCCCTTTAATGACCAGGCCGTTTTTTGTAATATGGCACTGCATCGCTTTAACTAACAATTGCACAGTCATGCAACGTTGTATACAAACAAAATGTATGTCATTTTTTTCCCACAAATAGAGCTTTTTTTTGGTGGTATATGATCCCCTCTGTGGTTTTTATGTTTTGCGCTATAAACAAAAAAGTGCGATAATAATTTTTAAAAAACACAATATTTTTTACTTGTTGCATTAATGAATCCCCCGAAAAATTATTCTTAAATACCATAGGCCAATATGTATTCTTCTACATATTTTTGGTAAAAAAAAAATCACAATCAGCATATATGGATTGGTTTGCACAAAAGTTATAGCGTCTATAAAATAGGGGATATATTTATGGCATTTTTATAATAATTTTTTTTACTAGTAATGGCGGTGATCTGCATTTTTTAGCTGGACTACGACATTGCGACGGACAGAACGGACACTTTTGACACTTTTTTGGGACCATTGACATTTATAAAGGGATCAGTGCTATAAATAGCCACTGATTACTGTATAAATGTCATTGGCAGGGAAGGGGTTAACACTGGGGGCAATCAAGGGGTTTAGTGCTCCCTAGGGAGATGGTAGAGATAGAGCGCTGTTTCTGATCACTAGGAACAGCAGATCTCTCTCTACTTCCCTGACAGAACAGGGATTTGTCTGTTTGACAGATCCCCATTCTGTCTCTCTCAGGAGAGATCGGGGGTCGCCGGTGGACATCGCAGCATCGCGCAGCAGCTCTGGTGTCGCGCCCCCTATACCTCTTAAAGCGGCCGACGTTCACCTTAAGCCTTTTGCGCAGCTGTGCCAACCTGCTGCCGTATAACAATGGCGGCTGGTCGGCAAAAGGTTAAACAAAGACCAGTGGAAGTAGGTATATTTCAGCATATATGTGTCTAAAAATAGTCTGGTCTATTTTTACTGATCAACTGCTGTTTAGCCCAGGTTCACACTGGGCTGCGGGAGTGAAGCCGTGCGAGTTCAGCTCAACTCGCACGATTTCACTCCCGCTGGCAGTCCCGATTTCGGCCGCAATTTCAGAGACATCTGTGCAGGTTTCTGCACAGATGTCAATGTACAGGAACTACTTTTTTTTAAATCGGTGCAGTGCCGCAGATGCGGCGTTGCACCGATTAGGACGGTGCCATTGCCGACAATTGCCGGCAAATGCCGCCGATTTGACATGCGATTTGACATCTCAAATCGCATCTCAAATCATACCAGTGTGAACCAGGCCTTAATGCCAGATCGTATAATGGTCACAATATGTGTACATTTTTATGTTAGGTGTGTCACAAGGTGTCAATACAGTATATGGTAATAACTGACCTTTTCTGCACCCTTTTGGGCTTCTAGAACTAAAGAGGGTAGGGCTAAGCTGAGCTATGTGTGTAAATGACACACATAGACCAGCTCAGCATTGAACTTGCATCCAGTGACCACATAGCAAGTAGCAGGATGGAAGGAATTTAGAAAAAGAGGTTCAAGGTTAAACCATTACACAGAGAAGGTAACTATAACATGTTTGTTATTTAGTTTTTAGTTTTAACTACAATCACTTTAAATAACTACCATTTAATAATGTACAAAACACATCTCTATTGACAATAAATAACGTTTATTCTATACTCTATTACATTTACAGAAGACTGTCTTCCAGTCCAGCTTTCAGTTATTCTTTCCTCAAATTATCACATAGATTGAATGTGAAGTAGGAACTTAAGCTAGATAAATGGCAATCACTAACGTATAGTAGTTCCCAATCTTAAAAAGATTAGATTTGGCTTCTTAGATTTAAAAGGTTTAATATTGTATTAAAGGTGAGAAATATTTTAATCATTACTGGCCTAAAAGATGAACAGTCTTCTAGAGGTTTTAGGAGAAGAAGACGTATGTCAAGTTCACTATGCAAACCAGTTAAACCTTTGTGGACATGAAAGGTGATATATTTAAACATATTTAGAATTTTTAAAACTGCTTATGTTGCAGTGGAAAGGTTGATGTTAAAGAAAATCCCTTTATAAATATTCTGAATGCAAAATAACTTCATCATGATATATTGGCAAAGGTATTCATATCAGGTTACATATGAAAAAAGAATGTGTTACAATTAAAGGATAAGTTCAGAAAACATGTTACATGTTCCTCCTATTTTTAGGGTGGAACATGTAACACGTTCCCACTGCTGCAGCCACTCACCGCTGCTCTCTTTCTCCCTGTCTTAGCATTATGGGGAAAAGTTGCCCTTACAAGCTGTCACTTTCTGACAACAGTACAGCTGTGTGGGGCTCTGCCCTGAGAGCCACATCATTCATTCACAGAGATCTGTGTATGAATAAACTGCAAGTCCAGACATCCTTTGAGGCTGTCGGCTTGTAGTTCTCAATGAACTATCATGGTGCTGTTGAGCTCTTTGGTAGTTCATTGAGTCTTCCTGTCAGTGTGAAACTGCTTGACCGTATGATGTACAGGGCAGACAGCTCATACTGACAGTCTGCAGACCTGCATGGCATCAGCGAACTACTGATCGCTGGTGCAATGTTTTCCAGGCTCATAAACAATAGTAAATGCACTTTTACCTGCAAAAAAATGTGCATTTATTTATTTTAAAGAACAATGCTAAATATTATATAATTTCAGGGTCAGACTATTTAAATATGTTGTAGGCGGAGACTAATTAGTTATGTCACCTGCTGGACATTTAGCAGGATTCCTCAGCTTTGTTCTAACTCACCATGGATTCTCAGTGCTCCTGCAAGTGGGTTCTCCCTTGTCTTTTTGCACCTTTTTAATGTATAACAAACTGTAATCAGGGAAAGAAAGACCCTTCATAATAGTTTAAAGGTTAACATACCACTATGCTTGTAACTGCGATTGAGGGATCTTAAATGCAATCTTTTGACGCCATCATTAAGCGATCATCCCTGGGTGTAAGTGTTATTAAAATAACTCCCCTACCCTTTCTGTTTAGAGTAAGCAGATTTTTCTTATATATTTAGAGTTTTGCAACAAACATAATGGAGGGGGTACTAGGGAAGCTCCTTGCTTTGGACCATAAAAATGTGTTTGGCATATCTTTGGTAGCTGTATTGGTCCCTATATTTTAGAATATTGATGAGGCAGAGGGACATACTTTAATTTAATATTGATTCCCTTCTATCATTATAATGGCAGTATTCCATGGGGGCTGGTGTGATCCTGTGTGCGGTCCTTGCATACCTGATTCTTTTGCCCATTTGGATGGCTGGCTCCCACACTATGATATGAGAGGATGTTTGATATTGTGATGTGATCATAAGTGCTATGTTTAATGATTATTTTGAAATGCTTTGAACAACACATCTATAATATGATTGTTTTCTTTTACAGAGTGGTACTATATCCCTGATGAAAATAGTATTTTCGAAGATTCAAAATGCATTGGATGTCCCAGTCTAATGAACAAGCTTTCAATCAGAGATTCTATGGTTGTACGATGTAAACTAGTTCTGGGAGTACCACTTGAATTTAGATAAGTTATTGTATCATAATATAATTTGCATATTGCTATATAATAACATCATTCTGCAGTTTGTTGATAAAAAAAAATGTTTTATTGATGATGATTTTATTACATTGTAAATAATGTTTACTGTTTAAATGTAAAAACCCTTTTTCTTGGTTGCCTTTAAAATCTTATTACAGGAATATGATATTGTGTTGTATATATGAGGGATGCATACCTCCTAACCTTTTAAGATGGGAACAAAGGACATCTATTAGCAAAAGTATGCAGGCATAGGACACACACTCTGCCACCCCTCCTTTAAAGAAGAATTATACAAAAAAAAAAGATTGGTTAAACCCAAAAGTGCTTTTTTACCACTATTATTTCTTTATACTGGCTTTTCAAACTTACAAATGTAGCAATTTAGAAACTGATTGAAGGTTTAGCACTGGGAAACACTTTTTGAAAGATAAAAAGTGCATGTTATACTGTATACAACTAAATAGATCAAACCAAACTGAGGAACAAATGAAGAGGAAAGAGGGACAGATAGACTTCCAAATCAGGCACAGTTGGGAGCTATGGAGATGATGGCAACTTCACAGTGTGTGCATTAGTAACCGCAGCAAGTCAGACAGAATCTGCCTAATTTCCTTGTGTCCATCATCATCTCAGCTCTTTCCAGCTCAGCCTAATTTTCCCTGGTCTGCCCCTCCTATTCAATTCTTTCAATCACAGAGGATCAGCATCACATGTGTGTGTTACCTAGGGTGGTCTACATAAAAACACAGCCTGCTTAGTAACACTAATGCCGCGTACACATGATCGGATTTTCCGTCGGGAAAACCTTGGATGTTTTTTCTGACGGAATTCTGCACAAGCTTGACTTGCATACACACAGTCACACAAAAGTTCTCTGAACTTTCGACCGTCAAAAACGTGGTGACGTACAACACTACAACGAGCCATGAAAATTAAGTTCATTGCTTCCGTGCATGCGTCTATGGTGAAAAGAGTATTTTTATTCAATGGTAGCTATCATTCGGTACAGTATGTCTGTCCGAAAGACCCATTAAAATATCAGAGTTAGGATTCTGCTTATGAACTGTTTCTAAAGTCGATATTTCCTTTAAGAGGGAAGATATTTTACGAGATTTATCTGCTTTTAGTCTAGTGCAATGTTTATTAAAATACCACTTACAACACATTTTAAAGCTTCGCACTGCATTGGAAAGGAAGTGAAATCAGTCTCATAAATTGCTATAAAGTCAAAAATTGCCTGCCAATTTCAGACGCCTAAAGTGAATCTTTAATGAGATTGTCACTTAATCTCTAAGACCAACATGGGTGATCCAGGAGAGTCAACTCCAAAAAATCAGAGCATGATCGGACCAAAGAAAATTTCTGAATGATGACCGAGGAGTCATAGTCAGGCCATGTTTAAATATAAAGAGTATAAAAAGAGTAGTTTCTACTTGTCATATGCAAGAACCTTCATGTGTCTAGCAATTGGTATCTCTCTGAAGTGCATTTAAAAAAAATCTGTTTATTTGTAGCCCCGAAGAGGGCGAGGAGCAGTAGTGTCAAGACTCTGATGAAGGACAAAGTTAAAATCACCCCCAATGGGAATCAACCCTTTTGATCACTCCAGGAAGTCCAAAGAGCCCAGTTATAATATGACCCTGATTTGGAAGGTATAAATGAACAATATTATAAATGTTCCCATAAATCAGGGATATTCAATTAGCGGACCTCCAGCTGTTGCAAAACTACAAGTCCAATCATGCCTCTGCCTCTGGGTGTCATGCTTGTGGCTGTCAGAGTCTTTCTATGCCTCATGGTACTTGTAGTTCTGCAACAGCTGGAGGTTTGCTAATTGCATATCCCTGCCATAAATGTAGAGTTTTAGGAGCAGAGACCGTCCGTCTGTATCTAATATTCAAGAGAAAGAGATGTATGAATCACAATATAAGCACCCAGGATTTAGACAAAGGAAAGGAACAATTATGCGATGCTGAATTATATAAATTGTGCATATTAGGTATGTGATTCGGGCGAAAATGGGTCTTGCTTATGAAGAGAATATAGGATTTAAGACCTATTAGATGGAAAATTCAAACTTTTGATATTAAAGGAACAAAACTTGCGTAGACCCATTTCTAGACTCAAAAAAACCACAGAGAAGAAAAAAAATTGATAAAAAACAAAACATAGCAAGATTCTCTGACCCCTATAGGGTCAGAGAAGCCCACAAAAATAGTCCAGTACTTACAATAGTAAGATCCCTATGAGGGGAACATGGAAAACACCTTACCAGATACATTTTTCACTGCTGTCCCAGGCTTAATTATAAATTATTAAAAAATAAAAAAATAACCCTATCTCAATGTCTGACTGCTACTTAAAACACATAACATGAACTTGTGGGATAGTCACCATCTTCAGTGTATACCACATTATACAAAAATAGGAAGGTGGAGATAAATTAAGGTAGAGGTGAAGAATATGGAGCCTCCACATCAATTGCCACATGCAAAACAAATGTTTATAACTACTATGTCTTATATTTCACCATGGAAAGGGATTTCTCTGTCTTAACAGAAAAAAACACTGCGCTAACAAAATAAAATCAATTAAATGATCGTGTGAATTAAAAAAGCTGCCAGTATTAATTACTAATTACCATAGTAAACAAAAGAACACAAAATACAAGATAATACAGCGCTAATAACTTAACCTATGAAAATTATGTGTGAAAAAATAACCAATAATGATATGAGTGAACACAATGAGTGAATAAAGAATAAACCATTCAAAATATCGGACACATCCAATTAGTCAATGAGTGTGATAAAAAATAGTCCATAAAAAACGGTGAATTGAGTCCAATTTAAGTGACCAACAATATCTGCATGTGAAAAGATCCTCCACCGAAGATGAAATAAAAGGACACCCAATGTGTGGGAAATGAAATCTCCTTACCAGAGAAAAAGACCGGGTTTTCAACGGTCTCATAGGGTATAAGGATGTTTAAAGTCTTTCTTGAAAAAGACTATTCCAGACACTGCTACTAACACCAGCATAAGAGCTCCAGGGGACAAGATCCTGATCAGATCCACTCCAGTTTAGCAATTTGGCGTTGATATATTCATAAAATAAAAAATGGTAGGAAACCACATAGTGCGTTACTGTATAAAGATTGAATTTAATAAAAACAAGTGTGCACTTACAACAAAGACTTGGTAAATTTGCATGTGGGATATAGCGTGGAGAGGATGGCGTTTCCTCGACCTTCCGTTTGCCTCGTACTTCCGTTCGTCACGTGTCTCTCCGTCTAACGCGATGACGTCACTACGGCTAAGCTCCTCCTACGCGTTTCGTCGCAATACGGACGTCTACGGGGATTGGCTGCCTTATTCACTCATTGTGTTCACTCATATCATTATTGGTTATTTTTTCACACATAATTGTCATAGGTTAAGTTATTAGCGCTGTATTATCTTGTATTTTGTGTTATATTTCACCATGTACATTCACGTAAACTACTGCCAACACCCGAATCATATTCACCTGCATGTATTTTAATGGACTAGTTGAGAAACAGTATTGAGTTGTACGTCAAGGGTAGATAACACTCTTCAGTGTATTGAAATTTTTAATGAATGACAACTACATAAAATATATGTGTAATGTTTGTACATTGGTGCAATTCACCAGCTAATTTGCAATTTTTTTGGAAGTGTTTATTTTCAAAAGTGATGCTCCACAGCATGCCCTAAATATACATAAAACGTGTCACCAAAAAAACACACCACATTAAATATTAATTAAAGGTGCCAATGAACATATTTTTGGATGTGTTGAATTTCTTTTTGGTGGTTTTATATTTATATAGTGGATTCTTTGGTATATAGTATCCTAATTTAATGTAGCACATATTGTTTTATATTCTTGACCACATTGTATACCATATGTTGTGCCTGTTACTTTGTTTTTATGTATTGCCATCTCCTATCGCAGTTCTTTTGAATGTATAGTTGGGTTTAGAAAAGTGAGCACTTAAAATTTATGGCCAAGAATTTATCTGAACATAGTAGTTTGGTTCTGCATTTATGAACTTAAGATGGGTGTACTATTATTACACATTGCACTATTTCAGCAACATAAATGCACAACCTGTGCAGGGTCATCAGAAATAAGGTTTGATTGCACTGGCATGCAGAATAGCACTCT
Source organism: Rana temporaria (assembly GCF_905171775.1). NCBI lineage: Eukaryota > Metazoa > Chordata > Amphibia > Anura > Ranidae > Rana > Rana temporaria. Next base: position 256,529,855 of record NC_053492.1, on the reverse strand, counting down.
AAAACTATTTAGTACACACAGGAATGTGCTGCTGACAGCATGATGTGTGGCAACATGATGTGCAAGTGACTGTGTGCTACCATGGCAGTCCTGTCATCCTAGGTTATGGGCTGTCTTGGCTATGCAGAAATCTGACCCTTGAGAGAAGTTACTATCTGCGAATAATCTATTAATAGAATGTAATGACATTGTGAGACTGCTTTGCAATGCATTCATATGTTGGTTGTTTTAATAACATTTTACTACCTGATTGGCTGTTAAAGGGAAGAAAATTTAGATGTAAGGCAGTCATTCACTAGGGTAATAGGAAACTCACCAGAATTTTCCCGGCACTGAAATGCTTTTTTTGATGAACCTCCAAACATTTACAGAAATAACAGGAGGCCCAGGATAGCAACGCCTAATTTTAAATCTTATAATTTCTCAACATGAACTAAGTTCTTACAATAAATATTGATACAAAATAGAAATATTATAATTTAGTCTTAATAAAATAACCAATTTATTTAAATGGTTTATTTAAAGAAAACGTATTTTATTTAAATTATTAATTATTCAGGATTTGCATGGCCCCACTTTGATAAGAGGGAAATTTCAAAGACAATTTAATAGATCAATGCAAACGTTGTTATTGTGGGAAAAATGTGTACTCTATAACATTTATTTCTAGATTAAAATATTAATATTTTACATGGTAAAGCTAGGCAAAAAGGCTACAGTTTTGTCTTGTTAATTTCTTTGTGTAGATGTCATCAGCATCAATAGAATGTATGACATAATTGTACTTGCAGTTAATATGGCTGCTGCTTTCATTTTACACTAATGAAAATTTGAACCAAAGGCACTGAAACTGAATAACAACCTATGCCTGTATGATATATTGAATGTTTATTAAAAATTAAATGTAAAATGTGTGTATAAATAAGGTGTGCGTTTCCTTTGTGTAGAGATTTATTTCACTCAAACGCCAGAGTGATTTAGTGGTTCATTACATCCTGGACCTTTTAATTTAAGTCATTGCTAGATTGTTCAACACAGAGTACAATTTAATGTAAATTAAATCTGCTTTCTTCAGTGTTCTGCAAGGCATCCTGCTAATATCCAGTGTCTTCAATTCCTTACACTCTGTCATCTTAATGTTACTGATGGAGCCAGCCTTATTATTCCACAATAAAATTCTAAGAAGCATGCATGTTCAGTGCAAATCAGTAGCAGATTGCTGTGCAATATATCACATCAAGACCCACCATATGGGTGCATGTAAAAACCAAGACAAACACATATTTGGGTGTGTTAATGCATATAAATTGATGCTCTTTTACCCGATAACCATGGATGCTAAATAAAGACAATATGTTAAAAAGTTTTTTTTTTTTTTTTTGGCATAATAGTTCAGTACACAAATAATATAAAATGAAAACAAAATGCATGTCATATTTTTAGTAGGATGAAAAATAGTTATTATTTGTAAACATTTCCCTACTTATATGTTAATAAAATATGTATGTGTAGGCATAAGAAGAAGATCATAGCACTAAAGCAAACATATTAGAAAAAAAAATAGTTGCAACTATCCTGAAAAGTACTACATATCTGTTTTAACACACTATTATTTACAAGAGATACAAATTGAAGGTATGTATTGTATCTAAAAATCGAGTATGTTTAGCCTGTGCAAATTGGATTGAACTTTTTTCAGAACTAGTGACAACTGGCGTGACACTGCACACTATCCAGGAGTGGTTGGTGTGTAGTTGATATATCTGTTTTATTATCAGCCGTTAGAAATCAAACTGTCAACAGCTCTGCACAGGATTGCTTACTGATTGCATTTTATCACTGTAATATGACAAGTGGCTTTTTACAGATACATGGTGTAAACCTGTCCACACCACTATGACATATTCTGCACAGTTATACCAATACCTTTATTAAGCCTAACTAGGTATCATATGTAAAGTTTAACATGACGCACAGAATGTGAATAACATACTTATTTTAAGATTTTTCAAATCCCAACGAAAAATTTCAGCATGTAATAAAAATCTGCACCAGAGTAATTTGGGACTTATATAATAAATGTTCTATTTAGTGGTGTAAAATCTCATTTATTGTGAAGCATTCCACAAAATATCACTGGCAGTTGAAATAATTCCCCTAATTATTTTAATGGCACAACGGCTTTTCAATGAATTGACAAGTATAGTTAGCAATTGTCAGTTGTTTCCTTTTTTTTTTACAGGACACTTGCTATTTAAAAGAAATTACAACAGCAGTGGTGAAATTCCCAATTTTTTCACACCTAGTGAGGCAAATACTCACAAAATAAATGTTTTATAAATGTAATGAAAGATTGACACTGACTATATGATGGGGTCATATAATAAATATAATCTACTACTGTAAAAAACACAGAGTGAACCTTTTTATAAGAACTTTCACTTAATTACTGAATAATTTAAGAAAGTGTTGTTGAATTGAGTCATGTAAGACCTTATGTGAACTGCTTTTTGCAGTTTTACAGAATGTCTATTTTTTCTAACTATCTGGAAATTTTACTAGGTAGGAATCATGAGCTGTGGTGATGCAATACAGCGAAATTATACCTAAGGAGTCATTAATGACAAATACCAATTTGATTCTAGTGTAAAAATAATACAAATATTTCTCAGGTTTGATTGATAATATACTTTTTGCATCTTATACAAACTAATTTTACAAACAGAGCTTAAAAATTCAGACACCTACAGTCTCACTGTAGGATGTAAGAAAGTCAACTTTATAAACTGATTAGTATTTCTAAAGAATGATTACTAAGATTTAATGATTCATATATAAATACACCTAAAAACAAAAAACAAAAATCAATACTGCATTCTTATCCTTTTTAGAGTGCCACACCATTTCTTAGCATTATTTTGTTATGATCCATCATAATAACCCATGACTGTATGGTCACCAGCATCATAGCAATCAACAATATAATTGACTGCTAAGGCACAGGCTGCCATCCCAGAATAAGAGTCTAGTTTGGAAGAAGGAAATTCTTTGGCTGTTTTGGTAACCCTTAACATAGGATGGGTACCTTGCAAGGGACACATGTGGGTCTGTGGAGAGAATAATTAGAATATGGAAGCCCTCTTTAAAAATAACTTGATAGGGGGCTCAAAGATATTGCCTCCTCCCCACTTTTTTTGCATGGGGTCCCTATAAAATCAATACCATACCCTCATCAAAGATAAGGGTCTGGTATGTATGCTTGAGCGAAGCACCACACCATTTATTTCAAAGCATTATCAGTTGTTATGATGCACCATAACAACCCATGACTGTATGACCACCAGGATCATAGCAACAAATGGTGTCATGATTGATAACTAGGACACATGTGACCAGTCCAGACAGAATCTTCAATAGCTAGGACTTTCTTATGAGGTCCCCTTATAACCCATACAAGATCCTACTCCAAATAAGGGCCTGGTAGGGATGACGGGAATTCCCAGCCACTTTGTTAACAAACAGAATGAAGTGGTAGGGAAATGTAATTTAATACCCAACAATTTAAATTATATTTTTTTCTTTTTGTAACATAAAAACAACAAACTAAATGTTATGCTTAGCGCTACACTTATTGTCAACAAACCATAAAATTTGAAGCAAGAAAAATTGGACTGTGTGTGGGGCTTATCTGAATTATTGTTCATGGAGTATACAAGTATAAAAAACTCTTGTGGTATTAACCCAGGGAAAAATAATTTTCTTATAAAAGGAAAATAAAGCAAAAAAATTATAAAAAATAAAAAACAGACACAAGTTCAATAGTTCCAGAGAGTAAAATGGCTAGTCGATATGTGAGTTCAATCAATCTATGTAAAATACTGCATGAAGGGGGAAAGGCAGCCTCGATGGTGGGTTGGGAGACCCAAACACTGTGAACACAAGAAGGGAGAAGAAGAGAGAGAGAGAGAGAAGCGCCAAAGCCACCTATAGTGCAGTGAAAGATTATTAGGTAGGAACAATGATAAGAACACAATTAATGCACTCACAGTGTCCAGAAAGATAGACATGTAGGAAATGCTGGGTGTCAGCTTGAGGGAACTGGGTCTTTTCAGCATGTAGCAGACTCCTCCATGTGTGGATGGGCAGGGAGTCGTGCAGACACCAGGGGAACCTCTCGATGACAGGAGCTGTAAGAGCGCTGTCTGGTCTGGAGTCAAATTGGCCAACCGGAGCATATTTCGGAAGGCAGAGCCATGCCTCCTTCATCAGTCTCTGATGAGGAGCCACTGATCAGCCACTGATGAAGGAGACATAGCATTGCAGGATTATTTTTTTTATTAGCATTATTGTTAGTGTGTTCTAGGTAGAGCTGCACAATTAATCATTAAAAAATCGTGATCTCGATTCAACCCCCCTGACGATCTTGAATGCAGAGTTGTTGAGTCTTTCATATAACAAGTGGAGAGACTTATCAGCTGTCAAAAGAAAATATCTGGGCAGTCTGCCAAGTTTTTAACAGGAAACATTGTAATTAATGCATCCTTCTTAGATCAAAGGGATAAACTTATCTGTGTGTGTAAAGAAAAAATATGGGCAGTCTGCCAAGTTTTTAACAACATGAAACATTGTAACTAATTTACTTCTTAGATCAAACTTCTATGTGTAAATGCAGGAAGTTTAACCACTTAAAGTCTAAGGGGCAGATCCACAGAGAGAGTACGCCGGCGTATCTACTGATACGCTGGCGTACTTTCAAATTTCCCGCGTCGTATGGCTGTTTTGAATCCTCAGAACAAGATACGACGGCATCTGGGTTAGATCCGACAGGCGTACGTCTTTGTACGCCTTCGGATCTAAGATGCAATGCTTCGGCGTCCGATGGGTGGCGTTCCTGTCGTTTTCCGCGTCGAGTATGCAAATTAGCTATTTCCGACGATCCACGAACGTACGAGCGGCCGTCGCATTCTTTTACGTCGTCTCTAGTCGGCTTTTTCCGGCGTATAGTTAAAGCTGCTGTTTCGTGGCGTATAGTTAGACCTGCTTTTTTTTTCGTTTGCGCAAGTCGTCCGTGAATTGCAGGATGGACGTAATTTACGTCCAAGTCAAAACAATGAGGTCCTTGCAATGTCATTTTGCGCAATGCATGGCGGGAAATTTAGGGACGGCGCATGCGCAGTTTGTTCGGCGCGGGGACGCGCTTCATTTAAATGAAACACGCCCCCCTACTCGCCGATTTGAATTAGGCGCCGTTATGCCGCGAGAGATACACCATGCCGCTGTAACTTACGGCGCAAATTCTTTGTGGATTCAAAGCTGACAAAAGTAAGTTACAGCGGCGTAGCGTATCTCACATACGCTGCGCCCATCTAATTGTATGTGGATCTGCCCCTAAATATTTCTCTGACACTTGTCTCTTAAGTTAAAATCAATGGGCCAGATTCACAGTGAGAGTACGCCAGCGTATCTACTGATACGCCGGCGTACTTTCAAATTTGCCGCGTCGTATCTTTATTTTGAATTCTCAAACAAAGATACAACGGCATTTGGCTAAGATCCGACAGGCGTACGGCTTCGTACGCCTTCGGATCTTAGGATGCAATACTTCGGCGCCCGCTGGGTGGAGTTTGCATCGTTTTCCGCGTTGGGTATGCTAATTAGCTGTTTACGGCGATCCACGAAGCTACGCGCGCTCGTCGCATTCTCTTACGTCGGCTTTTCCTGTCGTAAAGTTACGCATGCTATTTCAATGGCTTATATTTAGATTAGCCATGTTAAAGTATGGCTGTCGTTCCCGCGTCGAATTTAGAATTTTTTTTTGCGTAAGTCGTACGGGAATAGGAAAGGACGTAACGCACGTCGCCGTTCAAAAAATTACGTCAGTGCGACGTCATTTCGCGCAAAGCACGGCGGGAAATTACAAAACGGAGCATGCGCAGTACATTCGGCGCGGGAACGCGCCTAATTTAAATGATACACGCCCCATTTGAATTAGGTGGGCTTGCGCCGGACGGATTTACGTTACGCCGCCGCAAGTATACAGGCAAGTGCTTTGTGAATCAAGCACTTGCGCTGAAAACTTGCGGCGGTGTAACGAAAATGGGATACGTTACCCCGCCGGAATTCTACGTGAATCTGGCACAATATGTTTTGCTTATATATATTTTAGCAGAGACCCTAGGGAATAAAATGGTAATTTCTGCAATATTTTATGTCACACTGTATTTGCCCAGCGGTCTTTCAAATGCAATTTTTGGGGGAAAAATACACTTCCGTAAAAAAAAAAAAAATTAAACAGTAAAGTTAGCCCATTTTTTGGGGTTTTAATGTGAAAGATAATGTTACGTCGCAAGAATCATGAAAGAATCGTGATTTATCTTCTAAGCAAAAAAATTGTGATTCCCATTTTGGCTAGAATCATGCAGCTCTAGGTCTAGGTAGGACAAAGAAGAAGCAAACTGCACACTATTGTTTCTGGTTTGTACTATGGGTACAAACAACAAATAACATACACATATATGATATAGCTGCAATTGTCAGAAGCAGGATTATTTTCGAGTTGTTCTTTGATGGTAGGTTATGGTAGTAACAAGAAATATACAGTTAAGTTTAAAAAAAAAATACTATTTTGGGCCAGTTTTACTTTATTAATAAATAAAAAATCAGGAGTTATTTATTACTATTTACTGATGAAAGCCCAATTTGTTCTGAAAAAACAAACAAAGAATAATCTAGCTGGATGCATTAAGTAGTTGATACGTACAGTTTTACTAACAAGTGTCAAAGTTAAAAAATTGTGCTTAGGCAATAATATCTGTTTTACCCTTAGACGTGAAGGGGTTAAAGGGGCTTCCAGATTCTAGCAAGATCCCCTCACAGACCCCCACAAGCGATGTGGAGATGACACCCATGTCTCCTGGCAAGGTTACAAATATAGATCCATCAATCACAATGAACAATGCCCCTGCTAACACAAAAAATGTAATGTTTTCTGATGACGCAAATATAATAGCATTGATGGCCACTATTTCATTTTCAGTATCACAGCTTCAGTCAAAGCAAGGGAATGGTGCATGAGGGATTCACTAAAGTTAGCAACGCTTTTGTAGTTCTTTTAATTATATGCACCCAATTTTTACAATATTTGTTCTGTTCAACCAAAGCAACAAAGTGTGTCTGTTGCAAACAATGGTGAATGCCTCTAGATGCTGGATTAATTAAAAAAAAATTGTAAGTATGCTATATGAGGCTTTGGATTTGTTTTCTTTATTGTTAATGTGAAAAATATAATACATTGCATCTTAATTATTTGTTAGTACCGTGTCCTTCAAGTTGTAGATTGAATAGATATTACAAAAGAACATGTGCTGGGAGTTAAAATCAAGTCATTGGTATAGCTCATGGTTTCACTACATTGCACAAAATTACTCCTAATTTGAGAGTCTGCATCTTAAAAGAGCACTGTGCTAAATTGTTCATTTTACAGCATAAAAGATAAAACAGAATGAATGTCAAAGTGACTATTCATGCAGTGGTAAGTTGTAGACTTGGAGAAAGTATTTATTAAATCTGTAGTAATGGCTATTGACCTTTCCATTATTAATGCATAATAACAAAAAGAAAATACTAAAACCCATCATCTGCAAATAGTTTGCGCTACAAGAACTCTTCTAAATTGTTGAGAGCAGGCTATGCGTCTGTTTAGAAATAATAATGTAAAAGTGAGACCTAATATAGTGATGACCATGGCAGCTGGGTGGATCTGGGGATCTAGGTACAGAAATTTGGTGTGGTGACTTTTGAATCCAGCAGCATCTACACAGACCTGAAGTAGTTATAAGTACCTGATTTAAGTCATACAAATTAGTTAGTGTACTTTTTATATGTGCCTGTGGTTGTGTATATGTGTGTGTCTATATACTTATTAACATGGATTGTAATGTAATTCATGAGTGAATGCACAGAGCAGTGATATACTGTATGTGTAATACACAGTAACCAGTAAGTAACAATAAGGGTTGGCCATGTTAATACATTATTATCTATGCCTACATTATGTATTCTCTACAATTGCCATCTTCTTAATGTAAACCACAGCCCTGCTGTCTGTTTGCAATTTCCATTAACTTCATTAAACAAAATAAGAAAACACAGCTCAGCATCAAAATAAAAAAAAGAGCCAGAACAATTATCTTTAGCTGGCAATTGTATACAGTCATGGAAATAATATAATCACTACCTGTCAAGTGACAGTTGGTGGAGCCAGATTTGCCTTATTTATGCTGCAGATGTAAATTTGAGTTTCTCTCTGTTTGACATATGATACATTTACATATGAAATTAAAAATGTTGACGTTTTAAAGATGGATATGCCTAGCTTAACATGTCAAAAATAATAATAATGATGCAAATAACATATAAGTAAGAGGTTGTCAAATTGGCAAGTTGGCAAGTCAAATTCAATATGATTTTAGGTGCTTTCAGCAAAATATGGTTATTTCCACAGGGTAAATCCAGGTGCCGACCACTTTTCACCGCTTTGCCTACTGAGAACACTTTTTGTACATTATCTTCACTTACCATCACATTCGTTAGCACAAAACGAAACCCTCTAATTTTCCTATCTGGTGATGACAATGAAATATTAGCCTCAAAAAAATATGCAGGTGTCATGTTGCTGCACATTAGGGTTGGGAGGATTAACCAAAACCATCATGAGGTCCAAAATCGACATAAAAAAAACTTAAAAATAAAAGTTACCTAGAAAAAAAATCTGCCCACCCATTTACAATTAGGAGAGTATAGGAGACAGCAACAAATGGAGAGGAACATTTTATGGGCAAGGGAATAGGCAGGCAGCAAAAATAAAGAAGGGCCAAGTCTAGAGGTTCGAGGCTTTGAAGTCAGGCTCGCTCTGAAGAAGCTCGGTCTCAGTGATATCACGTTTGTGGCATCATGCAGGTCGGCTGCTGTGAGAATACGCACCTGAGGCTGGAGGCTCATGGCAGGTAAGGGCATTTGACCATTACACGTTGATGGATTAGTGCTGTCTGGCACAGGGAAGACTAGTTCCTCTAAGGCCTCGTACACACGACCGAACATGTCTGCTGAAACTGGTCCGTGGACCAGTTTCTGTGGACATGTCCGACCGTGTGTAGGGCCTACCGGACCGGATTCCTGGCCGAGCAGACAGGTTTCCAGCGGACAAAAGTTTCTTAGCATGCTAAGAAACTTGTCCGCTGGAAGCCTGTCCATGGTCAGTACGACTCATCGGACATGTCCGCTGGCCCGAGAACCCGCGCATGGCGTCGAAGTGATTCGACGCATGCGTGGAAGCATTGAACTTCCGGGTTCGCGCACGTCACAGCAGAAATGTCAGATGAAAACAGTCCGCGGACCGTGTGTACAAGGCCTTACAGTCCAGAGAGAGGTGTCTGCTCCATGGGACTTCTGTGCAGGCACTTACTATGGGATGCTGATGATTAGTAAGTTACCTGTGGATGTCTGAGTACATTTCTTAATTGGATCTTGTGCAGCCTTTATATTCCATCAGTGGTGTCTAATACCAATGTATTCGTACCGGCCAGTGTATGCCAAGCCACAGTCGCCTGCCTAGACTTTAGGCTGGATTTTGGGACTTGAATTATTAGGATTTAACCTCCCTGTGCTTATGAGAGTTATTTATGTCCATTAACTCTACTTTATACTTTATAAATCATTAAAGAGATTAACATCCATAGAGCAATTCCCACCAGCATGTGCTTTCTATTGAGGTCTTGGGCAAACAAAGGGAATCAACTGCTAAAGAGTACGCATGGAGTATTCCCCATTGATCACTACAGTTTTGTCCTTTCCTCTACTAAAATGGGGCATAACTTTGTTGGAAGCATTCTTGATGGTGTGTGGTGTGAGCAGTTACCAGACCTGTATGTGACAACGTTGTAATTTTTAAATCGGAGCTCCACCCTACTTTACAACTTTGCTTAAGTAGAAAGAACTTTAACCACTTAAGGACCGCCTCCTGTACAGGTACGTGCTGTGCTATTGTCCAGCCGTGGGTCGTGGGCGCGCGCCCGCAACCCGGTCCGAAGCTCCGTGACCAGGAACGCGGGACCTGTGGACCCGATTGCCGCTGGAGTCCCGCGATCGGTCCCCAGAGCTGAAGAGCGGGGAGCGCCCCCTGTGGTTAACTCCCAAACTGCAACTGTCATTTTCACAATAATCAATGCATTTTAAATGCATTTTTTGCTGTGAAAATGACAATGGTCCCAAAAATGTGTCAAAATTGTCCAAAGTGCCTGCCATAATGTCGCAGTCACTAAAAAAATCGCTGATCGCCGCCATAAGTAGTAAAAAAAAAAATTATAAAAATGCAATAAAACTATCCCCTATTTTGTAAACGCTATAAATTTGGCGCAAACCAACCGATTAACGCTTATTGCAATTTTTTTAACCAAAAATAGGTAGAAGAATACGTATCGGCCTAAACTGAGAAAAAAACGCAGAGGTGATCAAATACCACCAAAAGAAAGCTCTATTTGTGGGAAAAAAAGGACGCCAATTTTGTTTGGGAGCCACGTCGCACAACTGCGCAATTGTCTGTTAAAGCGTCGCAGTGCCGAATCGCAAAACCTGGCCGGGTCCTTTAGCTGCATTTTGGTCCGGGTTTTAAGTGGTTAAACAAGAAAGAACTTTAGGCAAGTTCTTTCTAAATCCCGCGATAAATCGCGGCAGGCCTCCGCAATGTCTCCTGGGAACAATGACAAAAGCTCCCAGGAGACATTGCGGCAGATTCTGACTTGGAAGTCGTGATGACGCGCTGCCTCGACTGATGACAGTGACATCAGCGGAGCGAGGACTTCAGACCGCTCTCCGCTGAAAACAGGTCACAGGAGTGCAAAGCGAATTGCACAGAGGAGAAGCCCAGCCTAAAAAGCTCAGACTGGACTTCTCCTTTAAGCTTCTCTCCAACCACTGTGCATAATATTTTATATATACTGTGATTCTATACTTGCCAAATATGCTGCAGAAATATCCCTCCACTACGTTTGGCTGCAGCCATTTTAACTGTGGGCAGCTGAAGCAGTTCACTTCCTAGATTTACACAGACACACAGATGCACACATCCAGCTCTGCAGCTTTCATTGGCCCTTTTATGACTCATCACTCCCTCCCTTCCTTGCAAACTCTCACAAGAGTGAGAGAGAAAGCTGTGCATGATGTCAGATGCCTAGGGTAATGACCAGACAATAAACAGGAAGTGTGATGTATAAGGTATTTACTGGCAAAAAAAAAAAAAAGTTATACTATCCAAAGTTAAAACGACGGGCAGAGGATTTAATAGATGGAAATTTGAAAAAATTACTGAAGCTCAGCTTTAAGCAAAGATGGCACATAGATACTGCAAGGCTGTTTCTAAAACATTTTCAAGAGATCACATCCCGATTTAAGGCAAGGACAACCTTTTTCTACTGCCACAGATGTGTATACCTATGAATTTATCTGTCTCTGTATCAGAAACAAAAATATTGTATTCATACCAAATACAATTCCTGATATAAAGAGGATTGATGTAGATGCCAAAGGTGTTCTATCTAGCTTACTTTGTTGTAGTGCTTGCATAGATGCCAAACAGATCAAAGCACATAAATATTTTCTGATTGCCAAAGCACACATTACACCTTAGCCTGCCAAAGATGAAGAGTTTGATAAGAGTGTACCAGATGATTTTGGTTAAACAATCAAATGTCTATGACAGAATTATCACTTTTGTTGGGGGAAAAAACGAAACTCACTGTATAAGGCCGTTTTTCGGCATGAAAAAAAAACAAAGTTTTTCCAACTTCATCATTAAAACGACGTTGTCCACACACCATAGTTTTTTTTAAAATGCTCTAGCAAAGCGCAGATACGTACAACACGTACGACGGCACTATAAAGAAGAAGTTCCATGCGGATGATGCCACCCCTGGGGCTGCTTTAGCTGATTCCGTGTTAGTAAAAGACGATTCACGCTTTCCTGTCTGTTACAGCGTGATGAATGTGCTTACTCCATTATGAACGGTAGTTTTACCAGAACGAGCGCTCCCGTCTCATAACTTGCTTCTGAGCATGCGCAGGTTTTTAACGTCGTTTTAGCCCACACACGATAATTTTTTCAACCCGAAAAATGACATTGTTTAAAACGTTGTTAAAAAATGCAGCATGTTCGAAAAAAATTGTCGTTTTTCAGAACCCGAAAAATGATGTGAAGCCCACACACGGCCTTTGTAACCACTTAAGCCCCGGACCAAAATGCAGCTAAAGGACCAGGCCCCTTTTTGCAAATCGGCACTGCGTCGCTTTAACTGACAATTGCGCGGTCATGCGACGTGGCTCACAAACTAAATTGGCGTCCTTTTTTTCCCACAAATATAACTTTATTTTGGTGGTATTTGATCACCTCTGCGGTTTTTATTTTTTGCGCTATAAACAAAAATAGAGTGACAATTTTGAAACAAATTCAATATTTTTTACTATTTTCTATAATAAATATCCCCCAAAAATATATAAAAAAAAATTTTTGTCCTCAGTTTAGGCCGATACGTATTCTTCTATCTATTTTTGGTAAAATAAAATATCAATAAGCGTTTATCGGTTGGTTTGCGCAAAATTTATAGTGTTTACAAAATAGGGGATAGTTTTATTGCATTTGTATAATTATTTTTTTTTTTACTACTAATGACGGCGATCAGCGATTTTTTTCGTGACTGCGACATTATGGCGGACACTTCGGACAATTTTGACACATTTTTGGGACCATTGTCATTTTCACAGCAAAAAATGCATTTAAAATGCATTGTTTACTGTGGAAATGACAGTTGCAGTTTGGAAGTTAACCACAGGGGGCGCTGATGGGGTTATTTGTGACCTGAAGTGTGTTTACAACTGTAGGGGGGTGTGGCTGTAGGTGTCATGTCATCGATTGTGTCCCCCTATAAAAGGGATCACACGATCGATGATGCCGCCACAGTGAAGAACATGGAAGCTGTGTTTACATACAACCATCCCTGTTCTTCAGCTCCGGGGACCGATCGCGGGACTCCAGTGGCAATCGGGTCCGCAGGTCCCGCGGTCATGGAGCTTCGGACCGGGTCGCGGGCGTGCGGCTGGGCTTAAAGGGCAACGTACATATACGTTGATGTGCCCAGCCGTGCCATTCTGCCGACGTATATCGTCGTGCACCGGTCCTTAAGTGGTTAAATGACATTTAAATTACATCTCTGTGTTGTCCCAGTAATCCCACCCCCCACACAGTTAGAAAACAGCCGCTAACCCCTTGATCGCCTCCCTAGTGTTAACTCCTTCCCTGCCAGTGTAATTTATACATTGATCACTACTTTTTTTTAGCACTGATCACTCTAATAATGTCACTGGTCCCCAAAAAGTGTCACTTGGGGTCAGGTTTGTCTGCCACAATGTCGCAGTCCTAGTATTGGTTTAGGGTATTTCTGAATAAACAATGTCGCAGTCCTGCTAAAAATCGCTGCCATTAGCAGTAAAAACATTTAAAAAAATTCAAAGTCCCTTCATCTATCCCATTATTTTGTAGACACTATGGGCCAGATTCACAGCGAAGATACGACGGAGTATCTCAGATACTCCGTCGTATCTCTCAGAGTATCTATGCGACTGATTCATAGAATCAGTTACGCATAGATATCCCTAAGATCCGACAGGTGTAATTGTTTTACACTGTCGGATCTTAGGATGCAGTACCGCGGCTGCCGCTGGGGGGAGTTTGCATCGTAAACCAGCGTCGGGTATGCAAATTAGGAGTTACGGTGATCCACGACGGATTTTCGCGTTCGCTACGTCGCCGCTAGTCTAGTTTCCGTCGCAAAGTTAGTCGTCATTTTTGGTGCCTTAACTTTACACAGCAAACGTATTGCTGTATAAAGTATGCCCGTCGTTCCCGCGTCGAAATTTAAAAATTCACATCATTTGCGTAAGCCGTCCGGGGATACGGAATTACACTACGCGCGTCGCCGTTCGAAAAAATGGTGTCACTTTGCGCAAAGCACGGCGGGAGTTACGAAACGGAGCATGCGCAGTAGGTCCGGCGCGGGAGCATGCCTAATTTAAATGGCACACGCCCATTTAAATTATGCGGGCTTATGCCGGAGGCCGCCGGCGTAGTTTTCATCGCAAGTGCTTTGTGAATCAGGCACTTGCGATGAAAACTTGCGGCGGTGTAACGTATCTACGATACGTTACGCCGCCGCACTTCTACCTGAATCTGGCCCTATAATTTTTGCGCAAAAATATGTAGTATAACACATATTGGCTAAACTGATAAATAAATTCGTTTTTTTTTATATATATATATATATATATATATATATATTTTGTTTGTGGATATGCATTATAGCAGAAAGTAAAAAATATATATATTTTTTAAATTGTCAGTCTTTTTTTGTTTATACCGCCAAAAATAAAAACTGCAGAGGTGATCAAATACCACCAAAAGAAAGCTCTGTTTGTGGGGGGAAAAATACAAATAAACTGACAAGATTTTAAACTTCCTGTGGATAAGGTAAGTGAGAGAAAAGCACACTGGGATGGTTGGGCCAGAAATGGCATTGGAAAACACTCCTATTTATTATGAAAAGTGAAATTCTTCCCAAAAAGGTGAATTTATTCTTTAAATATGGGATGTGTTTTGTGAAACTCATTTCCATACATCAATAAAAAATGACAGATTAAAGGAAGAAACGTTTCCCTATTCCACCGCACTACATCATAGATGAGGAAAACATACAAGTTTACTGGAAAATCTTGTTTATAGCAATCAGTTAAAGGGGTTGTAAAGGTTTTTTTTTTCTAAATAGGTTCCTTTAAGCTAGTGCATTGTTGGTTCACTTACCTTTTACTTTGATTTCCCTTCTAAATGTTCTTTTTTCTTTGTCTGAATTTCTCACTTCCTGTTCCTCCTCGGTAAGCTGTTCAGTAAGCTGTTCTGCCTGACTAACCACCGCTCGGATGATGGTGGCAAGTTTATTGAGGAGAAACAGGAAGTGAGAAATTCAGACAAAGAAAACAAAACATTTAGAAGGGAAATTTAAGGAAGTCAGACAGTGGAAAAGAATGCGTTTTAAAATTGATAGGTGTTAATGGGCCCTCCAAAAATAAAAAATAACAGTTTGCCCCAAAAGTTACCAGCCTGGTCTAATAGTCATGCTGTTTTATCATATAACAAGAAGATGCTTTGCTGTGATACAAGCTAAAAAAAAAAATGATAGCCAAGTGCTAGTCAGCTTCAGGCTCTTCCTCTACTCACCTATTTTAAAAGTGTACCATATCACAATGGATATCCTAAAGATTACTTTAATCTGCAACAGGTACTTTGCAACCCATCATGTAACCTAGTATTGGTTTAGGGTATTTCTGAATAAACTGGTAAACTTTCCTTTGTTCTGCCTGTTGGGGCTCAGCCAATGAACTGAACAAAGTAATTTGATAAACTGTGTGTGTGCGTGTTTGCAATAGTCCATAATCACTTTACTATATTTCTAAACTTCAACAGTACAAACCTGTTTAACCACTTCCCGCCCAGCCTATGGCCGATTTACGTCCGGGAAGTGGTTACACAATCCTGACAGGACGTCCATGGACGTCCTGCAGGATTTCATGCCGCGCGCGCCCGTGGGTAAAGAGCCTCCGGCGGAGACTCTTTACCACGTGATCAGCCGTGTCGAATCACGGCTGATCACGATGTAAACAGGAAGAGCCGTTGATGGCTCTTCCTCACTCGCGTCTGACAGATGCGAGTAAAGGAGAGCCGATCGGCGGCTCTCCTGACAGGGGGGGTTCGCGCTGATTGTTTATCAGCGCAGCCCCCCCTCGGATCGCCACATGGACCACCAGGGAAGCCCACCCTGGACCACCAGGGTGGGCCAAACAAAACAAAAAAAGCATGTAAAAAAAAAAGCTTTTAAAAAAAAAAGATGCCAATCAGTGCCCACAAATGGGCACTGACTGGCAACATGGGTAGATCAGTGCTGCCCCACAATGTCCATCAGTGCCACCCCAAGTGTCCATCAGTGCCACCCCACAGTGTCCATCAGTGCCACCCCACAGTGCCCATCCATACCCAGTGCCCACCTATCAGTGCCCATCTGTGCCACCCATAAGTATCCATCAGTGCCACACATAAGTGCCACCCATGAGTGCCCATTTGTGCCGCCTATGAGTGCCCAGTGCCACCCATGAGTGCCCATCAGTGCCGCCCATGAGTGCCCATCAGTGCCGCCTATGTGTGCCCATCAGTTCTGCCTATGTGTGCCCATCAGTGCTGCATACCAGCGCCGCCAATCAGTGCCACCTCATCTGTGCCCGTCAGTACTACCTCATCGATGTCCATCAGTGCCATCTCATCGGTGCCCATCAGTGCCGCCATATCAGTGCCCATAATTGAAAGAGAAAACTTACTTATTTACAAAAAAAATTACAGAAAAAAATAAAAACGTCATTTTTTTTCTAAATTTTCAGTCTTTTTTTGTTGTTGCGCAAAAAAAAAAAATCGCAGAGGTGATCAAATACGACCAAAAGAAAGCTCTATTTGTGGGGAAAAAAGGACGCCAATTTTGTTTGGGAGCCACGTCGCAGGACCGCGCAATTGTCATTCAAAGTGCGACAGTGCTGAAAGCTGAAAATTGGCATGGGCGGGAAGGAGCGTAAGTGCCCGGTATGGAAGTGGTTAATAAGCAGCAATTTTCCTTAAGTAAAAGGACAATGACAAACTTAAGCGATGCAGCAAAAACAAAAAAAATCCTTCAAAGTCACTGAGCAAAAAAGGGTATAATTTAAGTAGTTAATGAAATCAATGAAATCCAATAGAAACAGAACCTATTCCAGTAGAGATTAATGAACTAGTCAGTGGATATTGAACATCCACCACTAGCAGATGCCATTTTCTGTTTGGACTTGAACAATTGGATTTCACTTTGAGTTTTTCTTTTAACAAAGGCAAAACTGTTTTTTGTTATAACATGCAAACATATTATGATACATTTTGTATTTGTTTTTACATTAACCTAAATAAATATAGTGTAAAGATTAAAGAAGGCATTTGGCGGTAAAGATACTAAAGTGGCACACTTTTAGCTGTATGTATTTCTTACACATTTTTTAGTAGCATTTTTTAAACGGGTTAAAAAAAAACTATAGACAATAAATGTATGCCCGAATTCAGCTATGCAATCCCCAGGGACTCATCATTTTAACTTGGCAATCATCTTTTTTTTAAATAGCAATGTGCAATGCAGAAGTGCAATTGGCAATAAAATCACCAAATACAATAAGCCAGCCTATATAAAATAGCTTTTAGCAGTTATAACATGCAAAATAAAAAGTAAATGTTCAACAAAAATGTTATTGTAATACATGTAAAAAGGGAATAATGTTTTTAGGCAGTGGATACAGTATATATAACATTTAAGATACAGTACATTACAATTAACTTGAGCTGGGTATGCATTTGTGTATATCTATCTACCTATCAATATTTTGTGATTTAAATTATTACATTTGAAGTTTAACTATGAACACAAATAAAGCAATCTTATACAGCATCAACAACATATTTTTTTTTCTTCAAAGTACCCCCATAACATTGTTTTATTACCCATTGATCCTGCTAGTATATTTGTTATTTTCCACTTCTGTAATAGGGTGACAATACTGTTCATTCTGAAGTGAACTTGCACAGTAGCTTATACACTGGGTTGGACAGGGTAGCCTTTAAGTAGAAGCTTAAGACAAAAAAAGCCCATCTTTAGCTAATACTTTCTAAACAGTTACAACACCTGATGTGTATATGTGTATATATATATATATATATATATATATATATATATATATATATATATATATATATATATATATATATATATATATTTGGAGAAAAAACGTTTTAAGCCATATGAACAAATGCTGCCTTTTATGACCCCCCCAGCTCAACTTTGTTAAAGCGGGGGTTCACGGCGCCTGCGCAGTCAGCTCCTAGTCTGTGCGCAGGCGCCGTGTAGCGCCGTAAAGAGCCGAGTCCTACTCCGGCTATTTTCGGGAAGCGTGACGCGCCATAGCCGGCCATCAATCATGTTCCCCTCTGCATAGGAACGCCCATTCCCCGCGGGGAGTCTGAAACTTAACTACGGGATTAAACTGTGAGTACGGCACAAAAATATAAATAAAGGCATACTGTAGCTCACGCTAGTATTCTGGATTTCATGGTAGAAACTAGTTTTTTAGGGTGAACCACCACTTTAAATAGATTATCCCAAATGTTCCAACTGCCCCATTTGCTGCACAATGTGTCCAGTTACAGAAAGTGTATATAATGGATTTATTGGCAGGACTAACAGGCAATAAAAGTGTTACGTGGGCAATGATAACAACTTCTGTGTAAATGCTATTGGTAGACTACATCCTATTACAGTATCTCACAAATGTAAGTACACCCCCTCACATTTTTATAAATATTTTATTATACCTTTTCATGTGACAACACTGAAGAAATTACACTTTGCTACAATGTAAAGTAGTGATTGTATAGCTTGTATAACAGGCTAAATTTGCTGTCCCTTCAAAATAACTCAACACACAGCCATTAATGTCTAAACCACTGGCAACAAAAGTGAGCACACCTCTAAATGAAAATGTCCAAATTGGACCCAATTACTCATTATCCCTCCCCGGTGTCATGTGACTGATTAGTATTACAAGGTTTCAGGTGTGAATGGGGAGCAGGTGTGTTAAATTTGGTGTTATCGCTCTCATTCTCTCTTACTGGTCACTTGGCACCTCACGGCAAATAACTCTCTGAGGATCTGAAAAAAAAATTGTTGCTCTACATAAAGATGGCCTAGGCTATAAGAAGATTGCCACGACCCTGAAACTGAGCTGAAGCATGGTGGCCAAAACAATACAGCAGTTTAACAGGACAATTTCCACTCAGAACAGGCCTCGCCATGGTCAACCAAAGAAGTTGAGTGCACGTGCTCAGCATCCTATTCAGAGGTTGTCTTTAGGAAATAGACTTATGAGTGCTGCCAGTATTGCTGCAGAGCTTAAAGGGGTGGGAGGTCAGCCTGTCAGTGCTCAGACCATATGCCACACACTGCATCAAATTGGTCTGCATGGCTGTTGTCCCAGCAGGAAGCCTCTTCTAAAGATGATGCACAAGAAAGCCTGCAAACAGTTTGTTGAAGACAAGCAGACTAAGGACATGGATTACTGGAACCATGTCCTGTGGTCTGATGAGACCAAGATAAACGTATTTGGTTCAGATGGTGTCAAGCATGTGTGGTGGCAACCAGGTGAACAGTACAAAGACAAGTGTGTCTTGCCTACAGTCAAGCATGGTGGTGGGAGTGTCATGGTCTGGGGCTGCATGAGTGCTGCCAGCACTGGGGAGCTACAGTTCATTGAGGGAACCATGAATGCCAACAATTACTATGACATACTGTAGCAGAGCATGATCCCCTCCCTTTAGAGACTGGGCCATAGGGCAGTATTTAAAACATGATAACAACCCCAAACACCCCTCCAAGAAGATCACTGCCTTGCTAAAGAAGCTGAGGGTAAAGGTGATGGACTGGCCAAGCATGTCTCCAGACCTAAACCCTATTGAGCATATGTGGGGCATCCTCAAATGGAAGGTGGAGGCTCAAAAGGTCCCTAACATCCACCAGATCCATGATGTCATCATCGAGTAGTGGAAGAGGACTCCAGTGGCAACCTGTGAACTCCACGGCGAAGAGGGTTAAGGCAATGCTGGAAAATAATGCTGACCGCACAAAATATTGACACTTTGGACCCAATTTGGACATTTTCATGTGTACTTCTGTTGCCAGCGGTTTAGACATTAATGGCTGTTTGTTGAGTTATTTTGAGGGGACAGAAAATTTACACTGTTATACAAGCTGTACACTCACTACTTTACATTGTAGCAACGTGTCATTTCTTCAGTATTGTCACATGAAAAGGTATAATAAAATATTTACAAAAATATGAGGGTGTACTCACTTTTGTGAGATACTGTACATGTCATTTTTTTTATCCGAAGTTCCACTTTCAGCTCAGTTATGAAAATATTAGGCCAAATAACAGACAATATGTTAAAGGTCCAGTGTATGCAAAAGTGGGAAAAGTAACATTTTAGTCATAGTTGGAACCTTAGGAGCTAAGATGCCTTCTAGATTTTTATTTGTCTTGGATAATCAAACAAGACCATCCTGTCATAATGCCAGATACTGTTCCTGTGTTTGCATCCACATTTCAGTGTTCCAGAATCTTTTGTTGAATTATCCAAAATACAATATATATCATTATAATGATTATAGCAGGTGTGCAGATCGACAAACTTACAAGAGTGAATGGAGATCTCACTAATAGGTTTAAAAAGATAAATAAAGTGTCAGGTGATTTAACTTTTAAAAATCAAAATATATGTTTTAGAAGAATTGACCATTTAAGTTCTGCTCATTTGCATACCAAGACGTCATATCCGTTCCACCAGATAGCTGGAAAGTATTGTGCATTTTGTTTTCATGTTTGTTTGCATATGTAGATTTCCTAGGATGCAATTTGTTGAATCGTGTGTAACTGAGCCTGTGCTTTGACTTGATGCTGTCCTAAAGAAATAATTATCAATTTATGGTAGCTACTTTGGTTACTATAATATTTTGTGTAAATGCACTATTGGAGAACATAACTTATGACACCAGAGGTAACTTTGATTTAAAATGTTCTGTTTTGAGAGCTATTTTACTTTGATAAAATGTACATCAATTAAGAGTGTAATGCCCCGTACACACGATCGGAATTTCCGATGGAAAAAGTCCAACAGACTCTTTCCATCGGAAATTCCGACCGTGTGTATGCCCCATCTGAGTTTTCCATTGGATATTCAGAGGAATTCCATCGGAGTTTAGATAGAGAACATGTTCTCTTTTACTCTGATGGAATTCCGTCGGAATTCTGATGTGAGTTTGGCCGGGCAAAAGCCTGATCGTGTGTACGGGGCATAAGAAATAATAAAATGAGAAAAAAAAAGTATTGTAGGCGTAAAACAGCCATGAATGTCAGCTTTTATGTATGATCAAATACTGTAGCATATTTTTGTCAAAGATCTTTCTTTACATGGTAAACTATAACATTGATTATACAGATGTTTATATTAACATATATTAAAGCAAAGTGGAAGCTTTAGCATCTAACATACAGTATAAAAACAGAAACAAATACAGTATATATAGGTTTGTGTTCCTAAATCAAACAGCACTTCCAGCACTTCAGACTACAGATCCACTACTTACTAACTGACTATATAGGCAGGCAGCTTTGGTTTATTTATTTTACCTATATTATATACAGCATAAAATATATATACTATATATATATATATATATATATATATATATATATATATATATATATATATATATATATATATATATATATATATATATATATATTTTACCTATTTTATCTTACAACCACATTTTTTCATTTATGCTGGAAATGGATGAGAATTAAAGTTTAACCAGTCATTTGATAACCGCCTGAAAGGTTCAGCCATATTAGAAGACAACTGCAATGGCAATGGGCTCCTGCAGATATTCTAAGCCAGTCATTCTCAGGGGAAATGCTTATTTGCCAGACTATTTTTTTGTTCACAGTAGACTGCTATTCCCCAAGAGAAATGCAATGTCAGGGGTAATGGCTAATTGCACAGACATCCACATGCATCCAATATTAATGGCCACAACACACAAAGAAAAAAGTTACCTTGATGTTTATGTTATGAATTCACATCTAATTACTACTAGCTAGGTCAGTTTATTTCTTTAATCACTGGTAAACTTGTATTATTTAGCATTATTTACATTCACATATAATTTAGATTATGTACTGTCATTATATGATATTGCTATTTGCATTCACATTTTTCAACTTTTTTTTGGTGCAACAGTTATTGAGAATACTAACATAACAAAGGACAAGCTGAGCAAATCCATACGGGGAATTGAAGCAGGTGAAATATCATGTAAACATAGAAGAAGTACATTTTTGGGGGGTTAATCAAAGCAAAAGTGCAGAAATACCCAGAATCCAGTGTTTTTCCTTACTTTTTTCTAAACTAGTAAAAATATAGTAGAGCATATCTTTCTGCTTGAAAATAGTGCACATATAGGTGCAGCTATAAAGCTGCCCAAATATATAACTTGTAAACATAAAAGCATGTTCTGACAACTCTCCCCCCCCCACACACACACACAGCCTGTAATTGGGAAGCTCAGTGTGCTGCTGCTTCTTCTCCCCCTAGCTCTTATGCAGCTTAGAACGCTTATAAAAAAGGTACTTAAACTGAATGGGCTGTTGGGCAAGGTGATTATTTACAATCACTTTAATGCCACGTACACACGGTCGTTTTTTTGTGATGAAATAAAATGACGCTTTTCATCATGAAAAAAAAACCGTCATCATAAAAAACGACGTTGCCCACACACCATAGTTTTCTGAAAATGCTCTAGCAAAGCGCGGTTACGTACAACACGTACGACGGCACTCTGTTCCATTCAAGCTCCCATCTCATAACTTGCTTCTGAGCATGCGCGGGTTTAAAACGTTATTTAAAACGTTGTTTTAGCCCAAACACGATAATTTTTAATGACACAAAAAACAACATTTTGAAAAACAACATAAAAAATTGAAGCATGTTCGAATTTTTTTTGGTCGTTTTTTTTAAGACAAAAAATGATGTGAAGCCCACACACGATCATTTTAAATTACGTTTTTAAAAACGTTGTTTTATTTCATCACAAAAAATGACCATGTGTACTCAGCATTAGTGTTCGAACTCTCAATAGCTCAATGTTCTAGAAATGTAACTCCTATTTGTGCAGCATTAGAGCTCAATAATATGCTTATGGTCTCATCCTTGTTTGTCAGAATGTGAAGTAAACTATCTCATTCTGTTTGTGTAGGGCAGGGATCCTCAAAATACGGACCTCCAGCTGTTGTAGAACTACACATCCCATGAGGCATTGTAACACACTGACATTCACAGACATGACTAGGCATGATGGGAATTGTAGTTCCTGAACAACTGGAGGGCCGTAGTTTGAAGACCCATGGTGAAGGGCATTACAATGTAATGTAATTGTTTAGCTAACAATTATTTTTTTTAATCATATAGTAAACTTTAAAAATAAAAAATAAAAAAAAGATTAGCCCTAATCTGCACAATTGCTTAAGACAATTTATTTATTTTTTGCAGGAGGCTGGAATAAAGCTATAGCCTTTAACACAACATATTTTACAGTTGTACAAGTACCACCTACATATGATTATAAACTGTAAAATTCAATTAGTGTTGATCCGGTTTTGTAGTTTACCAAATTTAGGTAATAAGGTGTGTGTGTTTTAGGTTTCAACAGTTTATCGTAACATGCACAAGGTACAAGTACTAATTATATTGGCATGATTACCTTTGTGCATTCTAACGGTTTTAAACAAAAGTAGATAACACATAAATAGGGAAATTTAATAAAAAAGCAGCTTTATATTAACCACTTGAGATCAGCGCTATAGACGAAATACGTCCGCAGCGCGGCTCTCAAGTGCCAAGTGGCCGTTTAAAAACGGCCTTTTATGTGCATTACCCGCGCGCGCCACTGGGTGGCGCGCGGCGGGTAAAAACTGTCCCGGCGCATCGCCGAAGACCCGATGCGTGTACCTGGCGGCCGCGATGTCCGCCGGGTACACGCGATCGTCGGTGACACGGCAGGTGACAGCAGGGACGTGGAGCTCTGTGTGTAAACACAGAGCTCCACGTGCTGTCAGAGGAGAGGAGACCGATCTGTGTCTCTTGTACATAGAGACACAGCATCGGTCCCCTCCCCCAGTCACCCCCCTCCCCCCACACAGTTATAACACACCCAGGCTACACAGTTAACCCCTTCCTCACCCCCTAGTGTTAACCCCTTCACTGCCAGTCACATTTATACAGTAATTCGTGCATTTTTATAGCACTGATCGCTGTATAAATGTGAATGGCGCCAAATTTGTGTCAAAAGTGTCCGATACGTCCGCCGCAATATCCCAGTCCCAATAAAAATCGCAGATCGCCGCCATTACTAGTAAAAAAAAAAAAATAATAAAAAAAATCATAATTCTGTTCCCCATTTTGTAGGCGCTATAACTTTTGCGCAAACCAGTCGCTTATTGCGATTTTTTTTTTTTTTTATACAAAAATACGTCGAAAAATACGTATCAGCCTTAACTGAGAAAAAAAATAGTTTTTTAAAAAAAAATTGGGATATTTATTATAGCAACAAGTAAAAAAAATATATATTTTTTTTAAATTGTTGCTCTTTTTTTGTTTATAGCGCAAAAAATAAAAACCGCAGAGGTGATCAAATACCACCAAAAGAAAGCTCTATTTGTGGGGAAAAAAGGACGCCAATTTTGTTTGGGAGCCAGGTCGCACGACCGCGCAATTGTCAGTTAAAGCGACGCAGTGCCGGACGCTGAGATTTCGCCTGGGAACGAAGGGGGTTTATGTGCCCAGTAAGCAAGTGGTTAACAAACATTTAAATCAATAAATAAGCAACATGCCATCACTTTAATAGTCTTAAGCCCTGTACACACGGCCAGGAATCTCGTCAGGAAAAAAACATTGGTTTTCCTGACGAGATTCCTTGCAAGCTTTCTTTGCTCGCTGAGTGTACACACGGGCCATTCAAAAGAACCGCCGTTCTTTTGAATGGCAAGATCGCGGTGACATCATCGACTACCACATTCAATGCCGTCGCCGCCATCTTGTACGAGGCCTTATAGCTGTTTCATAAGAACTATCACCAAACCTGGATTTGCATGTGTTGATATATCTCAGTTATTTTCATTTAATGTTGATATATACCTCTGAACAGCATTAGAACGTATAAAACTTGATTTTTTTATGTAATTTTGGCATATATATCCTACACTTTAATATTTTGTATTAATAAAATATATTTTACTTATAATTAATTGTGTATTCTGCTCAACTTGATACCATGATAGTCCATCCCAATTGTCCTTTTTCCCTTTGTGGTAACCTATTGGGGACATGTTCCCATGTCCCAATTTTCTCAAATCATTTTTGATGATGGTACCCTTTACCCCCATATATCTGCAACTACTATGAGGCTTAAAAACGTTGGTGTCAAGATTGCCAGCTGAAGGAAAGTGATTTGTAACACAGTACACCAACCCAATACTGTACCACTAGTTTAGCTTAGGGAAAGGAAGTGACCGCTTCAGGTGGGTATGTTGAACAATCAGCAACTGTTCAGGAAATCAAGGGTGCCGGCAATGCACAAAGCAATTAGTTGAGGAAAAAAGAATGGACAGCCGCACTCCAAAAAACCATAAGGTTGTCTTTAATATAAAAATGGAAAAATGCACTACAAAAACAAGCAGAAAATGGGAATAACAGCCTACGCGTTTCACACTACAAATCAGTGCTTAATCATGGCTATATTAAAGACAACCTTATGTTTTTTTGGAGTGCGGCTGTCCATCCAGTTCCTCAACTAATCACTAGTTTAGCTTGCAGCAGTTACAATCACTTCTTAGTGACAAATCACCAGTGACTCTAGCAATAAATTGATCACTGTTCACAATAAACAGATCACTGGTAATTACTTGAATTTGCAATTTGTAGCATTAATCAGCTTCTGCTACAAAACTGCCTGTCTGACATCAGGCACCATTTTAATTGCAGTGTTAATATGTTTTCACATATATAATATGACATGCCTTATGTCTGCTCAGTAAAGGAAACATAAATAAAAAATCAGTGCCAGGCAAAATGTATGGTCTTTCAAAATTTGGTGGTATATTCCTGTTTTTTTCCTGTACCTCTTGGTGTTTTCCCAAAGTGCCCTCTATATTTCTTTTCATTATTGAATACCTGTACTGTTGAACTCTTCTGATCCCAGCATT
Source organism: Rana temporaria (assembly GCF_905171775.1). Taxonomy (NCBI): domain Eukaryota; kingdom Metazoa; phylum Chordata; class Amphibia; order Anura; family Ranidae; genus Rana; species Rana temporaria. Next base: position 256,503,824 of record NC_053492.1, on the reverse strand, counting down.
GGAATGTGAAATGCAATCTGAATCTGTAATCTGGATCTGCTGGGGGACAGGATCCCAACACTAGTTGCTGTTGGCTATTGAATGACTACTTGGATTATTATAGAGAATTAGATCCATTTAATAATCATTTTGACTGTGATTTTTTTATGCTCCATTATTGAGAGCTGATCCACTGTGTAGTGGGATTCTTAAATTCTTGCAGGCTTTCAGCATATCAACAATGTGTTTGCTCATAGAAAGCAGTTTGATTTTTGTGTATCATTGAAATAAAATTAAAAAAAATATTTATTTTACTGTATAAACACAAGTATTATGCTGCCCATCCTTTGTGACTGTGCAAAGAAGGAGAAATCCCACATTGACATAAACAACACTAATTAATTGTTGCTGGAGGGGTTAAGATAAAAATATATTTTACAATTTATACTGACCTCCATTTAAGTCAGTGTGGAATTGTTCTTCTTTTTACAGGCACAGTAACTACTCCGTGGAGGAAATGTAGTAAGTGTAACAACAAAATGTAGAAAATTAATTCAGTGGAGTTCTGTTTTATTTTTTTTAATCTTTATTTTATTTTTCACTTGATTCCTAATGATGAAACATTTCTGTTTAATACACAGAGAAAGTTTAACATAAAGTATGTGTAAACATAATGCCTAAAATCTCATATAAGCTTTAACCATTAGTTGCTTTAAATATTAGTTACATTTCAAATTTCAGTTTACATTTTTTTTGTAATCTACAGCTTTTGGTAAAATAATTCCTGGTAATCCATGAAGCTCCTTCTTTGGAAATGTCGTATTATATTGTGACAAGTTTCTTGCCACCATCTCCCAATTCTGCTCCTGTGTTGTCACTTTGTCACACAGGCATTTCATGGAAACTACAAGAAGCCATTTAAACACCTAGGCCTAGATTCAGGTATGGCCGATCTACGTTGCGCGGGCGTAGCGTACCGTATTTACACTACGCCACCGCAACTTAGAGAGGCAAGTGCTGTATTCACAAAGCACTTGCCTCCTAAGTTACGGCGGCGTATCGTAAATGGGCCGGCGTAATTCAAAGTAGGCTGTAGGGGGCATGTTGTATTTAAATGAGGCTTGACCCCATGTAGATGCATGGCCGAATGAACGGCGCATGTGCGCACATGCTCAGTATCACGTCGTATTTACGCCCAAAGATACGTCGGCTCAATGCCTGTGACGTGAACGTAATTTACGCACAGCCCTATTCGCGTACGACTTACGCAAACGACGTAAAAAGATACGCTTGTTCCGACGTCCATACTTTGCATGGGATGCGCCACCTAGAGACCAGCTTTATCTTTACGCCGGCGTATCTCTAACGTAAACGGCGTAACTAATTGCGACGGGCGCATGTACGTTCGTGAATTGGCGTATCTAGACATTTGCATATTTTCCGCTGAACTCAATGGAAGCGCCACCTAGCGGCCAGCGTAAATATGCAACCTAAGATACGACGGCGTAGGAGACTTACGCCGCTCGTATCTTAGCCTAATTTAAGCGTATCTGGTTTCCAGAATATGCTTAAATTTACAACAGCGCAGATTCGGACTTAAGACGCCGTATCTACTGATACGCCAACGTAAGTCTCTGAGAATCTGGCCCACATTAAACAGCAATGGTCACTTGAGCTGATTTAATCTGGAGCAGCTGTGCATGGTAACGAATACGCTTCTAACTTTCATTTTCAAAGCCTAAATGAACAAGCTGAAGTAGGGAGCTAATTGATTGCTATGTGCAACAGTTTCAGGTTGTGTCATCCCCAGTTTTAGTAAATGTTTCCCCCATTGTGTGTTTACAGTAAAATTAAAACAGGTGTTTTTAATGGAAGTTTAGAAACAAATGTCAATGTAAACAAACACAGAGCTTTCAAATGCATGATCATGTAGTATGAGTTTGGTCTAGCAAGTTAGAAAGCCAGTTTTACATTATCAACACATAAGTCTGAATGGGTCTTAAAATGCTTAAAAGGTCAGAAATAAGGCAGACAGACACCCATCCTTGTATATATTGTGTTAATACTTATGCAGGCTCCAACTTCCTCCTTCAAACCCTTTTTGATTTTTTTGACCAAACTGACTCTGTCACAGATTGGCCTATATGCCCCTGTTCTACTAGTACTACATCTTTGGGCTTTATATTTAGTTTACTGTTGGTGTTTTCATATCTTTAGCCCTTGAAATGCATTTTCTAACCTGTAAAAGAGCAAAGATTGCATATTTACAGGAATAAGAGCATACCAAATAAGAATCAATTTTAATAATAACATTTTGGTTTGTAACTGTGAGATGTAATTACTTTTTACATTGCAGAATATATACACATGCCTGAACTGAAATAGGACAGTATGTGATCACATATATTAAAACAAGACACATTAATTAATTACACTAAAGTATTTTATTTTGCAAAGTACATTTAAAATAAATTACAAGCAAATTTGCTCCATCCCTTTTTTTTAGTGAGTACAGCTTATGGCATTTTTGGCATGCTTATGTACAAAATAAAGTTGCACTTTGTATCCTTATTCTGAGCCATAAAGTTAGATGTTTAAAAACAAATAGTTGTCTGAGGCAGCAAGGATGGGAAATAATTTCTAGCAAATGCAGTGTATGACATCGAGCTTAATGAAAATCCACCCTGGTATATAAAGCTTGTGCTCGGATATGACAGTTATTGCGTGAATTATGTTGATGCAACAATTTTCATGTGCAAGTAATATCAGCATAAATTTGAAGCATCGCAAAGTAAAAACTTAAAAGTGAGCTGCTATGGGTCAAAGGATGTAAATGCTTGTCAAACTATGTCATTTCATTGGCCACTGTATTATTCAGCCATTTCCAGGCAATGATAGTGATGATGACCTCAATAAGAGCAGGCATATTTTACATTTTCCCCATGAGGCTTTTTGATGCATTTATTTCAAAGCTTTTCAGATGTGCTTCCTATTATTTATATAATAAGTTATGGGGTCATTTCATGGCTCTAGACAAAATGGAAAGCTTGCATGTCAGTAACTACCACTGAATGTTATTTAAATTTGAAATACAATGTGATAAAACTATATAAGATCATATTGTTAAAGCGGGGTTCACCCAAAAAAAAAATTCTAACATTACATTGAGCCGAGTTGTGAGAATGTGAGGCTACGGCAGTATGCTGAGCCTGCATGGGATAGAGCAGAGGGAGAAGTGGGCTGCCGCGCTCTGGGGTAGTAACAGCCTCTGATTGGTCAGCTGCGGCAGCCCCCTTCCCTGATAGGTCCGTTCGCGTGAGGTAAAACCCGCACTGGACGAGCCTATATAAGGGAGAGGCTGAGGCGATTTGCTCAGTCACATCTCCTGACAAGCAGCATCGCCCGCCTCTCCTTCTCTCTCAGGATGAAGCGCGCTGTGCAGGACAGCCGTGAGGAGCTCTTATGTAGACTCCTAGAGAAGGCGGAGAGCAGGGGAGGTGAAGAGTGGCTGAAGCGTTGCCTGTCTGAGGAGAGTGGCTCTGTTTTATCTGTCAGCCCAGCTGCAGTACCAGAGATGAGCGTGGGCGCCCCCAGGAAACAGCCTGGAAGAAAAAAGAAATGTAAGACCAATAATTTAGCTCCTCAAGCTGAGGGAGCTGCAACAAGAGGTGCTTCTTGCCAGCAAGGGAGCAGCGCTGCCTCTTCCCCCCCTCCTGGGGACTTGGGTGAGCATGTTTTACCTGAAGTTGTTTTCAGTAATGTTAACCAGTTATCTGCATTTGCTAGTCTAATTGAATCTTTGTCTGTCATTGTGCAGCAGTTCAAAGGTATACATGATGCGGATTTTACCTCACAAAATGTAAATATGTATGTGCAACCAGGTGAGAGTCTGAGTACTCAGGCATGCACAGTAAGTCAGAGTGCACAGGAGACTGGTGCTGGAAATAGCGATAATGCTATTGATATGGAGGAGGTTGGTGTGGTGTGGCATGAGGCTGGTCATCCCTCTCTGCTAAATAAGGATGTTACTGTCAGATCGAGTGTGAGGTGTCCTGCTGTTAATAATACTTTACCCCTCAGATCCTCGGCTGCTATGGTCAGCGAGTCTTCCTTTAAGGAACCCCTCCCTTGCAGTTTATCCCCGCTGGGTTTTCATCTGTCTAAGTCAGTCAAAGAAAAAATTTGGAGGGGTGAATATCTCGATATATTATCACTTCTCCCTGCTTCTAAGGAGTTTTTGGCTAAATCTGACAGGCAGTCCAGCGAAAGAACAGAGGAAGATAGGAGGAGAGCGGTTCCTAAGACATTTCAAAACTGGCTGCAAGCGTTCTGTATTTATTCAGCAGTTATGGGAGAACGCTTCCCGGGGAAGTGCTCAGGTTTATTCCAACACCTGGATATTATTGCGGAGGCCTTTCGCCACTTTGGCGGCTCCGCATGGTTCTCATATGACGAGAATTTCCGTCAAAAACTAGCTGTGCACCCATCGCTGCATTGGGGGGGCTAAGGACGTTGGTTTATGGTTAAACCTTATGCTGCCACTTAGGCCCCAGTTCACCCCTCGCCCCGCTTCAAATGGTCAGAGTCCAGTCAGGAAGGGTGTATGCTTTGCATTCAATGAGGGTCAATGTAAATTCTTATTGAATTGTAGATACAAACATGAGTGTTCTTATTGTGGCGGTACTCACGCGGCGAGCAGATGTTTTCGTAAAGCTGCCGCTAGTTCCTCTCATTCAGGACCCAAGGACACACATGGGAAAGGCCCCGACTCCGGTGAGCCTGGCAAGAATGCGCCCATGGCTCGAGCGCTATCCAGACCACAGGATGGCGGCTCTGCTAACTGAAGGTTTTGCCAATGGTTTCTTAGTGCCATCCTTTACTGGTTCAGGGTGTACACCAGTTAAAAATTTACTATCGGTATCCATGCACTCTAACTTAGTGCTTGAGAAAATTTGCAAAGAATTGTCTGAGGGTAGGGTGGCTGGCCCCTTTAATGACCCGCCATTCTCTAATTTCCGGTTGTCCCCTTTGGGCATCGTACCCAAGAAAGAGCTGGGTGCGTTCAGACTGATCCACCACCTATCTTACCCACCGCATTCGTCACTCAATGACGAAGTTGCCTCTGTGGAGGCTCCAGTCTGCTACGCCTCATTTGATGAGGCTTTGTGTCTTTTGAGGCAAGCAGGGCAAGGGGCTGTGCTAGCAAAGGCTGATATTAAGTCGGCTTTCCGCCTTCTTCCCGTGCATCCACAAGGCTTCAATTCTTTGGGTTTTCAATTTTTGATTAAATATTATTTTGATAAATGCATGCCAATGGGGTTTTCTATGTCATGCTTTTATTTCGAGGCTTTTTCCTCCTTCTTACATTGGGTCGTGTCAGTCGTTATCCCTCAAGGCCTTATCCTACATTATCTAGATGACTTCTTGTTTTTAGGTCCCCGGGGGTCATCAGTGTGTATGGAAGCTTTACAGGTTTTCTTTGACGTTTGTCATGACTTTGGCGTGCCTCTGGCCCAGGAGAAAACAGTTTTTCCCACGACAGTTATTGAATTTTTGGGGATCACGGTTGACTCCGAGCGAATGGAATTCAGATTACCACAACAGAAGATACATAAAATGAAGTCTATGATTGCAACCTTTCTTGTCAGTAAGAAGGTGTGCTTAAAGGAGGCACAATCTTTGCTGGGTCTTTTTGCTTTTGCAGCCAGAGTCATCCCTATGGCGAGGGTATTTTCGCGCAGGTTCTCGTTAGCCATAAAAGGTATGGTGAACCCTTACGCTCATTTCCGAATTTCAAAAAGCATCAAGGATGATCTAAGAATTTGGGATGCTTTTTTAAATGAGTTTAATGGTTCCTCGGCCTGGCAAATGGACTTTATTAATAGTTCTCAGTTGGAATTCTTCACCGATGCAGCTGGCTCTGCTGGGTTTGGGGCTTTCTTGGATGGGCGCTGGTGCGCCCAGTCCTGGCACCCTGATTGGCTCCAGAAGGAGATACTTCAAAATCTAGTTCTGTTGGAGCTCTTTCCAGTGATTGTGTCAGTGGTTGTGTGGGAAGACATCTTTAGGAATCATAGAATCTTAGTTCATACGGATAATAAAGGTGTCTTTTTTGCCATCAATACTCTGTCCTCTAAGTCTGATCCCGTTCTGAGGTTATTGCGTTTCCTTGTACTTCATTGTATGAACTGTAATATATGGTTGAGAGCTGAGCATATTGCAGGTAAAGAAATAACATAGCAGATTCTTTATCTCGTTCACAGTTCAAGAGATTCCGAGAGTTGGCGCCATCAGCGGATCAACATGGCACCCCTTGCCCAGACTTCCTCTGGGGCTTAATTTGGGAATAATATTCCGGAATCTCAAGGCTTCAGTAGCGGAAAACACCTGGAGGGATTATAGGCTTTCATGGCACAAATGGTGCTCTTTCTGTCAACCATTGGGTTTGGATCCACTAGATGTGTCTTCTTACGTGGCTTTGTCTTTTTTGTCCTTTCTCATTCAGTCTAATCTGTCCCCGGCTTCCATAGGTAAAATATTGGCTGGAGTTTCTTTTTTCCTTAAGTTTGCAGGCCTTCCTGCTCTTACCTCTTTCTTTCAGGTCACTCAGGTTTTGAAGGGCCTCAAAAAGTCTAGGCCCTCTTTAGATAATAGGCGTCCCATATCTATCCCCATTTTGATCGATCTTCTTCAGATCCTTCAAGATGTCTGCTCATCCAATTTCGAATCTTTGCTTTTTAAGGCTGCTTTCTCTATAGCATTCTTTGGAGCCCTTCGGTTAGGTGAGTTTACTGCAGCAAATAGAAACGCTTTTTCATTTCTCCGTTTTTCTCATGTTCAGTTTGACGTCGGTTCTGTCCGTCTGTTTTTGTCCAGATCAAAGTCCTCTCAGGTTGGCCAGTGGTTTTCTTTATCCAGTTCTCCTAATGAGGCTATCTGTCCCGTGTTTCATGTTCGTAATTATCTTTTGGTCAGACCATTGAGTAACGATTCCTTTTTTATTCATGAAGACTTGTCCTCTCTAACTAGGTACCAGTTCTCAGCTGTTTTGGCCTCCTGTTTGAAGCGCTTGAATTTATCTGGGTACCAATTTTCTTCCCATTCTTTCCGAATTGGCGCTGCCACCACAGCTGATTCTATAGGTTTTTCAGAGAGTAAGGTTAAAAAAGTGGGCAGGTGGGGCAGCAATAGATATAAGTTATATGTTCGTCCCAGTCTTCTAACTTTATGATTCTCTTTCAGATTTATCCAGGAATATCGCTTGGGTCATAGGTCACTCCTACGTGTTCTGGGCTTACAAGCACTCCGGATCCAGATCATACTCTGCTAACCTGGGGCTTGATCCTGATTTATTTTTAATTTTATGGTCAGGTGTTAGAGGTATGCGGTGGCGCAATTTAAAAGACCACCTAGCTTATTTGTCTTCTGTCTGGCCTCAACCCCAAGTGATAGTTATCCACGTGGGGGCTAATGACTTGGGTAAATTCAACACATGGGACTTGTTATGTGAAATTAAAAGGGATCTCTATTCCATAACTCAAATGTTCCCAGGTTCAGTGTTAGTATATTCTGAGATGGTTCCCAGGCTGTTATGGTCGCCGCACGGCACCCTTTTCTACGTGGATAGAATCCGCAGACGGCTAAATAGGACGATTCATAGTTTTATGCCTTCAATTGGTGGCTCTTCCTTTCGTCATTCCGAGTTAGAGGGTTTTTTGCCTGGGTTGTTTCGGGTTGACCTAATTCATCTGTCAGGCATTGGCCTGGACATTTTTAATATGGGTATCCAGTCCATGATCGAATCAGCCACGGTGGTGGGGGGGCCTCGGCCAACAGCTTCGCGGTTGGCCCCGGCCGGTGGGGAGTAGTCGTCCAGCTTTTGCTGGATGGACAGAAATTAATTTGATTTTAAAGTTTTAAGTTTAGCCAATTTGGCCTTTTGTAATTTAATTTATTTATTGAGAAAATTTTTGTAACCCCGCCCCCACATTTTATGGATGACACCGTGGCCAATTTTACCAAAGTTAAATAAAAATGTTGTATCAAATTGTTGTTTGGTCTCCTTATTCAATACCTCTGTACTAGCCCATGTGAGGCTACGGCAGTATGCTGAGCCTGCATGGGATAGAGCAGAGGGAGAAGTGGGCTGCCGCGCTCTGGGGTAGTAACAGCCTCTGATTGGTCAGCTGCGGCAGCCCCCTTCCCTGATAGGTCCGTTCGCGTGAGGTAAAACCCGCACTGGACGAGCCTATATAAGGGAGAGGCTGAGGCGATTTGCTCAGTCACATCTCCTGACAAGCAGCATCGCCCGCCCGCCCACCCTTACCTGTCAGTTTGTCATAATAAGTCATGGGGTCGTCTGTATGGGGGGAGTAGTCGTCCAGCTTCTGCTGGATGGACAGAAATTAATTTGATTTTAAAGTTTTAAGTTTAGCCAATTTGGCCTTTTGTAATTTAATTTATTTATTGAGAAAATTTTTGTAACCCCGCCCCCACATTTTATGGATGACACCGTGGCCAATTTTACCAAAGTTAAATAAAAATGTTGTATCAAATTGTTGTTTGGTCTCCTTATTCAATACCTCTGTACTAGCCCATGACATTATGCTGTTTTTTTTTATTTCCTTGCCGTACAAACCGTTTTATCTATATTTTTACCGCGACTTCCTGGGTATGTAATCTGCGGGACTGGGCATTCTTATTCACATGCTAATTGATGACATGCTTCCCACCGGCGCATACAGCGCGTCACGAGTTGCCGAAAGAAGCCGGACTGCGAGTCAGCTCTATGCGGCTTCTTTCGGCAACTCGTGGGTGGGAAGCATGTCAATCAATTAGCATGTGAATAGGAACGCCCAGTCCCCCAGATTACATACACGGAAGCCGCGGTGAAAATATAGATAAAACGGTTTGTACGGCAAGGGAATAAAAAAAAACAGCATAATGTCATTCTCACAACTCGGCTCAATGTAATGTTAGACTTTTTTTTTGGGTGAACCCCCGCTTTAACTAAGCTGAACAATAATTCTCTTTGAATAGTGAATAATAAGACTTATACAGTCACTCCCTAAATTATTTCTCTAACTTTACTTCTGATTACATGAGAGCCTGTACACACAGTAAAGAAATATACTTCCAATTATCATTATGTTCTTTTCATTGTGATAGACATCTCGCAATTCACTTCAAAATGAACAAATAATGATAAACTGTGGAGGTTGCTGTGAATGAATTGATTACTTTAAATCTGCAGCCTTTACTTTTATGTGTATTTGAATTCATACTGTACGTTTGTTTTACCATTTAGCATGGGTACATTAAGGCAAGATCATGTGTGTCCAGTCCTTTCTGTAAAAGCAAGAAATATATATATATATATATATATATATATATATATATATATATATATATATATATATATATATGGAAGTAAGAAAGAAGAATTTGTCAACACCACAAGCCCCAGCTTACCAAATTGAATTTGTTTTAAATTGATCATAATTACACAACAAATATCAATAGATTTGTGGCATACAGGCTGTATAGATAAAGCAGTAATTAAAAAATGTAATAAAATGTATCTGCTGCAAATTTAAGAAGAAAAATGGCATGTATTCCAGTCTACCACTCATTAGATGTGGTAACTGCATCAGTTTTTTTTTTTTCAATTATATTCAACTAGTGATTCTGTCAGTAACACACATCCTGTTCTATGGTGGAAGAGCAGCATTGTCACCCAAAGATAAAACTACTGAAACCTCCCACTCTCCTATTCTTCATAACATGGAAGGGGGGTTTGTAGTCTTCAGAGTTAACTGGGAATGATATAACTGATAAGACTGCAGAACAGGCAGAGAGCATATAAACCTATCATCTGACAAGATTTTTTACAGGTTAACATTTTTTTTTCTGCCAATTATCCAAGTGCAAGTATAAAACAGAGGAGAGACAAGGCAAAAAGTGAGGTGATTCTTACAGAAATCAAGCACTGGACGGTGATGGGCTGGTACTGACAATGCATATTTTCTGCATTTATGACTTTATGTATACAGTTTAATATAAGAATATATGGTTCGTAATAGGGAAATGTTGCTAGTTGAAATCTTCTTTTTTACTCTTCCATCACCATGAACTGAGGAAAAAGATTTTGTCCTGTATTTTACCATCATAAAGTGTCGGTTATTATGTGATTTATTGTAAGCTAAATGAGAGAGAATTTTTTTTTCCTATCAACTTGATTAATTGTAGAATATGTATATGAGCTTAATTAAGGTTGCATTTATTGTGCAATCACAGTACATTTGATATATGTCCTTAGAATGAGAGATTTATTTTCTTCATTTTTAATGAATGCATAATACAGTATTTTCTATGATAAAACTGCTACAGCCATCACATTGTTTTATATGCTTCAATAAATGACTTGGATATTTTACCATACTTGTATCTTTAGTTTCCTTTGCATATATACTGTACTTCTTTATAATGCATTGCCTCTGTATGCAGTAAACAATGAACGTCGTAATTATTCAAGTAATGCATACAACATGTTGAAAAATAGAAATGCGTTAACTAGCCCTTAAATATAGTGACAGTAGGCCAATAAAAACTATTGGTTTTGTCCAGGGCAGGAAATATATTTGTCCCAGATTTAGACTGTTTGCTGACTAATTTTCTTTTCCTTGATTTAGTGGTGTGAAATATTAATCAACAGCAAGCAAATGACAAAAACACAAAAGTGCTGCGATCCAGCCGAGGACCACCATAGGGAATTGCTTTTACTGCAGCAGCAGAAATATCAGAAACAAACTAGGACAATTATGAAGCAGTTTGTGGAGAGACAACTGGCTAATGACAAGAGTGGTTCAAGCAATACACTGTCTTTCCCCATACTCTTATAAATGCCAGTGGATGATCTACCTGATGTGTTTTTGACCATTTTGAAAGGAATGCTGAATGGGGAAGTTGCCCTAAAGAACAGTGGGCCCACTATTATTTGTAGAGTTCGAAGGGGCCTACTATGACCAAAATCCTGAGGAAGCAAGGGACTATACTAGTCTGAAAGGGTAAATATGGACATGACTTGATATAACCCTGGCTGTTTAGGTGCAGAACGTTCATAACTGAATTTTATTTTTTTACTGATGAACATATTGCAGCAACAAATGCCCAGATGTACATGAGCCTATGCACTGATTTTCTAAGAGACAAGCATCAGTGGCTATTCTCAGCAGTCACATGCACTGCAATAATGTGAAAAAGGAAACATTTATGCAAAATATGTATTAATGGTAACAATGTTGTTGTATTGCTAAATGTAGTTAGCCTGGTAACATTGGTAAAAGCAGAATCAATGGCTATAGACCTCTCGTAGGTAATCTGTGTCATTAGGTAGATCTATTTTCCAACCAGCTCCTTGTTGCAAATGTTGGAAGAGATTTTCCAAAATTTCGGACAACTTTGGGATTGCTAAGACCCATCTTCATTAATTAGGATACAAGGATTCCATTGCTGTGTTAGTAGGGGAAGCAACAGGACCTTGGGAGGATCCTGCATCATGAAAAAAGGTTCAAAAGCCTTTTTAGTTTTCCAATTTGAAGGTACACAGAGAAACGTGTAGCACTGAACAATTAAAGGACAGCATTTTAATTAGGGGCTTGGAGTATGTGGGATAAGTAGATGGAAAACTGGTCAGCCAGAGAAGGAGTTTGCTCTCTCATACATCACGGAAAATAAACTATTATACTGGGTATCATAAATGGCAGGGGAAACCACTGAGTAGCTGGTGGTACCTGACAAAATAGTAATTCCAGAATTGGCCCATGGGCACATCCTAGGAGAGCATTTGGGAGCAGAGATAACCTGAGGCAGAATAGTGAAGAGGTTATAATGGACTGGGGTATTTTAGAAAACATAAAAATACTTTTCATCCTGCCCTGTGTGTCAGATATCTGCATCAATGGCACATTTCTACGGCCCGTTGATCTCCGCTGAGCCGGCAGATGACAGCTCCATCTCTGCTCACTGAGCCTGTCAGAGCCCCACTGATTTCTATGGGGAAATCGGACAAAAACGGACAGCATGTCCATTTTCATCAAATCTCATCCGATCCGCCATACGTCTGTCTTAAGCGGTTCGGATGGCAGGCGGGTGTTAGCGGATACATCTCTACTGACAACCGCCTGCCCATATAAGTCAATGGGTGGCCCACTCAGATCTGCCTGAAAAATGGACAGGCGAATCCAAACAGGCTTATCGTGTGAAAAAGGCCTTAAGTATACTATTAAAAACATTTTATTATATACCAGTAGATCTTGCCAGGAATCTTTTCAGCTGACAATTTCATGTGCACTCTTTTTAGTAACATTAAGTGAGCATTGTCACCCCATGTGTTACTGGCAGATCACCAAGTTAAAAGGAAGGGAAAATCCTGAAAAAATTAAAAGGAATGCAGCCACCACATCAAAAAAATGGTAAGTTAACCACTTCCGGACAACTGCACAATTATATATGAAACAAAATATCAAAACCATAGAACAAAAGTCCAAATGATAAACAGCGCTAAATAAATTGGATGGAGTCCAAATCCTCATAAAAATCCAAAGAGAGAAGTAAGAGTTCTAGGGTGATAAGTGATCCTAGGACAGATATTGTAGTGCACCCTACACCAATTCCCAGTCTTCACCTCGAGCGTGGGTCACACTCCCCCTCCGGGGTTCAAACTCACCACAAGAAAAATCAGATAGAGCCTTGAATAGCAATTCCTCTTACTCAAACTTCCATCTCTCCAGGGACAGCAGGGGTTAATTTCAATCAGGGCACATAGAAAACAAAGGTACTGAAATAGTGTAATCCTGTTTTGTTAAATGCCCCCCTAAAAAATACAATCCTGCTTCAAATGCACGTACAAAAGCAACACTTGTCAAGAACATGTAAGGTATTAATAAATGGTTCACCACTATCCTCCGGACACAGGGGCCGCGCGCATGCTGAACAGCACTATGCAGATGAGACCTGTCTGGTCGGCGGTGGAACACAGTGGAACGCAATTTCCTTCCTGGTTACGCTGTTGTAGCCACTCCCTGACGCGTTTCGTCACTTCTGACTTCAACAGAGGGCGTGGCTACACGGCGCAATCACTGTCTATTTATACTCCCTCCACCACGGCAATTCAATGTGACAGTCCCGTCCTCCTAGTCTAGATTTTTAAGGGTAAAAGTTTGTCGCCATTCCACGAGCGGATGCAATTTTGAAGCGTGACATGTTGGGCATCAATTTACTCGGCGTAATATTATCTTTCACAATATAAAAAAAAGGGGCTAACTTTACTGTTGTCTTATCTTTTAATTCAAAGAGTATTTTTTCCCAAAAAAATGCGCTTGTAAGACCGCTGCGCAAATACGGTGTAACATAAAGTATTGCAATATTTTATTGTCTAGGGTGTTAAAAAAAAAGTAAAATGTTTGGGGGTTCTAAGTAATTTTCTAGCAAAAAAAAAATTGTTTTTAACTTGTAACAACAAATCTCAGAAAGAGGATTGGTCCTTAATGGTTAAACTATTAAATCGTTTTGCTCCTGGGTTAAGACATAATGTAGTTTGATTTACCCTAATTGTAAATGTATGACTAACCAATAAGTTGATCTTTTTACAATTGCTGAAAAAATGTGGGTCATACTTTATTGCTGATGCATTATTAGGACTGTTTACAAAAATTATAAATGTTTCTTTTTTGAATTGGTAAGATGGGCAAATTGTTATAAATGCCCATATGTGCGTTCACAGTTGAAATCTTTTTGACTAAATAACAGGTTTTAAAGCCTTAAATGGTTTCACATTTCTATAAACTATACTTAGAGCATAACATGAATATTTTAAGAAGCTTAGTTTTCATTTAAATATATTTGCTGAGGATATGCTGGCAGGAGCTCAAGACGCAGTGTAATACCATCAAAGTTGGCAGTCCAAAACTCAATTTAAGAAAAAGCAGATAATATGGACTGGCAGCATTAAAGCAAATAAAGTCAATTAACTGCTTTTTTTTTTAATTTGTTTTCTGCGGCCTAAATTTGCAATGGTTGGATAAACCTGAAAGATTAATGGAGAAAGAAATTAACTGAAAAGATGAATTAAAGTACATTTAAGGGAAGATGTGTATTTATTGTGTACTCAGCAGTATTTAAGAAAACATTCCATAAGTACCTTGTGGTAGTAAATCAGAATCAATTGGAGTTTGCTGATTATTTTTGAAAACATTTCAATGGCCATCAAAATCAACAAAATGACCTGCAAACCCTTTGCAAGCAGTCCAGAGTCTCTCTATAAATGTTTTTAGACCCAGTGGACCAAATCCAAACCCAACACTGTAGCTACATTAACTGCAGGTGCCTAAAATACATTCAATGGAACCGATTCCCCATAACAAATACTTTATTTTAGAACTAAAAAAAAAAAACTAAAACACCCCCTAAAAACAACACACACTACAAGAATCCATGGATATTGAATTATTTATAAGATGTAATTTTTTTTTTTTATTTACAAAGTGCTCAAATATGGTATAGTAAAGTTCTGTACAGGGACTGAGTTACTAAAAGGATCATCCTAAAGTCCACCTCTAAGGCCCCGTACACACGGTCGGTCCATTCGATGAGAACAGTCTGAAGGACCGTTTTCGTCGGTTAACCGATGAAGCAGACTGATGGTCTGATGTGCCTACACACCATCAGTTAAAAAAAGCGATCGAGTCCAACGAGGTGACGTAAAACACGACGTGCAGAGAAAAATGAAGTTCAATGCTTCCAAGCATGCGTCGACTTGATTCTGAGCATGCGCGGGTTTTGAACCGATGCTTTTGCGCACTAACCATCGTGTTTGACCTATCGGTTAGGCATCCATCGGTTGAATTTTAAAGCAAGTTCTACATTTTTGGACCGAAGGATAACTGACCGATGGGGCCCACACACGGTAGGTTTGGACCGATGAAACTGAACTTCAGTCCGTTTTCATCGGTTTTGTCCGATCGTGTGTACAGAGCCTCATATATATATTGAGTGTAATATGTACCAGTATATCTAAATATTTATGAAATAACGTGGGAAGCCATTAATGACTCCTCAAAGTGTCCCAAAGATGTTCAAAAATGTATGCCTTTTTAAATTAAAGACAAACAAATCCAGCAATACTGTATAGTCACTCCTATGTATATTGTCTGAACTTTAATCAATTATTTTTCATGAAAATCAAAGTGTCGGCTGTTATATCACAATGTTGCTATGGAAAGATGGTAAAGAATATCATCCAGCATAATGGGATTATAGTCTCTTATATTGAAAGATACACCTTTTATACAATGCATGGTCACTGAAACTTCAGTATTGCTACAAGGCATTGTTCACAGGAATAGTTACAAGATGCCCTTGGGGCTAATGTCCAAACAAGCCTATGGGTTATTTTTATTTTAAGCATCTATCAAAAACCTTTTGTATTTCGGATTTTACTGGTACCAGAGAGAGACGGTCACACACATATTTTAAAAATATGTATGTATTACAAAATCACAGTAAAAATATTTTTTTAAAACATAGAAAATAGTTTTCTAACGCGGTGAAAGTCATATTAATGAAATGACATCAATTATCTTATTACTGTATGATTCAAGGGGTTGACGCATTTTGCAACATGCTTCCTCAGGACCTCCTTAGCTTAATAGCACAGAAATGCCCTACTCAAGAGAAAAAACATACATAAGCAACAAGCTCTCACTGCTGTCAATCTGCAATCATGACCAGGAAGACTACCCTGCAGTAGAGCAATCTGAAAGTGCACTTGAAGTGCTCATGGAGCGCAGCATGGAAGGGATGACATTGATTGCGGTGCAGAAGATGGTCTATGTGGAGAGCTTTACCCCAGATGACTGCATAATTAGATGCAACTGTTTTAGTCATCAACCATGTGTGTTGCTAAATGTTGTACCTTCATTGAATGTAACCATAGTGCTACACTTAGAGGCCCCTCTTTTCTCTTTTATACTCTGTTGTGACTTGATGCTACTTGTATATCAAGACATCGCTTGCTTATCAAGTCCAAATTTATAAGGAAATTTAGCTTGTCTTGCAAAACACTCTCAAACCAAGTTACTCTCAATCCAAGGTGTTACTGTATTTTGAAAAGACACCCTAAACATACAATGATTAATCACTATTAACAATATGATTATTTACTATTAACCACAATAGTGATTATTCACTATTAATCACACAATATACTTGCTGTCACCAAGAAATGTTATATATTGTTACCTTTTGAATAGTGACACTATAGTGTACAAATATGTAAGCGAATATCCTCAATTCACCTTTAGATGATCCAAATCGAATTGATGTCACATGATATGAAGCCATTTCCAACTACAATAATGGCAAATTCTCTGTACTAAAAAAAATGCACATTAAGGCGCGATTCTTGCACCTAGTATCATGGCAAACTCAGAGTGAAAAATTCACCATATCAGATGGGTCCACCTTTATGTCATCAGTGTAAATGAGGATTTATGGTCATCTGTATGCTTTCCATAGGGGCAGATTTTAAACCCCCATGTTTGGGCACATGGACATGTACCATAACTGCCATGGCATATTGGTTATCACCTTTTTTGCATTAAATATTGGTTATTTATAACCTGAGAACAATACATTTCCCTGGCCTCAATGATGATCTGTACCTTTTTTTTAATAATAGACCAACTTGTTCTTGTTATACTTTTTCACTATGTTTATTATGTGGTTGACATTGATTATTTCCCTTTTTATAAAAATTAAAATTTTTACCAATGTATATAAAAGTGTGTTGCTATTGGTCAGCCCCTTAATGTATTATATTATTGGAGACTGCAGCCACACGGGATTGAATCCCCCATTTTCTGGAGGTAACTTGCTTTGTGTCCCCCTTTTTTTTTTACAAGGCAATTATAGTAAACTCACTTATCTATTAATGAGCAAACAGCAGTGGGAGGTTGACTTGAAATAATTGTTGGGCTTTTTACACTTTTAGATGTAATAAATAGATTATGTGTACATGATATTGATGTGTAACAGTTACTTAAATACTAGTCTGTTCAATGAGAAGTACAGAACAAGGAAAAGCCCTGCAAAACCCATGTGAGAAAATACGCCACAACAACCCTGGGCGGGCTCTATGGTCGACAAATCAAAACCTGCTCTGCATCTCCAAGACCCACTACAAATCGAAAGGAGAACAAAGATTTGCAGTCCAGGGGCCACGGCTGTGCAACGTGTTATCAACGATCATCCGCATGGAAGATAACCATTGCGCCTTCAGGAACAAACTGACGACCAACCTCTTCTGAAGGACAAGGATGACTCTGGATACAAGCGCCTTGAAGCAATTTAGTTTGCATTTGTTAGTGCTATACAAGTTGCTCACTCACTCACTCAGAACAGAAATCAAGCTAGCCTTTGACGTCTAATTTTTTTTTTTTATTAGACCATAAAGCACAGATGCAGAATTGGAACATATTTTAAAGCTATGATGTGTAAATTCTAGGGTCATAGTCGGGACAGGATTATTTGGTGACTTTTTTTATTCCCTTTAGTCTCCCCTTGGGTATACATTTGTGTAGGCACATGACATAACAGGTAAGTACCTAAAGCAATAGTAAGTACCTATGTGTTCAGTGAAATTATTTTAGTTTATTATGTTATTTCTAGATACTTTTTATAATGTCATTTCTGAGGAAGCAGATTTCAGAAACACGTCAAGGACATATCACTATCCACTTGCGAGCATTGTAACAAAACAGGTGAGATGAATGCAATGTGATGAGTGCAGGGCTCAAGTCCTGCGGGAACGCGTGGGAACGGAGGAACTCTGTTCCCTTTGCCGAACTAGAGCAGCCGAGAGCAGCCGAGCCGCCCAAGCCAATCCTTCACTAAGCGGCGATGCCCAGCTCGAGTCACTGTCAGGGGCAGGCGAACCTTAGTAATGCTTTATGTTACTGGCTGCTTCCTGTATATGGATTCATCAGGTATTGTGTGCGGGTATTCCGTCACTTCCTCGATGCCACAATGTTTCCTGGGAGCTTTTGTCATTGTTTCCAGGAGACATTGCGGAGGTCTGCCGCAAGTTATCTCGGGATTTAGAAAGAACTTGCTTATTTCTAAATCCCGCGATAACTTGCGGCAGACCTCCGCAATGTCTCCTGGGAACAATGACAAAAGCTCCCAGGAGACATTGCGGCATCGAGGCATCGAGGAAGTGACAGAATACCCGTACATATGAATTCATATACAGGAAGCGGCCAGTAACATAAAGGATTACTAAGGTACAGTGGATCGAAAAAAAAAACATGCGGTTTAGTAATCATGCATATGAGCGTATCATTTTTTATTTATTTTTTGGTGGGGAGTGGATCTTGAGTGGGAGACCCCACACTTTTTTTCCCAGGACTTGACCCCTGGATGAGTGTACATTACACCAGGGAATTGGTGTAATGTACCAATTGTAGAATACAAGTATACGGTATCTGTGTTGTGCTTCTTGTAACTGCACCCAAATTATGAGCTTGGGTTCATATTAAAATATTGCAAGGGAACCGTACAACCAGTGCCACTGCAAAATTTGTACGAACAAATGAAAGTTAAAAAACAAGTCACAATCATGCAAAATAAATTTAAAGACAAGCTAAGTAAAAATATATACAGGGAATATCACACAACACAAAAATCTGAAGAAAATGTCCTAAAGTTCATTTATCATAAAGAAGATGGTCATCCATGGTGGGGATTTTTTATTTAGGTCTCTGTTGTATGTGTATTTTTTTCTTTTCATTTGTTCTTTACTTTTTGGAGATTACTGACCTTTGATTGCCCATATCAAATTATTTTCTATCAAAATACGTACATAAAATTATTATCTAAAACACAACAGTGAATATAAATGAAATCTCTATTGTTTAGCTCTATTTTAACATCATCGGGTGTTAGTTTAAATAATTTCCCCCCCTTTGACAAATTATAGGGATGCTGTACCAACTCTTACGCACCTCCTCCACAATTTCTGTACCACATTTATTGGGACATTATTGGTACATAAGAGCCCTGTCTCTGTCATTACTGGGCTAGAGTTTTGAGAGAGGGGTCCTTTTGAAGCTCCATTTAAAGGGCATGTTTGATATGCATCGTGGTGTACCTACACACTTCAAAAACTTTAAGCTGTTGGTATATTAGGATGCAAGTGGAGCTGATTTGTAAAGATAAACACATCTCTAGATTTTTAAGAGCATATCTGGGCAACAAATAATGCCATTCAATGAGCTATTAACACTTCCCAGCAAGAACTGCAGCTTGCTAAAGCTGAAAGTTCATCCACCTAATCTTAAGAACTCAAATATGAATTGCCGACAATATTCAGTGCCTTAAATTGAAAACTAGAAGTGTACTTTTTGAAATCTGTGCTTAGTAACTTACTCTCTGTCTGTGTTGTGTATCACTATTGACATTCAGACTTCCAAGTCTGAATCTAATTGAAGGCTGTTTGAAACAGCAAGTGGTGTTTTTTTATGTAAAACTTTCTGTGAGATACAGCAAGGATCCTGCAGTGGGTGTGTTTGAAAATAGATATACTTCATCACAAGCAGAGGTTCTTAGATCACTATACTACTGATATAATAAAGATTAAATGTACTGATGAACAATAGTAATGCTTGAATAAACGGTCCGTTTTTTACAAGTCCGTTTACGGACTTGTAATGCTTCCCTATGGGATTGCAGACGTTAGCGGATTGAGCATCCGCTAACGTCCGCAAACATCCGCCTCCGCAAAGATCCGCTTTTTCAGACGGAAGAAAACCCTATTTTTCTTCCGTCTGGCGGAACGGATCGGATGAATACAGACACACGGTCCGTATTCATCTGATTCCCCATAGGGGAGAGCGGAGGAAAGACAGGGCGGTCTCTGCACAGTGTGCGGGGACCGCCCTGTACGCCGACAGCTCAGCGGGGATTTACGGACGATCCCCGCTAAGCAGACGGACACACACGGGGCGGATCAATACAGATCCGCTCCGTGTGAAAGAGCCCTAATGCAGTAATCTGTGATGATGTAGCAATGATGCTGAACTGCTCCTGAATTCAGAGCAGAGATGATGCTCTTACATGTACTGTGTCTGCTTGCACTACCATGGGATAGGAAGATGATACAGGGTCTGGGGAAGGAGGAGAGGCATGTGAGGGACAAATGAAAAAGGATTTGGCTCAGTCAAGGAAAGTAAAGGTAGTCATTATTTTGCATTATGAGGTTTATGTATCACATAGTAATTGGATTATGATAATGCTTAGAATGTCACATGGGAGCTTGAACCACATAAGACCCGGACCAATATGCAGGTTAAGGACCTTGCCCCTTTTTGCGATTCGGCACTGCGTCGCTTTAATAGACAAGTGTGCGGTCGTGTGACATGGCTCCCAAACAAAATTGGCGTCGTTTTTTTCCCACAAATAGAGTTTTCTTTTGGTGGTATTTGATCACCTCTGCGGTTTTTGTTTTTTGCGCTATAAACAAAAATAGAGCGACAATTTTGAAAAAAAATCAATATTTTTTACTTTTTGCTATAATAAATATCTCCAAAAAAGATATAAAAAAACATTTTTTTTCCTCAATTTAGGCCCATACGTATTATTCTACCTATTTTTGGTAAAACAAATTGCAATAAGCGTTTAACGATTGGTTTGCGCAAAAATGATAGCGTTTACAAAATAGGGGATAGTTTTATAGCATTTTTATAAATATTTTTTTTTACTACTAATGGCGGCGATCATCGAATTTTTTTCATGACTGTGACATTATGGCGGACACATCGGACAATTTTGACACATGTTTGGGACCATTGTCATTTACACAGCAAAAAGTGCTATAAAAATGCATTGATTACTGTGAAAATTGCAATTGCAGTTTAGGAGCTAACCACTAGGGGGCGCTGTAGGGGTTAATTGTGACCTCATATGTATTTCTAACTGTAGGGGGGCGGGGCTGGACATGTGACATCATTGATCGTCTTTCCCTATATCAGGGAACAGACGATCAATGACACTGTGAAGAACGGGGAAGGTGTGTTTACACACACCTCTCCCCGTTCTTCAGCTCCTGTGACCGATCACGGGACACCGGCGGCGATCGGGTCTGCGGGTCCCGCGGCCACGGTCACGGAGCTTAGGACCCATGGCTGGGCTCTTAAAGGCGACGTACCTGTCCCCAGCTGTGCCATTCTGCCGACGTATATCGGCCTTAGGCGGTCCTTAAGTGGTTAAAGAAGACCTTCAACTATTTACATAAAATTATTTCACTTGCCTCCTCCCTCCTCGCTCTTACATAATTGCATAAAAAAAGTTCAAGATGGCAGCATGGGAGCCGAGTAGATAAAGGGAAACCTCTCCTTGAAGAAAAGTCAATGTTGGATTCCATGGACTAGATTTTTTTTTTTCAATTATACATTTTTTATTAGTTTTTTTTCACAAAGAAACACAGAAAAGGTACAGAACAACTGTGGTCAAAGTAGACAATAAAACAAACATGCAGGCATTCTAATGAGGGTCCCATTTCTATCTGTAACATAACACACCTAAGCTGTCGCAACAGACAGGTGAAATAACCTAGAGCACTTACAATTTGACCATAAACGTTCCCGATCTAGGGTGCGAACACCCAAAATGCCACCTTAATCACTCAAAAGCATTTTTGGTCAATAGCATGTTCAGTCGGAGTGTCCGTGTCCTGGCCAGGTACACGGCCTCCACATATCTGTTCATAAAACCAACAGTTGATAGAACCAGAGAAAGAAAAAAAAAGAAAAGAAAGCAAAGAGGGGGGAGAAAAAAGGGGGGGAAACCGGCACGGGGGTGATGGGTATATTGGCACTTAGTTAGTATGTTATAGTTTGTTTCTTGGATTCTTGCGCAAATGGACGACTTTAGGGAAAATCTAAGGATGTTTTGTGTTTGCCTGTCAGTTAAAGTCTGTTGTAGGTCCTTTTCCCATGTTCGTAAAAACACCAGTTCAGGTTGTGTAGATGGGGTGTTAAGTAGGGAGTATGTTTTCGTGAGTACTTGGGGCAGTACCCCTTCCTCTCTACAGTATTCTTTAAACGTTGTGAAGTCGCAGGTAAATCGTATGGGATCTGGTATCGAGTGGATAAAGTGGTGTAACTGTATAGCTTTCCAAAACGAAAGTTGGAAACTACCCATACCATACGTTAGTGCTTGAATCTATGGCCACCGATCTCCGTCTACAAAATTTGGTAAAGAGGGATTGTACTTGTCTGAAATATAGAGCTGGGATCCTGATTGGCAGAGCTTGGAACAGATATAGGAATTTCGAGAGAATGCACATTTTGAGAAGATTGCTTCTACCAAACCAGGAGTGGAGTTCCACTCCTCAAGCAGTCCTCTGGCTTTTGTCAGCTTTTGTCAGCAGTGGGGGAAAGTTGAGTTCAAATGTGCATGTCAGGTCATTTGGGATACACGTCCCCAGGTAAATGAGGTGACTGTTAGACCATTTGAATTTAAAATTAGATTTCGGAGGAGACATGACCGCTGGTGTCATGTTGATGCCCATAGCCGCAGACTTGTCGAAGTTAATTTTCAAATTAGACATGTTCCCATATCTCTCAAATTCTTTAATCAGGTTTGGAAGGGACACCTCAACCAACAGGTTGAGTACCTTTATGGTGTTGTCTCTGGCCTCTCTGGAAGGGGGAAAGACTCACTTGGTCTAGATGTATGAGGCCTGTCATGTATTGAGATAGTCTGTTGGCCAAGATTTTAGTGAAGCGCTTGAGATCTATATTCAGGAGGAATATAGGTCTGAAGGCTGCCGCAAGCGGCGGGATCTTTTCCTTCTTTAGGAATAAGGGCCTTTAAAGTATCTCTTTGGAAGTGTCCCCGTCCATAAGATTATTAAATAGTTTGACTATGTGTGGACCTAGTACCAGCAAAAGAGTTTGGTAATATTGTGGGTAAAGCCGTCTGGGCCTGGTGCTTTACCTGATTTCATGCCCTTGATGGCGCACTGCAGTTCCACCAAAGTAATAAGTTCCTCCAGGGCTGCCCCTGCCTCCTCTGAAAGTTTAGGGATGTCCAATTGGGTAAGATAGTCTCTCATATCTGTGTCACTGGTATGTTGTTTTGTGAGGTTATAAAAGGAGGAATAGTACTCCTTAAACTAACGTGCAATTTGGGTGGGCATAACTTTTTGTGTCCCGATAAGGAGATAATGTGGGGTATATATGTTGGTTGTCTGCATAAGCCGACAGCTTCCCACACTTGTTACACGACTCTTAGGATAATTTCCTACAGACTTGGAGTGCCGCTTTGGGTTTGTAGTGCAGCAGGTCTACCGTTTGTCTCCTAACAGTCAGGAGTTCTGTTTCCAATAAGGGCGTTGGGGTGCGTTTGTGTTTGATTCTAGATCTCGTATCTTGTCTAAGAGTCCTAGAAGCTGTTTTTCACATTCTCGTTTAATACAGTGAAGGCAAATTCCTGCTATTAGCAATGATACTGAGGCTCACTTAAAAACCCTGTGGCATCATGAGGACTTTTGGGGCTTTTCCTGCACCCATGTCAGCAGTTTGAACAAGAATGTCAATGATTGTAAGATAATGTGGTTCAGCACAGTTGTCAATTGTAGCAGTGATTCCCACATGTAAGCATGCTATATGCATATGAGCTGCTCTATTGTGACCTTGGAATTATACTTTCTTTCCCTATTGCACTTGTTGTTGTTAGACATTATGTTATTTTCATTGCATAACTTGTGTGTTTAAAACCTGAAGTTGACTGATATTTTTACTATCATATTTTCATTATGTAAGATTTATATAATGCCCACAGTTTGCACAGCAATTTACAATATAAGGGACAGAGTACAGTTACAATACAGTTCAATACAAAAGGACTAGGAGGGTAGTAGGGAGATATTGCTGTACATACTACCCTACCTACTACCTGCTCACAAGCCATAGATAGTTTTCAATAAAAGTTCAGTACAAAAAGGGTTATTATAAAAATGATAGTTCTGAAAAATGATTCTAAATATTTTAAACGTGATAACGATATGTAAGGCACTTTGTAACCATCACCACGTGGTTTAGCCTTTGTTTGCAATTTTCTAACATCTCGGACTAAGCATTATAACATATGGAACCCCATATGTCTTCTTTTCAACATGCATATGCTTAGACCTTGTAATGCTTTGCAGTATTTGCTTCATGATTTATTTTTGCACAGACAACACTTTTGAAAAAAAAATGTAGGTTGCCTTATGCTGTTCTTGATCATAGATTAATTTAGCACAAAACCTATTAGCATTGCTTTAATTAAGAACTCTTGGTTTTTAGCAACATCTTAGAATTGCTAGTCTTCAGGTAGTGTTGGTAAAAACTGTTATTTAAACCAAATCTTTGTTTAACCTGTAACAGCCTGGAATGTACTCTATTGCAGATCAAAATTAGAAAATGTATGTATGCCTCCCAAGTTAAGCATTCTTCAACAATTTAAAGGGTCAGCCATTAAAAATGTGATATTTATGATATAGATAGAATCTTATTTCTTGAATCACTCTTTAAATATATGAATCATTTACAGATTCCATTAACAAAATGTTGTTGCCAGGTTTGTGTTCCTTCCCATTCATTCTATTTCAAATTCCATAATATGTAAAATAAAACAAATAACAAAACAAAACATGGAGAACAGGTTGCCCATATAAAGCTTGCGCCTGTTGTGCAGTTCAAGCACATAGCTATCAAAAGAGCTAGAATAAATGATCAACTGTCAATGTTTAAAGTTAGTCTCCAGTCAAACTGTAAATGTATCCTCAATATGCATACATTTAGCCCAACATACCTGTTTAGTTATTTAGTTTCTTATCCGGGCATTGTTTCAGTACACCAATCCACACTATTCCCTTTTGGTAGTACAGTGATTATCTAGGACCCTCTACCTTCAATGCAGAAGAGAAATTCCAAAACAAATGCACTGCAGACTCCTTGCTGAGGTTCACACAAAGCCTGACAGTACTCAGCAGTTTCTTACTGTCCCCAACGAGATTCATACTTGAACTGGAACTTTGAATATGAAATGCACTCACTGTGATGAGTGGGATCACTGATTAGGGTAAATTGGGTGAGGTTTTTTTTTCTAGTTAAGCACCATTACAGTGTTTGCTGCATTGTATCAGTAACTCACTAACTAATATCACTTGTTGGCTGGAATTGCCCTTCATCAGCATCAGCCAAAAACTAAAATTTGGATGGATTGTCAGACACTATAAATAAGATGTTTATTTGATTATGTTAATAAATATCATATTCATGATTTTGTTGCTGTGAATATTGCAGATGTATTTACTTGTGAATTGGAAGCTGGCAAATAACCTTTTTATAGTGTTATTATATATCTGAGAAGCAAATATACATTATTTATACACTATGAATGATTTACAGACAGCATCTCAAAACTGGGTCATGTCTCTTGTAAAAAAAAAGTCATTTTAAGACAAACTCTACTTAGGGTGTGAACAACAGGGATGCTATAGTACTGTAGCTAACAACAGTCTATTGTTAATAAAGCATTAAAAAAAGAAAGCACATTTCCAACAAAATGGTACGTTTTTTTTAGTGATATTATTTCTGCTTCTACGATACAATAAAAAATAAGCGGGATAATTTCTAACACTAAAAAACATGTAAGGATTTATATTATATTCCATTGGTTATCCCAGCACACAGTCCTTTCAGCATCACTCGTGTTCTTCAAAAGGGTGTAAAAAAATTAGGCACACTTGGCAAAACCACAGTGCTCATTAGCTCTGGATTCTTCTACATTAGTTGTGCCCTAAAAACTTTCTTGTGGATATAGGAGAGTTGCAAGTAAAGGGGACCTGTACCTATGTATAAGGAAAGTGTGTACTTACCTGCACTCCACTAAAAGCACCCACCTGACTCTAAAGGGAATGTGAACTGGTATTAACACAGCAAAGATCAACACACTAGCAACCCTCTTACTTTGGGAATGTGAGCCTACATTTCTCATTTGATTTTTTTTCTCTATTAAATTTTCTTTTTTTTGGAAATCTCTTTTGCAGCCATACAGGATGACAGGATGACAGACTAGTTTTCTATTGAAATTAATAAGTGGTATGGAGCACATGTGTACAGGGCACATGTGAGGATCAGGGTTGCAGATAAGTATGGTCTATTATAAAACAGCTGGGGAAAGGGGGAGGGAAGAAAAAAATGGCTAATGTGATTATAAAGCTAAGACACAGTATTTCTGTAAAGTAACAATGTGTTTTTAAGATGAACTTCCCATATATTGAAATTGATTAGACTACAAAATATGTAAATGTATGTAAATCTTCAACATACAGCATAATAATATATATTCAGATGGAAAGTAGGATAACATAGAAACTGCTTTATTTAAAATGGTCCACATTAGTAGGAAATGTAATCCTTGTGCTTTTTCATGATACCACTTGGCTTCATAATAATGTTCTGTATTTTTTTGCAGGGTAGCATGTACATTTATGGTTGCAAGTTAGTTGTTAGGCAAAAAGTGATTGTAATACTTCATATGAAACAAAACTGAAATTAAAATTCTGTTTTACAAACAAAAATGTAAGTCCTTTTAAGTCCTTAAATTATATACATGTTCTCATTTGGGATCTTATGGATAGCTATTGTTACAAAAATCACAAAAAATAAGTATGACTCTGTTACAAGAAGCTATAATTGACAACCTTTGTCATTAACTTAGGGTCCCTGCACTTTATACACTACATTAAGTGACACTTGTTAAAAAAGTATAAATATCGTGCCAATTGTTCTGGTGGTACATTTGAATGTTATTCTGGAACTGTTAAACAAAAACCTTTAGAGATGAAGTTTTGCACTAGATGTCTTAAGAACGTCCACACAGATTTAGATACAACCCAGGTTGTTATAAATCCATATAGGTATACTTTTTTCACTATAGGCTGAAAATGGCGCCTACTGTATAAGAACTGATAATGATTACTCTACAATCTTTTATCACATTCGTAGTTTCTCCAATCAATTACCACACACATTATACAGCCTTCTCTGTAAATATTCTTTAGCACATAACCTTGTAAATTAACAGGCAACCTAAAGTTGTTGTTGGATACTAGCCACCCAACTAGGCTTGCTTACTATTAAAGATGGCATTTATCAAAATTATTATCTCATACAATAAATATAACATTTTTGCTACAGTACCAAGCATGGCAAAGTTCTAATATAGAAATTACCACATTTAAATATTTCCAAAAGCTATTCTAATTGCAATAAACAAAGCTTTGTTGAATATATTGTATCCACTTGCATGATTTGTATGGCCATATTTATTGTAAAGATATACAGTACACCCAAAAAAATTAAATGTGTCCACAGTATAGTCAACATACATTTTCCCAGATGTCTATGTGATTTTGAGCATGGCAGATTCTTAAGCTCAAGGTAATAGAGCATGCAGTGTCAGGAAGGAAATATTATTAAACTTAGGATAGATGATGTACCTGTCATTGAAGCAAATGGCAACTGTTCAATTTCTATTGAACTGGCAGGAATGAGGTCTTAGCAAAGACAAAACCATTTTGTACTTTGTTACAAAATTGCATGCATTTCATTTGAAGGACATGACAGATATAATTTAAGGTGTATGGAGAGAAAAACATGGGTCAAGACCTTTAAAGAATAGGTGCACTACTGCAACCTTTCAGAGAAAAAAACAACTTCTGTCCACTTGTTTCTCTTCAAAAGGAACTTACATAAGAATGTGGATATTTTCTCTTATATGTAGCGCTCACCCCAGAAGGAGACGCTGGATGTATTGGGTCCCTTCTGTCCTGCACCTGTAATGACTGGCCCTTATCTGGACCAACTAAACTGACAAACCTCTAAATGTTTCAATGAGTTGTATTCAAGAGGAAAAGCCCTGCATACTGAAAGGGTTTGTTAAACAATTAGAATAATAGTAGAGCAACTACAGTTTTGTAACACCAATTACCACAATGGCAATGTTTGTTTCCCCCTGCTACCTGTGAAATAGCCAGGCCAGAACTCATTAGCCAGGCCAGTCGTACACTATTTAAGCCCTGCAGGTGATGAAGCCCTTGCACTGGAAAGTTCAGTTAGATCATCAAGATGGTGGTCACAGGCCTCTTACCACTGATGACTCCCAATTATTGTACCAAGAAGCCACTTAGGTGACTGGTGATCAAGTCCTTCCTCTCATACATCTTTTTTTTTTTTTAAAGTGTATTTTGTGCGTGTACTCGAGAGTGGAGCCGGACTGCAGGAGTTGGGAGTAGGCAGGCCTCCCCCAGAGGCAATCTGCCACCTTTCTCCATGCCCCAGGTGGCAATGGCGGGTGTGTGAGGGGGTCCTCCCACATAGCCTGCCCTACCTGCTCCTCTTTGAAGCCCAACGGGGCAGAGGGACTCCCTATAAGGGAGTGAGAGGATCCAGCCCGCTCAACCAGCCCCGTTAGTCCTTCGCCTCTCTTTTTTAGAGACCGCGTGGTCAAAGTGCGTGCATGTTAACCCAATTTCGAGTGCGTGTAAGTGTGGTGGTTTTTGTGGGAGGGGGGTGAGCGTACTAAGCGCAGGCTTACCTCGCATAGCACACCCACCGGGAGCCAGGCTGAGACCACCAAACTCAATTCACATGTAGCCGAGACCGGGATCCGAACCCCTAGCTGCAGAGGTGAATAGCTTGTCAGCGCAGTGCCAATCGCGTTGAGCCACCGCAGCTCCCCTCTCATACATCTTTAACTATAACAAGCAGTGGTAGCTGTAACACTCTGGAAACTGGATCAGCTCTAAAAAAGAAGCTCAGCAAGTGGTCATATAGGCCCGGATTCACGTAGCACTTACGCTGGCGTATCTCGAGATACGCCGCATAAGTGTCAATGTGCACCGTCGTATCTATGCGCCGTTCCCATAGAACTAGATACGCCTGAAATTAGACTTCATCCGACCGACATAAGTTTCCTACACCGTCGTATCGTGGGAGCATATTTACGCTGGCCGCAAGGGGCGCTTCCATTGATTTACAAATCAAATATGCAAATGAGGGAGATATGCCGATTCACGAACGTACTTGCGCCCGTCGCAGAAATATACGCCGTTTACGTAAGGCGTACGTCCGGCAAAAAAGTCATTCCACCTAAAGGAGGCGCATCCCATGAAAAGGTATGGACCACGGAACAGCCGTCGTATTTTACATCGTTTACGTAGGACTACGTGAATAGGGCTGGGCGTAGGATGTATCTTATGTAATATTTTAGATGTGATTCTGAGCATGCGCACTGGGATGTGTCGACGGTACGGCGCATGCGCCGTTCGTTCGGCCCATCATTTGCATGGGGTCACGGTTCATTTAAATGGATCACGCCCACCGTCCACCTACTTTGAACTAGGCGGGCTTACGCCGAATAATTTACGTTACGCTGCTGCAATGTAGGGAGCAAGTGCTTTGTGAATACTCTGCTTGCCTCTCTGTGTTACGTCGGCGTACCGCATATGAGATGCGCTACGCCGGCAGAAAGATGCGCGGATCTACCTGAACCCGGCCCTTGGTTTTCATCAGCAGCAGACAGTCTGTGCAGTAGCTTACGTCTCTCAGTCTCAATCCTCCAGCAGTGGAAACAGCAGCAGCCTCTGTAAACAGTACCACCATGGTCACAGTAATGACACTCACTCTGCCTGATCATTCAGTAGCAAGGTCTCTGTGCAGGGAGCCCTCAGTTCTGAACTCTGCAGAAGTCTCTCAGCATGTGGAATGTCATGAAGTTCTCTGCAGTAGCAGCCCTGAGCCCCTGTATACTCACGTATTCCTTGGGCTCACTGCATGCCCTTGCCCCTGTTCTGTGCCCACATCCTGACAATACAAGGAGATACTGCCAAAAACTTTCCTGGAACTCTTCTTCCCTCATGCCTAATGTGGGTCTCTGCTCTTCTTCTATGTGGTTGGTGAGGTTAAATGTGCTGACCAACCAAAATCCAAGCATCTAATTACAGTTATCCTCAGCCCTTCCTGCTAGGGCCCTCTTCAGCTGCAGCAACCATTCAGAGCTCAATCAAGTTTCCTCTCTTCCTTGGCTGCCAATCAAGGAGGAAAAAAAAGGACTAAAAAAACATTCTTGCTGCATTGATTTTGTCAGTACTCATAGGCTGAATGTAAGGAGCCCAGCCCAGCACTACACCTAAATTAGAACAAATAAATGGGCTTATCTATGCATGATTTGTATTTGATCTCTTTTTTAGCTTAACATAGTCAATTGCTTGACATTATGCTAATACAGAATGATGTACTCTATATGCATAATTTTTTTACATAATATAGTCTTATTGTTAAAATGTATTAATTGATTAATTTGTTAATTAATTAATTTGTTAATTTTATACGGAGTTACGCTATGTAGCCACTTTTCTTTTATTTTCTCTATGCACCATTAATATACTGAGCCAATTGGTTCCGGGATTCCAACATCAGTGTAGCTTCCTGCTTACTCCTGGGGACCCATTCCATCCAAAGACCTACCAACCAGTTGGGCCTACGCTTCCTGCCAAGGATCGTTGTTTAATATCTGTCATATTAAGCCTTGATTGACCTCTTTTGGTATACGCCATCAGTGGTCAACAAGTTCCGGTAAGCCTGCACTTTTATCGGTGGTGGGATTGTCACGATAAAGAAGTCACGCATTTTTTATTGATTCACTTATTCACTTGAATGATCTGTGGATTTTGATGAACTTCGTCACACATATTGGATTACTACAGTTTTGTGTTGGACTTTGCTTTTATATCTGATACTACCATAGGTGTATCAGATCACGTGCCAGTTGGCACAATTGTCACTCCTCGCATTAGAGGGATTCACACATGCTTTACGATTTGTGTCTAACATTTATTTATGTTATATGTGTTTTATTTTTAATATTACACACATCTTGGTATTTTGATATTCATTTATTAATTTTAGCGCTACACATATGTATTCCTAAGTTCCAGAATTAGACAAGGTAGCTATTGTTAGACCTTACAATGCCTCTCACACCTCATATAGTCATCCCCAGATAAATTGATTAAAAACAAAGAATGTGTGAATACAAAGTTTTCAAGAATGAAATATTTTACAATTAAGCCAGCAGCATTATAATAATTTAAGATACAAGTTTTTTTTTTTTTTTTTTAATCCTACTTACCTAGATTGATGCAACATCAGTCCAATCCTACATCTGCTCCCCCCAGCTCTAAGACTGAGAAATTAGTGATCAATCACAGCTGATCACTCAGTTCTCAGTGGTCCACCCAAAGAGAGCTGATAAATGTCAGTCGCCCCTGTCTGCTCCACCTCCCACGCTGGGCTGTGGAAGGGGGTGAGAGCAGCTAGCTCAGTCTCTCAGTGGCTTGCTGAGAGGCTGAGCCAGGTGCCAGTCCAGACTCCTAAGTAAATCCCTATGATATGGTCATGATCTTTCACCAGCCTGGACCGGCTCTGTGACACTAGCTGTCAGCAGGCTTCAGCAGAAAATGGGTCACAGGAGTGCAGAACGAACTGCACTTCTGTAATCCACAGGAGAAGTACAGCCAAACAAGCTTTGGCTGTACTTCTCCTTTAAGATTAAATGTTCTAATTCTTCCTCAAATGCAGTTAGGATTGGTACTCTTTGACATTTTAATACATTTTAAATGTGTGTATAGCTGTAAAAAGACAACATTAGAGAACAACACCAGGCTTGGTTTTTTAACGTTCCCCTGGAGGTTTTAAACAAGAACAAAAACAAAATCACATTCAAACCAGAGCTATACCCTGCAGTATATTTTTCTTGTCAAAGGGATATCCCCAGTCTTCCAGGTTGGATGATCCCCAGTGTCACCTAATTCAAAAGACTGAAAAAGACTGTCAGTGTAGGGTGTCATGCCCTATGCAGAGCACCCTGCACTCACAGTGTATTGATATAAAGAGAACTGCAGATGACATCACATTAGCACCACTCTATACCTCACCTAGGAATACTCACCACCGGGAAAAAACTGACGTGAAAGAACACCCATCCATCGGACAGAAGATACCAGAAAAAAGTAAAAAGAAAACATAACGATGCATGCTTTAAGAGGGGTGTCTTCTTGATGAGGGGGAGCACAAAGCCCAGAGTTGGCCTTTAATATATATAAATGTGGATAAGGAATTGCAAATTTTCACATTACATTGCAATTTGAAGACAATGCACATCTATTAATGCTATCAATTACTGTAGATGTAGAGTTTTTGATTAATGAATGTCCTGCTTATATGGAATATTACTGTACAGGGAATAGAAAGTTTTAATAACTAAAGGTAATTTGTTAATAGCATAACAATAGTTGTAGCATTAATCACTTTTACAAATCATCATGCTGTGTTTTGCATGGGAATGCAGGCCGCACCTACCCTCCCCGAATACCAGAACTTATATACCTATTTAAATAACAACTCAAACCACTACTTTGGAAAAAATTGGCCACAGCACTTTTATTGGTGTATTCAAATCAATAAATAAATAACCATATTTGGATAATTTTTTTGCTTCATAAAATTCTTACACTTCAAAGAATCAACTTCAAACAGCTCAGTCTTAAAGGACTTGAGCATACAGAATATTTATAACCAAAGTCCCCCCTACATCACATAGGGTGACAGACCACATAATCGTGCTTAGCGACAAGGGATTGGGGGGGGGGAGCTTATTGCACCTTCACTGTCTGGCTGGGAACTGGCTGGAATACACCTGTGAGAGGGTCGTATATATAATAAGCCCCTATCCAGAACATTCCAAAGTGGTCACATGACCATCTGGGAAATTCCCAATAGCCTTGAGACCGTTAACTCCACCCCCAGCCTGCATTTGAAATTCTCCTAAAGGGACATTGCCCCAAATACATTAACTTGAAACTTATCCTTACCTATTTATTTAATTAATTATATTTTTTTATTTCTGAGGGGAGGGGCGACCGCATGCCCATGCTGTCAGGCTCAAAGCCTTAAGCCCTCCTAGGTCATTCTCAATAGTACTAAGTGAAGCACAGCCATGCTGTTCTACAGATGACAATATATTTTGAGCACTATGAAAAAATATTATAATACATGATGGTTAGAAATGTTATTCTCTTCATTCCATGTGTATTTCACATTTTTGAATGTATTTAAAACAATTGGTTTATCTCCATAATGACACTGCATATTTTGTAAAGTCATATGTTTATGTTACAACCTTGTTAGCTTTTATTAGTGTAAGGTACTATCATGAGCAAAAAGAAGCAACTGATAGTTCAAAGTCAAAGCTTACTGACAGAAATAGACAGAGGACAATTGCTAAGACCATCAAAAGACATGAACTGTTTAGACATTACTGCATATATTATTTCCATTACAGCCCCCCCCCCCCCAAGTACTGTTCCTCTCCTTCAACTTGAGCCTCCTTGTTGTACTAAATTTCTTTTTCACCAGTGATCCACTGTACAGTGAGGCCCCTTGTACACTGCTGCTTCTAAACGAGGCAGTTGGACATTTTTTTTCAACTGCCCCTGAACTCATTCAATGTTATCTTATGTGTACATGTATACAGGTTTGTTTACTATCGTTTTTAGGCAGTTGTGTTTATAGGCCTTTTTTGAAAGCAAAAAAATGAGTTCAGATGCCGAAGTTTCCGACATTTCAGATGCCAACCGCTTCTAAAACACACATTTAGCAGCATTTCGTTTATGAGCGTTTTTCATTTTTGAACCATTTTTTTTTTAAACACTTCTAAATGCAAACGCGGCATGTAAACGTGACAAAGAGGAAGTTTTAAACGTGGGTTACTATCTGTCAAGTTAAATTGTTCAGGAGAGGTTGCAAAAATTTCCATGTACATCTACCCACTTTAACATCTTCATTATACTGAACCTCTACTTCTTCTGCATCCTTCATGTACTCCTTTGGTCCTCTGCACTCTTTTTACCATGTCTCACCTTTTCATCCAGTGTTGCTTATGTCTCTTCTCTGCCTCCAGCTTACCTCATGTATTGTGCCTTGCCTCCAGCTCCATTGCCCTCCTAACTTCCCCAAGCTTCTCCCTTTAACTGCAATTTTCCTCTGCTTTCTCCATTCTGTATATAGTCCTTCCCTAGGAAAAATATCCTTTTCTGTGACAAGTTTCTCTGAATGTATTTTGTTGCAGCATACTTTTTATTTTTATTTTGCAATGTCTATATAGACTACTGGATCTGGGTACTTCTGGGACTATCATTTTATCACTTTGCTGATTAAGGAGTGACTAAAGTAATGATCTCAGTGTCATTATTATCAGTTACACCTGGGACCTGCGGAAGAAACTAGTATTAGCCCAGGTTCACACTGGGTATGATATGGTATGATTTGAGATGCGATTTCACATGTCAAATCGCATCTCAAATCGGCGGCATTTGCCGGCAATTGTCGGCAATGACACCGTCCTAATCGGTGCGACGCTGCATCTGCGGCGCTTCACCAATTTAAAAAAGTAGTTCTTGTACTACTTTTTGCGATTTCGGCCCTCGATTTACATTGACGTCTGTGCAGAAACCTGCACAGATGTCTCTTAAATCACGTCCGAAATCGGGACTGCCAGTGGGAGTGAAATCGTGCGAGTTCAGCTGAACTCGCATGGCTTCACTCCCGCAGCCCAGTGTGAACCTGGGCTTAAGGTTTTATCCCTGACATTCAAGATGTTAATGTTTAAAGATGTCTTCTAAAATACATATTTTGACCATGTCTCTAACTTGGTGTAGTGCACAGTCCCACGCCTCTAGTTACCTGTAATCCTGAAAAATGTTAGGCTCTGAAGCTTTGAATGTTACCCAGGTATGTGGATTACACTCACATAGAGATGACGCAAGAACATCACACTTTTTAATTAGGCGGCATTTATAATGTGCCCCATGCAGCAAAAATACAAGGTTTTCCCTAAAGTAACTAGAAAGTTTTTGAAGAGTGTTACTAGCATTCATTTGTAAATGAGAGAGGTAAAAATGTGGAAAAATCTAAATTACTTTAATTTTTAAGTTGAACTTTTTAGGTTTAAGAGCATAGGAGGTACATAGATTATTGTGCACCTGCTAGACAAGCCAAAGCCAATAATCAGCACTGTTTTAGGCAGGCCTGGAATATGGAGCTGGAAATGATCACAACTGTAAGCAGCAAATACCAATCAGTGGGCATCCTAAAGTATTTATTCTGTTGCTTCATTAGCAGTTAATATTATAACAACAAAAAATAGTTTATATGACTATTACAGGTGGTTTATTATCACATTATATAATGACTTAGAACAATATACTATTTATTGGAATTTATCAAGGAAGACTGCAATCAAGCATCTATTTATTCACAAAGTAAAACTTAAAATTATTTAAAATGTTATCCCACACCTACAATACAGATTGCACTATAACTAAACTTCAGTACTGTCTTTTTCAATAAAATATACACATATAAACATTTGTGTGGTATCAGACTTTTAAATTCTAGATCAAAACATATTTAAGACTTAGTCGCTATTTCGGTTTATAGTCAATAAAAACAATATAGTTATTTTACAGTGGAGAAAAAATATTCTCCAACAATATCCTTAGAGAAAAAAGGTCCACTGGGTAATATGTAGACAGTGCAATTTATGTGCATAAATCTCCCCCTTGTAAATAGATTTCCATAACCCATATGAACACTTTGTATGCTAAAATGTAAGCATCAAAAGAACCAAACGCAGATGCTTCCCTTTTACTATGAATGGAACATTCCTTTTATCATGGTATACAGTGCCTTAAAAAAGTATTCATACCCTATACATTTTCCACATTTTGTCAAGTTACAGCCAAAAACATAAAATTTATTTTATTGGGATTTTTTTGTGCTAGACCAACACAAAGTGGCACATAATTGTGAAGTGGAAGAAAAATGATAAATGGTTTTCAACATGTTTTACAAATAAATATGTTAAAAGTGTGGCGTGCATTTGTATTCAGTTCCCTTTGCTATGATACCCCTAACTAAAATCTAGTGTAAAACTTAAGCCCTCTACACACAATCGGATATCTGATGGAATCTAATCCGATGGATTTTTTCATCAGATATCCGATGAAGCTGACTTTCATCAGTCTTGCCTACACACCATCAGTTAAAAAGCCGATCGTGTCAGAACGCAGTGATGTAAAACACTACGGCATGCTGAAAAGTTCAATTATTCCGAGCATGCGTCAAATTGATTCTGAGCATGCGTGGATTTTTGACCAATGGACTTTTCCGCAGACAATCGTTTTTTTCTATATTTTTTTTATCCAAAGGAAAAATGTAAAACAGGTTCTATTTTTTTTCACCGATGGATAAAAAAACGATAGGGCCCACACATGATCGGTTCGTCTGATGAAAACTGTCCATCGGTCCCTTTTCATCAGACGAACTGATCGTGTGTACAGGGCTTAACACTACACATCACCCTGAACACACAATACCCACTGTAAAACATCATGTTGTGGGGATGCTTTTCTTCAGCAGGGACAGGGAAGCTGCTCAGAGTTGATGGGAAGATGGATGGAGTCAAATACAGGGCAATCTCAGAACAAAACCTGTTATGCCGCGTACACAAGATCTGTGTCTTACCTTTACTGCTGTAGGTTGGCTGGCACTGTTGTTCCACAAGCTTGTGTTCAGCTCTGGCTGCACTCAGCAGCTTTGGGTGTCGCCGGCTTCACCTGTAGTTTAATATATCCTTCCTTTCTGCTACTTCCTGTCCAGCCCCCCCTGTGCCTCCCTATTTAAATTCCACTCAGACCAGTTTCTGGTTGCTTGAGCAACACTTGTTTCTGAGCACCCTTCCTGTAACCTGCTTACCTGACTTCTCGTGAACTGATCTCTTGTGCACCAAATCGGCTAGTTTTCCTGATTATGTTGTCTGCTGCCCGCCCTGACCTTGGCTCGCTATCCGACTCTCCTTTTGCTTCATCCATCCATCCGTGTCTGACTGTATCTTCTAGTACTCTCCTCACGAGCAGTGTGAACCTGGGGGTCGTGACCTGGGGTCAGCACGCAGCTAAGCCCAAACCCTCATGAGGGGGTCCCTGGCAGAATACCCGCTGGCCCTTAGATTCCCTGGGGGATCCCGTGTCACCTGCTTGCCTGTGGGCTCACATCAGTACCATTGTGACAGTTGTCTCAAACTTGTCTTGCATATACACGGTCACACAAATGTTGTCAGAAATTCCAATCGCCAAGAACGCTGTCACGTACAACACTGCGACGAGCCGAGAAAAATTAAGTTCAATGATTCCGAGCATGCGTTGAATTGATTCCGAGCATGCGTAGGATTTTTGTGCATCAGAATTGCATAAAGATGAACGGAATTTCCAAAAATAACTTTTGTTGTCAGAAAAATTGAGAATCAGCTCTCAAGCATTTGTTGTCGGAAATTCCGACAGTAAATGTCCGATGGAGCATACAAACGGTCACATTTTCCAACAACAAGCTCACATCGAACATTTGTTGTCGAAAATTCCGACCGTGTGTACGCGACATTAGAGTCTACAAAAGACTTGAGACTGGGGCAGAGGTTTACCTTCCAGCAGGACAACGATCTTAAACATACAGCCAGAGCTACAATAGAATGGTTTAGATCAAAGCATATTGATGGGTTAGAATGGCCCAGTCAAAGTCCAGTCCAGGATTTAGCAGCCCAGACAGGGGTTAACAATGAGCTGCTGAGCGTGCACGTGTTCCACGAGCTCTGCGTCTCCCTGCAACAGGCAGATTGAATGGACAGATAGCCTCTCTGGAGCTTGTTTGAGCGGATACTCTGTGTGGACACTATTTGGATACATTTGGATACATTTGGTTACATGGGTGCTATCTTGGACTGATCCCTTTGATCTTTTGATGCCTGACTGTGCCTGGGAGTTCCCCCTGCTCATCGCTACTCATCGCTACTCATCGCTACTGTTACCACTACTGTTACCATTGCCGTTGTGCTGCCGCTGGAGGTGTCAGATTCCCGATCGTTTTTTTTTGTGGATGACTAGTGACCTAGTGACCTAGGGAACAGAGCTGCTGCCCGCCGACCAGATCTATCAACCTGATCTAATAGCGGTACCTGTGTACCTGTGACCGGCGTGACCTGTGCCTGGCGTGATCCGTGCCTGGCGTGTGTGTTGGTGTGCATCCCGCTCTACTCCTCCGCTCCACTCCCCACTTAACACTCTACACCCCGCAAAACCGCAAAACCCCGCAAAGCCGTGCAAATCCGTGCAACAGCCTGAACTGAGCTGAACCGAGCTGAACTGAGCGGTGAATTGAGCGGTTATCTGAGCTGTTACCGGAGATTGAAGGGAGTTGCAGGCGGCGCGTGGATGTGAGTGGATGCGGACAGTGTCACATATTTTCATCCGTACACCCGCACATCTCTGTAGTTGGAGGTCGGGTGCTGGTGCCAGCTGCTGCCGCTGTCTGTCTGAGTGTTTGTTGCAGGTGAATCAGGAAAACCAGGAGACCAGGAGATCCGGAGAAAATATAAAAGAAAGTCTAAAAGGTAAAAAAAAAAAAAAACTTTCTTAAAGGACTTTTACCAGACTTTCAAATAGCTGACGTTGAGTGGTCACCCGCGGTGGTGTTGGAGAGGGGAACCCCCAAGGTGTTGTGGGAGAAGCCTGAGAGGTTTAAAAAATAAATAAATAAATATACTCTCCTACAGACTATAGACTACAGACTCCAACAGACTCCTATAGAATTATATAGACTTTTACCAGCTGACGCTGAGTGACCGCCTGTGGTGGTGAGGGGGAAGAGAGGAACCCCCAAGGTGCCCCTAGAAAGATTGCTGGAGTGCCCGCTACAGTACCGCTACAGACGTTAAGATCTATTATTAAGAAACGTATTCCTGATTCCTGATTTTACCGATCTTACTGATTATACACTGGTCATAAATTATAGTGGCTGGTTATAGAGGTTGGTCTATAGCGGTGTTTTTCATACCCCGTTATTCCCTTTCTCTCTATATTTCTCTGCAATATCGAAAACTTAGTTATTCTCAGCGACAGAGACAAGATGACTTCAGGTAAAACAAAATCCTCTTTATCTACTAGGGCAGCGGCGGCCGCTGCAGCAGTCGCTGCCTTTCAGTCTCTTCCATCGTTCCAATTAGATAAAGAAAGCATGCTATCCATGGATAAAACTGTTGAAAAAACTGCTGATAAAACTAAAGTTGATAAATCGAACAAATCTAATAAAATGGATAAAATTGATAGAATTGAGGAGTCTATAGGAGAGGAAGCTGCAAGGGCAAATAAGGCAACTTACAAGGCAACAACGATAGAAGGAACAGATGGAGTAGATGTACCATATACGGATAATGTTAACCAGGCTAGGCCTATGGACTTGGAGTTATCCTCCTCTTCAGTACATACTGGGAAGGGTCCAGTCACAACGCAGCAAGGCGCGTCAAGGGACTCCTTAGGCTCGGGGTCTGAAATAGCTGTTTTAATCTCTGCATTTAGGGCTGATTTTGAATCATGGGCTATAAAAATTGAATCTTCTATTCATTCCGAAGTAAGTACACTTAGAGAACAAGTAACAGTTACCAGTAATGTAGTATCTGGAATTGCCCATACACAAGAAGATCACACTGCACGCCTTATTGCTTTGGAGACTGCATCCCAAATAAACATACATCGTCTTCGTCAACACCAACTACGTATTGAAGATAGCGAAAATCGTAACCGGAGAAATAACATCCGTCTAAAAGGGATCCCAGAAGATATTTCAGGCGCTAATTTAAATCCTAAAGTGGTTGCTATTTTTAATCAAGTTTTGGGTAGGGAGACTGATTCTAATATCGAATTAGACAGAGTACACCGAGTGGGGAGAGGGATGAGGGATCAAGCCAGTCGCCCTAGAGATGTTGTATGTCGAGTGCATTATTACACTCTAAAGTCACGGCCCGGTTGTCAATGAAAACTCCACTATCCACCTATATCCAGACCTGTCTAGGAATACATTGTATATGCGAAGGATGGCTCGTCCTCTACTAGACTTAATTCGCCAATCAGGCGCTACTTATACTTGGGGTCACCCTTTTAGTATACAAGTAACAAAGGGACATGAGACGTTCGTCCTCTATGAACCAGAACTTCTTCCAGCATTTTTTGATTTTCTTGGACAGAATCATATTCCTATCCCTAATTGGCTTGATCCACCAGAGGAACACCGCCAGCCAGGAAGACTATCTGTCACCCGTAATCAGCAACAGGGAAGTGTTGGATCTCGATCTGGGATCCAAGACGCTAATCAAGGGACAAACTAGTTAGAATAAAGTTGGAAGTTCTAGGTATCCCCCTTTTTGTCCCTTTCCTTCCCTTCTCCCCCCCCCCTAGTTATTTTTTATCCGTCAGTCTGACGGCGATTCATAATGGGATTAATATGGAGAAACGACCAGCCCTGGTCGGATTTCTGTTTGAATTTCTTTTTTGGTCAGATAGTGAACTATAGCGGTAAGCAGAGGAGGAGGGTGAGTGGAGGGAAGGGGATAGGGTAGAGGGAAATTTACATATTAAATGCCTTTTGTTTAGTGGTAAGTAGGAAACTATATGATGTGATAGGTACTTTAACCCACTTGAACATAAGGGGATATGATTTCTGTGATATGTGTTAAAAAGCTTTTTAGAATAACTAGTGAATTGATTGGGTATACACTTTCCCTTAAATTCAATAATGATTTAAAGTCTGCGATAGCGCAGGGAGCGCATCTCGTGGTTTTGTTAAATTTGTGTTTCTTATTTCTCCCCCTCCCCCCTTTTTCTGGGGTGGGTTTTATTTATTTATTTATTTATTTTTTTATTTTTTTTCTTTCTCTGTGTTTCCCAATCTCCTCCCCCCCCCCTTTTTTTTTTTTTTTTTTTTTTTGTAGTTTTGTCGTTTGTGTGTTTAGTATTGTTGTTCACCCCCTATATAGGCTAGGCACAGTTTGTGCCTATGGTGTGAAATATCACACAGTGTACTGCACAAGTTAGTACATTAGGGTCTCTTCGAGACGTCCACCACCCCCCCTCCCCCTTTTTTTTTTTTTTTTTTTTTTTCTTTTTCTCCTCTTTCTCTTTCTTTTTTCTTTTTCTCTCTCTCTATCATGGCTACTACAATGGTGTCCCAACCAGTGCTAAAGATATGCTCCTACAATGTTAGGGGCCTAAACATAGCATCTAAGAGAGGGCAAATTATATATCAAATGCATAAACATAAAGTTAATTTGCTCTTTCTTCAAGAAACCCATTTTCAGACTGATTCTTTCCCCATCTGCCCTAGTGGACATTTCAATCGGTGGTTTCATAGCACTAATCCAGAACAGAAGACTAAAGGAGTCTCTATCGCGTTCCATAAAACCTTGCCTATTGAATTAATTGATGATATGGTAGACCCTCAGGGAAGGTACGTTTTTGTTAAGTTTTTCTTGTGGGGAACTAAATTTACAGTGGCAAATATATATCTACCGAATACAAACCAAAGCCAAATAGCAATGAGATATTTGGAAATACTGTCTGGCTTCATGGAGGGGAGACTTATTCTGGGGGGAGATTTTAATCTTCCAATGGACCCGCAAATAGACACCTCCCCATTAAGAAAAGTGGTTTCAGGGTCTAGGTTGAAGACATTGAAGCGTACTCTCTATGATTATCATTTGATAGATGTTTGGAGGATACTACACCCTAAATCAAGAGACTATACATACTTCTCAACGGTCCACCAATCCTATAGTCGAATTGACTACTTTTTTGTTGATCATAATTGCTTGGATTGGTCACCAACATGTGATATCGGTACAATGGTTTGGTCAGATCATGCACCTCTTTTTTTGGAACTTATTATCCCCTCTGTTCCACTTAGAGAATGGACATGGCGCTTAAATGACGCATTATTAGAAAATACAGAGTGCTCTAACCATATAGCGGAAACTATCTCAAATTTCTTGTTAGACCATGCCCTAGATTCTACGTCACTTCCCATTCAATGGGAAGCTATGAAAGCAGTTTTGAGAGGGTCTTTTATTCAATTAGGTACCCGAATGAAAAAGAAGCGGTCAGCAGATATTACAAAGGCGTTTCAAAAACTTAGAAGCTTAGAAACAGAACACAAGAGATTAAACACGACAGAAACTCTATTAGAGGTTGATTTAGCAAGGTCATGTCTGCGTAAACTATATGAGTCATCTGCCCGCACATATTCAAGTAAGGTGGCGTTACACCAATACAAATTTAGTGATAAGTGCGGAAAGTCGTTGGCTAGTTCTCTAAATCCATACCAGACCCCTACTTTTATCTCAAAGCTTCAGGGTTCAAATGGTGAAATAATATCTTCACCATCTTTAATTAGGGATACATTTAGTGACTTTTATCAGTCTTTATACAATATACCCCCAAACAAATTTCTAAGCGCATTTGATAATGAAGAAGATAAAGTAACATCTTACATAGTAGATAATTCGATACCTGCTTTGGCGAGAAATATAGTAGAAGAGTTGGAAACTGTAATCACTGAAGAAGAAGTTACCAAAGCTATTGTTAATACCCCGGGGGGTAAAAGCCCAGGCCCCGATGGCTTTACACCAAAATTTTATAAACACTTTTCTTCTCTTATTACTCCCTTTCTAACTAGAGTATTTAATTCTATAGCAAACGGATCTACTTTTCCGAAA
The DNA here is from genome assembly GCF_905171775.1 of Rana temporaria. NCBI lineage: Eukaryota > Metazoa > Chordata > Amphibia > Anura > Ranidae > Rana > Rana temporaria. The sequence goes on along the minus strand of NC_053492.1, from coordinate 256,461,020 downwards.
CAAACGCTGGAAGCACATATCTCACTTATTCCGAAACCAGATAAGGATCTTTCGCTGTGCGCAAATTTCAGACCTATATCTCTAATTGGGGTAGACGTAAAAATATTTTCAAAAATTCTAGCAGGCCGTTTACAACCACTATTGCCTCAACTAATCCATTTAGATCAGGTTGGCTTTGTCAGTGGTCGAGAGGCAAGAGATAACACGCTTAAAACCCTCCTGCTGACGGACTATGCCCGTGTTCATGAGATTCCTTTATGTCTGTTAACAGTTGACGCCGAAAAGGCGTTTGACCGGGTTAGTTGGAAATTTTTACGAGCTGCCCTCTTACAAATTGGCTTGGGTCCCTGTATGATGGCAAGGATTATGTCTCTTTACCATTTGCCCTCGGCTAGAGTTAGGGTGAATGGATCGTTGTCCCTAGCTTTTCATATCTCTAATGGAACACGTCAGGGATGTCCTCTTTCCCCATTGTTGTATGTTATAATAATGGAACATCTTGCAAATGCACTGAGACAAAATGAAAACATAACGGGCATTCAAGTAGGTCCCTTACATGAAAAACTGGCCCTATTTGCAGATGATCTATTATTATTTGTAACAAATCCACATACCTCTATTCCTTCTATACTCTTAGAATTCCAGAGATTTAGCGAAGTTAGTCATTTTAAAGTCAATTATAACAAATCAGAACTTCTCAATATATCTGTTCCGCAAGCCAAAATGAAGCGAATATCGAAGGACTTTCCATTTAAGACGTGTATGGAGTCGATTCGATACTTGGGGGTTAGTATCCCAGCGTCACCAGCACAACTATATTCTCTAAATTTTCTCCCTATGCTCAATAAAATCCAAACAACTCTGACATCATATACACTTAAACGTCTCTCGTGGTTTGGTAGAATTAATACCCTTAAGATGGACATACTCCCTCGTCTTCTATACCTGTTTCAAACAATCCCAATCCATCTTCCGGCAGTGTTCTTTCGTAAAATTCATCGACTCTTTTCTAGGTTTATCTGGAATTCAGTCCAGTCAAGAATTAGTTTTGAGACACTGTCTCTACCAAAAAATAAAGGTGGAGTGGGGGTACCAGACGTTTCGATCTATCATAAAGCGACCATATTAGTACGTATCATTGACTGGTTTCACCACTCCTCCTCGAAGCAATGGGTTCAATTGGAAGGACATATGAATCCTATAGATTTATGTGCCCTTCCATGGACATCGCCTATTTTACGAAAAGGCCTTTCAATACCAGTAGACCTTACTAGGCAAACACTGTATATATGGGACCGATTGATACCTATATATAAAATATCAAAACAGTTGAGCCCCATGACCCCTTTTTTTGGAACACCGGATTTTATACCAGCTTTACACGCAATCACCTTTGGGCCCTGGTACAAACAAGAACATAGGAGAATTGCTCAAGTACTTCAGACAGATTCATTATCAGTGGTAGATTCTCCGTTGACTAAGACCTCTCAGAACCCTGCGCAGTGGTTACAGAGACATCAAGCCTTATGCTATATACGATCAATTCCATCGAAACAAGATTTCTATGCCGAACCAACCGCATTTGAATCTTTGTTATTACAAAAAGAACCACTGTCACACTCAATTTCTATAATATATTCTATCCTTTTGCTTTTAATTCGTCCAGATCTACCCCCGTTTACACGGAAATGGGAGAAAGAACTCCAAGAGAATATAGCTTTACCAGATTGGCAAAAAAGTTTCATTATGACTCATAAAACCTCAATAGACACAAGATCACAAGAAAAGGCATATAAGCTGGTGAGTAGATGGTATAGGTGTCCTTCTATAATGCACCAAATTAATCAAGATATACCTGACACCTGTTGGCGTTGCCATGAGGCAAAAGGTAGCATGCTACATGTCTGGTGGGATTGCCCGCCGGTAAGAAGGTTCTGGAAACAAATTTTCGATTTATATGGAAAACTGGAGGGTACAGTAATTTGCGCATCACCCAGAGTGGCTCTCCTAAACATGACCCCAGGTCCCTTAAAAAAGGCAAGAGATGAGGTGCTTGGATACTTCATTTCAGCAGCTAGAGTAGTTATCCCGCGATATTGGAAGACGAGGTTAGTGCCTTCCCTGGGGGAATGGGCGAAGGAATTGGAACGCTCTAGGGACTTGGAAAGCCTATTGGCACGGGAAATGGGAAGGGAAGAGCAGTTTTCTTATACCTGGACTGCATGGTCTGAATTTCGAAAGTCAGATGAATTCTTAAGCTGGGTCAAAGGGAACCATATAGACGAGTAGCCATGCTGGGGGGATTATCACTAGTGGATCATAACCCTTTTTTGATTACTTCCTATCCCTTTTATTTTTTTTTTTTTTCTACCTCTTTCTTTCCCCCCCCTTGTTTTTTTTTTTTTTTTTTTTTTTTTTTTTTTTTTTTTTTTTTCCCTCTATCTCCCTCATGTATGTTTGTTAGACGTTTTGGTTAAGATAATATGTATCATATTTGTATGCTTGATTGCTACGATTATAGTAGTAATGTATGTATAACTGGGAACTACTAGAACTTAATAAAACTCAGATTGAAAACAAAGTCCAGACCTAAATCCTAATATAGGATCTGTGGAAAGACTTGAAAATTACTGTTCACAGATGCTCTCCATCCAATCTGACAGACCTTGAACGATTGTGCAAGGAATAATGGTCAAAAATTTCACTCTCTAGTGCAAGGCTGGTAGAGGTATCCACAAAAAGACTTGCAGCTGTAATTGCAGCAAAAGGTGGTTATACTTTTCACATATTTATTTGTAAAAAAAAAAATGAAAAACATTTATAATTTTCCTTCCACTACATAATTATGTGCCACTTTGTGTTGGTCTATCACATGCAATCCCTTTAAAATAAATGCATGTTTTTGGTTGTAACATGACAACATATGGAAAATGTCAAGGGATATGAATACTTTTTCAAGGCACTGTATGTACTGTATAATAGGAACTCGTAAAAATCATCAGCTGTATACCTAGTTCAAATAAAAGAAGTTTACATCCCACCAAAAACCAAGATGGAGTAAATGGGTCACAGATCAATAGCAGTACAACCCCTTTAAATTCAAGTTCTGTGTCACAAATTCTAGCAAAACAAGTTCCAGCATCTCTATGTGTGAATACTATCAGTGGGAAGACTCAGTCCCATTCTGCAAAAATTGTATAACAAATCCAGACCCAACAAGTCCCAGCATCTATGTCTTCAATGTCACCTAAAAGCCAGCAGCTACAAATACTGCAGCTGCTGACTTTTAAGTCGGCAGCTGAAGCCGAGCAATCGCTCGGGTCTCGGCTGCCCCCGCCGGCATCCTCTGTGAGGGAATCAGGAAGTGAAGCATTGCGTCTTCACTTTACGGTTCCCTACTGCGCATGGGAAAGTCGCGCTGCGTGTCTTTACTGGTCCCCGCTGTCTCCTGGGACCAGTGTGTTTCCTAGAAGACAGCGGGGGGGGGAGGTTATGCCCAGAAGTGGGGGCAAATACCTGTATTATACAGGTATCTGCTCCTCCCTCCCCCCTGAAATGTGCCAAATGTGACACCGGAGGGGAGGAGGGTTTTGAAAAGCAGAGGTTCACTTTTTGTGTGGACCTCCACTTTAAAGCAGCGTAAATGTAGTGGAGTACAATTCTACTGTATATGGTATCTGCAGTAGGTGGGCAAACAGTTCTGAGGCCGGGTACACACGGACAAACATGTATGGTGAAAGCGGTCCGTCGGACCGTTTTCACCATACATGTCTGCCAGAGGGCTTCTGTACGATGGTTGTACACACCATCGTACAGAAGTCCGCGCGTAAACAATACGCGGGGCGTGTCCGCGGTGTCGCCGCGTCGATGACGCAGTGTCGCCGCGACAATGACGCGGCGACGTGGGCGGCCCGCCTTTAAAATGCTTCCACGCATGCGTCGAAGTCATTCGACGCATGCGAGGGACGGCGGGCGCCTGGACATGTACGGTAGGTCTGTACTGACGACCGTACATGTCCGAGCGGGCAGAATTCCAGCGGGCTGTTTTAAAACAAGTCCAGGAATATTTGTCTGCTGGGAAAAGGCCCGGCGGGCAAATGTTTGCTGGAATTCGGCCCGCTCGCGCCCACACACGACCAAACATGTCTGCTGAAACTGGCCTGCGGGCCAGTTTCAGCAGACATGTTTGCTCGTGAGTATGGGGCCTGATAGTATTCTTGACTGGTGTTTCAACTTACTCGTGGTCACTGCAGGAGAACAGAAACCTTTATCAACAGCTACTGAATGGTTCATTTAATATATATTATAAATTTGAGATGTAAAATATAAACAAATGCGACAGTAATGTTAAAATGTTTTCAAATTCATAGGTAAGAATATTCCACTGAAATTATTTAATTTATATATAATTTGCTACTTGTAGTAATCAATGTTAATAGATGTAAATGTGTGAAGCATAGATGTATATAATAAAAGGTCATATTTGATTCACGTTTTATAATTATTTTTTATATCATGGATTTCAAAGAAAAATTATCATGAGGTTAAACATAACTAACTATTTATTTAGGTCTTACAAGAAATGCTCTGTGGATATCTATTTTTAGACCAGTTTCAGAGTATTTTGCATTAGTTTTATTAACTGCTTGCCAAACAGCCGCCGCAGTTTTACGGCGGCAGGTCGGCTCTTCTGGGCGAGATCACATAGATCTACGTCATCTCTCCCAGCAGCCAATAAGGGCACTCGCCCGCCACTAGGAGGCGCACACGTGCGCCCCCGTTCGCTCCTGACTCCCACGCGCGTGCCCGGCGGTCGCGATCACCGCCAGGCACCCGCGATCGCTCGTTACCGAGCGAGAACCGGGAGCTGTGTGTGTAAACACACAGCTCTCGGTCCTGTCAGGGGAGAAATGCCTGACCGTCTGTTCATACAATGTATGAACAGCGATCAGTCATTTCCCCTATATTTAGATAGAATAAAGGTGAACAAACCATCTGGACCAGATGACATTTACCAGCAGATCCTAAAAGAATTGAGTTTTGTCATTTCAAAGTCATTGACTGAGTTTTTAATGACTGGAATAGTACCCACCGGATTGGCATTCTGCCAATGTGGTGCCTATATTTAAAAAGGGATCAAAGGCTTTACCAAGTAACTACAGACCTGTTAGTTTAACTTCTATAGTTGGGAAGATACTGAAGAGTTTAAAAAAAGACCACATTAATGAGCTCTTGCTGCGAAAAATAATAATATTTTAAATAACAGACAACATGTTTTCAAATTCATAAGTAAGAATATTCCACTGAAATTATTTAATTTATATATAATTTGCTACTTGTAGTAATCAATGTTAATAGAATGTGTGAAGCATAGATGTATATAATAAAAGGTCATATTTGATTCACGTTTTATAATTATTTTTTATATCATGGATTTCAAAGAAAAATTATCATGAGGTTAAACATAACTAACTATTTATTTAGGTCTTACAAGAAATGCTCTGTGGATATCTATTTTTAGACCAGTTTCAGAGTATTTTGCATTAGTTTTATTAACTGCTTGCCAAACAGCCGCCGCAGTTTTATGGCGGCAGGTCGGCTCTTCTGGGCGAGATCACATAGATCTACGTCATCTCTCCCAGCAGCCAATAAGGGCTCGCGCGCGCCACTAGGAGGCGCACACGTGCGCCCCCGTTCGCTCCTGACTCCCGCGCGCGTGCCCGGCGGTCGTGATCACCGCCAGGCACCCGCGATCGCTCGTTAACGAGCGAGAACCGGGAGCTGTGTGTGTAAACACACAGCTCTTGGTCCTGTCAGGGGAGAAATGCCTGACCGTCTGTTCATACAATGTATGAACAGCGATCAGTCATTTCCCCTATATTTAGATAGAATAAAGGTGAACAAACCATCTGGACCAGATGACATTTACCAGCAGATCCTAAAAGAATTGAGTTTTGTCATTTCAAAGTCATTGACTGAGTTTTTAATGACTGGAATAGTACCCACCGGATTGGCATTCCGCCAATGTGGTGCCTATATTTAAAAAGGGATCAAAGGCTTTACCAAGTAACTACAGACCTGTTAGTTTAACTTCTATAGTTGGGAAGATACTGAAGAGTTTAAAAAAAAGACCACATTAATGAGCTCTTGCTGCGAAAAATAATAATATTTTAAATAACAGACAACATAGATTCATGAAGGACAAATCTGATTTATTTTTATGAAGAAGTAAAACCCTGGACAGAGGGGTGGCTGTGGAATTAGTATATTTAGATTTTGCCAAATCGTTTGAAACAGGGTTAATGTGTAAAGTAAAGTCTACAGGCTTGGAAAAATTTGTATTTGAATAGAATACTGTCTAAAAACAGAATTAAGAGCGTAGTGGTTAATGACAGACAAGGGGCAATCTTTACGTATGGAGGAAACGAGATTTCATCTCCAAATACGGAAAGGCTTCTTAACAGTAAGAGCTGTGAAAATGTGGAATAGACTCCGCCAAGAGCTGGTTCTGGCCAGCTCAGTAGATTGTTTTAAGAAAGGCCTGGATTCTTTCCTAAATGTTCATAACATAACTGGATACTAACATTTATAGGTAAAGTTGATCCAGGGAATATTTGTTTGTCTCTTGGGGGATTAGGAAGGAATTGCTTCCCCTGCTGAAGCAAATTGAATTATGCTTTATTGTTGTTGTTTTTTGGCCTTCCACTGGATCAACTGTAGGCATAGGATTGTATATATAGGACTATACATGTGTGTTTATATTTGTATATATATATGTACATTTTTTTCCTTTTATTGGTTGAACTAGATGGACTTGTGTCTTTTTTCAGCCAGAGTAACTATGCAACATGGGGGGTGGGTGCTTTGGGGGCAGGGGGAGCTCTGCCCCTTCCACCCCAAAACACCTCCTGCCTATTTGATGGGGATACGGGCCTCTTCCTGACAACCCTGGGCTGTGGTTTTGGGGTCTGCGCACAGGGGTCTTATCAGAATCTGGAACAAGGGGGCCCCAGATCCCGCCCTCCCCACATGAATGAGTATCGGGTACATAGTGGCTAGAAGTAATAAACACAAGAAACAGTTTTTGCAAAATTAAAAAATAGTGTCCATTACAATAAATAAATCTTCAATCACTCCGCCCGCTAACCCTACAAATAAAATAAAAAATGCTCCGCCACCTGGGAGGCCTCCCGCCGACAGCCTTCTCTCCGCTTTGTCATTTCTTATATAGATAAGGGGCGGGGCCACATATCTACATCATATGGTGGCCCCCACTCCCACATGATGTCACATGCCCAGCATGCAGCAGTCTGTGATGTCAGAAGGAGCGGTGTCATCAGATGACGTAGCTATAAAAGAAATGTCAAAGTGGAGAGGAGGCAGTTGGCAGAAGGCCTCTCAGGAGATGAAGCTTTTTTTTCAGGTCAGCGGACGGCATGATTGATGATGGATGTAATCGAGGGACATTATTTTTTTTTTTAAATAACGGATTTGTCCAAAACAGTTTTTTTGTGTTTATTATTGTTTGGCACTTTTTTGGTGAATGGGTAGGGGTACTATATACCCGATACTCATTCACATGGGGGGCCGGGATCTGGGGCTGTCAAGAAGAGGCCCTTGTCCCCAGCAACATGGAGACATGGTTCTTTTGGGCAGGGGGCTCCCAAAGGACCCATCCCCCTTGTTGAAGGCATGTGTTAAGGTTTAGTGGCCTGGTCCTCGCTTGCCCCCGCCTTTTTTTCTGCCAGGCTGTATGACTGGATAGGGTCTGGTATAGATTTTTGGGATGCTTTTTTTTTGCCGTGGGGTTCCTCTCCAAATCCATACCAGTCCCGAAGGGTAAGAAGAAATTAATGGCTGCACTCCGAGGTATGATAAATCTCTTTAATGTAAAATCCATAACATAAATAAAACCACAGTCCCGAAAGGTGCCGGCAATTGTAACTATGAGTCAACTACGAGTCATCTAGATGGAATTTGACTTGTTTTTTTCTTTAGAATGTATTTTTTGCTGCAGTATGTTTTATGCATGTTACAGATGCGCCACTTTAAAAGCACATTAAGGGGACCCCCCCCCCCCCAGGCACTATACTTAAAGGAATTTTTCATTTTTATTGTCGCAAGTTTTATTGATACATGTCCCCCAGGGCAGTACTTAGACCCCCCATACCCTTTTTATGGCCAATTACTTGCACATTGGCTTTCAAATTGGGTACTTTTGATTTTTCATGTTTGGCTCCCATAGACTTCAATGGGGTTTGCCGTTTGGGTTAGAACATTTCCCCTGTTCGGGTGTTCTGCTGAGAACTGAACAGGGGGGTGTTCAGCTCATCCTTAATCCCTAATAGATGGAAACCAAGCCAGCAACCAAACCACACTAAAATGTATTTTTGGAGTGCAGCTGACCTTAATTTTTTTTTTTATAAACTGTTATTAAATATTTAATAATAAACTGATTAAAGGTAAACATATGCAGTAATAAGAATGTTTTTTTTTATGTTTGAGAAGTATTAAACCTATATGATTCTTTTTCTACTTTGTGCCAAGTTTTAATAGCTTGAAAGTGAGAATAAAATCTCACCTTATTAATTCATGGCTACTGTTGGCAAGATTTTGTACTCTAGATTCTCACTGCTATGTCAAACCATTATTATTACTGCTAGTTATAACTGTGTGCAATGAAGCGAGAGGCCGATACTAAATTGAGTTCGGAAAGTGACAGGAAGGTGAAGATCTGTTTTAAATGAAAGAATAATATTTGATTTTATTCCCTGATACAATACTGCAAGGATTAATCATATAAAAGCATTTAGAAAATCCAATATTGTGCTATTAATATAAATGATTCTTTTGACATGTTCTTAAAGAGGACGCATTTGTCAATACAAAAAAAGTTAATAGGTTTTGCTACTTTTGTTAAACACGTAAAAATTACATTTCCTTTTATGCACTAATGATATTACTTTTCTTACTTTAGGCCAGTTCTTGCTTTGCAGTGTAATAGATAATATAATATGTATTTTGGTGCCATGGCTCCTCCTAATACATAGAGATGGCATGATCTAAAGGGGGCAGCAGCACTGAATGTGCAATGTGTAAACAACAGGAAGTTACAGTTACTGTTATCACCATTTAAGTAATATATGACATTTAAAGGCTAACTTCATCTTTTGCACCATGGTATATGTTACCCCACTATTTAGGGTGTACTATGTAACAAGTTGTATATTGGCTCACCCTACCCTCAAACCACAGCCACTGTAACATTTGAAATCAGTGGAGCTGTGTGGGGCTCCATCCTTACAGTATCTTCATTCATACACAGAAATCTGTCCCACTGCAGCAGACATACTTGTAAAGTTCATTCCATAGGCACCAAATAAGGTTTCCTTCAGATATTAGCTTTAAAAGTCCCAGTACACCTCTAAATGGTTCAAGCAAACCTGTGTTGAGTTAAAAAAAAAAGCAGGCTGCCATTGCTAAATTTCTTTTGAAAATACAAGATTGTCTTGCTGTCCTGGTGATTTATTGAATTAATTGTTTTCAGAGTCACTGGCCTAGAACCAGTGTGCAGATTTTTACATTTATTTGCTACAAAGGGAATGCCTGATATTTTCAATTATAGAAGAGCATAGCTGTCTCAGTGCTGTAATGTGGGGGTCATTTTCAAAGCTTATGCCTGGTTCAGTGCTGTCACATGAGGATGGCTAGAGGGTTTCTACAGTGTTTCATTCTCTCACCATAAATATTGAAACATAAACGGGGTTTCCTCTCCTCACTCCGGGCAGCCATATAGAGCTATGACGAAGCAAAGGAAATGAGAGTATGTACTGGTGGAGAGCTGGGCATTAACCACTTAAGGACCGAGCCTGTTTTTTAGACTCAGTGGGGCAGATCCATGTACCTCTGCGCCGGGCGCAGCGTATCTAATATACACTACGCCACCGTAACTGTGTTCTTTTTTTTCTAATCCTCAAAGAATTTGTGCCGTAAGTTACGGCGGCGTAGTGTATCTGTGGCGGTGTAATGGCGCGCCATTCAAATCTCAGTGATGGGGGCGTGTTTTATGTTAATACATCGTGACCTGACGTAAACAATGTTTTTTTTTAACTGCGCATGCACCGTCCGTGGGGGTATCCCAGTGCGCATGCTCAAAATTAACCCGAAACAAGCCAATGCTCACGACGGTGACGTCATTCTATGCAAATCCCTATTCGCGAACGACTTACGCAAATGTCGTAAAAAATTCAAAATTGTACGTGGGAATGACGGCCATACTTAACATTTAGTACGCCTCATAACAGCAGCTTTAACTATACGCCGGAGAAAGCCGAGCGCAAACGACGTAAAAAAATGCGCCGGCCAGTCGTACGTTCGTGGATCGTCGTAACTAGCTAATTTGCATACTCGACGCAGAATTCGACGGAAACGCCACCTAGCGGCCGCCAAAAAAAATTGCAGCTAAGATCCAACCGCGTACTAAGACGTACGCCTGTCGGATCTAGCCGAGATGCCGTCGTATCTTGTTTTGAGGATACAAAACAAAGATACGACGCGCAAAATTTGAAATTACGTGGCGTATCAAGAGATACGCCGGCGTAATACCTTTGTGGATCTGCCCCAGTGTTTACAAGTTAAAAACACTTTTTTTGCTAGAAAAAAACTTAGAACCCCCAAACATTATACATTTTTTTAACACCCTAGAGAATAAAATGGCGGTCATTGCAATACTTTTTGTCACACCGTATTTGCACAACGGTCTTACAGTGCACTTTTTTTGGAAAAAAATCCTGTTTTAATAAAAAAATAAGATAACAGTAAAGTTAGCCCAATTTTTTTTATATCATGAAAGATAATGTTACACCGAGTAAATTGATACCCAACATGTCCCGCTTCAAAATTGCTCCCGCTCGTGGAATGGCATCAAACTTTTACCCTTAAAAATCTCCATAGGCGACGTTTAAAAAATTCTACAGGTTTCATGTTTTGAGTTACATAGGAGGGGCGAGAATTAATGCTCTTGCTCTAATGATCGCGGTGATACCTCACATGTGTGATTTGAACACCATTTTCATATGCGGGCGCTGCTCACAAATGCATTCGCTTCTGTGCGCAAGTTCGTCGGGATGGGGCTCTTTAAAAAAAAAAAAATCTTATTTATTTTACTTTACTTACAGTAATTGATTTTAAAACATATTTTTTTTTTTTAAATGGGTCACGTTTATTCCTATTACAAGGAACGCAAACATCCTTTGTAATAGAAAAAAGCATGACAGGTCCTCTTAAAAAAAAAAATACAAAAAAAAGGCCCTTTAAGAGATATGGACGGAAGTGACGTTTTGACGTTGCTTACTCCCTGCTATGGTATGGAGATGGGTGGGGGCCATCTTGTCCTCACTCGTATCCATACCACTGGCGTGACAATACCTGATCGTCTCTGCCGCTACGACGGCTCCAGTAAGCGGCGGGGGGCCCTCTCCCACCGCCGATAACGGTGATCTTGCTGCAAATCCACCGCTGAGACCACCATTATTGTAAACCGGACCGCCCGCTGAAAAGATGGATACCTCAGTTATGGCAGCAGCTACTGCCATAACCGAGATATCCATCTTTAAAGTGTAGACGTATATATATATATATATATATACATGGGCGTCCGCTGACATTTTTTCAGGGAGGGGCGCTTTGGCAGCTGCGATACCCTTTCTTCGAAAACGCTAGCGGTGATTAATTGTGCCCCACTAGCGGCTGAACAGTGCAGCTAAGACGATGGTAAAGCGTCACTTTTTAGCGTCGCTTTACCGATAACGCGGCCAGCTGGCAGTTTGAAATAGCTCTTGCGATAATTCATCTTCACTCCATGCCCATATAAATATAGCCTAGAGAATGTACAGACCCCCCTTCAGCACAGATGGACCTTCCCTTCAGCACAGGTCCCCCCTTCAGTCCAGACCCTCCCTTGAGCACAGATGGACCCCCCATTCAGCACAAACCCCCTTCAGCACAGACGGACCCCCCTCCCCCCATCCCATTAAGTACCTCAGATTAGCCATCACTGCGGCACAGACACAACAGGTTCCCTCCTCCTGTGTACACATAAACACTGGAGGGGGGTGGCTTCACTCTGCTCGCTGTGCCTGTGTGACATCCAGCCCGGGACCGCTCGGACAGCCCGCAAGTGCAAAACTCTTCAATATCTTCTCGATTTTCCAGGGAGGGTCAATTGCCCCCCCTTGCCCTATGGAGCGGACGCCCATGTATATATATATACAGTGGGTGGTCTGGAAGTGGTTTTAAAATAAACCTACTGCTTGGTTGATGATTGATGCCATGATTGGGCGAAGTAAGGTTTAACTTTAGGTATACAGGACACTTCAAAATAAAAATGCTATACACTGAAGAAGATAAATAAAAAACACCAAGTGTTAAAATAAACACTGGGCATACTACTTTTCAGCTATATTTGCAGATGATGTGCACACAGAGCTTCATGTACACCAATAAGTCAGGTATCAGATTAAATGCTAACCACATGACTACCGTGCCAATTCTGACATTTCTCACACACATGTAAAAATTGGATTTGTTTGCTCTAAAATCATTTAGAACCCCAAACAATATATATTTTATGAAAGCAAAGGCCTTGGAGAATAAAATTGTGGTTGTTTCAATTTTTATGTCACACAATATTTGCTCAACAGTTTATCAAACATAAATTGTTGATGCTAAAATACACTTTATTTAATTTTATTGCACACAAACACAATAGAATACATGTTTTTTTTTTTGTAAAATGCAAAACATGAGGTTACACTGAGTAAATAGATAGCTAACATATCACAACACATTATCCATAGGGAATGTTTTAAAAGCCTTTACAGACTTACCTGTTACCAGTTTGGAGTTAAACAGATCTGGCACTAGAATTATTGTTCTAATGTTCATAGCAATACCTCATGTGTGGTGCAGTCAGCTTTTACATATGCGCACAGGACTGCACATTCACATTTCAACATGGGGGGGCAGGAGCAATTTTTTAAATATTACACTGTATTTTTTATCTTTTTTTGGATCAACCTATTTGCTATTACAAGGGATGAACATGCTGCTGTCTGAAATTCCATACTGTATTTTGTAGATGTTTTTTAGCGTGTCTTATTAAGCAGGGAATCTGCGTAAATCACACATGTCCCCAACCCAAAGGCAAAATGTGCTACTCTTTTGCAGATGCATAGGGGTGATATTACTTCATAGTGGTACCCGGACGAATCTGAAAATACAGCACATTTTTGGGTGTATGAAACCACATGGTGCCGGAACACCATGCAAATCCATGCACCCACATTTTTTGAAACAGTTTAGAAACGTTTTCCCTGTACTTCCATCAGGTATATCACCCAATTCAAATCAATATGCTGCTGTGCCTACACAAACATAGCACACAGGACCCACTACCATGTAAACCTAAGCTTAAGTTTGTGAATTATTTCTCTGGGGGCACTCGGCAAGGGGAAGGGGCCAGGAGCACCTGTAGGGGACTCGAGAAGAGGAGGATTAAGGCTGCTCTGTGCAAAACCATTTCATAGAGCAGGTAAGTTTGATGTGTTTATTATTTTAAAAGGAAATAAACCCAAGCCTTTATAATTAAAATAGACCCTGAGGGTTAGAGAAGCTCCTTTTAACTATATTGGATCCACATGAACCCTAATAATTCCTCTATACCTAATGCTAACTATAATGCTAAGCCTATTGGTAACAATGGCCCTTTGTTTATAAACACAGCCATATGATTGCAAGTTAATGTGCAAAACATGCATTTACATATGCTACATATACCTTTATGTGACTCTTCTTAAAGCGGGGGTTCATCCCAAAAAAAAAAAATTTAACATGACATTCAGCCGAGTTGTCAGAATGACAATCGGCTGTTTTTTTTTTTTTTCAGTGCCGTACATACTGTATTTTCACCGCCGTTTCTGGGTATGTAATGTGCGGGACTGGGCGTTCCTAATTGATTGACATCCTTCCGACCGGCGCATACAGCGCGTCACGAGTTGCCGAAAGAAGGCGAACGTCGGTGCGCAGGCGCCGTATAGAGCCGACTCGCAGTCTGGCTTCTTTCAGCAACTCGTGACGCTGTATGCACCGGTCGGAAAGATGTTAATCAATTAGGAACGCCCAGTCCCGCACATTACATACCCGGAAGCGGTGGTGAAAATACGGTATGTACGGCACTGAAAAAAAACAGCCGATTGTCATTCTGACAACTCGGCTGAATGTCATGTTAAAAAAAAAAATTCGGTGAACCCCCTCTTTAACTGCTTGCCGACCGCCACACGCAGATATACATCTGCAGCATGGCACGGACAGGCAAAAGGACGTATACATATGTCCCCTTTAACCACTTCAATACCGGGCTTTAAAACCCACCTCCTTCCCGGGCCTATTCTGGCACTTCTTTCCTACATGTCAAATCCTCATTCTTTTGCTAGAAATTTACTCAGAACCCCCAAACATTATATATGTTTTTTTAGCATGGAGGGAATAGGGAATAAAATGGCGGTCATTGCAACTTTTTATCTTGCACCATATTTGCGCAATAATTTTTCAAACGGCTTTTTTTTGTAAAAAAAATGGTTTCATAAATTAAAAAATAACAAAACAGTAACGTTAGCCCAATTTTTTTGTAAAATATGAAAGATGATGTTACGCCGAGTAACTAGATACCTAACATGTCACGCTTTAAAATTGCGTACACTCATGGAATGGCGCCAAACTTCGTTACTTAAAAATCTCCATAGGCGACACTTTAAAATTTTTACAGGTTGCCAGTTTAGAGTTACAGAGGAGGTCTAGTGCTAGAATTGTTGCACACGCTCTAACGCACTCGGCGACACCTCACATGTGTGGTTTGAACGATGTTTACATACGTGGGCGGGACTTACATGTGCGTACGCTTCTGAGTGCGAGCTACCGGGGACAGGGGCATTTTAATTGTTTTATTATTATTTTTTATTTTTTATTTTACTTATTTCTTTATTTTTTACACTTTTTTTTACACTTTTTTTTTTTCAATCGCTTTTATTCCTATTACAAGGAATGTAAACATCCCTTGTAATAGGAATGTGTGTGACAGGTCCTCTTTAAGGAGAGATGCGGGGTCAATAAGACCCCACATCTCTCCTCCAGTCTGGAAAGAATGAGATTGTGAAAAAAAATTCACAGATCTCATTTAAACTAGCCGCAATTGCGGTTTGTTTACTTACGGGGACCCGGGCGTGACGTCATCACATCGCGCCTGGGCCTCCGACGGTCATAGAGATGACTGGTGACCATCTGGTCACCAGTCTTCTCTATGGCAAACATCCGGCGGACGGCGATCATCTCTCCGGGCCCCCGGTGGGACGGGAGAGCCCGGAGAAGCACTGGATGGCGGCGGGAGGGGGGATGTCCCCTCCCGCCGCCTGTAAGAATGATCTAGCGGTGGAACCGCCGCTATGATCGTTCTTACGGTGCGCAGGATCGACGCTGCTAAAAAATTATATCTCAATGATGCCTCCGGGTGCAGGCATCATTGAGATATCCCCCCGCAAAGCCCAGGACGTCATATGACGTCCACCCGGGATAACAGGTCCCCGTTTTGGACATCATATGACGGCGTGCGGGTGTCAAGTGGTTAAGGAGCGGCTATGTGGGCCCGCCGCAAGCTCCATGACTCCAACTGTGGGTCCCGTGGACTCTATGTCTACGGGCATACCCGCAATTGTGTCACGGTGAGGAAGAATGGGGAAATGCTGATGTAAACAAGCATTTCCCCAGTCTTCCTAGTGACAGGACAGTGATCACAGCTTCCTGTAATCGGAAGCTGTGATCACAGTCTTGTCACACATAGCCCATCCCCCCTACAGTTAGAAGCACTCCCTAGGGCACACTTAACCCCTTCAGCGCCACCTAGTGGTTAAACCGTTCACTATCAGTGTCATTTTCACAGTAATCAGTGCATTTTTATAGCACTGATCTCTGTAAAAATTACAATGGTCCCAAAAACGTGTCAAAAGTGTCTGATGTCATAATGTCGCAGTCTCGATAAAAAAATTGCAGATCGCCGCCATTAATAGTAAAAAAATAATTAATAATAAAAATTACATAATTCTATCCCCTATTTTGTAGGCGCTAACCAATCAATATACGCCTATCGTGATTTTTTTATCAAAAATATGTAGAAGAATACATATCATCCTAAACTGAGGATTTTTTTTTTATATATATATATATATATTTTTGGGGGATATTTATTATAGCAAAAAGTAAAAAAAAAAAATTTCAATTATTTTTGTTTATTGCACAAAAAATAAAAACCGTAGAGGTGATCAAATACCACCAAAAGAAATCTCTATTTGTGGGAAAAAAGGACGTCAATTTTGTTTGGAAAATACGTTGCACTACCGCGCAATTGTCAGTTAAAGCGACGCAGTGCCGAATTGCAAAAAGTGGCCCGGTCTTTGGCTATCAAAATGGTCCAGGGCTTAAGTGGTTAAACAACAAATAGGAAATAAATTAGTGTTTCTAATCCTGATGGACAAAAGGGTCAACTAAATCGCATTGTTGTATGAGCCGTTTGTGTGCCTATATTGCTTTTGGTTTTGATTAAAACTGGTCAAAAACATGATCATTATATTCTTTAAATAGCCAGTGCAAGGGGATCCAGAGAGTCATGTGTAGGAAGATCATTCTTAACCTGCTACAACTAGCCTACAGTTCATGGGTGACCGGATTGGATCTACAAAGCAGTGCACTTGTGGTTGACATGCTACCTCCCCTTTTCTTATCTCAAACTTAACTTTCTAAGTAGGCTTGAAAATGTGTCCAACTGGAGCTTGTGCCCATAGTGACCAATAAGAATTCTTACTAAGGTAACATTTTATTGGTTGTTGTAAGTAACAATTCCAAGTGTTCTTTTATTTTCCCTGGTTTTAATGAATCTGTTCCTAAGCACTAAACAATTTCAGATTAGACTAGTTTAGGCTACTAAGGCTGTTGTTTGACTATTTCATTGCAGACCTACTATGCATAGGCTACTATGGCTGTTGCTTGACTATTTCATTGCAGACCAGAAAAAATTTAAGTACAGAACAAAAAATATTTAAGCAAAGAAATTATAGATAAAATGTAATCTCCATACAGGTTGTTATTTACAGCATTAAAACTTCCTTATAAACTCCAATGACAACCTTGCCATTTTTTCCAAAAGTATCTCTGACATTTTTTATTAGGATTCTGTGCGCAAATAGAAAAAAAAGAACTATGTCAAAATAGCTCCCCTCTGAAGTGCATTTGATGGAAAGATAAAGGTGTAAAGTCTGAGAGGTCCTTTTAAAATGATTTATAAATTCACACACATTGTCGTTTCGAGATATCTCATTAATCCCTGTGGGCTCTGTAAGTTTAAAAACAAGATGAAACTTTAGTCTGGAAGCCTGTAGAATCTCTTACAATGTATACTGAAAAGACAGCTTACTTATTTTCACATTATACCCAACACCAGGAGATATTTGAATACATTTCAAACCCATGCTAATGACACATCATCTATCAAACTATTTATTGAAAATATGCAAACAACTGAAAATGAAAATATGTTAGTAAGGAATTTAATTATCATTACTATCTAGGATATTATTGCTATATTCTGTACTGTATTATGCCACCATTAGCTTTCCTGGTCCACCAATGTAAACCCCTGCAACTAGAAGGTGTCTTGAAAGAGAAAAGTTTATTGTATATTACCCACAGCGGCTGCTAAAAGAAAACAATTTTTATGGTGGGATGATGATACAATTAATTTTTAGTTCCTGTTTTTTTTTTTTTTTTCATTCAATATGTTTTTTCAATGATTTTAGAATTTAAGCAAACAAATTTGGCATTGCAAATACAATGGGTTATTTTAACCTTGATCTAATTGGCTGCAATTACTGATTTTGTTTTTAAGGTGTATTCCTCAGGGTATTTATCCTTATTTTAGCCTAGGTTTATGACATCATGCACAGCTCTCTCTTTCTCACTCTCACAAGAGTTTGACAGGAAGGGAGGGGGTGAGTCATAAGAGGGCCAATGAGAGCTGCAGAGCTGGAGGTGTACCTATGTTTGTCTGTGTAAATCCAGGAAGATCCCTGCGCTGATGAAGTCCCGCCCATAGGGACGTAACGACGTACGAGGGGGAGGGGCCACGTGTGACGTCACCCGCGATCGCCAACCTACAGAGAAACCCATGCTGCTATGGATGTCTCACTATGCTTTATCGCTGCACTTGCTTGAGAGTGCTTTTAAATGTGAGTGTACTCTTTTGTATTTTAATAAATGATTGGCTTTTGGCTTCAGAGAGCACTAGATTCCCTCTTTTTTGTCTTTCATGCCCTGACTGCCATGGCTTGTCCCTGAGTTTGATTACATTGTGGTGCTTCTGCTGTATGTGGCTGCTGTCCTCTGAGAACAGGGAGGTTCTCTGATTAAGCTTTGTGACCTATTGTAGGTCGAAGCATTAAGGTGAGAGGCCATTCCTGTCATATGGTGGAGGTTCTTCTGGATTCACCCTTTGGAGTTTTTGCACTGATTTATTCGTATTTGGAATTTATTTGCACCAGAGCACTTTAAATGGATTTTTTATCATTTATTTATATAATTTATTCCGATTTGGATCTATTTTGAGCACTATATATGGACTTTATATAGTTTATATTGTATAATTTGTGTATGTTATTTTATTTATCTAATTTCATGTTTTGCGCTGCACTATTACTATTGTATATCCATGTGAGGTGTTTTATTTGAATTTACCTTAGTGCTGGCTTGCATATTTTAGTTTTTATATTTTTTCCAGCGCTGAATTATTTCTTATTACTAATCCAGGAAGTGAACAGATAGTTACAATGGAAGCAGCCAGTCTCAGTGGAGGGAGATTTCTGCAGCATATTTGGTAAGTACAGAATCACAGTATATACACAACAATATGCAAGGTGGTTGGAGGGAAGCTTCAGAACGGTAAAGATATTTTTATTACATATTATTTGAGCAGACTGCAGTTCCTCTTTAACAATTGCATTTTATATATGGTAAATAAAAAATAAATAAAAAAAAACTGAATTGAAAGCATTTTAGGTTTCAGCAGGGAAAAGCAGTTAAACATATGCCCCTTGACTGCCTGCCAGTGAAGCTATAACACATTTAAACAAAGTTTAACATGAAAGCCCTTTGCTTTGTATAATAAACACAAAATAATCATTACTTTCATGATTAATTACCATCATTATATTCCCCAGTAGCACCAAGACTGTGATATTATTTTTTCCAGTGGCACTGTGAATAACATCCAAATGATGACATATACATATTAATACAACATAAGTGGAATTTTTAAAGAGCTATTATTTAACTCAAAGGATGAAGACACCATATAATAGAATCCTCCAAGCAAAACTCTGATATAACCTTTGACCCAAATTCATTACAGAATAAAAACACTGAAACACTGTGAACCTAATTAAAATATAAAACTCATTCGGCTAAGCAATTTGATACAGCAGTATACAGTGAAAGTTATTGAATCTTCTTAAAACACACACTGTTTTTAATGAACATTTTTAAGTATACACTGTAAAAATCCTTTTAAGTGCTCAGTGTGAGAATACACAATATTTTAGAGAAATGCTAACCTATTTACCCGAGTTTGTGTCTAACAGGCAGCCAGGTTAGGAAAACGTAATTTTTTTAAAATAATTTTTTGTCTACACCCAACTAGGTGTTCCACAAATGTATTACTATCATTAATATATATTAATATTACAGTAAAATAAATAAAAACAACTTTTTAAGATAAGTATAATAGATATAAACAAATTTCAGCTGAGCATTTTTTTCACAAAAATTTGAAAAATTCAAACTGTTATGCCTCGTACACACGACCGGTTTTCCCGTCGGGAAAACTGCCATGACATTTTTTGGCAGGGAAAACCGTGTGTATGCTCCATCGCAGTTTTCCCAACAGGATAACCGCTGGGAATCCTTTTGGGAAAAATAAGAACATATTTTCTTTTTTCCCGCCGGGATTCGGGTAAATCAGTCGTGTGTATGCCGGGATCGCTCGTTCTGGTAAAACTAGCATTCGGAATGGAGATAGCACATTCATCACGCTGTAACGGACTAAAAAGCTGGAAAACTGAAAAGCGTGAATCGTCTCTCACCAAACCTTTACTTACACGAGGATCAGCAAAAGCAGCCCAAAGGGTGGCGCCATTTGAATTGAACATCCCCTTTATAGTCCCATCGTACGTGGTGTACGTCACCATGCTTTGGACGGGCGGTATTTGGCCTGAACGTGTGTATACAAGGCAGGCTTGAGAGGAATCCCGTTGGGAAAAAAATAATTTTTTTCCTGCCGAGAAAAACGGTCGTGTGTATGAGGCATTAATTGTATTGAAACAGGATGAAACAAATGTGTTGTGACTTCTTTCTAAGAAAGTATTGAACATTTTAATTACGAGATGTTTGCCTAGTGGTTAGAGATAGGCTGAACGCCCCCCATTCGGTTTGCAACAGAACTCCTAAACAGGGGAAAAGTTTTCACTCAAAGAGCGAGTCCCATTGAAGTCTATAGGAGCTGAACAGGAAAACACAAAAGTGCCCATTTTGAAGAGTTAAATGCAAGTAATTGGCCATAAAAGGGGTATGGGGGTCTGAATCGTTTTTTCATTAGCAATGATTTTAATTATGCTGAAAGTGCAACAGTAACAATGAAAAAATCCTTTAAATATAGTGCCTGAGATGTCCCAATTGTTTTAAAAAAATAATAAAAACTATTTTTGACAATTCCTTTATTTAAAAAAAAGTGTCCCCCGATGTAAATCTATGGTCAATCACGCTGCCCACCGCACCCAAAAAACCCCGCTCTGCACTCATTGACGGCTGACTGCCGAATGCCTCCTCATCCTTTGACAGTTTTTATATAGGTAAGGGCCGAGCCACCTGGCATTGTCACCTGGTGGAACCCCCCTTGTGACATAACAAACTGGTGCATGCTTTGTCGTTGACATCAGAAGGGGTGGTGCCACTAGGTGAGGTTGCCAGGTGGCCATGCTCTTACCTATATAAGAACTGTCAAGTGGGCAAGGAGGCATTCAGCGGTCAATGAGTGCAGACTGGGTGACCCTACGCCATTTTTAAACAATTTTTTTACAGACAAATGTTTTTTTTATTCAGCTGTCAGCGGGGACGCCCATTGATAGCTGATGACTCGTCTGCTGTTAAGGATGCTGCGGCCGGCTTCCCGGCCCTGTTCCTTAACAACCAGCTTTTACTGCACCCTGATTGGCCAAAGTTTAGAAGAGCATGACAGCAGCCACTTGAAGAGAACACAGACACACTCCAGTGTAAAATGCGAGACAGAAATATAGAGAGAATCTAGGCAGGGAGGTGTGTAAGTAGGAGGCAGAGAAACAGCAGTACACTGATTTTCACAGTGATGAGCTTTGCAATGGGTATCAACAACTCTGACCACTGGAATACAAGCAGGCTGTGCTTCCACGTAGAATACAAAAAAGCAGACTGACCACGCTAGGATGGATGTGCTTCCATGTCCTGTTTTTCAGTTTGAAAGAGGATGCAATGCAAAGAGAACAGACTAGTTTTTATTACGTACATATTACCACATACACTTATCAGACATTTTAAATGTTGGGGTAACATATCCATTAATAGTTAGCTCACTACACCAATTTTACCTGCAGGTGGCAATACACAGAAGTTCAAAAATCACACATTTTGGTGCAGGTAAATGGGGCAAGTGCAGGAAGACAGGCTCTCTTCATAATACTATGCAGAGGAACTTCCATCAGGAATCTAGTGTTTGTTATTGTTTAAACTGCAAATTCCTTGTAAAGTAAGATATTGCCATCACAAGGCAGAACCCTATTTCTATTGTTTCTAATTTAGGATGTTCAACTAAATTTTTAATGTTTGTGAAATTATTTACTTAAATGAATAGATTGAACAACAAATATTATTTTACAGCTGTGGAGAAAGAGGTCTCATGAAATTAAAAAAGAAAGGTTTACATACTGTATTAATTTACTGCATACATGAGATACAAGTCAGCTTATGTTTTTTTTTTTTTATAAATCTATATAATAATGTTAAGGGCAGGCAACAGGTCACATTTTGCAAACAGCTATTTACAGGGTTTTTCTCTAAGAGACAATTTCTCTATTATTACCTCATTCAATAGTCATTATTATAATGAGTATTGCCTGATTAACCTAGATGCATACTATCACGGTTTACATCTCCAGGATGCAGCTACCTGGAAAACATGCTGAGATCTGGGTCAGAATAATAATAGCTGCTGATGGCATAGTCTTGGCCCTTGAACAACCAGCAGTTAGCCATATTTTCCTTTAAGGACAGTCTAACTCCTTCTAACTGTATTCCCTAAAGATTATTTTTAATCAGTCCCAGTACTGTCATAATGTTATCACCTTTGCAAAATGATGACATAATATTTACAGTCAATTAAAAGATTAAAAGAA
The DNA here is from genome assembly GCF_905171775.1 of Rana temporaria. NCBI lineage: Eukaryota > Metazoa > Chordata > Amphibia > Anura > Ranidae > Rana > Rana temporaria. The sequence goes on along the minus strand of NC_053492.1, from coordinate 256,438,443 downwards.
TACTATTATTGTAAAAAAATATATAATTTATCTATCCTGATTTAAAATATCATAATGGTTTCAGAAACTTTTGCCATGGACGTGATCTGTTTCCTAGCAAAACTGCCTGCAGGGTAAGATGTATGTTCGCCTGACAGTTTGGTGTCAATTATCCATCAATATTTCAAGTTATTACCTAGTGGTGAGATAGGATAAAAATGGGGTAAGGAAATGTTCATTTTTAAGGGCAGATGATTCATGTAGCATTTACTTCATGGAATCAACCTGCTCAGGCATGGTGGCATGAGGGTGTACTTAGCTGAGAAAACCCACCCGCCCCTCCTGAAGACCATTGGGATGTATAACATAATTTGCCTAGGCCTGGAAACCAGGAAGTAACTGAAGAAATATAAAAATAAAAGTTTAAAACAAGTAAATATGTTAGCAACCTATAAGAGAAACAAGGGGTATATATATATTCTAACCTAGGTGAATGCAGCATCAGTCCAGTGCTGCATCTGTCCCCCGCTGGCTCTAAGATTGAGAACTGAGTGACCAACAACCACTGATAACTCATTTCTAGTGTTCCATGAGCTAATAGCTAATGACTGTCAGTCACTGACTCTCTGCTCTGCCCCTCCAGCGCTCACTGGAGCACTTACCTATAGAGAGGGCAGGAGCGTCTCTCTGAGAAGCTGAGCCAGCTGCCGGTCCAGGCTTATGGGTGGATCCCATATGGTCGGGATCCACCCGACCATATGACTGGCTCTGTGACAGCAGCCGACAGCGGGCTAAAAAATGGGTAACAGTACGAACTGCACTCCTGTGATCCATAGGAGAAGTACAGCCAAAAGAGCTTTAGCTATACTTCTCCTTAAGATTAAAAAATAGTCAATGTTGATTAAGAGTTTTGGACAGAGGGAGGAAAGGATAGAACCGTTTGTAGTTTTTTTTTCTAACATAATCAGTTTGAAGATTTGCTGGCCCTTTCTGTAAAGCTAGCTGTACCGAGCTAGGAAATAAAGAACATTTGCAACAAATGCATTATGGTATACTAAAGACAAATAGACTATGCATTTTGCAATTGCACTCTGTAAGAGCTGTTGCTCCAGAGCTTAATCATGTACATTCATTTTTCTAATTTTCTTTGCATGTGATTGGGTAATTATTGCAAATTGAAGCTTTACCTCATTTACTAAGCTCTGGAGCAACTGCACTTGCAGAGTGCCACTGTACTTTGCAAAGTGCACAGTCTATTTGCCTTTAGTAAATGTGTCCTCATTGAAGAAACTGCATAGGGAATCACTGGGACAAGAAGTAAATAAAATACTCTCAGTAGGAACACATATTGCAGCAATACTCTGCCAGAGGCTTTAACCCTTCTTCAGTCTTTCCAAGCAAAATAAATATGTTTTAGGTGGAGCTATACTTTAACTTTACAACACAAAATCCACACTTGTTATAAAATGGGGCTTTAGTTTAAAAAAATTTTTTTTTAATCCTGCATAGTATTCTAGCCAAAAAGACAGGTGCATCTAAATTGAAGAACATATTAACACAATGGGGGTTTTTACAAAAGGCACTGACATTGACATTGCACTGAAAGTGCACTTAGAAGTGCAACCGCTGTAGATCTGAGGGGCAGATCTGAAAAAAGGGGAAGCTCTGCTGATTTTATCATCCAATCATGTGCAAGCTAAAATGCTGTTTTTTTTTTCCTTGCATGTCCCCCTCGGATCTACAGTGACTGCACTTCCAAGTGCACTTTCAGTGCAATTTCAAGTGCACTTTGCAATTGTAGTTTGCACTTGTAGTGCAAAGTGGATTTGCCTTTAGTAAATAACCACCAATACGCCATTTTATTAGAGCAAATTAAGTCATACATTGTGAGTCTGACACAAAATATCACCAGAGTACCAGTTGTTTAAGATATACAAGTTATTTAATAAAGTAGAGGAAACACTATTTAATTTTGCAGACATTTGAATACACTTATTTTAGCATGTTTGATACAAAAACAATTGTTATTAAAGTCAGATTATTAAAATGGAAACTTTGAATGATTACTATGTCACTGCATTATTCAGAGTGGTATTTGACATGGTAAAGAATATTATATGTGTCATTATAATGGTTCCTCACATCACTACTGACATGAAGACAAATGCAAAAAACATGTAGGTAATGCAAACATTGGGTTTCTCAAAGGGAATCAATACAAATCAATAGCATTTGCAGAAAACAGACCTGGTGACGTAATCATCAACCTAACACACAAAATAACACACAAAATAACTGTGAACACATAAAAAAATTATGACCCACAAACTTTAGATAAGTGCTTCCAATAGTTAACCTCATCTGAATGTCCTTATTTTTTCCTTAATTGGAAAAAACAACTTTATTAAGAAAAGGTACATGGTACAATAATCTTATAAAAGAAGAAGAAATGGGGGAAGGTTATAGGGGAAACAGTTAGTTGTAAGTAACAAAATACATGACTGTAGGCATCAATAGTAATTTTGTATCTTAAAGAAAAATCATATACTCAAAATTGCTGTGCAATGTGCGAAGAACAAATAATATTATTTTTCCACAAAAAATAGCCTAGAGAGGAGTATGGATAGCCTTATTTAAGCTTGCCAGTTGATACAGGGTAGCAGAATAGCACATGATCATTGAAACTATGCCACTAAAATAGGATATGCTGCATACACTGAAACTGTACAGGTCTTAATATACTACACCCCCCTCAGCTTTTAATAGTTAATATGATTACTTATACTCTCTCTAAGATTAAACTGTAACAAGAGTGGTATTGAAAAAGATATTTGTGTGGAGGTTATCCCACTATATCTCTAAAACTCCTAACATATGTGAATATATAATACAGAGACCTGGAGATACATCAACTCAGGTGGCTTTTTAAGTCTGCTATATCCCTCTTCCATTGCCAAGTGCCAGAGCCAGCCACAGCTGGTCTCCTTAGTAACCCTTAAAGAGTCTTTATGGGTCAATAAAAAACATGATTTTAACACAATTCATTGCAGGTATATTTAAACTACATTTGACCTGTATTTAACTGTTCCAGCTGTTTTTTGCATTCTCGTAGTCTCCATGGGGAAAAAGCATTTCTAAAGAAAACAAAAGCCAGTTGACACAGATCCTTTGAAGGTTGTGGGTGCAGCTAATGAAGTGATGTGAAGTTTGGATGGCTGGACCTCATATTGATAGTTTCTTCCAAGATCCCCTAATACCTACATTGTCTTCATGGTGGCCCTGTGTATCCATCTAGAGATCCACCATGCATTATGTTTCCAGCAATGGTAGATGCCTTTGTAGCGTTGGGACTGGGCCAACAGCTCAACATCACCTCTGAATATGACCAACCTGCTTGCATGATTACTAATAGTAATGTATTTGCCTATCTAACAATGAATTGAAGATGTCTGATATGTGTGTGAATGTGCTGGACCGATAATAATAAAAAATGGTTTCAATTGGTCTACTGTAAAATGATTGCTGTGATTTAAGTATTTAGGTCTAGTATAGGTGGACCCTGTTCTAGTCCTAGTCTGCTACCTCTCTCACAGTGAAACAAGGAAGTACTCTTTATATAGTATCTTCTTGAACATTTATAGAGGAATGCCTTGTAACAGACTTTTTGAAACAGTTAATGGTTAGGATCATCAAATACTGCCAACGCAGTTCAGGGATAAAAAAGACTCCTCCCCCTTTTCAGATCTTGAGCAGTCAGTGTTATTAAAATCACAACAGAATGCACAAAGGGACCTTGGTTAAGGCTGGATAAGGATGGTGTCTCCTGACAGGAGAAAGTAAAGGTTCCAAAAACATGTTGGTTGTATCTGATGCTCTTAACCATTAAATGTTTCAAAAAGTCCTCTGTACCCATTCAACAATGAATGGAAGTAAAACTTACTACATATATCAATAAGATTAGCAATATATTATGAATTCATTTCTGCATATCCTTGTGGATTCTAAAATGATTACCTTCCTGGTTACTTATTGCTTTTATTAATATTCAAAAGGCATATTTTTTTTCAAGTGGTGCTGTTGCCCATAGCGACTAATCAGCTCATATTTTTCATTTTTTCCACAGTTTAGAAAATGACAACATAAAAGCTGACTGGCTTTACTCCAGTTGAGACAGAGTTGGGACAAAGTTTGTCTCAGACACTTTTTCTTGATTTCTTCCCTTTGTTTTTGATGTACTTTGTGTATATTATATTTCATTATCCATTTATTATGCTAAATTGACTTATCAATCTGCTGATCATGGGTGCAATGCTTTACAGGCTCCTAATAAAATAAAATAACAAATGCACATTTTTAACCTGAATAAAAATGCACATTCTTTTATTTATTTTTTGTAAAGGTGAACTTATCCTTTAAACCATATCATTTTTATTCTGAATAAGTTTGAAATTTAAAAAAAAAATGCAATTGCTTTTGGTTCACACACAGAGATAAAGTGATTGGTCTGGAACTTCAGAGGCTGACACTAAAGCCCCGTACACACGGTCGAACATGTCCGCTGAAACTGGTCCGCGGACCAGTTTCCGCGGACATGTCTGACCGTGTGTACGGCCTAGCGGACAGGTTTCCAGCGGACAAAAGTTTCTTAGCAAGCTAAGAAACTTGTCCGCTGGAAAAATGTCCGTCGGACATGTCCGATGGTTAGTACACCTAATCGGACATGTCCGCTGGTTATGACGTGTAACCAGCATCCCGAAATCCCACGCATGCGTCGAATTGATTCGACGCATGCATGGAAGCATTGCACTTCCGTGTTTGAGAACGTCGGTGTCTTCTACATCACCGCGTTCTCTGTCCGCGGGGATTTTGGTCTGATGGTGTGTACACACATCAGACCAAAAGCTCCCAGGAGACATGTCCGATGAAAACGGTCCATGGACCGTTTTCATCGGACATGTCTCCTCGTGTGTACGGGGCCTTAAACTCTAATCGAGTGAGTGCCTTTCTAAAGAGTTCAATATTGTCACTCACTGACAAGCCAAGTAAAATGTTTTTGGGGGTTTTTAGAACTAAAATCAAAGCAATGCATCATTAATATTTGGTTCAATATATGAAAGCCAAAATAATATTTTTTTCCATTGCTGATAAATGCAATATTCCTGGCACATGTATTTTTATGCTAGATTTCCTTTTGTATGAATATGCATAGAAGAGCAAAGCTATCCACAGAGAACAAAAAAACGACTGTATATTTTTTTTTTTCTTACACAATGCTCCAGCCAAGCTAAATTATGCTGAATATAGTTCATATTCTAAAAATATATATGTTATCATTCAAAATGTTTTAGAAAAAGGAATTTAGGAAACCATATGCAATTGTGTTAGAGGTACAAGAAGATAATCCACAAATGGTAAATGTGCCTGTTTTACAATAACCATCTAAAGGATATCTATGTCTACTTATGTTGTATACTAAACTATCACACATAGGCATAACCACTAAACCCAGGCAGCAAACCCCAATGAGGTCTATAAGGGTGAAAGGAGGAGGGAGGAATTTGTATTCTTAATTCAGACCATTTTCAAGGCTAATAGGAAAGCTATTGTCAAAAAGGGCAGCGCGTGCTGGGTACTGCCATGGTGGACATTTAACAAAGCATTAAAAAAAAAAATACTGGGATGACCTGCTTTGGTTTCCCCAAAGATTGAGACCGGCCATTATGGCCCCTACACTCTCCCAAGCTTTCAGGCTTTGGGATGACTTGCGGAAATCTCCAGCTATAACCTCTGCCATACAACCTTTGGCTAATCTATTTCAAAATCCCTACTTTAACCCGAAGGGGGACTCTACAATTTTTCGATGGTGGTCGGACAAGGGACTTTATAGGATTGGACACTTTCTTGCCCCATCGGGACTGATCTCGTTAGCACATTGTGTGGGGACCTTAGGAATGCCGGATACAGAAAAAATTAGATACTCCCGAATATCTCAATTTATTAACTCAATCTGGAAAAATAAGCCAAATCCCCCTGACTTCACTCCTTATGAGAAATGGTGCATCAAATCTACAGAACAAAGAGGTGGCATTTCCATTGTATACAATTCATTATCAGAACCTACATCCAAATCTTCCTACATGGAAGCGTGGGAGAGGGATCTACAGATGTCATGGACCATGGAGAAGTGGCATGAGGTAGGGTCGAGGGCGTCCAAGGGTCTCATCAACATCTCTCTAATAGAAGCTAACCTCAAAGTATTTATGCGGTGGTATTTGGTCCCCTGCAAGCTAGCTGCAATGTTCCCAACCACATCCCCATTGTGTTTCCGAAATTGCCTAGCCCAGGGTTCTATGTTGCATACCTGGTGGGAATGCCCTAAAATCAGGGGATTTTGGAACAAGGTGTTCTCCCTCATAAGGAAGGTGACCGGGATACCGGTGGATAAATCTCCACAAATAGCGTTATTGGGGGCTGACGTCCCCCAGGCCAACAAATACACTCAAAAATTGATAGCTTTCTTGCTCACTGGGGCTAGGATCACACTGGCTGGGGCGTGGAAACAAAAGTCTGTATCTTTCCAGAAGACCAAAAGTAAAATCTCATGGATCATGCACCAGGAGAAAATGGTCAGTACAATACTCAATTCTTCTAAATCTTTCGAGGCTGTATGGGAACCCTGGGCTAGATATATAGGCATCTCTCTGTTATAGGGATAAGGGAGGGTGGAGGATATCCATCCTTTTTGGACTGCTGTTATTTGTTGATGTTGGGACGTATAGAGCGAATCATATAGTCCGTAGCTGGCGACAATAATTTATGTTCTCTTTCTCATTCTTTCTTGTCTCCCTCTGTCTCTCTGTTTCTTTTCTTTCCCCCTTTTTTTTTTGTTTTTTTTTTCTCTTCTTCTTTTTCCATTACATATCTCTATAAAAACATTAAGGTATGTTAGGCAGTTGCACCTAGAAAAGATTACAGTAGAGAACTTTATCTTCTCTCTTCTTTGTTTATGCTTATGTGTCATATTGAGCACTGGAGATTACTGCTTGTTTAGTAAGCTCTCGTCAGGAGTCTCATGCTTTCACTAAGATAGGGAATTAGGCTAGGTTAATCCCTACGTTGGGATGGATCCATGATCCCGGAAATATCAGTTATTCCGGGACAGGGGGTCCACTTTCACCCTAGTTAGGCACACATTGCGAGCTGAAAGTATTCACTGGTTCTTAGGCACAGTATGAACCCACTGGGGGTGCCGGGAATGCAGTCAGTACCAGTTGCCATTTTATTATTTTTTAATCGCATTCTTATTCTCGTTTTCCCCATTCTGAAGACATTAGTCCCAAAGTGGTGAAAATACCCTATTACATGTATAAGTGATGTCCTTGATCTAAACTCCTTTTGACAATATTGTTACTTTAGTCTCTGAAATGTATGTATACCTTTTAGCCCCAGGATGTGCTGGAGGCTCATACTATGTACTGTACTGCCTTTCAATAAACTATTTTGAAAAGTAAAAAAAAAAAAAAAAAATACTGACCATCCTCATCCCCAATATCTGAAATGAGGAGTGCTTACACATGACCAAGATCACAATTCTGCAGCAAGTCAGTGATGATGTGATCAAACATTTCTGTGAACTGATCATTGCCAGCTTACGGGCAGGTTTATTAGATGATGAGGAGCAGGAAGAATAGCAACTAGCAGTTGCAGACATCTTGTTTCTCTGTATAACTTTATGTTTTTCTGTGCCTGAAAGGGATATATGAATACTTTGTCAGCCACTCAACTTCCTCCTGTGTGTGCTATGGCAGCCATTCTGGGTAAGTAAAGACAGAGATCTCCTATCTGTTCTGTAGAACCTCCTTACCTCCTAACACCTCCAAATGCAGAACCTCTGCTTTTCTATTTAGGTCTGATATTTGTAATAAAGGGGATTGACTAAATTTAAAGTCAGCCATAGCAATAGAGGGAAAATATGCAGTGTTATGGTGCACAGTAATTTATTGCAGAAGTATGCTACAAAGGGTATCTTTACTTGTGTCAACAGCAAGTGTACATTGTGTACCCCAAAATAAAAAAGTCCCTAACAAAAAATAAAAACATACTGTATCCCCCCAAAAGTAAACAAACCCTGAAACACTATACTCCAACCATTTTTACCACGCAAAGAATAAAAATGGATGAAATAAGAGGAAACAATTGCAAGGGAGAGAAGATCAACAGCTAAACAGCAACCACAAAAACTTCTGCTAGGTTGGATTTCTGAACTGTGAACACAGAGGTTGGCTGCACAAGAATATGTAACTCACACTCCAACAGTCTAACAGTTACATGAATGTCTATTAGGATCTGGCAACTGTCAAACAGCTATTAGTTATTTAAAACTGTATATATATATATATATATATATATATATATATATATATATATATATATATATATATACACACACACAGGTATATATATGGTAAAACCTTGGATTGCAAGCATAATTCGTTACGGAAACATGCTTGTAATCCAAAGCACTTGTATATCAAAGCAAATTTCCCCATAAGAAATAATGGAAACTCAAATGATTCGTTCCACAACCATTTATTTATTCATCCATTAAGTCCTTCAGTTTATAGTCCATATAAAAAGAATATAGCAACGTGATAGGTTGTGTAACCATAAAATGTCCATCCACAAATGGAAGCCTTCACAAGGGGACAAGAAGCAAAATCCAACAGGAGCTGCACAGTATACAAGAGAACAGAGGCGTCTCTAAGTGTAGCAATATGGTTCCATTTAATGGTTGATTATTAAAACAGGCATCCTCCTCACCTCCGGCTCTCACCGCTGTCAGTCTGCAATCGTGATCGGGAGGACTACCCTGCAGTAGAGAAATCTTAAAGTGAGGCTTGAAACGCTCGTGGAGCGCAAAGTGGAAGGGATGACGTTGATGGCAGTGCGGGGGACGGTTTATGTGGACAGCTTTACACCGGATCCCTGCATACTTAGATGTACCTGTTTTAATCATCAACCATGTGAGTTGCTAAATGTTGTACCTTCAATAAATGTAACCATATTGCTACACTTAGAGGCACCTCTCTTCTCTTTTATACTCAGTTGTGACATGATGCTACTTGTATATCAAGACATCGCTTGCTTATCAAGTCAAAATTGATTTAAAAATTTAGCTTGTATTAAAAAACGCTCTTGAACCAAGATACTCTCAAACCAACATTTTACTGTGTGTGTGTGTGTGTGTATATAAATATATATATATATATATATATATATATATATATATATATATATATATATATATATATATATATATATATATATATATATCTATAGATATGCATCTATATCTATATATATATATATATATATATATATATATTATTCTTTATATAGATAGATATATCTATATATATCTATATATAGATATATATCTATATATAGATTGCCTAAAGAATTACTTTTTGAGGTTACAGTACAACAGAGACAGAAAGTTATGGCGCTGTAAGCTATTCCTTCTTTGTACTTAGGGTGCAGCGGAGGCCCAAAATGGAACTGTTCTCTTTATAGGGGAGATGACAGTATTCAGTCATTTTTTTGGTGTAAGACTATAATTATATTTCTAAATTACACATTTTGCTTAGCAACTCTATTTGCAAATCAGGCAAAGCAGTAAATAGCATTTTTAGTAAATCATATAAATCAAAAATCACAAATGCTTGGGCTCCTAAATATATTAGTTAACTGTAGATCAACATATTGAGCCTATTCAAAAAATAACAGATTACATATCTTTCTCATTTTGTAATTGTTTTTTAGTAATCACAAATAAAGGAAGCCCTGCATGTGTGACTATATGTATTTACTAAAGTAATGCTTTTTTTTCACCTTAGGTTGTATTTACTTCAAATACCAAATCGAGTTCTGGGAACATTTCTATTGTTGCTCAATTCCCCTGACCTTAATTGATTGTTTGAAATGAAAACAGACCAGAGTAAAAATCCTGCCTTAGTAAATGTCTTTTTGCTTTTTATCAACTTTCGCTATATGTTTTCACTGTATATATTTCTCTTTGCTCTATGTATAAAGCAAGTAGGAAAGCAAAGCAGCTTTGTTGCCGAGAGCAAACAAGCCAATCTAGATGATCTTTTTTATTTTGCAGGCTGGAAAATAATATCTAACACTTCCTTATTTTCTTTTAGAAATGCACACATGTTGCTGTCTTCCTATATTACCCTGAGGGACAATATACACTCCATAGGGCGGATTTAATAACAGCAAAGATTTCTTAGATGGGCTGTCGATCCTTGCGGTATTAAAAAATGCCCTTTACTGCATTTGTTAAATCTTTTTATTTTTTCACAAAATATTTTATTGATGAAATCAAGAAAAATTACATGTAACATTGTACAGATTGTTTTGACTTAATGGTACATCAACACTGGCTAAAAGTATACGTACAAACAGTCATAATCCGACTCAATTTACCCAGCATAAACCTTGGTGTATTGATTCCGGTCTCACGGCTTAACCTAGAGTGAGCAGTGTTCGGGTTGTCATTTGACTTAAATGGTACATCAACACTGGCTGAAAGTATACTTACAAACAGTCATAATCCGACTCAATTTACCCAGCATAAACCTTGGTGTATTGATTCCGGTCTCACGGCTTAACCTAGAGTGAACAGTGTTCGGGTTGTCATTTGACTTAAATGGTACATCAACACTGGCTAAAAGTATACTTACAAACAGTCATAATCCAACTCAATTTACCTAGCATAAACCTTGGTGTATTGATTCTGGTCTCACGGCTTAACCTAGAGTGAGCAGTGTTCGGGTTGTCATTTGACTTAAATGGTACATCAACACTGGCTAAAAGTATATGTACACACAGTCATAATCCAACTCAATTTACCCAGCATAAACCTTGGTGTGCTGATTCCAGTCTCACGGCTTAACCTAGAGTGAGCAGTGTTCAATATTTGGTTCAGAAATTCTTTAGTATTTTAGTTGCGACATTGCGCATGGGCTTGGAAAGAGATATTATGTTCTGGTAACCTTCTGGGAGTACCAGTGTTTTGGTGTATGATTCCATATGGTGTCTCTCTTGGCAGGAAAGGAGGTTTTAACTTTATGGGGATCTGTGTGATGTGTTGTGAGAGGTTCCTATATGGTGTATGCAAGGTGTTTTTATCTTTGGTTGCTTGGTGATATCGAAATATATCAACCTGTGGGAAAGGGAAAATTACTAGGGGGGTAAAGGGGGGATGGATAGGCAAAGGAGTGTCTGGGTATTGAAGACAGGGGGATAGAAGAAGAAGAAAAGGGAAGAGGTGGGGGGGGTTTATGGGAATGGTATCAATCATCTCCTTGTGATTTTAATGTGTTTGCACATGCAGCTACAAGCACACTGGCTTAAAGCGGTTTTAAACCGTAACCAAAAATGCAATAGATTTCCGCTTACCAATCATTAGATGTGGCTGCATTCGTTTTCTTTTTCTTTTGGGGCTTCTTTCCCTCTGGTTTCACCTGGTGATCTGGCCAATAACACACCTCCTGTTTCAGGGTACATACACTCTGGATGAAGGATCAGCCTTTGAACAGCAGCACTGCCAGTCTGGAGGAAGGCTACTGTTAGATATCATTATTATTATGATATATAGCACCAACAGTTTGCACAGCACTGTACAACATGAGGGCAGGTGGTACAGTTACAATATAAGGTTGGAAAAGAACCAACAAAGAGTATAGTCATGGGGACCAAAGCAGTGGAGTTTTTTGAGGAGGAGCGGGTAGTCAGCCATATCAAAGGCATCAGAGAGGTCCAGGAGTAGGAGTACACAGTAGTGACCAATGAATATTGGTTGTAGCCTTTAGTAAATTGTGAGTTTTAGGAGAGCAGTTTCTGTGGAGTAGTAAGGGGAAAAAAATCCAGACTGAAGGGGACTGAGAAGGTTATTCTCAGTGAGGTGATAGCTCAGTTGGTTGTAGACCAGACATTCAAGGAGCTTGGAGTGAAAGGGGAACAAGGAGCTGGGACAAAGGCTGTTAATATTGGTGGGATCCAATGAGGGCCTTTTAAGTATGGGGGTGACTAGTGCATGTTTTAGAGAGTTGGCAAAGATGTCAGAAAAGAGGGAGAGTGTAGGATATAGGCAGAGGGTGATCACAATATTTGTAAGGGAACAGGGTCCAGGGGGCAAGTGTTTAGGTGGGCTTTAGAAAAACGTTTAACAACCTTGTTTATAGTAGCGTTCTGGAATGAGCGAAGTATAGAGTGCACCTGTGTACATGGAGTGTTAAGTGAGGGAAATATCTGTACAGTGGGGATTGCATCACAAATCACATCACTCATATTTTTGAAGTGATTGGCTATCCCCTGGATAGTGAGTAAGTTAGTGGGTGTGGGCACTGGAGGACGAAGTAGAGAGTTAAGCCCCATACACACGATCGGACCTTTGTCCGACCAAAATCACATCGGAATTCCGATGGAATTCCATCGGAGTAAAATAGAACATGTTCTCTATCAAAACTCTGATGGAATTACTCCGATGGGGCATACACACGGTTGGAATTTCCGATCGTGTGTAAGGGGCTTTAAGGATATAGAAGAATTGATGAATACTTGATGAGAGGGTGTTAATGAGAGTGATACATTTAGTCTTCTTGGCAATGTGGAGGCAGGAATTGTATTTTTGTAGAGCAAATTTATATTAGTTGAAGTCTTTCTGAGACTTGTCTTATGCCACAGGCTCTTAAGAGTGTGGCTACTTTTTTTGAGACTTCTTGTGTCATCTGTTTGCAAAGGCTGTAGGGGTCAGGGCCTAATTCTGTGTGTAGTAAGGGGGCAAGTGTGTCCATGGAGGAAGACGGGGAGCTTTAGGTATACTAGCAGACACACTAACAAGGGAAGCTAAAATACAGCTAATGCTTTATAAGCAGTTACAACAGTGAAATAAAGGTTTTATATAAATAAAAAAGCGGAACATTGTAAGCACCTTGTCAGTGTCAAATGATTTGCCTCGACAATACCACGCTAAATCTACAGGACAGCTTAGTGGCTGTGTCATCAGATAAATAAAGCCTAAGAAGACTAATGCAGCCATCACATCTAAAAATTGGTAATCTTCAATATAATAAATGTTTGCTTTTGAGTTAAATACTGCTTTAATATCACAGGAAGGCAAATTCAGGAAAACCCTGGCACCCACTGCAAAAGTGTAATGCTCACATTTTCAAACCTGAAACCCCTTGCCTAGGATAAGGCCGCGTACACACGATCGGTCCATCCGATGAGAACGGTCCGAAGGAGCGTTGTCGTTGTTTAACCGATGTAGCTGACTGATGGTCTGATGTGCCTACACACCATCGGTTAAAAACCGATCGTGTCAGAACGCGGTGACGTAAAACACAACGACGTGCTGAAAAAAACTAAGTTCAATGCTTCCAAGCACGCGTCGACTTGATTCTGAGCATGCGTGGATTTTTAACCAATGCTTTTGCATACTAACCATCGGTTTTGACCTATCGGTTATCAGTCCATCGGTTAAATTTTAAAGCAAGTTCTAAATTTTTGGACCGAAGGTTAACTGAACGATGAGGCTCACACACGATCGGTTTGGACCGATGAAAAGGTCCTTCAGTCCGTTTTCATCGGTTTTAACCGATCGTGTGTACGCGGCCTAAGTCATACCTGGAATTTAAAGATAATCACCAGGCTCTGCTTGTGCTTAACCCCCACCCGCCTCTAACTAATTCTGGCATTACAAAATTTTGTAAAATATCAAAATGCTCTTTTATTTCACCTAAGGCTGCGGTCACCTGATGTTCCAGTCCTAAGTTTTCTCTTTTCTTCTGTATACAGGAGGCAGGGTCCTTCCTCTGGTGTCCATGTCACTACTTGCATAGAATGAACACATCCTATTGGCTGTCCAGTTGTAAGGTTCTCTCAGGATCTAGAGGAGAAGTCTGCATTGGTAATCTTGTGTGAGACAACTGTCAGGGACCATCCAGCATGGGCACATCTGCAGCTCTGAATTAGCAGTCCCCTTATCTAGAAACAGCACTGGAAAGTGACCAGGCAGCAGACTTAGGTGAGTATATATTTCTTCTTACTAAGTAGGAAAAAAAACCTGCAGGACAGGTTAGAGGCATGTGGCAAAGGGGTTTATATTTTCCCAGAGATGACTTTTGAACTCTTTTTTCATAAAAAAAAAATGTAAGTGTATTTTATTCTTTATTCTTTTATTCTGTATTGTATACGTAAAACAAGTTAGAAATTAAAATAAAGCATGACTTTTTATCGTTCTTTGAATAGGTTAATTTTCTATAAATATTAAAATATTATTTCCAGTATTATCTGAGCTTTGAACTGTCATACTTTTGATTATACATATTATAAGTTTAACAATTCTGCTATTGTAACTAAAAATACAATTAATGGGGGCAGACAGCAATATGTTTCACAAATCTAGATTTTTCCTTTTCTATACTTACAGTGTAATTCTAAAGAATTGCACTAAATACAGTGCTCGTTAATATTCAGGATATCATATTCTCCACATATGGATGTTGATAAAAACACAGTTATTGAAAGCCAATATAATATTATTTTGAATCATACAGCATAATCCACATGTATGTCAGATGCTTTGTTTCAGTGATGTTACAACATGATTAGCACAGGCCTGGATTTCCCAGGCCACCTAGACCATGGCCTGGGGAACCACAGTCATCGAAAGCTAATAGAGTATAATTACCATCAAAATGCTTCTTCACCTGCCTGGCTCTATTACCTGGATTTAGTAACAACAACAGTAGCTGCACCCTGCCTGCCCATGTTCCAACCTATGGCACGCAGTCACACTACAACCCATGACATGCAGTCACCCCCTCCCAGCCATTGACTGTATAGCTCCCTAAGCTGAGAACTGAGATTATATAATCACTTATAAAAAAAATGGAATATATATACACCTTTTATCCTTGTAAGTGATCACTTATTCTCTGTTCTCAGTTGCTTTTCAATTCTAAACTGAAAAGGTTGTTTGCAAGTTAAGGGCTCATTAACACTTTAGGTTTGCACATTCTTTACTGATCATAAATGTAAGGAACAGTTCACCAGTGACCACTAAGTTAGTGTATCTTTATAAAAACATAACACAACCAAGTTGGAGATTACTTTAAAGTACCCACTTTTATTGGTTTTCAGTGACGTACTCCCTTACAATGGTGGTAAGTTGCAAGATGTTCCTCTATGTAGGTGACTCCAATTTAAGAGGAGGCTTTATCACTGGCTACCAAAGGGGGCTTTTATAAAGGGAGAGATTGCTTCAGTCTGTTTTCCATGCTGTGCTATACATTAAGTGCTTTGTCCTGCTATACATTCTGCTATACTGTACATTACATGTTTTTAACCAATGCACTCTATTTAGGTCATTATTAGCTTATTAAAAAAAGCAATACTGACAGCAACAAAGATGTGCTAAAAACAATCTTTAACAGAATCCAATTTCCTGATTGTGACTAAAGTAATCTAAAATCTGACTGTTTTCTATGGATTACGCAGTTTGTGTATTACTATTCAATGTTCTTTCTTAAAATACACCTGAAAATGTAGCCCCATTGTACATGGCATATAGCCACTTACAGTATATTATACACAATTTTACCTTGTAAATCTTTTATTTAGATTCAGGTATAAATTGTTACTTAAAGACTGACAATCACCCACTCTCTCTCATCCCCTGAGAATGTATACTAGTTTAAAATATTTTAGTCATAGAGTTTAGTCATTAAAGTTGAACTTCACTCTCTCAATCAGCATGAACTGTTTTTAATCCTTGGAAAGTAGCAAAGGACGGATGGACGGCCGCACACCAAAGAACTCTTGAGTTGTCTTTATTGAAGGAACATAAGCAAACACCGCAAATACACAGCAGAAAACAGCCGACACGTTTCACACTTGGTTAGTGCTTATTCAATAAGCACTAACCAAGTGTGAAACGCGTCGGCTGTTTTTGTGTGCGGCCGTCCATCCGTCCTTTGCTACTTTCCATTGCCTAGTGCATTGCCAGCACCCATATCCACCTGGACTTATCCACAATTGCACTTGGGATTTACCTGGAACGGTGAACCCCACCTCGCTCTGTTTTTTTTTTTTTTCTTTTTTTTAAAGTGTATTTTTGTGCGTGTACTCGAGAGAGGAGCCGGACTGCAGGAGTTGGGAGTAGGCAGGCCTCCCCCAGAGGCAATCTGCCACCTTTCTCCATGCCCCGGGTGGCAATGGCAGGTGTGTGAGGGGGTCCTCCCACACAGCCCGCCCTACCTGCTCCGCTTTGAAGCCCAACGGGGCAGAGGGACTCCCTATAAGGGAGTGAGAGGATTAGCCCGCTCAACCAGCCCCATTAGTCCTTCGCCTCTCTTTTAGAGACCGCGTGGTCAATGTGAGTGTGTTAACCCAATTTAGAGTGCCTGTGTAGGTGTGGTGGTTTTTGTGGGAGGGGGGTGGGCGTACTAAGCACAGGCTTACCTTGCATAGCACACCCACCGGGAGCCGGGCTGAGACCACCAAACTCAATTCACATGAAGCCGAGACCGGGATCCGAACCTCTAGCTGCAGAGGTGAATGGCTTGTCAGCGCAGTGCCAATCGCGTTGAGCCACCACAGCTCCCTACCTCGCTCTGTTTTTAATCCTTGTGCTGCTAGCATTAGTAAATACATAGAAAGGAATATTATATTTACTTGTTTTAAACTTTTGTTTTACATTTCTGCAGTTAATTCCTGGTTTCTGGCCTCAGCAATGATGTCAAACATCTTAGGAGTCTTCAGGAGGGGAGGAGCAGCTTTATAAGCTAACACACCCTCCTGTTTGCATGTCTGAGCCAAGGGCAGATGAATTCCAGGAAGTAAAGGCTTCATGAATCAACTGCCCTTACTCAAGATGGCCACAGCTTGAAATGCTAGGAGCATGTTTTTCAAAGTGATTTCTATGAAAAATCAAGCATGGAGACATGGATGGATGGGAGAGTTTGCTTTGAATATTAAAAAATTAAAATCATAATTGATAGAGAAAGGATACCTGATATCTTATAACAAGCAGCTCAATGGAGAAGTCCAGTGGGCCTTAGCCCATAATGGAACATGCTGCACCCAAACAACCTTTCATGACGCAGTGTTTGAGTAGGATATCTAACCTTAGAGACTTTCAAGAGAATTTTGGTCTGTGACCAGAACACACCAGAAGAGTCTAGCAAAAAGCTTGAACTGAAAGACAGGAAGCCATGAGGCTGCTAATTCTTTTTATGGCCCATGTTGCTGTATCATGCAGAATATACCCTTGTGTGTGAGTTTCAGCCATAAACGTGGGCAGAAAGCCCTGAAACCTGCAATTGTGAATTGACTTCTGCCGTAAAAATGCTCCACTGATACTCATTCCTAAACTACATTACTGCAGGTATAACATTAGTCTACAAGCAGGAAGCTATTTATTGCCTTAAATTCAAACTACAGCAATCTTGTTTTTAGCACCAGGGTGGGAAAGAGGTTTAAATCAAATGTCTCTTGGGTTTTTTATTCTGTATGACCTCATTTGGGCAGATTTGTTCTCACTTCCTGTTGCTGTGACGCTCATATTAAAATGAGGCAAGATGGCATATACAGCTGAACAAAAAAGTATCAGAAGGGAGACAGCAATAACAAAATTCACATCTTCAGGTTCTTTCCATACAGTGTATAAACACACAGTAGATGCTGATAGAGTGTACATTGACAAAACAATGGATGGAAAATTTGTAACCAAACCCAGTGAAATATAAGCATCACTAGCCCACTGAAATGCTTGTCAAGAGCTTGTATTGTAACATTTAAGGGCCACAGAAGATACCCTTCATCAAGCCTTGAAAAGTTGATATCTAGGTGAAAAATATATGCTCCTGATGAACATTCTGTTGTGCTGGTGATGTGCATTTTTTACAGTGGAAAAAAAAAACTGACAACAGACCTTTCCCTATTTTATCCTAAACAAAAAGAAAAAAAGTTGTATCCCACACTGGGTTTTCACCAGATAACAGCTTTCTATTGCTCTCTTGGGGGTTTATTTGCGAAAGGCAAATCGACTTCAGAATCACTCCAGAACTTAATAAATGAGCAGAAGCTCTTCTGACTACCATCATCCAACCATGTGCAAGAAAAAATGCTGTTTTTTTTTTTTCCTTGCACGTGATTGGGAATTTTTTTGCAAAGTAAAGTTCTACCTTTGGAAAGTGCACAGTCTATTTGCCTTTAGTAAAGAAACCCCTTTGAGATGTTCTTTGACTTTTTCTGGTGATACACTGTTCTTGGGAAAGAAAGTGAAGGTAAATCCCCCCAATTGGTCTACAGATAGTAGAAAATAACTGATAGAGGTTCCAATATAACTTACAATGCTGTTGTTGGGGTAGGATCTAAGAAAACATTTCCAAAAAGAGGCCTTAGAAAGACACTCTTCATCACTATCCAATACAAAACAGTTATGTCATGAGTTATTACGTATAGAAGACCTCTTCTCAACAAAATAAATGCGACACTGAATCGATTTAGAATGTTTTTTGAATACTTCAAGATACCAACTATTCATAAAACCAATACTTAGTTGTCTTCAATGTCCAGGCATTTTACAGCATTAAAAGATGTTGACTATGTAAGGCTTGCTGTAACAGTATTGAAGCTTTATGTAAAAAAAAGCTCTGATATTCCATTCTTGATTATTTGGCAGCACATTATGAATCAAGTAAAATAAATTTCACCAGTGACTTGGTTTGCTCTACCACATTGTGATCCTGGTTTATATGTCGCTGATAAGCCTACATTTGAAGATATGACCAAAGTTCTATGAAATATCTATCAACATTAATAAATAATCTCTGCATCATACTAGCTTGTGAGTCTGCTTCTATTATATTAGCATATAGCAATGCCGAGGTTCACAGAAAGTCAATATTTACCTTAGGTCACTATTAATTTGCACCAGGCTGTCATTTACTAGGTTGCCACTTGTTCATTTGGATTTGAAAATGTCTGTTGACACCGCATTTGCTATCTCTGGTATCAAGCTAGACTTAAGAGGATTACATGTAATACCATGGTTTCCTTACACTGCATTCATAAAAACCTGAACCTTTTTTATGTTTCTAAAATAAATTCCACTGATATCACATGGCTTAACAATGTGAGAATGTAGGCCCAAATTGCCCTGAATCTGTTAAGGTCAAGAAAGAAAGCCATTTGCTTGCATGCCTTTATAAGCTAACAGTATACAGGCATACCCTACTTTTAAGTACACAATGGGGTTTATTTACTAAAGCTGTGTATGTCAACATATAAATGACCTGCACATTAAAGTGCATATTCTTACGCAAATTACATATTGGCCACTATTTATTACAGCGTAAACCAACTCAACGTAGATGGATTAAAGGAATAACAGTAATGATTATATCAATAATAGCAACAACAACAATGAAAAGTAGTCTGCGTGGCACACTTTTTATCAATATACTGTCTTGTACTGTTATAAATAGCTCTACATAACAGCATAAGAACCAAAAATGAACCCTTTACAAATTTGCACTTATATTCAGAAAAGCTCTTTTTTATCATGCTGAATAATATGAATTTACCTGTAGTATGCAAGGTGGTAAACAGCATTTGAAAAGCTGAGTAAGTAACCTTTATGCATGATGTTTTTCTATTACCCTAACACTGCAGTAAATGCTGACAAAACTATAGAGCCTGCCTCAAACTGCATGATATATTGATCCCAAAAATGAATAAAACAATTTAAATAAATTGCACTGAAACATTACTTTGAGCTCCTGTGGGTTAGCCATATATATATATATATATATATATATATATATATATATATATATATATATATATATATATATAGAGAGAGAGAGAGAGAGAGAGAGAGAGAGAGAGAGAGAGAGAGAGAGAGAAAGAAAGAGAGAGAGAGAGAGAGGGAGAGAGAGAGAGAGAGAGAGAGAGAGAGAGAGAGAGAGAGAGAGAGAGAGAGAGAGAGATTTATATATATCACATAAGCTGTTAGACTCAATATGAGATTTCTATCTCTGGAAAAATAGGGAGGTAAGGATCCTAAAGGGCCTATAATGTGTCAGTGAATGACTATGACACTGCCTAGAAAATGCTCCTAATAACCTAGTGAAGCGGTATGTCCTGTGCTTTCTGCAATATATCTTATGCGTGCTATGTGGATAGAAAATGATTGTGTCTTCAGCTGACTACTCATTTTGGCAGGATGCTGATACCATTACTGTATGTGTACAATTTAGAAAATTGGCATCCCTAGATGTGAATAAACCATGCATAGAGATGCACTTCACCACAGACGGGTAACTAAGAAAAAGAATGTTAGAAATGTGCAATAGTGGGTGTCAAAATTATATTCCAATATATGAACTTATATTCAGTGTTAATATTACAATTAGTATATTGTTGGTATTACACCCTGCAGACCAAAGGAATGTCTAAACTGAATTATATAATATCACCAGTACTCACCAGCCTTTTTTTTTTTTTTTTAACAGTGCTTTAGTTGTTGTTATTAAGTACTTTCTATCCTGGAAACTGTACTGGAGCAAGCTTAGTTAACCCACATTAAATCTTGATAACGTAATAATGACTCTTTTTAAGGGATAATAATTTTAATTCCCCTATCTGTCGCTATAAAGATGGTATACAGCTAATCCGGTTTGCCCTTTCAATTAAACATATTCAGCATGTTCTATTTATTCAGCACCTGAATGGGCCATTAACATTCTTGGTCGGTAAGAGTTGTATGCTATTCGCTGTTGTTTTTAAATTCCATTAAATCCAAATTGTCTTTATCACCCCATGACCACTGTGACTTCAATCAGCCAATTTAATTACCTTACAAAATTGTCAGTAGAAAAAGCAAAGAAAAACAGGAAGGGATGTGACGTTATCAAATTGAAATCTTTCTCTCTGGTGTTTAATCTGGACCAGTCAATAAAAATGCTCCTCAACTCTTCCCTTCAAGGGATATTCAACCTCACGTTCTACCAAGGTGTTTTCATGTGCTTTAAAGTTCTTGAGCTGATGAACACCAAGTTTCCCTTTGGCTCATTTATCAATGATGCCTGATATGATATAACCTTGATGGAACTGATGGACAGTAGCTTGTATGAGGGAAGAAATAGGACTGCAGAATGGGTGAATTTTTCAAGCTGTGACAAAAAGAGTCGTTGTTTTAGATATATATTTAAAATGTGTCTATATAACACAATTCAGTGGCTATCAGCACAGCACGTTAATGTAATAGTTGTCCCATAGTATTGTGATTGTGAACACCTCTTACAATGGTTCATCATAAATGCAATATGTTCAATATTTTCAATTTTAAGTCTAGTTTCTTAAACAATTTAAGAACCACAATCACCATTGCTCATTTTTTTATTTCTGTAATCATCCCTAGATGCATATCCCTGAGAAAATAAAAGCATAGTGCAACACTATAATGTACATGTATAATGCATTTAACAATGCTTTCACTAGAATTATGTATTTTGATGTACCATAAGTCTACCTTTATAAAGTGTACATTTGCATACAGGCAATGTAAATAAGTGGCCTTAGTAAAAATGATTCTTAAAAACAAATGTAATATTACCATTACTTAGCCTCATAAATATATGAATATGCCACCAGACTTGTTAGTGAGGGGTAAAAATACTAAAACAGAACAAGGATACCCATGCCAGTTATTTTTCTTTGCCATTCTCGACAAATGAATCACATTTTGTGATTTTGTTGGCTTATACGCCTCACTGACACAACACCACAGACAGATAAGCGCAGGCAATGTTCTAAACTTATGACTAAGAGCATATGCGGGAACAAATGTGGAATACTGGATTAATAACTGGGGAGAATATAATGAGTAAAACAGGTTGCCTAGCAGTGAGACTTGTATTCATTCAATGAATAGTGGACAGATGTTTCTGTGCATTTCTAACTGATGGCATGACACATGTAATGTGCCATTAATCTGTATATATCTAAAAATTATACATCCTTGTGTTACAGTTTATCAATATAAAAATACTGTAACACAAGGAGGTATAATATAATTTGTAAGTGACATTTTATGAATTTGGATCACATTTCCATTAAAGCATGATACAAGCTGGATTCCTGGCTCTATAGTAGGTAAGCATAGAGGGGTTGTGAGGGTGTCAGTAGGCAGTACAGTTGCATTGTTGCCTTGCATAGGACGTCAAAGCACAGCGATTGTTTAAAGACTTGCTTGTTGCCATAGTGCTGCAGGCAAAGGCAGAAAATCAGCGACTAGTTGTCCCTTGAAGACTCTCTTCAGACAACTCTTGACCTCAACCGAGCAGAAGGGAACGTGAAGATTGCTCGTACTATTGTTATTAATATTGTCTAATGTTGTGTAAAAAGCTGGATGAAAGAATGAAAAGAATGCTCCATTGTCTTTGGAAAGGGGACTGATGTGGGAAAACATGTTACTATGAAGGCACATGTTACTATGAAGGCTGAGTTACATCCGCAAGCCAGCTGTCACGGTCAAATAACGAGGCGATGGCAAAGGGAAATATTCTGTAAAACGCCCAGTGCTTGCAGAGTATTAAAC
This sequence comes from Rana temporaria, assembly GCF_905171775.1. Classification (NCBI taxonomy): domain Eukaryota; kingdom Metazoa; phylum Chordata; class Amphibia; order Anura; family Ranidae; genus Rana; species Rana temporaria. The sequence continues at coordinate 256,415,786 of NC_053492.1, read as the reverse complement.
ATTCCCCAGTGTGGTGGTAGGCAAGGGTCATCATCAACATCATCCTCATCACTCCTATCCACGTTGTAGCCCAGGCACTGTATACAAGTCAGCCGCACACTCTTCAGACATATCCATGGATAGTGCTCTATAAGGTGGCTTCCAGTAATGATAAGTGACAATGAGGAGCTGATGTACAAGTAACATTACTTCATATTTCTATATTACTTGACAGCACGATTACTTATGTTATATATGATTTATAGGAGACAATGGCTTTTTTTTCCCCCACATTTCCCAATCAGTTAAACAGCTGTAGTTGGAAGTTGAAGGAGTAGACACATATGCTGTAGCTAGCAAGTGATTGCTTTAATGGATGAGTGACATTGTCAAGCCATCATTACAAAAACATATTTAACCAGTGCGTTGCTTGTATTGTGATACACTGGTTCTGTTCATACTGTGCAGAGCCATTCAGGCAGGGCTATACAGAAGAAACCAGTCTTCGTAGAGACCGTTTCTATGAGCAACGTGCTTCAAGCATCACCTTATAAGCAGATGAAGGCAAAGGAGAAGGCCACTATAAACACAAAACATTAGCAGATCAATGTGTTCTGCAAGATCTGGGCTTTTTTATTTACCAAGCATTTAATATAGGTGCCACTTAGCCATTAAGTGACCATGAAAAATGGAGCACTATACACACTCAACCTTTAACCCCCCCCCCCCCCCCAAAAAAAAAACGTCCTTTTGCGTTATATGGACCTGATAGGTCTACATTTCAAAATGCAGGAATAACTAGAATAGGGTTGCCACTTCATCCCTTTAAGCCCAAAGACATATGAATTACACTGAGGCTAATGCAGATGAGGAACCAAGTGAGTTTAATTACCACCATAATCAGCCACAGAACCTGTGTCATTAATATGTGTTGGGTCTTAAAGGGGTGAGGTGGTAACCCTAAACTAGAACCATTGTACCATTGAAAAGGAAGCTAAGCGTTGGCTTTAACAATATGCCCTTCCCATAAGTGTTTTTTTTTTTTTTTCACCAGCACCTGTTTGATGGCATAGCTCTGCCTAGTTCTACTTGGATAAAGTTTTCTCAGACTTTTCAAGAAAATGGATTGGCTAGCAGGTTTGAAGGTTTAACCCTTAACTGAGAATGCCAAAGATAGATGCACTTTAACACTCAGCTCCCTGATTGTTTCTTAATGATGAGTAACAGCCCACTATGGGCAGAAGTACAGAATCAAGCATGGTGCCTCTTTCTCCAACTATAAGGTGGTGACATTCCTCACCCCACAAGTCTTAATAAGTGCATATAGCTTTATAAATTGTGCCTATGGCTACTTATAATAAAGAGACCATTAAAACAAAATAAAAAGGCTGTTGAGATAGCCTAGTCCCAATAAACTAAATAGTGGGAAAGGAAAACGCTTGCAGGGCTTTGAAAGAAATACTATTGTTGACATTTTTATGTGACTGCTGACTAGCAACTCCCCTTCAGACATTCAATACACAATTGCTTGTAAAAAAAAAACACACACACACACACACACACACACACACAGGAAAGGGATGACTAACATGCTACAAAAGACACACATCTTAAATGAATGGTGCTAAAGCTACAATGACACATTCCTATTATATATCCATCATTATCATCCAATGGACTGCAGTGACAATAATCCATTTCTGCAGGCACAGTAGATGTAGGAGAGTGTGTGTTTTCCTATCACAGGGACCTGGCTACACACACACACACACACACACACAATAAGCCCACCTCAGACATGGAGCATCCTTGCCATGGCAAAGTAAAAAAAGCAAATCTCTTACCGAATCTCAAAACGTGTGTTGTCCCTTGAGTATAGCCAATCCAAAACAAGCAAGCTGCCAGTGTTAGGTGGCACCTGAAGAACGGATGAGTTAGAAAAAGGCAAATATTCTTCATGGTTCCAGCGTACATCCGCACGTTTTATTTTTATTTTATATTTATTGTTTTCCCCCCTCCACCTTCAGCCTCTATAGAGCGTTGAGCTTTTCCTCCAGGCAAAGGTAAGAAGAATGAGACTTGGCCCTCAGACACGATCACGGCATGGTCACACAGACAACAGCGAGGAGGGATCCGCTTCCCAAAGCCATTAGCAATCCCTGCATGTTCTTCATTCACTGCGCCAAGGAGCAACCTTCAACTGCAAGGAATGGTGGGACATCCATGTTAGTCAGAGGGGGGAGAATCCTTGAGAAATCCAAACGCCTATGTCCATCCCGGTGAGCCTGGAAGGGATGGAAGAAGAGGGAGGGAGGGAGGGAAAGGCAATCAATAGATAATCCAGCTCGGAAGAAAAAAAAAGAAAGAAAAAATCGCTGAGCTATAGTAGCAGAGGGGCGAAGTCTGTGTGTAGAAGCGATTTAGTGATGGGAAAAGTGCTTTGCTGCTTTCCCCTTTCTGCTGCACTGCTGCACAGCTTCTGACGTGCAGCCAAGATTAAGTGAGAGAAATTCACATCGCTTCTTTTTTTTTTTTAAAGGCTGCCAGCCAGCCAGCGTTCAGCAACCGATCTGATTCCCCCCGTGCTGCATGCTTTTCAGTCGTGCCCGACAACTACGGAGGCTGGTGGCGATCAGCCTCCTATGGAAGAAGATCAATACGTGCTGATCGCTAGGTGACTGTGGCTGCTGCTGCTGATGATGCTGATGCTGGAAACCAGCAACTTTGAGATGTGTCGGGTTCCTAGGTTCCAGTTATCACTAGGTTTAACCCTTTCCTGGCGGAAGGGCTATGCTACTCCAGGCTAAACGCTTCTGGTATCATTTCCATGCACACTGGCTTTAAAAAAAAAAAAAACGCTGCTTCAACAGAAGTTTTGTGTAGAAGCAGCTCAGTGTTATTCTATGGGGTTGATTTTCTAAAGGCAACTAAACTGTGCACTTTTGAAAGTGCAATTGCACTCTGCAAGTGCAGTTGCTCCAGGGCTTGGTAAATGAGGGAGAGCGCTGCTGACTTCCATCATCCAATCATGCGCAAGCAAAAACGCTGTTTTTTATTTGCCTTGCACGTGACTAAAGTGGAGGTTCACCCTCAAAAAAAATTCTGACATCACATGGAGTCGAGCCATCCTACCGACAGAATGCCAGTGTTTTTTTTTTTCTCAGCACATACCTCGTTATCACGATTTTCCCCCCCCCCCCCCCGGCAATCCCGCGGGACTGGGCGTTCCCAAGCACTGCCTGTGATTGACAGGCTTCAAACCGGCGCATACTGCGCGTCACAGGTTGCCTGCGCACCGACGTTCGGGTTCTGTCGGCAACCTGTGACGCGCAGTATGCTCCGTTCGGAAGCCTGTCAATCACAGGCAGTGCTTGGGAACGCCCAGTCCCGCGGGATTGCCGGGGGGGTGAAAATCGTGATTACGAGGTATGTGCTGAGAAAAAAAAAAAAAACACCGGCATTCTGTCGGTAGGATGGTTCGACTCCATGTGATGTCAGAATTTTTTTTGAGGGTGAACCTCCACTTTAAGTATTCTTTGTAAAGTGAAGCCTTCCTCATTTACTAAGCTCTGGAGCAACTGCACTTGCAGAGTGCAACTGCATTTTTAAGCTGGTTTCACACCTCCAACGGATGCGGCTCGCAGCAGTGACCCGGTGTGTCCCTGTTCTCACTGACTAATTTTTGCCTGAATTCGACCCCGAAATGGAGCCAAAGACACACAGCCTTCCTGTGCAAGCCGCTCCGCAGCCGCAACAGATATATGTGAACCAGCCTCCATAGAGAGCCTGTCGCAATCTCCTGTCATGCGAATTGGATGCGGGGAAGACCGCATCCAATTTGCATAGCTGTGATGCATCCTTTGAAATATGGACAGTCTTACAGCACCCTCTAAATTTATAGACTACCTAAAGGCACCCCCTAAAATTATAGACAGTCTCAGGGCATCCTCTAAAACTATGGACCGTCTCAAGGCACCCTCTAAAACTATGGACAGTCTTAGGGCACCCATTAAAATGATGGACAGTCTCAAGGCATCCTTTAAAATATGGACAATCTTACAGCACCCTCTAAATTTATAGACAATCTAAAGGCACCCTCTAAAATTATGGACAGTCTCAAGGCACCCTCTAAAATTATAGACCGTTTCAAAGCACCCTCTAAAATTATGGACAGTTTCAAGGCAACCTCTAAAATTATGGACAATCTCAAGGCACCCTCAGAAATTATGGACAATCTCAAGGCACCCTCAAAAATTATGGACAATATCACTGTACCCTTTCAAATTATGGACAGCCTCAATGCACCCTCTAAAATTATGGACAGCACCAATGCACCCTCTAAAATTATGGACAGTCTCAGGGCATTCTCTAAAACTATGGACAGTCTCAAGGCACCCTCTAAAACTATAGACAGTCTCAAGGCACCCTCTAAAACTATGGACAGTCTCAAGGCACCCTCTAAAACTATGGACAGTCTCAAGGCACCCTTTAAAATGATGGACAGTCTCAAAGCATCATTTTAAACATGCACAGTTTTACGAGACCCTTTACATTTATAGACTATCTAAAGGCACCCTCTAAAATGATGGACAGTCTCAAGGCACCTTCTAAAATTATTAACAATCTCAAGGCACCCTCTAAAATGATTGACAGTCTCAAGGCAGCCACTAAATCTATAGACAATCTCAAAGCACCCTCTAAAATTATGGTCAGTCTCAAGGCACCCTCTAAAATAATGGACAGTCTCAAGGCAGCCTCTAAATCTATAGACAATCTCAAGGCACCCTCTAATATTATGGAAAGTCTCAAGGCACCCTCTAAATGTATGTACAGTCTCAAGGTACCCTTTAAAATTATAGACAGTCTCAAGGCACCCTTTAAATTTATAAACAATTTAAAGGCCACCTCTAAAACTACTATGGACAATCTCAAGGCACCTTCTAAAATTATGGACAATCTCAAGGTACCCTCTAAATCTATAGATTTAACATTGTCGGCTATGGAGATGGTTCACATCTCCACGCCAAACGCTGAAACGCCGTACGCCTGAAGCTCAAAACAAGTCCCGGACCCTTTTTTTCAGGCGGCTTTCGGCGTTCGGCATAGCCGACAATGTTAATCACCCCTCCGGCGTATGTTAGGCTTAAAAATGCAAATCGCGGGACAAAACGCCGCAATTTGTCGTGGCAAATCGCGGTAACATACGCCGCGTTCAGGTGTGAATGCAGCCTTAGAGGTGATATATTATTCCATATCCAATATACTTTTGTGACTAGTATTCTAATGTTTCTCTTCTCCCTTAGTTTTTCTCCATCACTCAGCTAATGTGACCCCAGCACTGACAGAAAGGGGCAGGGTAGGGTCATTGGTTGTTGTGACACAGATGGCTCGAAGGTTGTAATGGTGCACAGTGAAAACCTGTGGCTTTGTGTGACTAAAAGTCAAGCTTCATCCCTCTATTGGCTTGTATATAATTTGGGGGGAATTTGTAGGCATTTGCCAAAGCACCCCTGAAGATACATCAAACACCCCCAGAGTACCTGGGCACCCTGGTTGAAAAAAGCTGCTTTAACTTACTAAAATGAGTTACACCTACACTTTGTACCTTATGAAAAAAGAGCTTTGATGGGGATTAACATTGAAACACAGCTAATGCAGCAATTGCCTTCATTATGTGTGCGATTTGCCCTTCCTCTTAGTAAAGAGCTACTGATGGGGATGAGAAAGTGGGATTTAACTTTGAAGTGCCTCCTACAGCATGTCACATACCAATACTGATGCTGGAAAAGGTTACTCCATTCAATCACAGAAGTGATCATTTATATTATGGAATTTTGAATGCACTCCCCCTCCAAATAAAATGACATTTTATGGAAAAAAAAGGCTGTGTTTTGTGAAATATGGATTGCTCTATAGGTTTCCAAAATGAATCAGAATATATTTACTGAAGACAAATAGTTTGTCGATATCAATAGCCCATTGTGAAATTATTCAGCATCATTGCCCTTCCAAATGGAGGCATAAATGCAGTGTCAAAGTAAGTATCACAAATGGCCGGGGCTGATATCTGGAAGGCATGCTGTGGCTGGAGCAGGCTCTCTATGAGAATAGCTATACAAAAATCAAGGAGCTAGCGACTCCTTCAGTTCCTATATACATGCATAGATCTTTTTTTTTTTTAAACACACAACAGCCACTTTCAAATTAAAAAGGCTAAGCTATGTTATTTACCCATAGATGGTAATATAGAATGACTGGCTTTGAAGATGTGCTAAGAGCCTAGCCAGGGTTTAAAAGAAATCCCATGTTAAAAAAGTAGGTGCAAAGCTCTTGTTGATTAGCAGCACCAGGCACGTGTAGTAAACATCAGCAGAGCAATATTACTGTCATGGAGATCAAATGCAAGTAGAATATTATCCCCTATGTGTTCGGGCTCTCAGTTCTGCCTAAATATAGCCACTTCAATTTAGTATTCCAGTAGTGCCTACCCAGGAGTGCATGCATCGTCGGAAAACATCTTATAATAAAGCTTGTCACAGTATCCCCCAGAGGACAATGCATATTCACTTGAAAGGCAGCTGCTCTAAAATCTGGTTATCTAGCCATATTGTACAAGTACACATTGGCTGGTCATTTAAGAGACAGATTGTGGCTGACCACCATATTGACAATGATGCGTTGTATAATATTGACGAGGAATATGGGGCAGCAGTTATTGACGGGGATGTTTCAGCACCAAAGGATTGTGCCATAATAATGCCTAGTTTAAACGTCCTGTACTGCTGGTGAGGATATGGGGCAGCAGTTATTGAGTAGGGTGCGATTAGAACCACAATATTGCCTGATTTAATACCTTGCAGTACTGATGATGAACATGGGACCGAACAGCTGTAATTGAGTAGGGTGTTTAAGGACTAAGATCAGTAGTAGTACTTGATTTAACACTTTGTAGTACGGATCAAAGAATATGGAGGAGCAATGTGTAGGATGTTTCTGCACCAAGGGCAATACCACAATAGTACATGATTTGATGCCTTACAGTATGAGCAATGTGGGGCAGAAGTTTCTGTGTAAAGGATGTTCCAGCACCAAGGACAGTACCACACTATATACTGTAGTATCTGATGTATTGCCTTACAGTACTGGTGAGGAAAATGAACAAGCAGACAGTGTGTAGGATGATTCTGCACCATGGGCAATAACACACCAGGACCTGATGTATGGCCCTGCAGTACTGATCAGGAATATGGGGCAGAAGTTGCATGTAAAGGATGTTCCAGCACCAAGGACAGTACCACACTATATAGTATCTGATGTATTGCCTTACAGTACTGGTGAGGAAAATGAACAAGCAGACAGTGTGTAGGATGATTCTGCCTCATGGGCAATAACACACCAGGACCTGATGTACGGCCCTGCAGTACTGATCAGGAATATGGGGCAGAAGTTGCATGTAAAGGATGTTCCAGCACCAAGGACAGTACCACACTAGTATCTGATGTATTGCCTTACAGTACTGGCGAGGAATATGGGAAGCAGACAGTGGGGGTGATTTACTAAAGGAAAATCCACTTTGCACTACAAGTGCACTTGGAAGTGCAGTCGCTGTAGATCTGAGGGGGACATGCAAGGAAAATAAAAAACAGAATTTTAGCTTGCACATGATTGGATGATAAAATCAGCAGTTTCCCCTCATTTTAGATCTACCCCTTTAGATTTACAGCGACTGTACTTCCAAGTGCACTTTCAAGTGCACTTGCAGTGCAAAGTGGATTTGCCTTTCGTAAATAACCCCCAGGGGCAGATCCTCAAAGAAATTACACGGCGTATCTCTATATGCCGCGTAATTTCAAATTTTGCGCGTTGTATCTTTGTTTTGGTATCCACAAAACAAGATACGACGGCATCTGTGTTAGATCCAACAGGCGTACGTCTTCGTACGCCGTCGGATCTTAGATGCAATTTTTCGGCGTCCGCTAGGTGGCGTTCCTGTCGTAATCCGCGTTGAGTATTCAAATTAGCTATTTCCGACGATCCACGAACGTATGACCGGCCGTTTGCGTAAGTCGTCCGTGAATGGGGCTGGACGCCATTTACGTTCACGTTGAAAACAAAGACGTCCTTGCGAAGCAATGCACCCTAGGAGTTTTTACGGACGGCGCATGCGCAGTTCGTTCGGCGTGGGGACGCGCTTCATTTAAATGACACACCCCCCTACACTACGCCGCCGTAACTTACGGCGCAAATTCGTTGAGGATTCAAACCAAAGCCAAGTAAGTTACAGCGGCGTAGCGTATCTTACATCTGCGCCGGGCGCAGTGTATGTATGTGGATCTGCCCCCCAGTGTGTAGGATGTTTGCACTAAGGGCAGTACCACACTAGTACCTGATTTAACGCCTTGCAGTACTGATCAGGAATATAGGGGAGCAGTGTGTAGGATGTTTCTGCACTATGGACAACATCACATTAGTACCCGATTTAAGACCCTGCAGTACAATCAGGAATATGAGGCAGAAGTTGCGTGTAAAGGATGTTCCTGCGCCAAGAACAGTACCCTAGTATCTGATTTAATGCATTGTAGTACTGGTGAGGAATATGGCAGAGCAGACAGTGACTAGATTTCCGCACTAAGGGCAGTACCACACTAGTACTTGATTTAACTCTTGAGGTACTGGTACCATTAGTACCTGATTTGACCTGTTGTAATAGTGATGAGGTATACCATAGTGCACTTATACAGGTGCATTGTAGTAATGATGAGGAGATAATGTTTCTGCTGTTATTGTGTATCGTTATTTAGCACTAAGGGAGGTAGCATTGTTGGCTTTGTGCAATATTAATGGGGGACATAGAACAGTTCAGCAGCTGGGACAGCACAGTGCTAGGACATAATGTGACTCCTTGTGGTACTGATGACACATATGGGACTGTTGTTGCTGTGCTGTCCTGTTTCAGCACCAATGGAATTAACATGATTTAACTGCTTGAAGTATTGATTGGGTTATGGGCAGGACATGGTACTAGGACATAATGTGACTCATTGTAGTACTGATGACAAATATGGGACTGTTGTTACTGTGTTGTCCTATTTCAGCACCAAAGCAAGTAACATGATTTGTCTGCTTTGTACTCATGGGGTTATGGACAGAGTATGGTGTTAGGACATAATATGACTCCTTGTAGTACTGGTGACAAATATGGGACTGTTGTTACTGTGTTGTCCTATTTCAGCACCACGGGAAATTAACGTGATTTGGTTGCTTTGTACTTATGGGTTATGGACAGAGCATGGTGCTAGGCCATAATGTGACTGCTTGTAGTACTAGTGACAAATATGAGACTGTTGTTACTGTGTTGTCCTACTTCAGCACCAAGGGAAGTAACATTATTTGTCTGCTTTGTACTCATGGGGTTATGGACAGAGTAGGGTGCTAGGAGATCATTTGAGTCCTTGTAGTACTGATGACAAATATGGGACTGGTGTTACTGTGTTGTCCTATTTCAGCACCAAGGGTAGTAACATGATTTGGCTGCTTGTAGTACTGATTGAGTTATGGACAGTGTATGGTGCTCTTAGGACATAATGTGACTCATTGTGGTACTGATGACACATATGGGACTGTTGTCGCTGTGCTGTCCTGTTTCAGCACCAATGGAATTAACATGATTTAACTGCTTGAAGTATTGATGGGTTTATGGGCAGGACATGGTACTAGGAAAAAATGTGACTCATTGTAGTACTGATGACAAATATGGGACTGTTGTTACTGTGTTGTCCTATTTCAGCACCAAAGGAAGTAACATGATTTGGTTGCTTTGTACTCATGGGGTTATGGACAGAGTATGGTGCTAGGACATAATATGACTCCTTGTAGTACTGGTGACAAATATGGGACTGTTGTTACTGTGTTGTCCTATTTCAGCACCACGGGAAATTAACATGATTTGGTTGCTTTGTACTTATGGGTTATGGACAGAGCATGGTGCTAGGCCATAATGTGACTGCTTGTAGTACTAGTGACAAATATGGGACTGTTGTTACTGTGTTGTCCTATTTCAGCACCAAGGGAAGTAACATTATTTGGTTGCTTTGTACTTATGGGTTATGGACAGAGCATGGTGCTAGGCCATAATGTGACTCCTTGTAGTACTGGTGACAAATATGGGACTGTTGTTACTGTGTTGTCCTATTTCAGCACCAAGGGAAGTAACATGATTTGTCTTCTTTGTACTCATGGGGTTATGGACAGAGTAGGGTGCTAGGAGATCATTTGAGTCCTTGTAGTACTGATGACAAATATGGGACTGTTGTTACTGTGTTGTCCTATTTCAGCACCAAGGGTAGTAACATGATTTGGCTGCTTGTAGTACTGATTGAGTTATGGACAGTGTATGGTGCTCCTAGGACATAATATAACTCCTTGTAGTACTGATGACAAATAAGGGACTGTTGTTGCTGTATTGTCCTATTTCAGCACCAAAGGTAGTGACATGATTTGGCTGCTTGAAGTACTGATGGGTTTATGGACAGTGTATAGTGCAAGGACATAATGTGACTCCTTGTAGTACTGATGACACATATGGAACTACTGTTACTATGTTGTCCTATTTCAGCAGCACCAAGGGAAGTAACATGATTTGGCCGCTTGTAGTACTGATGGGTTTATGGACAGTGTATGGTGCTAGGACATAATGTGACTCTTTGTATACAGTACTGATGACAAATATGGGACTGCTGTGACTGTGTTGTCCTATTTGGGCACCAAAGGGAAGTAACAAGATTTGGCTACTTGTAGTACTGATGGGGTTAGGGATAGAGTGTGCTGCCTGGACATAATTTGACTCCTTGTTGTACTGATGAGAAAAATGGAACTACTGCTATTATTTATCCAGTGGCGTTGCTAGGGGGGTGCGGCCCGCACCCGGGTGACACCCGCCAGAGGGTGACACCAGACTCAGACCGGTCTGACTGGCACAGTCTCTATGGCTCCCTCCTTCCCTTCCGGGATCTCCTCAGCTGCACGCGTCGTGCAGGGGGAGTGGAGGAGGAGGGAGTGAGACAGAGGTGCCCGGGGTCCGACCTCCCACATGCTGCAATCATATCTCTCTCCCACTGGCTGCACCCGCCTCCCCCATTACCACCCCGATCCCATCCAGGCTCCATTCACCACCCCGATCCCATCCAGGCTCCATCCACCACCCTGATCCCATCTGGGCTCCATCCACCACCCTGATGCCATCCCGGCTCCACCTACCACCCCATCCCAGCTCCATCCATTCCCCTGATTCTATCCTGGCTTCATCCATCTCCCCGATCCCTTTCTGGCACATCCTTTCCCCAATCCCATTCTGGCTCTATCCACCACCCTCATCCCATCCCAGCTCCACCCCCTCCCCCCAAACCCATCCCGGCTCCATCCATTGTGGTAGGTTGAGGGGGGAGAGCCACACGATACACTAGCCTACTTAGTGGGGGGGGGTGACACCATGTTTTACCGCACCAGGTGACACCAACCCTAGGGACGCCACTGTATTTATCACGTTTCAGCATCTGGGAGAGTAACATGACTTGGCTGCTTGCAATATGAACAAGGGACATGGGGCAGTAGGGATTTGTATTACATTTCAGCACCAAAGAGTGTCTGACTCCTTGTAATACTGATGAGGAAAATAGGACTACTGTTTGTTGTTTTTAACACGTTTCGGGAATAGTTTGATTTGCATCCTAGTGGTACTGGTATGATACATAAGGCTATAGTTATTGTGTGTGCCATTTCAGCACCAAGGACAGTCCCGTTGTAGCATATGATTTGACGCGTATTGGTGCTAATGGGGTGCTGTAATGGTGTGTGTAGTTTCAGCACCCTGGAGAGCACCGTACTAGTACATGATCTGACTTCTGAGTCACGATTGCATGATATCTGTGGATCCAATCACCGTCACTACTAGATCTTCCGCACCCCTAGGGTCCAGATCCAAACTCAATTGCTACATAGATCGTTGCTAAAACTACACTGATTGCAGCACTATTTTTTATTTTTATTTTTTTGTGAAGGCCTGCAGCAATGCGCTTAGATTGTGCACCTCGCACCGAAACAATTGAAAAGGGACACTTTGCACCATATGTTTACCTCAACAAAACCCACTGAACGCCAGCCTGGAACTTATCTGACACGTACTGACGTGCGTTGGGTTGATTTATTACACCACAGAACTGAAGGCGCTGCTTTGAGAATAGCAAAAAAAAATGTGTTTTCCTTTGCATTGCAGCAAGCTTATCTCAGAATTGATATGCTATATTGTGGGAATGTATCTTTTATTACCTTGGCTTCCAAATGTGAAATATGTTTTGAGAGTGAGTGTTGCTGATGTGCTTAGAGAGGGCCTGTGTATTTAAATATCTGAGCTCAGGGAACTACAGGCTTGAGATCGCTGTAAAATCAATAAACAGACTATTCGGTTTGAATTTTTGTCCAAGCCTGTTAATGTCAGAGTCAAACGTATTGAAGTTTGTATCATTCTTTTAAATGTAGTATGCCTACATAGTAGCCACGTTCCTAGGTGTCTGGAAATGCTTCAGCTGCATATAGGTTAGACTTAATTATGAAATCCAAGTTTTGAGGCTTTATTTATGTGCTGATGTTATTTTTCAGATGTCCTTTGTGGATTATTAAAGACCTTGCTTCTCATGCTGATAAAAGGTTAAACTGGTATTTTATTGTATTTGTTTACTACTGGAGACCTTACCAGCAATAAAATGATAAATTGCACTTTCCAACAAGGCACGCAGCAATGAACACTGCACTGATACACACAACTAATACGAATTTACTCTTCTCTAGTCTCATTACAATGAACCCAAATATAAATGGATGTTATATATTATTGCAATGTGTGCATATATAACTAGGGTTTGTTGGATAAGCCTAAAATCGTATTAGCAGTTTTTTTTAGGCTCGTAAGGTCTTCAAAGGTGAATTATACTATATATGTTTAAAGAAAGAGGTCATTTAAATGTAAAAACAAGTATATTACTGGGTTAATGTTTTATTCTTCATTATTATATATCTGCATGAGAGCAGCAATATTTGTCTGGCCTGGTCTGACTGAATGCAAAAGTTGTGTGCAGGCTCAATTCATGTGAAACACCAACAAAGCTCTTGGTAGCCAACTATTCATGTGTTCATTGTGTGTAGGCTTTAGATCAGTAGACTTTTTTTAGTATGCTCTATGCAGGCCACGTAGATAAAAAGCCATAGCAGGTACAAGGTGTCTACAGTTTTCTTCCCCTCCCCCATCTGCAACCCCATCTGCACACATGTACCCTGTACCCATGGCAGTGTACCCTGGGTACAGGGTACATGTGTGCACATAGGTTCCTAATTAACCAAACAACAGGACTCTGTCATGTAAGTGTTGGGGAAAGCATGTGAAGGTATCAACTTTCAGAAAGATGGTCCTTGCAAAGATTTTTTAGGGGCACCAGCAGATGATTGATATAGGGGAACATTACAATGGTGGCAACAGCATGTACAATATGGAGTCCATTGCTTAGTTTGCCTAGTCTTAGCAAAGTACATATTTGATTTGAGGCCAAAGTGGTAGCTTAAATAGTTAAAATAATGGATTAAAAAAAACAATTATACTTGGGGATTGATTGATTTCTTATTAATGCATTTAGTATATCAATGTCTGCCTCCTGCATGTCCCTCCGTATAGTCATATTTCTATAACCCTTGCAATGATTATTTTTTTTTTGCTATGTACTGTGTATTATAAAGACGGTACTTGCTCCTCCATTCTTTGTATAAGATATCATACAGCACTTCATAATGAAGACAAATCATTACCTGACTCAGCATTGCAAACACCTGAACCAAGCGCAAATCTTAAAACCCCAGGAACACAACATTTGTCACAGTGTTCAGCATTGTTGTGCTTGTGTTTATGAATGCATTTCAAGGTATTTTTTTTTCCCACCACTGAATCTCATTAAGTTTCTATCATTTGCTCTGTTCTTTATCTAATTGCAGTACTGATTTTTCCTGATTCCTGAGTGTCAAAATTGAATAGATCTGATGTTGCAGTAATCAACATTAGGTATGGCAGTTAATGAAGAGTAACAATGTATGTTAACATATCACGTTCAGTTTAAATGAGGGGCTCTGACGACGCTTCAGTGAATGCAGTACCTATAAAAGGGCTACTGTTTTCAGATTCTGTTCATTAAGCATGAGAACTGGTGATCAGATACTGCAAGCTTTGGTGAAGGCATAATATACTATTTGTGAAGAGCAGCCATTATTAACGGATGGTCAGGCATACACACATCACCAGCTTTCTGCATATCACTTGACTTAATGTAGGTGCCGATTTAACTAATCAGCTGTTATCTGTTCTGATTTATCAGATGGACAAAGGCCCTACATACCTGTCTACTCCCTCTAAATATACAGAGTCTGGGATTTCCCATGCTTCCTAATTTAGCTCACTGTATTTCTGATTTATGATCTGCCCCTACTAGGTTGATGATTAATGCCAACTTAAGATGGTAATTAATGTTTCCCTGCTATCAAATCTGGAGTTTTATCTAATCAAAGATCCTTTCTGGGGGCAGATTTACTGTTCTAGTCAATCCCAGTTCTCTCTATCTTGTCTATTTTCTAAAGAAATAAGAATTACCCGCCTTCTCAGACATGCATAGATTTGCTGCAAAGCTGCAGATGATTGCATTATGGCATAAGGACATCATGTTACTAAAGCACTGATGTAATATATGCAATGCTAGATATGCAATGCTTATGATTTAAAGAGCTCATTCAGAAGGCAGATCAATGAGTATTAGTAATAAGGGTACCTTCAAGTAGTGCAGATTAGGACAACCAAAGTTGAGCTTACTATTGTCAGACCAGTTACAAGGGATACTTGTTGTCATGGGTATTGCAGTTTACACGTCCTCTTTGTCCTTTGCACTGCCTTTTATAATAACAAAATCGAGTCAAAGCCCAATGACAATGTGCAGGGATGTACAAAGTACAATAACCCGAAGTAGCCAATCACATTTTATATAAGGCTGACGTATAAATAGTTCTTGGTTGCTATTGGAAACTGCACTATGACCGTTGCTCCCTTTCCAATAATGATGAATAGAAAAACAAGTATGCTTTTACCAAAGGATTGATCCTACAATAGTACAAAAAAACTGACGGAGCCAATCACATTTTATATAAAGCTGATAGATCTTGGTTGCTATTGGAAACTGCACTATGGCCAGTGCTCCCTTTCCAACAATTATCAATAAAAAAACAAACATGGTATCAACTAACTATTGATCCTGCAATAGTACAATAAACTGCAGTAGCCAATCACATTTGAAGCTGACATATGCAAAGATCTTGGTTGCTATTGGAAACTGCACTATGGCCATTGCTCCCTTCCCAATAATTATTAATTAAAAAAAAAAAACAAGCATGGTACTATTTAACGTTTAGCCCTACAATAGTACAATAACCTGAAGCAGACAATCACATTTTATAAGAGGCTTACATATGAATAGATCTCGGTTGCTATTGGAAACTGCACTATGACCATTGCTTTCTTCCCAATAATGATTAATAGAAAAACAAGCATGATATTATCTAACTATTGATCCGACAATAGTACAATAACCTGCAGTAGCCGATCACATTTTATATAAGGCTGTTACATGAATAGATCTTGGTTGCTATTGCAAACTACTCTATGGCCATTGCTCCCTTCCCAATAATGATTAACAAAAAAACAAACAAGCAGGATATTATTTAACTATTGATCCGACAATAGTAAAATAACCTGAAGTAGCCAATCACATTTTAGGCTGACATATGAATAGATCTTGGTTGCTATTGGAAACTGCCCTATGGCCATTGCTCCCTTCCCAATAATGATTATTAGATATTATCTAACTAGATAAACTTGATCCGACAATAGTAAAATAACCTGAAGTAGCCAATTACATTTTATATAAGACTGATCAGATCTTGGTTGCTATTGGAAACTGCATTATCCAATCACATTGTATAGAAGACTGATCATATGAATAGAAACTGAACTATGACCATTGCTCCCTTCCCAATAATGATTATTGGAAAAACAAGGATGATATTATCTAACTATTGATCCTACTATCGTAGAGGCAATCTTGGAAAATGAATTGTCTTGGAATGTGAAACATTTTACAGATGAAGGCAGGACTAGTGGATGCCATGGATGAAATGCAAGCTTAACATACTGTATGAGATTGTTTATGACAGAATTAAGGAGACTCTGATGAAGGAGTCACCTGTGTAGTGACAGGTAGTAATGGCATGCCAAGGCAAATGAAAAGAGGGAAAGGAGGAGTCTAGTGGACAAGCCCGGCGACTCCCCCTAGTCTAGGGTGTCAGTAGTTACATAGCTGCTGTCTCAATGATCGGGTCGGGTGCCATGTACAGGATCATGTGTCCCGGTGCTGAGAACTCTTACCTTTGTCAAGGCGAGGTCAGCCCCCGGGCTGCTGGCTGTTTGATGAAAAGCGATTACTGGCTGGGGAGGGTGGGACAGCTTGGCTTGGCTTAGACCTCAGCTATGGCAGTAACGCTGGAACAGAAAGAGTCCTAAGAGCTGAATGACAGAGACACTCCCACTGTTAGTGCGAACGATGTCCAACATTGCTCTCTACTTTCTTCCTCTAATACATGAACACGCTACAGTATATGCATCAAACACGAACCCCTCTGATCACATACACCACGATGGAGTTTAATGTAGCAGCATCAATGTTTATACAAAGGCTCCCCTACTCATCCATCTGTAAATATAGAGTGGACTCTGTGCAATAGAACATTTATCTTATATAAAGCACATAAAGTTCACTTAATGAGTCCCTATTCTTCCATTTATTTAAAGGGTAATATATGGCACTACATCTGAAATGCAGCTTCCAGCCGAATGAGAAAATCACTAGTTGCATCACTGACAAAGAAAATATGTTATGTGCTATGGATGATTCTCAATTCTATTTTACAAATCCAGCAAGATGGCATAGCTTTTAATTTAGCTAACATAAGTTTTTTTTTTTTTTCCAAGATGCAAAGGATAAACAGAGCTCATTATAATTATCGCTGTGTGTTATCTCCAGAATGCTGGTAAGATGCACTGAGAGTAAATGGAGCAAGTTTCCAGGGAATAAAATGTGCATCTAAGTAAAAAAAAAAAAAAATCCCAGGATCCTTCCAGAGGAATTTCTAAGAGTGCACTCAGGCATTGAAGATGTAATCAGTGTTCTCATATTTGTGATGTAGTGTTCTATGCATGACATACTCAAGTGTGGAAACACTAAAAACATTCTTAAATTGTATGTTAGGAAATTCAAAAGATGCTGTTTGGTGGATCTATACTTATTATTAGTATGTATCAATTGGACATACTAATCTGGTCGAACACCCCCTGTTCGGTTCGCAGCAGAACTCCCAAATAGGGGAAATGTTTGGCCCTGAACAACAAACTCCATTGAAGTTTATGGGAGCCGAACATGAGAAATTAAAAGTCTCCATTTTGAAGGCTTATGTGCAAGTAATTAGCCATACAAAGGGTCCTTGGTACTGTCCTGAGGGACATGTATCAATGCCATTTTTTTTAAAACAATCGTTTTTATAAGAGCAGTTAATTTAATGATGCTTAAACGGAAACAATAAAAATGAAAAATTGCTTTAAATATAGTGCATGGGGGGTCCTCTTAGTCTGTATGTAAAGTGGCACATCTGTAGCAAGCATAGAACCTGCTGCAGCAAAAATAAAATATCTAAAGAAAAAAGCCAAATCACATTTAAATTGACTCAAGGTTGCAATTGCCGACACCTGTCTATTTAAAAAAAAAAAAACAGCATGCTCCCCTCCCCTTCCCCCAGTCCATACCAGGCCCTTTGGGTCTAGTATAGATTTGACTAACATACGGAACACCGTGCAGAGTACTTGTCATGCTCTTACCAACATGTTGCTGCCATTTGCAGCCCTCTAGCCCTTTCCATTAGTTTGTTAGAGACTTTTTAGTACTGAAAAGTTCGGGTCCCCATTGACTTCAATGGGGTTCGGGGTCAAGTTCGGGTCCCGAACCCAGACTTTTTCCCGAAGTTCGGCCGAACCCGTCGAACCCGAACATCCAGGTGTCCGCTCAACTCTCTAAAGGAATACTATTTGGGATGTCATCCCGAGTGCTAACCATCCCTTTACTTATTCTGGTATGGATTTTAAGCCAAAATGTTTTTAAAAAATGGCGTGGGATCCCCCCAAAATCCATACCAGACCCTTACCCAAGCACACAGCCTGGCAGAACAGGAAAAGGGGGAGGGGGTGAGCGAGCCTCCCCCTTCTGAACCATACCAAGTCACATGCCCTCAACATGCCCTCTGTCTACCATCAGGAGACTCTACCAGCAGAGATCCAAGCCTGGGACTGGGAGTGAGGACACCCAGGGGCAGTGCACCACATCATAGCACCTGCATCGCTGGCGCAGGGAGACTGGAGCATCCACTAGCCCTCTGTTTACCACCATTGATCACAGAAGGCTTTTGGGAAAAGGCCGTTTGGGCCCCCCTTCTACAACGAGAGGTCACTGAAGCATCTCAGGGACTTTTGAGAGGGCTATTTGCCCATTGCTAATACTGCTAGCAAGGAATAAGCCATTGAAAGCAGGACACCAAGGGGGTTATTTACTAAAACTGGAGAGTGCAAAATCTGGTGCATAGAAACCAATCAGCTTTCAGGTTTTATTGCCAAATCTTAATTGAACAAGCTGAAGTTAGAAGCTGATTGGCTACCATGCACAGTTGCACCAGATTCTGAGTGCACCAGTATTAATAAATCTGCCTCCAAGTGTACCCAAGTGTAACCACCAGGCAAGGATTGTGGGGATGAGGCTCTTGTCCCCATCAACATGAGGACATCCTCCCCATGTTGAGGGCATGTGGTACGGTTCAGGGGGGGGGGGGCGCTCTCTCGTCCCCCCTCTTTTCCTGCGGCCTGTCAGGTTGCATGCTTGGATAAGGATCTCGTATGGATTTTTGGGGGGAACCCCACACCATTTTTTTATTTTGGTGCGGGGTTCCCCTTAAAATCCATACCAGACCTAAAGGTCTAAAAAAATTGGCACAGGGATCCCCTTAATATCCATACCAGACCTGAAGGGCCTGGTAATGGAATTTTGGGGGACCCCCACACATTTTTTTGGGTTTGGGGTTCCCCTTAATATTCATACCAGACCCAAAGGGCCTGGTAATGGACTGGGGGGGGGTCTATGTCATTTTTTTCAATTACTTTTATCTGTATTGCCAGGACCTGACAATTCATTATAGCCAAAAGTAGTTTTAAATGACTTTTTTCCTTTAGAAATGTCATTTTGTGCAGTGACTTTTCTAAGCACGGGAAACGTGCGCTACTTTACAGGGATACTATAGACACCGCCCAGGTACGGAATTTAAAGGAATATTTCACTTTTAGTGTTTCACTTTAAGCATTATTAAACTCACTGCTCCCGAAAAAACATCTGTTTTAAAAAAAAAAAAATTTGCATTGATACATGTCCCCTGGGGCAGGACCCAGGTCCCAAAACAACTTTTTATGACAATAACTGGCATATTTACCTTTAAAATTAGCACTTTTGAGTTTTCATGTTTGTGTCCCTTAGGCCCTGTACACACGACCGAGTTTCTTGGCAGAATTCAGCCAGAAACTCGATGGCAGACGTATTCTGCCGAGAAAAACGGTCGTGTGTACACTTTTCGCATGTTCTCTATTTCCTCGTTAGTCAATGGGAAAAGTTGGCTCGGCGAGATCCTCGGCGGCTTCACAAGGAACTCGACGAGCAAAACGATGTGTTTTGCCCGTCGAGTTTCTCTGACGTGTGTACGGGGCCATAGACTTCAACAGTGATTTTGGTCGCCCCGGCTTGGCCCAGGAGACCCTGGTACGCCAAAGTCGTAAGGATGGCTAATTGTCTGCTCATTCTGCCACAAGGACCAAAGAAGGGCCAGGCAGCGTCAAAAGTCATTATTCAGGCCTATGATTTAGAATAGAAGATCCTTCCTTTTCAGGTGAAAGCGCACTCGACTAGAGCAGTTTGTGCTTCATGGGCAGTGCATCACCAGGCCTCCATGGCTCAGATCTGTAAGGCTGCTACTTCGGTCTTCGGTCCATACATTGACCAAATTCTATCAGGTAGATGTGAGAGGGTACGAGGCGGCTGCTGCCTTCGGGCATAGTGTGCTGTAGGCAGCAGCATAGATCCTCTGGATCGATGGTGGTCTTATTCTGATCTGTGTCTCTCTCCCCTCAAAATGTTAGCATTGCTATGGGACATCCCATTAACCCCCCTGGCGGTATTCCCGAGTCTGGCTCGGGGTGGAATTTCAGAACCAAAATCGGTTACCAGACTCGGGATGGCCTCGCAGCAGCCACAGGCATAGTTTACTTACCTTGTCCCTGGATCCTGCGATGCTGCCGCACTGTGTGATCGAGCAGTGGGGGCAGAGAATGGCGCCAAATTCAAAGTAAATAAACACAATACATACAGTATACTGTAATCTTACAGATTACAGAACTGTATGTAAAAAATACACACCCCCTTTGTCCCTAGTGGTCTGCCCAGTGTCCTGCATGTACTTTTATATAATAAAAACTGTTCCTGCAAACTGTCCATAGTAACCAAAAAGTGTCCCTTTATGTCAAAAGTGGTTTTAGACCATCTAGAAAGCAGTGATAATAAATTATAATCACTTGCAGAATTGTGCGATAGCGATTTGTGGGGAAATTCGTCATAAAAAAATAAAAGTAATGACAGCGACAACTCTGCAACTGAGCACATTTCAGTGTTTTTGAGTTGATTACATTATTGAATAATTTGTATAATTAAAATATTATTATTTGTTATAATTATTTATTATATTATAATTTATGATTTTGTTTTTCAAACTTTTTCATACCCGAGATGTCTACTAGACTCTTGTTCGGACAGATTTAAGTGAGTTAGGGCTCTTTCACATGGGCTGACATCCGAACCGCTCTGATCCGCCAAAGTGTGACGGAGGAAAAACCTCCTTTTCCATCCATCTGACTGATCCGCCCTGTGTTAAAGGGGCCTTATTCCTAAGAATTACAGGCCTACAATGTAAAATGCCAAATTTCCTTGCAAAATAATGGTACCGCTTTCAGCACCTAAAATCTGAAATAATCATACCGCCAGGAAGGTTAAGTAATTAAGGCTCTGTGCCCCATGATGAAAATTTGATTTTTAAATACAGCTTACCTGTAAAATCCTTTTCTTGGGAATACATCACGGGACACAGAGCCCCCACCCCTCTTCAGAGTTAACGTGGAACACTTATTGCTTTGCTACAAAACTGAGGTACTCTCCATTTGGGAGGGGTTATATAGGGGAAGAGCTCAATTTTAATTGGGTTTGCTGGTGTCCAATCACCTGTGGTGACTACATAACCCATTAAGTAATTAAGGCTCTGTTCCCATGATGTATTCCCAAGAAAAGGATTTTACAGGTAAGCTGTATTTAAAAATCCTATTTTCTTCACCTCAATGCACAGGATGCATTAAGATGAAAAAACACAAGGTTTTACAAACCCTTTAACAAAACTAATGTGTGGAATAAGTGCACAATTTACACTTGGCTATTTTGAGGTTACTCTTGCATGACTTTTAAACTAATCATCTATTGCTTTCAATCTGATTTTGTTTTCTTAATTATTCTTGTTGTTGGACCATTCCATGAATTCTGAAGTGTAGTGGCCAGTTATAGTCATGGCCATCCCAATGCACATTATAAAATCATCATTCAAAAGCTTATGGAGCCCCTTAAAGGTTTGCCAGTTTAATGATTCCCAAACAATCAGAGATAACAGTCAATATAAGTTAGGAATAGAAGGGGGCGAGGGACCAATAGCTGAAGTTGGACCCGGCGCCACCCATTCAATGGTTTGGGAGGGACTATCTCGGTACTGATAAAAATACATAAAACATAATAATGTAAAAGAGTTTATTTATATATAAGCATTGCAAAACAGATAAAAACACTTCGATGATTGGTCAAACGTCGACTAGTTTCGCGGGGTTGCTGCTTCGTCAGGACTGCCAATCTAAAGAGTAATGCAATAAGAGTAATGCAATAAGAGTATGTAACAAACATCAGCAATACAATATACAAGTAATAAAAAACATTAATCATCGCTTACCAAATGAGTCAATTGATAATATGCGGAAAACAGGCGGCCCAGGGGATTCCCCCCGCGGCGGACAAGGGGATGGTCGATTGTGAAAATCTGGGTGTAAATAAAAGTAGTATGTCTAAACATATAGGTATTGAGCCTTATATTCTATTCATAACCAGGATGAAAAGGTACTATTTTTAGTTTTTTATACATGAGGCCATACTCCCCTTTTTGTTCAGTCAATATAAGTTGTATTTTTCAAGAGTTTTCTAGGTGAAGCTTTTTTCTTATTATTACAAATCTTTAATTAACAGTTACAATACATACCTTAACCTCTTCTTTATTGTACAGTTGTAACAGTACCTCTGTGTTACAGTAATCTGTCTTTTGACAGTTCTAGTTCTAATGAAATTTACAGGGGACCGGATAACTGTAATTTAGAGAAAAAAAATTGTAAAGGAATTGTTTTCAGCTTTGGTTTGTTTGACTTTATTATTGCCTATATTTTAACTGGTTTTCTTTTCCCATTATACTAAATATGTAACTGGTCTCAAGGTACATAATATTATTTTTAATTTGCTGATGTTGGCTGACTATGACTAACATCGACTTTGCTAATATTGACTATGCTGTTTATTTAATGTGCTATTTTACCCAAACATATTACTCCTCCAGTGCCTCAGGCTTTCAATCTCCAAAAGTCATTTGTTTACTTATGGTATTATAAAAAAAAGAAAACTGAACTATCTTAGGCTAGATAAGATGCACAAACAAAGTTCAATACCTCTTACAAACTGGGTAAGCCTGGAGATTCATTGCCAAATATGCAGCTGACCATTAATTCTCAAAAGAGAATATATATTGAAAAAGCAAAAAAGAAGGAACACTGCTAAGTGTTTCAGTGGATTCAGATGAATAATTTACTTGATATACAATGCTTACCTTTACAGGTGAACAAGAAAGCACACTAGTATATATCTCAGCAAAAGCTTGTGTATTAAGATTCTGCAATTTAACCACAATAAGCTTTGAATGTATGTAGTTAAAAATAATCCATTTAAAACTCGCCATACAAGATCCAAAATTCTGCCAGTTTAGCAGGGACCAGCCAAATTTCAATTAATATGTGGCCACTGAATTTAAACGGAAGTCGATCTATCATTTGACTTCTGTTCAACTGCTCTGTTGTATTGCAGCCACTCGATCAGCGCATGAAGCCAATGTCTGCATGTGCTGATCTGTGTATTCTGACCCCGTCAGAGTACAATAGCACAAAGGGAAGGATTCCTTTATCCACTTTGATAATATGGATGGAGAAATAAGTTCAGATTTTTTCATTCAGCCTACTGGCTGAATTAAACATCTGAGCCATGTATGGCCAGCCTAAGTGTTTCTGTAACCAGCAACAAAGCATACCCCAGGGAAAGGACTCACTAGATATTAAAGTGATACTAAAGTCTCATTATTTTTCTTTAAAAATAAAACATAATAAAACAATAAATCATACTTACCTTTTCTATGCATTGCTTTTGCACAGAGCGGCCCTGATCCTCCTCTTATTGGGTCCCTCTTCAGTGCTCCTGACTCCCTCCTTTTGAGTGCCCCCACAGCAAGCAGCTTGCTATGGGGGCACCCGAGCCACAGCTCTGTGTGTCCATTCAGACACAGATTTCAAGAAGGAAGGGAATAGATGAGGGGCAAAAAAGAAAAAATAAAAAAGAAAAAGGGGGGGAGAGAAAAAAAAAAGGAAAAAGGAAGAGGAAATAAAAAAGAAAGAAAGGGGAGAGGGGGGGGGGGGAAGGGGGAGGGGGGGGAGAAAAAAAAAAAAAAAAAGGGGGGGGGAGGGGGGAAAAAAGGGGGAAGAAGAGGGAAGAAAATTGAAAAAATGGGAGAAAACGTAAGGAAAGCACTCACATGGGCCACATCTGTAAAGTATTAAAGAAAAGAAACAATATCTAATGAGTGGACATTGATGGTCAGACTTTAAGGCCAAGGAAGTAGTTTAAAAAAGTTTTAATTGATAGCATATAAATACAAAAGCAGATACAAAAATAATACAAAGAATTGTTATAATTATTAGCCACTGTATATTCCTCAGAAGTCGCCAACGCACGTTTCGCCGTGGGGCTTCTTCAGGACGAAGACGAGGAATGCATGTTTAGCAGAAAAACAGATTTGTGTATGACATATGGTCCTCAGTGGAAGTATTCATAGGGCATATATGATGCTTTTAAATAAATAAAAAGAATGAATATCTAAGTGTATAATTACATGACATATGGTCCTCAATGGAAGTATTCATAGGGCATATATGATGCATAGTAAACGACAGCATTCGTCGAAAGTGCAATTTGGCAGAAGTTTTCAAGCGTAACACCAGGAATCTGATTTAGTGTAAAAAAGATTATTATATACATATGCTGAATAAGTGGTAATCAAGATCCACAATGTAAGCACACTCATAGAAAAGAAAAAAGAAGACATATAATAGGGGTTAGAGTATAGCCGAAATAAGTATAGATACAAAAATAGAGAGAAATTATATAGGTAATAATAGAAATGTCCTTGATAATAAAGGTATAGCGTTTTTGACATAGCAACGCAGCAAATCACCTTTGGTGGGCCAATAGAGGTCAAAAGCAAAGGGTCCGTGGGTTGCAGGGCTAGAAAATCCCCAACAAGCTGCACAGCTCACAAAAGACTGTGTTTGCAAAGAAGGAGAAAAAATGCATAAATAAAGATAAATAAATAAATAGAAAAGCACCTCATGCTGAGCAGCTAAATAATAACCAGTATTGAAAACAAGAGGGAGAGCCTTAATTTACCTAATTGAAATGGTCTCAGGCTTGCTGGGACAACAGATAGTGGTCAACATGTACAGCATGTGAATCCAAATGTTCAGACCGGTGACGCCGCTGGTGAACATACACTGCAATTCAAACAGGGGGTCTATGAATAAGAGGGGATATAAATGGAGGTGTAACAGATAACACTCTCAGAAAGCATCGAGGGACATCCGATGGCGCAAAAGCATAAGTACTTACCATAGAGCAGCGTAGTTAACGGGTATCTGTGTCCCAGGGTGTACACGAGGCAACACAAGGCAAGTGCGTTTGTTGTTCCCTTAAATAGGGCACATCCCTGCGTCAGCGTCCGACGTATGACGTCATTAGCATGCGCCCACTCAATACGGCGGCGCATAGACAGGTCGCAATTATCGATGTGACAGCGGAACAAATATGATAGCATAGCCGTGAATCACGGCCAAGCAAAGGCTATTAAAAAAGCGCACATAGGAGGATTGGGCCACTAATAAAGAGGGACCATAAATAATAAGGAAAGAAGGAATTTATAGAGAAAAAACGGACTCACATAGTAAGACTAGGGAAAAGGGAAAAGCTTGTATTTAAATATCAAAAATAGTGGATACTTTGGCGATCTCGAGCTTGCCATCATGTGGACAAATAGGGACAAGACATCCTATATTAATAGGCAGATATTAAGCTTTGAAAAAAGGGGATAGTAAGGTAGACACACTATAGATTAAAAGGAAAAAATTAGAAGAGTGTGTATATACATAGAGGATAGTGATTATATCCTAAAAATAGGAAAGTAAATACAGCCAATATTTGATCAGTTCCAGGTTAGCCGATGTGAGGCCAAAAATATAAAAAATAATAATAAAAATGGTAGATTGCAGCAACCGAATCCAAAAATGCTGACAGTGAGTCATAGACTCAATACATCTGCCCCCGGTACAACCGTAGAGGACCAAGCGATCAAGCAATCAACAAAGAGATATCCAAACATCTAAAAATACTCATCCATAGATTATATAAAAATATATGATTGCACATTACTTCCTGAGATTTGGTATGGTAGTTCCATTATCATTATGATGAAAAAATAGCACATAACATATATTTTAACATTGTTTATAAGACAAAAAATAACTAGTAAAACATATATTTTTCTTATTTTTGATTTCTCCAAATATCGTTTATACTGTATTTATAGAGAGCATCCATATACATATGATCTAAAATCTAATGCATAAACCATCTCAGTTGGAAAAAGTGGGAGAGGTTAGGATATTGCAGGTTAAACAGGGGTGATGATGACAGGCCTACAATAGCACAGAAAATGAAGGGTAAGTGACAGAGACCTTGTTTAAGGATAATTAGACATATAGAAATGACTTGAAGCTCATTGAGTCATTCAACCCTGGCCATACGTTTGCCTTAAGGCGATAGATCCATTGAGTTTCCCGCTGTAGGACTTTCTGATCAAAGTTGCCCCCTCTGGGGTCCTCGGCTATGCAATCCAATACCGAAAAATGTATTCGGGGGGTTACATAGCCGTGTGTGAAAGAAACGTGGTAACCCATGGTCTTATTTAGTAGACCATTGGTAATATAGTACATATGATCTTTGACCCGTTTCCATAAGGGTCGAATAGTTTTACCCACATAAAAGCATCCACAGGTACAAAAAATTATATATATAACTCCTTGAGTTTGACACGTGACATGCTTGTGTAATTTATGTGTTTCCCCATTGGGGAGTTCAACGGTCTGACCCTCTTTGATAAGGTGACAAAATTTGCAGTGCCCACATTTATAGAGGCCCGGTATTTCTGACAGACCTGCTAAAGGCTTGCAGTAAGTGCTTTTAACTAATCGATCTCTTACCGATGTGGATCGTCTAAATGTAATATTGGGATTCTTTGCCACATATTTAGAGAGAGTGGCATCTGCCGTGATGAGGTGCCAGTGTCTCTGGATGAGCTGCCGAATTTGGACATGTTGGTCTGAAAAAGTTGTGATGAAACGCATCACCACATTGTCAGACTTTTTTTTGGTGGGGTTACTTTTAAGCAGAGTACTGGCTCTTTTTCTTTCTGCTGCTCGATTGAATGCCCTCTTTAAACAGGATCTGCTATATCCTCTCGCACTAAGTCTGATGTAGAGCTTATCCGCTTCGCTTTTGAATTTCGTATTATCAGAGCAATTTCGACGTAGTCGAAGGTACTGGCTGTACGGTATGCTCTTTAGTAATGGTGCCGGGTGGGCACTAGCTGCATGTAGCAGAGTGTTGCCCGCGGTGGGTTTGCGGTATAAGGATGTTTGTATGCCCTTGCCTTCATCGACATAGATCATTATGTCAAGGAAGGCAATGGCAGAGTCACTATGGTTCATAGTGAACTTTAAATTAAATTCATTGCAATTTAAAAAACTCATAAAAGCAAGCAGATCCTTTACTGTACCCGTCCAGAACATCAGCACATCATCGATGTATCGAAACCAGCTTAGTACAAATGATAAAAAATAGGTATTAGAATCAGAAGAAAAAAGTTTTCGTTCCCACCCCCCCAGGTACAGGTTCGCGTAGCTAGGGGCACACAAAGTGCCCATAGCGACTCCCTGTACCTGGAGGAGGTGGGACCCATCAAAAGAAAACACATTCTTCGTAAGGATGTTGGAGAGAGATTTGAGCACAAAACCATTTAATTTGTCCATTTTTGGTCCCTTCTCGGCAAGAAAATTGGAAATAATTTGGAGGCCTTTATCATGTGGAATAGATGAATACAGTGCCTCCACATCTATTGAGACCAACAGGCACCCAAGCCTGCTAAACATGCATTCCTCGTCTTCGTCCTGAAGAAGCCCCACGGCGAAACGTGCGTTGGCGACTTCTGAGGAATATACAGTGGCTAATAATTATAACAATTCTTTGTATTATTTTTGTATCTGCTTTTGTATTTATATGCTATCAATTAAAACTTTTTTAAACTACTTCCTTGGCCTTAAAGTCTGACCATCAATGTCCACTCGTTAGATATTGTTTCTTTTCTTTTTTTTCATTCAGACACAGAGCCGCAGCCCGGCCCCACCCCTCTCTCTCCTGATTGACTAATTGACTTTGATTGACAGCAGCGGGAGCCAATGGCACCACTGCTGTGTCTCAACTAATCAGGAGGGAGAGTCCCGGATGGTTGAGGCATTGGTGCACATTGCTGGATAGAGCTGGGGCTCAGGTAAGTATAAGGGGAACTGAGCAGGGCTCCTGCACATGAATGTTTTTTTTATCTTAATGCATAGAATGCATTTAGATAAAAAACCTTCTGCCTTTACAACCACTTTAACCTCCCTGGCGGTATGATTCTTTCAGAAAATACATGCTGAAAGCGGTACCATTATTTGCAAGGAAATTTGGCTTTTTATATTGTAGGTCTGTCATTTTTAGAAATAACTCACTTAAATCTGTCCAAACAAGCTTCTAATAGGCATCCCGGGTATGACATTTTTTTAAAAACAAAATTATAAATTATAATATAATAAATAATTATAAATAATTATAACAAATAATAATGTAATTATAATAAAAATTATTCAATAATGTAATCAAATCAAAATCACTGAAATTTGCTCAGTTGCAGAATTGTTGCTGTCATTATTTTTTTTTTTTTATGACGAATTTCCCCACAAATCGCTATCGCACAATTCTGCAAGTGATTATAATTTATTATCGCTGTTTTTTAGCTGATCTAAAACTATTTTTGACATAAAGGGACACTTTTGGTTGCTATGGACAATCTACAGTTTGCAGGGAGAAAGAAACGTTTTTATTATATAAAATGACATGCAGGGCACTGGACAGACCACTAGGGACAAGGGGGGTGTGTTTTTTTTACATACAGTACTGTAATCTATAAGATTACAGTATACTGTATGTAATGTGTTTGTTTACTTTTTTGAATTTGGCGCCGTTCTCCGCTCCCGTGCGTCGTAACGTCGCAGGGAACGGAGATCGGCGTCACACGGAGGCACTGTGTGAATCGAGCGAGGTCCTGCTCGCTCACACAGCGCGGTGGCATCGCTGGATCCAGGGACAAGGTAAGTAAAACTCCCTGTACATCCAGCGAGGCGAGCCCGAGACTGACTCGGGGTTACCGATCCTTGCCCAAAAATCTCCCCCCGAGTCAGACTCGGGAACACCGCCCAGGAGGTTAATGATGATTATAGATAAACACGGCATGAGCGCAGTCAGACTCGGGCTCGCCTCGCTGAATCCACAGGCAGTGTTTACTTGCCTTGTCCCTGGATCCAGCGATGCCACCACGCTGTGTGAGCGAGCGGGCGCTCGCTTGAATCACACAGTGCCTCTGTGTGCCGCCGATCTCCGTTCCCTGCAACGTTACGACGCACGGGGGCGGAGAACGCCGCCAATTTCAAAAACGTAAACAAACACATTACATACAGGATACTGTATTCTTATAGATTACAGTACTGTATGTAAAAAATACACACCCCCCCTTGTCCCTAGTGGTCTGCCCAGTGCCCTACATGTTCTTTTATATAATAAAAACTGTTCTTTCTGCCTAAAAAACTGTAGCAACCAAAAGTGTCCCTTTATGTCAAAAATGGTTTTAGAGCAGCTATAAAACAGCAATAATAAATTATAATCACTTGCAGAATTGTGCGATAGTGATTTGTGGGGAAATTCGTCATAAAAAAAATAAAAGTAATGACAGCGACAATTCTGCAACTGAGCAAATTTCAGTGATTTTGAGTTGATTACATTATTGAATAATTTTTATTATAATTATATTATTATTTGTTATAATTAGTTATAATTATTTATTATATTATCATTTATAATTTTGTTTTTAAAAATATTTCATACCCGGGATGCCTACTAGACTCTTGTTTGGTCAGATTTAAGTGAGTTATTCCTAAGAATTACAGGCCTACAGTATAAAACGCCAAATTTCCTTGCAAATAATGGTACCGCTTTCAGCATCTAAAATCTGAAATAATCATACCGCTAGGGAGGTTAATATAAAACTCCATACTCCAAACTCCAAATGTATTAAGATTAGTTAAAACTCAAAGAGTTTTAAAGCATACATTGCTTCCTCTTTAGGACGGCTAAGTAAGAAACAACATTGGGGGATCAATTTATTTAAGAAAATGTCTTCAACATTCACGCAGCCATTGTAAATAACCCCCATAATGTGTCTAATATATTTATTTATGATTGTTAACTTCATCTAGTGGCCATAACGCGGTATTCCCTGATCAAGGTATTATTGAGAAATATCAATTTTTTGTCACTAGATGGGGCTGAGCATATAGCATTTTTTTTTAATTAATATCCCCATTAAGTCTGCTGTTCAATGCTTTATTGCAAGACTTTTCCTGTTAAATGTAGGGGTCTCTGTAGAGACCCATGCATTGCAACATCTGCCTTTCGCCATGCTGCTACTATACGGATTATACACACTGGGGGTTGTTTACGAAAGACAAATCCACTTTTCACTTCAAGTGCACTGCACTGAAGTGCAGTCGCTGTAGATCTGAGGGGAAAATCTGAAATGAGGGGAAGCTCTTCTGAGTGTATCATCCAATCATGTGCAAGCTAAAATTATGTTATTCTTTTATTTTCCTTGCATGTCCCCCTCAGATCTACAGTGACTGCATGTCCAAGTGCACTTTCAGTGCACCTTCAAGTGCACTTTCGAGTGTACTTGCAGTGCAGAGTGGATTTGCCTTTAGGAAATAACCCCCACTGAGTTTGTTCGTTGCACTCAAAGGTTCAGTTTGTTTCAAACTTGTTATCCAGTGCAGTACAGAGAATTAAAAAAAATTAACATTCAGGCACTATGGGCCTCTCATCGCATGCTCAGATTTTTGTTGGCTCATTGCCATTGGACTTTAGGCGGGTGGAAGGGACGTGCGTTACTATGGAGTGTAACATTTATTATGTATCCTGATGTATATTTACCATGGCAGGGGTGATGACTACTGTATCTGTGGTGTCATGGAACGTTAGGGGGCTTGGCGATCCCTTTAAAGGGGTTGTAAATGTTCGTCTTTTATTTTCTAAATTGGTTCCTTTAAGTTAGTGCATTGTTGGTTCACTTACCTTTTCCTTCGATTTCCCTTCTAAATGTTTTTTTTTCTTTGTTTGAATTTCTCACTTTCTGTTTCTCCTCAGTAAGCTTTCCACCATCATCTGAGCGGTGGAAAGTCATTTAGAACAGCTTACTGAACACCTTACTGAGGAGGAACAGGAAGTGAGAAATTCAGACAAAGAAAACAAAGAAAAAAAAACATTTAGAAGGGAAATCGAAGAAAAGGGTAAGTGAACCAACAATGCACAAGCTTAAAGTAACCTATTTAGAAAAAAAAATTAACCTTTACAACCCCTTTAAGTGTACTATGGTTTCTTCTTCATTATGTTAATATATCCCTGCTATCTGTGCTTTACAGGAGACTCACCTCACCCCTGACTCCCTGTTTTGCCTGAATTTTCACTGGGTGAGTGTAATAATACATAGTTCATTGGACTTACAGGAACTTGGTAGACAATGAGGAAAATTATGTAATTTTGTATTGCCGCCTGTTTTCATAGAAATGTATACTTGCCTTTGTTTATATCCCGCCTCCATCAGGTGTTGTCGGCTGTGCTTGAGTTTCAGCTGGGTCATCCAGATGTGCTGTTATATATTCTGGATGACGTCAATTGCTACTTGGACCCCTATTTGATAAGCACCCCCAGTGGCTCCAGGAAGAGGCATATTCTGCGCAGCTAGTTGAGGAAGTGGGTTTGATTGATCCATGAAGGGGTAAACACCCTGGGTAGAGACAATTTTCTTGCTTTTCAAAATCACATTTATCATTGTCACGCATAGATCTTCTTGGACACAGAGGTCCGATCTGAGGCAGAGATTAACTATGCCCTTAGGGGAATTTCAGATAATTCTCTGCTTGTTCTGAATCTGGATTTTTTTCCTTTCTCAACAGTGGCCAGAGCTAAATGCCTTCTGGCTTAATCTCCTTCTGGCACAGGCCCAGATATCTCAAAAGATTGCTGATTTATGGCATTATCAGGTGGGGCATCCAGATGAGGGCGTAGTGTGGGAAACTTTCAAGGCCTTTCTTCGGGCACTTTATTAGGGAAATTACAGCTTTCAAGAGGAAATCCAATGCACAAAAGTAGGGGGTGGAACATTTGGTGCATGACTTGGAGGTCGAGTTTATTTCTAACCCCACTGAGGACTGTAGGGAAGCATGGTTGTCAGCTCAGGATGCATTAAGTCATCTCACCTCCTCAGCAGCAGAGCGGAAATGCTTTTTCAGCAAATTAGCATTCTATGAGAAGGGCGAACATACTGGTTGCCTTTTAGCAAAAATCGCCCACTCACAACAGGCATCTCCATCTATTGGTGCCTTAACGTCATCCAATGGAATAGTAGCCAATGCTCTGGATGCTATCATGTCAGATCATATTATTCAGCTTTATATAATTCTCATCAGACTTACATGGAAGATTCTTTACACATTTCTCTTAGAGGGGTGAAGTTACCTACTTTGTCTGACACAGCTAGGCAACATCTAGATGCTCATTTGACATTGGAGGAGCTACAGGTGGTGCCTGGAACGTTCCTGAACTCCAAATCACCAAGAGAGGATGGAATTCTTGCCAAGGTGTATAAGCAATACAGTGCGCATTTATTACCTAAACTGTTAGGTGTTCAATGAAGCCAAAGGAAACGGATACCTTCCTCCCTCTATGACAAAAGCCATTATAGTTTTATTGTTGAAACCCAGAAAGAACCCCTTAGACCATGGCTCCTATAGGTCGATATCCCTATTACAATCTGACGTAAAAATACTGGCTAACGTGTTTGCCCTAAGATTGAATAAGATAATATCATATAAATCTACTTAGCCTTTTTTTTTTTATCTACAATCCAGGTCCAATAATATGGGGGACAGAGGGTTGCTCTTTCGTGACACCCACAAGGCCTTTGATAATATTGAGTGGACCTATCTATGGGTTATCTTGCATACATTTGGGTTTTGGAAAGAGTATATAGCGTGGGTCCAATTGTCATATAGCTCCCCAAAAGCGGCCATTAAGGAGGCAGGGAAGGTATCCCCATACTTTAGTCTATTTAGGGGCACTAGACACTCAGGGGTGCCCCTTATCCCCTCTTTTTGTTTGCTCCTGCCATAGAGCCATTGGCAGCTCTTATTTTCTCTAATATCCAAGGCTTTCAGTATGAGAGCTCCATGAAAAAAGTGATGCTGTATGCAGACGACACCATGCTCCTTTTGGGAGACATGTCATCGCCCCTGAAGGAGGCTATGAAGGTTGTTCAAACATTTGGCCTTTATTCAGGACTAGTGATTAACTGGACTAAGTCATCTCTCATGCTATTAGATTAGAAACCTGACCCACAGCTGGAAAACCTAATGGATATCCCGGTATCTACTGAATTCCAGTATTTAGATATACAGGGCACACCTAATCCCCTAGAATACATTACTTTAAATCTGACCCCTTTGCCGGATTAAATTATGTTCTAGATTGAAATTATCCCGATAGGCAGGATCAACTTAATCAAAATGACCTTTAGGCTACAAATTCTCTATATACTCCACAATTCTCGAATGGTGGTTCCATTGAAGCATTTCCATATAATTAACTCAATTTTTCGGTCCCTTATTTGGCTCAATTCAACTGCCAGGGTGAAACTGGAAATGTTGCAGCGCCCTAAGGAAGCAGGTGGGATGGCATATCTGAACCCATGACTATGCTATCTGGCCTTCCAACTACAACACATACCCAGAGTTCTGTGCCCTAATAAAGCTCCGGGGTTGAATTTGGTAGACTGGACAGCACGGCTCCTCCAGTTTACAACTAGGGTGGAGGTGGCTGAGGGCCTGGAAGCGTTGCATTTTTCTAAATCAAACAAGTTGTATCCCACTTACAACCTGATTGCAGAAAATATGGAACAAAGCCAGAGCATTACAACAAGTTGAGGTATTTACTAGGTTCAGCCCCATATGGGGAAACAGGCGGTACTTGGAGTTGGAGAAATTACAATATGGCACCAGATGGCAACATTATGGGATTACTCATATGGCCAAAATATTTAGGGATGGTAAGCTATGCCCATTCCATAATCTCCAGGTAGAATTTAAACTCCCTTTGTCCATGTTATTTTATTATTTCCAACTCCAACATGTGGTCAAGGCCCAACTGGAATTAGATGCATGGACTATAAGTGGGAGGTGACCTTATACAAGAGTTTTATCTCATGCAGCTACTCTATATTGCTTAACAAATTCCTTCCTGACAGTACCGCAGGGGTAATTTCCAAATGGGAGAGGGGTGTTGGAGTTTTTGGAGGCGGACCAATGGAGGAGGCACTCACGGCAGTCCCACAGAGTTCCTTAAATGGGGCCCAAAGGCTATCCCCAGGTATATCTGCTCCTGTGTGTCCATTACACACCAGCTTGACGAGCGGGATGGGTGTAAGTGAGGATCCTTCCTGTACTCATTGCATGAGGGGCCACTGTGACCTGAGGTGACCTGATCCATATGTTGTGGAGGTGCCCAAAACTGCATCTCTATTGGAGGGAGGTGATGGAGATTATCAACAGAGTATTTCAGATCCAACTTACCGAAAACCATGAACTGTGCTTGTTCGGAATTGCAGATGAAGTTCCAGTGGAGGAGGGCTCTAGACTAGCTATAGCCAGGGCTGTTTTCCAGGCTAGGAATTAATTTTGAGGCACTCAACGGATCCCCCAACAGTGAAGGAGTGGCTGAATCAAATGGGCAACACTATCAGGCTGGAAAATGTATTTACTAACACAAGGATAGTGAGAAAATTCACTAAATTTGGACACCAAGGCTGAAAAGTTCCTTGCCTGGTCCCAGCTGATCTGATTATTGCTTTTTCAATAAATTTCTGTTTGATTTAGCAAAAAAAAAATCCCCATTAATGTTTTAACCCATATTAGTCTGCACTGAAACAAATGCTATTTGTTAATGTCAGTAAAATTATAATTATACTAATTAAAATAAAAAAAATAAACAAACAAGCCAATAATTAAATAAAAAAGGACCATAAATAAATGAAAGGGAACAACGGCTATTGTATTATATACGGTACTTTTTTCACCATCAAAATTGAATGCTCATTTTGCAGTATGGATGTTCCTAGAACATTGACACAAATATTGATTCACCTTATTTACTAAGGTCACTGGCTGACTTTTGTGCATTACTGGTCTTCCAAAAGTTATTCCTAGAAAAATGATGGGTTTAATTTTTCATTCAAATTATTTTGCAGTCTCGGCCAAATTCACATTTGTAGCAATCTATGCAATCTGGCATATTTTTTCTACATTAGTATTGTTAGTTCAAAAATAATTTTAAAAAATATCTACACAAATTAAGACATTCTATTCCACACATATAAGTCTGCTTTAAAAAATAATGTTAATATGCACAGTGTTATACAAATATATACTACTCATTCCTTGTAAAAGGAAATAGGATGCTAAAGAGTATGGGAGGGATAGTATGAAAACAAAACATTCACCTGAACAAGTTGCTGTTAGTGCAGTCACTGGTATCCAATTTTTTTACAAAATGTATGGCATGTGTTCAGCCCTGATAGTAAATACCCAGCTGCCTCTATTTTAAAGATATATGTATTATAGCAAGGCATACTTGTATGATTCAAAAATCAGCACCATCCTGAAATTCTGTATAATTGCATGCCATCAGTAGCTGTAAATACAACCAAGGAAAATATTCTTCTTTTTTAGCCAGTGTATCAGCTCAGTAAGTGTTTGTGACAATGATATATTATGGCAACAATACAAGGAAACATAACACCAGAACTGGAATGGTCAGTCTTGAAGAACAGAAAAATATCCTAATTCTTTGCATGCTCTTTGCATTATTTCTATGCATTCCATAAAAGCAACACACTCAACCTCTGCTTCTCTTACTTCTTATCATAGTGTAAACTGAAATGTTGGCAGGCCATATTTTACCTGATCCATCTAGAGTAGAAATGCCAAACAATAGATTAGTTGCTGCATGCTTTAACCAGTATAACTGGCCGCTGTTTTCCCTTCGCACCTTTTTCCTTCTCCTACTGGGAAACCTGACAAATACTGACAGCAAGAACATCATTTCTGCACTGATTTCGTTCACAGTTAATCATGCTGAAAAAATACTTATGAAGAGTTGGAAAAGGTTTTGGACAAAATCAAGATAGTTTGTACCCAATGTAGCAGCACTTTAGGCTACTAAAATATGCTCCTGGCATTGCAAACTCAAAGCATACTCTTCTGACACATTTTGATTTTCTACAGGTGTTTTGCCACCTCATTAAATAATGGAAAATAGTCAATAACTACATTATGCTCCACAGTACAGAAGCTTAGAGTATGCACTTCTTTGAGCCAAGGCAGAGATAATTAAATACTTGTGTCAGTGTGGAGCCTGGCTTAAGCAATGTTAACACCCCCGCCATATACTGTATTAGAGCAGGTACTTTTTTTGTTTTGAAAAATGTGGAAGAGAGTTAAAATTGTTGTCAGTTTTTGTATATCTGTCCAGAAGCCCATTTGGGAAATGTTCCCTCATTTCCTGTCTCTTTAATGCTCGTACAAGAAAAGAATGGGGAGGGGGGGGGGTCAATGGGACAGGAAAGCATGGGTGGCAATAAACTCGGCGTCAGATGTTTTAACACTAACTCACTCTACTAAAACATATTTTAATTTTGTTGGTGTCCCTAATAGAATAGAATATTACTTTCTGTTTTTACAGGAAGTAAAAGGAAATGCCCCAATAGGGGCATGAATGCCTATAAAAATCTGACAGAGGTTCCATCCTAATCTAGCCTAATGCTCTATCTGAAAACCAAAAAGCTGAAATTGAGGTTGCTACAGGTATGCAGGTGACTTATATGCTAGGGACACCACTTAGGGGGAAAGAAAGGAAAGCAAGAACAAATTATAAACAAAGGTTAAAATATATATATATATATATATATATATATATATATATATATATATATATATATATATATATATATATATAGTTAATACTTTTAGGCCCAGATTCACAAAGCACTTACGCGAACGTATAACAAGTTATGCCGACGTAAGTGCAAAAGTGCGCCGTCGTTTCTGTGCGCCAGACCCACAAACAGATATGTGCCTAAAACCAGGCTACACCCCGCCGACGTAGCTTGCTTACGCCGGCGTAGGGTGGGCGCACATTTAGGCTGGGTGTATGGTGCCGCTCCCATTGATTAGCCATTCAAACATGCAAATGAGGGAAATACGGCGATTCATGTACCTGCGTGCGCCTGACGTATGTTATATACTGTATATACACAGATTTGTGGGAGGAAAAGATTTATTTAAAATGTTTTACCCCTGTTTCACAATAAAACACTCTTCCTCATCTTGTTCACAAATTATAGAAAATTATCCTGGTCAGTCTCTTGTCCACAGAGGTGCCAAACTCAATACATTCCAATATTGTGGTGTCCAACAACAGCCTAAAAACTACAAAAAGCTTTTAACTAAATCAACTCTAAGAGCTTAATGATCAGAATCCTAATGGAAAGTATTATTAATCAATGGGTACATGCAACATCAGCAACTATTGTATTTTGATTGGTGCATATACTGTACATTATTGGTTATGTGCATTTCCAACCAGTCACACCACTCAATGTATAATCTTCACTGGTTACTATTATACACAGTTCTGATTTATGACCGTATCATCTATAAAACACTACTCTGCAACATTTTTGTTAAAATAGCATGGTTGAGTATAAAAAATAAACATTAATCACATTTCTTGAAGTTAGAACTCTCACTTTAATTTAATTGCTTCTGTGTCTTGTTACCCAGGGGACAATTACATGCACCCCCCTCGACCCCCCTTCTGCGCTACCATCTGACAACACAGCTAGTAAGTAGTCAGCTGCTTGATAACTGTTGCTTGTCTCAGCTCCAAGCACTTGCCTAAGACAAGCAGTGGCAAGAGGAATACAGAGGGGTGGAAGTCTTATATTGCCCTTGCCCCTCTCCATTCCCTTTTGTTGCCACATGTCATGGGTCTGGAGTAGAGATAAATGCAGGTTATCAAGCAGTTGTGGCTCTGTTGAATGGCAGTGGGGGTAGGGGGAGTTCCTTTCTGAACTTCAAACTAGGTGAGAGTTCTTCTTTAAAAATTATGTGAGTGAGTACCAAAAAAAATGCATGATATTTGCCAGAAATGCAGCAGCAATGAAATTGCTGGCGTGTGTGTGTGGAGGGGGGCGGGGTCAGCAGGCCCTGGTATAGGATGGAAACGTAAACAAGAAGCAGCTATAGAAATGAGAAAGAAGGGCTACTACATACTACATATGTTTAGGAGATTACTGCATTTCTGGTAAATTCTTCAGGCATTTTTTGTATTGCATTGTGTGTTTATGATGTTTGAATTATACTGGAAATGTGGAAACGCTACACCACTTTAACGAATTAGAAAATAATAGGCTGGGACATATATCTCCTGAGCTGTGGCTCTGCAATATGCACTGTCACCTAACATTGCTGACAAAATAAATCCACAAAATGGTCAGCCATAGTCATCAGAAGATTAGAGGGAGATGGTAAATGTTTGCAATTAAACCATTAAAGTATTACTAAACCCAGGACCCTGCATTCACTATATATGGTCTCCCACAGCACACAGAATGTGGAAATGCAATAATCTTAGTAAATATAAACTGCAAAATACCTTTTCTCATCAGCAGTATATTCAGTATATATACTTCTATCAGTGCCTGGTTAAAGCTTGTAGGAGGAGTTTTCTTACTGCACTGGCTGTCCTATCAGGATGCAGGGCCCTTGACCCTCTGTGTGGACAGTGCTGATTAGCCCTGTGCTGATCACATGCACTCTCCCAAGAAAAAAAGCTCACTACCACAAAACAGAGCATGTGCATACTGACTCCACTAACTGTCTTATGCAGACATGTTTTGGGGGCAATGCAAGAAGGGGAGGGTCTGTGCATACAAGATCAAACATCCTTGTTCTACAGTGCAGAGGATTAATCCCTTCCACAGTAAGTATAACAAACATTATTTACTGGATATACAGACTAATTTTACTGGTGTGGGTTTAGCAAAGGTGCATGGAAACACAAAATCAATTTCTCAGTGTGGTGGCACAATGCTTCACTGAATACACATTTCTCAAAGTGGACCTTATCACCCCATTTACAGCAACAACAATGTAATCTTCTTTGTCAAGCAATACAGTTGGTACAATTACGTGCCTCTTTATTTCATCTTCAGTCCAGGCTCCATGGTATTTTATCCCCACTGGGTCTGAAACCTATGCTGCCAACTTCAAAAAAGACATCACTGGCTAGCTTCCTCTTCCTCATTCTCTTTGACCCTCCAATGAAGTCAGGGCCACAAATTTCTCATGCACAGTATCATTAATGTCTATCTATGCAAAATAACATTGCAGTTTTCCTTTTCTTTTCTTTTTTTTTTTTTAAAACCTTTACCTCTTGGGATCTTTTAAGCATTTTTGAAACCTTGGGGTAAATTGTTTTACTTTTCAATAGACAGCTGTCTAAAACAATATGACACATGTACCTGTTGGAAAAAAAAATACTTTTTCTTTATCATACATCACAGGAATATATAGGCAATAAACCATGATTACCTGGGTTTTGTGCCACCTATAGATGATTGGACACTGGCAGAAAGAACAGACAGAAATTCACCCAATATAAGCTCTCCTACTTAGAAAGTTTTTTTTTTTTAAAATAGAGGTTAAAATGAAGACTAGATAAATCCCTATAGTAATGTCATATCTTTTTCTATCCCTGTAGTAATTCAGTGTACTCTTTGACAGCGGACATTATTAGGTTTGCTGCGGCTTTCATATAATCAGGTACATGTACATATAACCTTTCATTAACATATAAGCTGCTATTTTACCAAATTATTACTCTCTCTATATAATATGTACTATTTAGCCTTATTTGGGTACATTCTATCATTGGTATTTATTATCTTATATAATTTTAGGGACCTCCAATCCAGTCCCAGTATATCCCTTCTGGCTGATCCACCGGCATCTTGATCTTTGGAATAATTTCTCCCTAACGGGATGAACATCCAAAACTTGCATTAATTGTACATCCCGATACCTTTTTTGACTGGCAACCCCATTGCTTGAACCCAGCGTGCTGTATATTTTCAATTCTTTTAAAACATATACAATGAAATATTCACCATCCTTTATAATACGTAAGTGAACAATTACATGTGTATATATATATATATTACATAAAAACTTTTTGTATATATTTAATAATGCTATACATGCATGTAATTAACTCTATGTATTCTTACGCTCCAGATGAACTAATTGTCCTTCTCTACACACCCCTGAAGAAGGTTATCCCGAAACGCGTCGGGTGTAAAGAAGGTTCTTCTTGTATTTACCTATATGGTGACAATCTTTGGAACTCTGTATTTTAATTTAATATTTAAACATTTTTTGATGAATATGTACAATTGTGAATAAAATCTTTTTTACTCTCAATATCCTGTATATTTTGAAATATTATTAGTGCCTTAAAAGTCCACCCATGGGAACCCCCTTTTTTCTTTACTTAGAAAGTTCCCACACTTCCTGAGAGTTTTTTTTTATTCTTCTCCTCTTCTGATTTAGAGCAATAAGCTGCAACAGAAGTGCAGGCCAAAAGATGATAACTTTTTCTTCTAGAAACATTCACTGTATAGTAATACAGAGATATGGAATGATGTTTAATCTCAAATGTTTAAATGTTAATTTTCTATTAAAATCATTGAAACAGAAAGTGTCTGTAAGGTAATAGTCACTGAAATGCAGTTCTCTGCATAATAGTGCCGCGTTCTCAACTGATTCCAACAGGGATGAAGAGATTGGTAAACTTGGTAGACCGGATCCATTCCCACACCAGGGATGCTAAGATGGATGGTACCTGGACCCTGCAGACATGGTACACTGGACAGTT
This sequence comes from Rana temporaria, assembly GCF_905171775.1. Lineage (NCBI taxonomy): Eukaryota > Metazoa > Chordata > Amphibia > Anura > Ranidae > Rana > Rana temporaria. Next base: position 256,374,675 of record NC_053492.1, on the reverse strand, counting down.
CTTGTACTGACAAAAGGTGTTCCAGTAGGGTGCTGTACATGCCCATGGCAGTGGATCCCAAAAGAAGGAAGGAGCAAGTCCCTGAGGGTCTGGAGGGACAAGCCCGCCATGATGAGTGAAAGATGAATCCTTGACCTTGTCTTTGTCAGGATCCTGTGGCTAGAACCTGCGAGTCTCTTGTTGTTGGGGCCAATTTAAGTGGGATCAGCTATAACTGTCTAAGGTGTTGCTTCACTATTGGCCTCTAGGGGCAGTGATTCCATGTTTCCTGTGCTGCTGTATCTACAGTATATAAGTTTTAATCTCTGTAAAGCAGATTAGAAAGAAAGAAGCCAGAGTTTTCCTTGGGGCTTCTGGCAGCGGTGGCAGTTAAGTCCATTTATACTCAGGTGCAACAATGGGTCACAGGGCAGGCTCTCGCTCTTAAATAGGGGTATGTAAGTAAACCCCTGGGAAGGGATGCTGGCAACTGGGTGGTCCTCCAAGGTTCCCCCATTACCGCTGTTCACTAGCACACTCTCTTAAACTATGGAGGGTAGCTTGAGGTAGAGCCCTATGATTTACCAGAACACTTGGAAGAAGTCTTCCAGAAAGTGAGAAGGGGAGTACAACTGGAAGTGAGTAAAGCTGCACCACCGTCAGGTCCAGAGGACTGTAGTTGAAGTCCTGTTGAGTTTTTATCTCCTTAAGATCAAGGGTGACAGGTGCATCTGAGCCACTGCATCTGTCTGATATTGCGTGCCACTGCAGGGGCATCAACCATAGCTTATATTACTAAGGACAACTTGGTTGTTGCTTTAGCTAGCCTGGAAGGGAAAATTGCTGGCATGCTCACCTCCATGGTGCAAAGCGTTAAGAAGTGGAAGAGGTGCCCCTCACTAGTTCCCTCTCAAGTTATGGAGGAACAATGGGTGGATAATGATATGGAAGTGGTCGAGATAGAACTTGAGGAGGGTCAGATGATTGAATCCACATCTGAGGCTGAAGAAGTTCAGGGCTGTCTTTCTCACAAGCTCAGAGGATATTTAGTGCAATCCTCTTTGAGATAGTTCAGTCTCATTTTAGGTTAGCTCTTACAGAATCCTTGTCAATTTTGCAGCCTACACTCCCTAACTAACATCTTACATCTCTCCCTCTCATCTGGCATCTTCCCCAATGCTCTAAAACATGCACTAGTCACCCCCATACTTATTGGACCCTGTCAAGCATAACAACCTATACCCCATCTCCTTGCTCTGCTTTTTAGCCAATCTCTTTAAATATCTAGTCTACAACCGGCTGACTGACCATCTCACAGAGAATAAACTTCTTGATCCCTTTCAATCTAGATTTCACCCTTAACACTCCACATGCTTTATTTCATGAATTCATGACTAGGTTACAGTTTAAACAAAAAAGCTAATTTCAACATAGGTAGCATCCTCCTGGTCATATAAGAAGCATGCTGGTACACCAGGCGGGGGACTGGCACAGTTGCCCCCACATTCTATGAAATGCTAGCTGTCACAAGAAACTGCTCTCCTAAAACTCACAAACGATCTACTAATGGTTAAAACCAATAGATACTATTCTGTTCTTCTACTCCTGGACCTCTCTGAGGTGTTTGACACAGTAGACCACCACCTTCTCCTCAAACAACTCCACTCCTTTGGACTCCGTGGCCTTACTGTCCATTGTATCTCATCCTACTTTTCCCACTGTACCTTTAGCATAATTTACAATTCTAAAACCTCCTCTTCCTTTCTCTGTCAGGGTCCCCCAAGGTTCTATTTTTGGACTTCTCCTATTCTTGATCTACACCTCCTCCCTGGGTCAGTTGATAGCCTCCCATAGCTTCCAATACCATGTCTATGCTGATGACACCCAAATCTATCGCTCTACCCCTCATCTCACTTAAACTCAAACTCAATCTATCCAAAACCAAGCTCATATTATTTCCGCCCCCATGTGTCTCTTCTCCGTTAAGATCCATGGCACAACTAAAAACCCGTCCCTGCATGCCAAGATTCTAGGTGTAACCCTGGACTCTGAACTATCCTTTTGGCCCCACATCCAATCACTGTCCAAAACTTGCTGCCTTAACCTACACAACATCTCCAAAATACGCCCTTCATAACCAATGACACCACAAAGCTTCTAATTCACTTTCTGGTCAGATCGCCTCGACTACTGAAATTCCCTCCTCACTTGTTAGCCAAATTTTACCAAGACGGGGAGGGGTCTGATGTATAAAGTTAAATATGCAGGAATCAACAGTGCATAACACACAGCACAGCGGTCAGGAGTGACACACAGAGTACACCGATTAGGAGTAACACACAGTGTGCCCAGGTCAGAAGGGAAAAATTCACATTCAGGAGTAAGTAACCCACAAAGTGCAGGGGTCAGGAGTAAGTTAAACACAGAATGCAGACGTCAGAAGCAAGTAAAACACAAAGTGCAGAGGTCAGTTATGCACAGCACACAGTGTACAGAGGTAAGGAGTAAGTAATGCAGAGAATACAGAGGCAATGAGCGTGTACCAACAGAGTGCAGGGATCAGGAGTAAGTAACACATAAAGCAAGTGAGGACCTCCCCATTGTGATTAACTCATTGAGCTTTCCAGAGTTTCATTGTCCAGAAGTGTGCTCAGAGCAGGATGTCAGCTCTGGGAGGCCACCTATTGAGCTCAGGGACTCCCCCTTTCCTAAACAGTGCTCTGTGCATCCCACCTCAGAGCCCCCACTTAGAGTTGCTCTATCCTGCTCCAGAACCCACACTAAAACAACAAAAACATTTGATGTAGGCTTTAAATCCATGCTGCCGCAAACATGGACCTGATGCTAGGCATTTCCTGTGCAGAGTGCATCCTGTGAAGGAACTGTCACCATGATGGGCAGCCCATCTGTGTGTGAGTTACTTGCCACAGCACTTATTGGCTGAGCAGCCAGCAGGAAGTGATGCAGGTACAACAGTATATCATGAATCTCTCCCTTATGAAATCACCTCCTGTTTCTTGACCAGCCTGCTTGTTTACTATACAGACTGATAAGCCAGGAAGTAGGGTTGCCACCTTATCCCTTTAAACCTGAACACATATTGTAACGGTCACCACCGTTTACAATATTCCCATTCCATCACCCAACGACAGCTTATCTGACACTCCACAATCCAGCAGACACGATCCATAAGAATTCCCTCAGAGAGACGAGACATACACTCTGTGTTCTGAGTCAAATGAATGAACCTTTAACCTCTTGACCACCGCCCCATGTCAAAAAGACGTCCTCCTTTTTAAAGTTGAATATCTCGATAACGGCAGCAGCTGCTGCCACAACCGAGATATTCATCTTTTCAGGGGGCGGTGGTGTACACGATAACGGCGGTCTCCGCGGCGGATTCGCCGCGAGATCGCCGTTATCGGTGGCGGGAGAGGCCCCCCCCCCTCCCGCCGCTCTCCCGCGCTCTCCGCCGCTTACCGGAGCCGTCGGTAGCGGCGGAGGGGATCCGATGTGTCCGGCAGCTGAGCGGGGACGGGACTGAAGGAGAAATCTCCTTCACCCGTCCTCATAGCTCTGCTGGGCGGAAGTGACGTCAAAACGTCAGTCCCGCCCAGCCTCTTAAAGAGACATTTTTTTTTTTGTCATTTGAAAAAATGACATTTTTTTTTTTTTTTTTTTTGCATTTAAGTCTAATTATGAGATCTGAGGTCTTTTTGACCCCAGATCTCATATTTAAGAGGACCTGTCATGCTTTTTTCTATTACAAGGGATGTTTACATTCCTTGTAATAGGAATAAAAGTGATCAATTTTTTTTATTTTTATTTTTTCAGTGTAAAAAATTATAAAACTAAATAAAAATAAATAAGAAAACCAAAAAAAAATTTTTTAAAGCGCCCCGTCCCGACGAGCTCGCGCGCAGAAGCAAACGCATATGCGAGTAGCGCCCGCATATGAAAACGGTATTCAAACCACACAAGTGAGGTATCGCCGCGATCGTTAGAATGAGAGCAATAATTCTAGCCCTAGACCTACTCTGCAACTCAAAAAATGCAACCTGTAGAATTTTTTAAACGTCGCCTATCGAGATTTTTAAGGGTAAAAGTTTGACGCCATGCCACGAGCGGGCGCAATTTTTAAGCGTGACATGTTGGGTATCATTTTACTCGGCGTAACATTATCTTTCACAATATATAAAAAAATTGGGCAAAATGTATTGTTGTCTTATTTTTTAATTCAAAAAAGTGATTTTTATCCAAAAAAAGTGCGCTTGTAAGACCGCTGCGCAAATACGGTGTGACAAAAAGTATTGCAATGACTGCCATTTTATTCCCTAGGATGTCTGCTAAAAAAAAATATATAATGTTTGGGGGTTCTGATAAATTTTCTAGCAAAAAAATTGTGATTTTCACATGAAGGAGAGAAGTGCCAGAATTTACCTGGTGGGCAAGTGGTTAATGGTATCTTAGCTTTCTTATATACAGTACAAGCATGTTACAGTTAAGCACAGGGACAAAGAAACTCTCCACCCACACATCACACAATGGGGCTTCAATCACATTCTTTTAGATAATGACATTCAGAGGAGTTAATTATCCCCTAGATGTTCCGTCTCCGACAATAAGTGATTCACCTGCATAATACACATTCCTTTAATAAACATAATTGACATGCTAATTCCCTACCCCTGAAAGGAGACATCTGACCTTTAGACTGCTAACTCACAACACCTCTATCATCAATCGACTTTTCACACAAAAACGTATTAGCATTGAAGGAGACACTCTTATTGACCGGTTGGGGGTCAGAATGAAATCACCTGTAATATGTCCAGATCTCCTGCAATACATGAATTATGTCCCATCTCATTTAATTTATAATTAATATTTCTCAGTCACCATATGCCCAACAGGGGCACAGGGTGACCCTAGACCCAAGAGTCATTAGTGACGCTGGCACAGGAGTACCCCCTATCCTTCAAAAGTCTCTGTGTCACGGGTCATTCCGTTACACATATGAATTACACAGGCTCTGAGGCTAATTTATTTCACATAAGACATCAAGTTAGTTTAATTACCACCTCAGCCACAGAACCTGTGTAATTAATATGCATTTAGTTTTAAAGGAATAAGCTGGCAACCCTACCAGGAAGGGGTATGAACAGATGTCCACAAATATGTGACTCACTGCATCCTGTATTGAACCAACACAGGAAGTAATATTTTATTTTGAGATCAGGATAATCCTGTATTGTACAGGATGTGTGGCAACCCTCAGCACAGCTTACATAGATTAGAATATGAGAAGGGGTAAAGAATGTTTTAGCGGTTTAGACCCAATGATCTGTGATATACTGAGTGAGTGACCACTTTGGTGATATGCATTTTAACTTTTTTTTTATATCTATCTGTCACATTGATGAATTGGCATCAAATTGAATTTTTCTACAGAAATATTTTTTGCTGCTTTATTCTGAAATGACACAAATGATATGCAGCTTTTTACAAACAAATATTTGTGGCACTTCTCTTTAATACATTAACAAAGCAGAAATCATGTAAATTTGTAAACTTTCCCATAATGTTTCTTATCTCAAATAAATACTGACAGTTGCAAAAGCCCAATCATTTTCAGAGAATGAACTTTCATAGTATACTGTTGTCAGCATTGTGAGCTACATGCAAATGTGTGCACTCCACAAGACAAAGGTATATTTAAAACAGACTGCTTTAAAATGGTATTGATTGTCTCATGGCAGAAAGAGTAATTACCTATCACCAAACATATAACTGTATGTTAATGAACAAGGAAATAGGCATATCCTACCTCTGCCAATTACATGCCTTCCTTTGTGAAGTTACGTCAAAGTGAACAGCATCAACTGCATTCATTGGAAGATCAGTCGCTGTAAGCTAAGAAATGTCCAATGCAGCTTTCATCCAACAGTGATCTCTGTGTTAGAGTTTTTTTAATTATTCAACAATCAATCATGTGTGTGAACATCAATAAGCAAGCTGTTTTAGTATGCATTGACCTAAAATCCCAGCTAGTCAAGGGACAATGGAAATAATATTGAGAGAGCTTCTTTAGTTGTTTTTTTTTTTCCTGTGAAGATTATACATTTACTTTATTGCACTGAAGATCTATCTCAGGACACATGATGGAAAAAAAAAAATCTCTGTTTTCTCTCAGCTTACAGCATCATAAACATGAAAATATGACCATCTGGTCAATTTATTGTTGTCATGTTTACAGAAACCTATCAGGCAACGGAATATTTCTTGTTTTTCATGAAAGCAAATTAAGCATCAAAACAATACCGCAGCCCTAGAGAAATTGTACTTATTGATGAGCCCATCACACAGGAAAGGATAACCAAGGCCACTGCAGTTCTGCATTAGTAAGTCATTGAACTGCAGCTGGTAATCAACTGGATGATTCAAACCCAGCTGTAATAGTTCCACAACAAAAGCAGAACAATCAAGTACATTTTCTTGAGAATCTAAGTATATCATTTATGTTTATGTGTAATACTAATCCATATGAATGCTGGACATGGCCAGCATGTAAAGGACACCACTGAGCAAGCAACCAAAATGATGACATAAACCAGTCAATAAAAATCAAATAGAATTTAAATTGGCTATTACTAACCATGACCATTTACATGGAGATTTCTGCACATCATGTTTTTTTGTAATGGCAAGTGAACAGCCAAATGTACTGTATATGCTGAACCATAAAAGTATTATAAAAACAATGTATTGTCTACTCCTGTCCATTGGTTAAAAGAGAAATACAGAGAATTGGGCTGCAATACAATCATTTTGGTTTGTACTGCTTGATCACAGTAATTTTCTGCAGTCATTTTGGTTTGTTTAGCTTGATCACACATTCATGACGATTGCAATGTCAGGCAATAAGTGTCTCTTGTTTAGTTCTAACTCTTTTGTACAGATTTCAACATCTGCAGGCTTACTCAGTAAGGTGATGCATTTAGCAATGAAGACATGCATAGTGTAATCATACCAACCAACCAATCAAAAGCCACCCCGGTACTGACGTGATTGCAGGAAACTGGAAACTGATTGCTCTCTGTTGCTTACAATAATTTGAACACTGCTGTTAAATTACTTTTTTTAGGATAAGCATATCAGCCTACACTTGTTTGTTTTTATGTGTACAGCTGTGGCCAAAAGTTTTGAGAATGACACAAATATAATTTTTTTACAAAGTCTGCTGCTTCGGTATTTTTAGATCTTTTTGTCAGGTGTTACTAAGGTATACTGTAGTATAATTACAAGCATCTCAGAAGTGTCAAAGGCTTTAATGACAACTACATTAAGTTTATGCAAAGAGTCAATATTTGCAGTGTTGACCCTTCTTTTTTTTAATACATTTGCAATTCCCCCTGGCATGTTGTCAATCAACTTCTGAGCCACATCCTGGCTGATGACAGCCCATTCTTGCATAATTAATGCTTGAAGTTTGCCGGCAAAATGCCCGGCGCAAGAGCACGCAATTTAAATGATCCCGTAGGGGGCGGGAATCATTTAAATTAGGCGCGTTCCCGCGCCGATCGTAGAGCGCATGCTCCGTCGGGAAACTTTCCCGACGTGCATTGCGGCAAATGAAGTCGCAAGGACTTCAAAGTGAACGTGAATGGCGTCCAGCGCCATTCACGATTTACTTACGCAAACTACGTAAAATTCAAATTTCGCGACGCGGGAACGACGGGTATACGTAACATGGGCTGCCTCTGCTAATAGCCAATAGCAGGGGCAGCCTTGCGCGAAAACCGCCGTACGTAAACGACGTAAATTGCGTACGCAGGGCTCGCGCAACGTTGTGAATCGGTGTTAGTATGCAATTTGCATACTATACACTGAGCACAACGGGAACGCCACCTAGTGGCCACCGCAAGAATGCAGCCTAAGATATGCAGGCATAAGAGCCTTATGCCGCGCAGATCTTAGGCTGCAGTCGGCGTAACGAGGTTCCTGAATCAGGAGCACTCGTGACACCGGGGCAAGTAAGCAATTGCGCTGTGTAACCTATGGTTACACAGGCGCAATTGCTTCTTGAATCTACCCCATTGTTCCTTATCAAACTTTTCTTGGATGGTTGAGAGAAGTCAGGGCCTTCTTAATAACATCATGGGCCCCTGGGCAAAGTAATGCTCTGGGGCCCCTACAATGGATAAAGTGCAGGTAAACAGACATCAAGTAGGTAGGAGGCAGACAAGCGGAGCTTCCCCTTTTGGGTGGAGCTGCACATTAACTACATAAACAATTATTCTGTACATCAAAGAAACAGTGGGCAAAATACTACATACATAAAGTAACAAAGCTGTCCTGTGGATATAATATATCTGATAGATTGATGCCCCCTGAGCACAATGGCACCTCTATGCTCTAGATATCCCCTCAGCACTCTGACCCCTCTACATCCCAGATACCCCCCAGCACTCTGGCCCCTCTACACCCCAGATTCCCCCTCCAGCATTCTGACCCCTCTACACCCCAGATATCCCCCCAGGACTCTGACCCCTCTATGCCCCTGATAACCCCCCAGCACTCTGACTCCTCCAAGCCCCAGATATTCTCCCAGCACTCTGACCCCTCCAGGCCTCAGATATCCGCACATAACTCTGACCCCTCTACACCCCAGATATCCCCCCAGTGCTCTGACCCCACCTTTTCTTCTCCGGACATGTTTTTTTCCGGGTGCCCCAAACAATCGGAAATGGGACTCATCAGAGATAATGACTTTACCCCAGTCTTCAGCAGTCCAATCCTTGTACCTTTTAGCAGAATATCAGTCTGTCCCTGATGTTTTTCCTGGAGAGAAGTGGCTTCTTTGCTGCCCTTCTTGACACCAGGCCATCCTCCAAAAGTCTTCTCCTCACTATGTGTGCAGATGTACTCACACCTGCCTGCTGCCATTCCTGAGCAAGCTCTTTGCTGGTGGTACCTCGATCCCGCAGCTGAATCACTTGTAGGAGAGGGTCCTGGTGCTTGTTGCACTTTCTTGGATGCCCTGAAGCATTCTACGCAAATGCAGTGGAATTTTTTTTATGGGATTTAGTTAATTTTCATTGCATAGAGGGACTTTGCAATTAATCGCAATTCATCTAATCACTCTTCATAACATTCTGGAATATATGCAAATTGGCATCATAAAAACGGAGGCAGCAGACTTTGTGAAAATTAATATGTGTGTCATTCTCAAAACTTTTTGCCAGGGCTGTATGCATGATCATTGGATGCTGCTGTATTAACCACTTAAGACCCGGACCATTATGCAGGTAAAGGACCTGGCCAGTTTTTGCGATTTGGCACTGCGTCGCTTGAACTGACAATTGCGCGGTCGTGCAACTTGGCTCCTAAACAAAATTGGCGTCCTTTTTTACCCACAAATAGAGCTTTCTTTGGTGGTATTTTATCACCTATGCGGTTTTTATTTTTTGCGCTATAGACAAAAATAGAGCGACGATTTTGAAAAAAATGCAATAATTTTACTTTTTGCTATAATAAATACCCCCAAAAAATATATATAAAAAATATTTTTTTTTCTCAGTTTAGGTCGATACGTATTCTTCTACATATTTTTGGTAAAAAAAACAAAAATCGCAATAAGCGTTTATTGATTAGTTTGTGCAAAAGTTATAGCGTTTACAAAATAGGGGATAGTTTTATGGCATTTTTATTATTATTATTTTTTACTAGTAATGGTGGCGATCAGCGATTTTTTTCATGACTGCGACATTATGGCAGACACATCGGACACTTTTGACACATTTTTGGGATCATTGTCATTTTCACAGCAAAAAGTGCTATAAAAATGCACTGATAACTGTGAAAATGACAATGGCAGTGAAGGGATCAACCACTAGGGGGCGCTAATGGGTTAAGTGTGCCCTAAGGGAGTGATTCTTACTGTAGGGGGCGTGGCTGTAGGCCCACAAGCAATTACTTCTGTGAATCCGCTGGTGATGAATCTGAAAGGGCCACCCGTCCCGCCCCATTCTCGCACATACGCAAGCGAGCAGCAGCGCCGCACTGTTAACCACTTGGGTTGCCATCACAACGAGCGGCGGCGGTTGTGATGACAACCCATAAACAAGAACAAGCCGGGAGATTCATACAGCCGAAATATTAATTGAATCGCATCACTTCCAGTATCGAAGTAACGCGATTCTTGCCCTAGGGGAAGCGCACGGCATCCTGGGAAATGTGTGTCACCACGTTCTGAGGAGCGTTCTGAGGAGCTAAGGGAGCTGACGTCAGGATCCTGGGTGAATCCGAAGGCAGATTTCGTGGGACCGCATAGCAACAGGCATTTCCAGGTGAGTAAAAACATGTTTATATTTTTTTATTACTAATGTCCACTATATTTTTTATTTTGTTATTACTAATGTCCACTATAAAGCGAAAAAAACATTTTTAGATGGAAACTCCACTTTAACCCAGACATGTATAACTTTGGCTAAATTTGTTTCAGCTGTGGCTGTGCTGAGAGTAACCACCATTATTTGTCCGGGGTGTTGCTACCACCCCAGGCCAAGGGTGGTAGCAGCTAAATCAGGGTGATATTGGGTGTCTTCCCTCAGCAGCCAATCAGTGGGGGTTGATTGTCCCACTGTGCATGCTGGGGAGGGGTACTTAAGAAACAGATGCCACGGAGCCAAGGTCGTTGATCATTGGTCTGTCGTCCCACCACCTCGTAGCCCTCCTGGCTGGGGGTGCATGCTCCTGCAATCCTGGCTCCGGGACCACATTGGTTGTGATATGTTGAGTAGGCCCAGTAAGCAGACTGGGTTTACGGTTTCAAGGTGATCCTGTGCTGTCTGTCCTGGAGGGAGGAAGCCACTTGATGAAGGACCTATCTTGGAGAGGATCAAGCTGGAGGCTTGTGTCTCGGGAGAGGCCTGGAAGTTTCATCAAAGGATGCACCGTGTACTGAGAGGCTTGATGGTGATCGCCTATCAGACTTGAATTCTGCGAGAATTAACCTAAAGAGATCCGGGTGCTGAATCCTGAGATAGGGGATTCTGGATTGAAAGTGTCTCAACTCAAAGGAAGGTCTGTGGCAGAGACTGTACTTTGTTCCGTGCGCCACTCCAGTTGCTATGCCGGTGAGAGAGTCCTAACCGGTGCGCAATACCCACTCTGGCTAGAGTGGCGACGAAAGCTGTGTCACTGGAAGCAGAAGTGTTTCTGGATTGGAATCTTGCATCTACTTATTACCCTTTCACCCTTTTCCATCTACTTCTTCTTTCCTTACCAAGTTCTACAAATAAATCTTAGAAAAAGAAGTCTAAAGTGTGGACATTGAACTTTCTCAACTCTCATCTACCACCTTAGACGGCAAGAAGACAGAGGTAACATGCCGCCTGAAAATATCCAGCAGCTCCTTCGGGGGTAGTGCCACATTTGGAACTCTGCTTTAACTTAAGATGAAACTCTGCTATCCTTTTGAATCCAAAGATGATGCCATCTTAGCATTTATTTTGATCTGACATTTCCATTATGCTGCACACATGATCAGCTATGATCATAAGGGCTTAAAAAATATGACTTGAGGGCACACTAAGCACAATAAGCACACTAGCTACTCTGACAGTTATTACCATAGGCATATGATGTATCATACACTGCGTAAGTACTAGTAGGCAGAGTGTAAATAACAAACATTGCAAAAAACAACATTGTTTTCTTTGTGATTAAGGTTTTAAAAACATTGATTAAACATTTCTAACATGAGGATTTTTTCATATTTATTAAACATACAGTATCTAATTTGTTTTGAGATACAAATTGGTAGGCTTATTTCCACTTTCAGAATTATTTGCTTGAGAAAAATGCAATAGATTATACTGATTTATTTTCTCTGTGCAAAAGGAGTGAATTAAGATTGGTATCCTGAGTGCTTTGAGAAAGGGCAATAGTGAATTTGACTCATACCAACACTGGTGGCGAATCAGGCCTTATTCTGATGCAACTTGAGTTGAACAGAGTGGCAAGCCAAAGGGAATTCTCATTGTTTTCATTGGTGTCTGTTCTAATCAATGTGACTCTGGATGATGCACTTTTGGAAAAGGTTTCTGCACTGCTTTGGTGTGATTTACATTGCGACTAGACCCCATAGAATATGCTAAGTCGCATCAAAGTCGCACAACATAATCACACTGTAAATTGCATCAAAGTCTCATCACAATGCTGTGAACTGAGACTCAGTCACTGTCATTTAAAAATACACTAGAAAGATTCACCTGTTGTAAATGTTTGGTAATTGTCAGATTCATATATATATATATATATATATATATATATATATATATATATATATATATATATATATATATATATATATATATATATATATATAGGAAGGCGGTCAGCCTGAATTGTTAGGAGGAGTTTCGACCCTGGTAATACCTGCCCTCAATCCTCTCATCCTGTCAGAGTTTCTTTTTTACGTTAGAACCCACTCACCCATTCCCCCTTTGTTTTACTTCTTCTTTATTTACTAATTACCGTATTTATCGGTGTCCGTCTGCTGTCTTGCCCGGCGTCCATCGGCGGCCTTGTCCGGCGTCCGTCTGCGGCCTTGCGCGGGGTCCGTCCAGCCTTGGCGGTGTCCGTCTGCTGTCTTGCCCGGCGTCCATCGGCGGCCTTGTCCGGCGTCTGTCTGTTTGAGTTTGGCGCCTCGGTCGAGCTGTGCAGAACCCGATTTCCAGTGTGTTCGGCTTCTCTCGGCTCCTCTCGCGTGGCTACGGGCAGAGCCAAGCGTGGCTGAGCCTAGCTGAGTGCCCAGTACACTCGGCTTGGCTCGGTCTTTGTCGGTCGGCGCTCTGAGACAGCCGACAAAGACAGGATCGGCGTATAACGGGCACCCACGATTTCCCCCTGATTTTAAGGGGAAAAAGTGCGCGTTATATGCCAATAAATACGCTCTTCTTTTAGGCATACTGACCTCATGACCACGGCACACCCCGGTTACTTTTCCCACCTTCCTCCCTTACCTTTCCTGGACTATCTACAAGAGACTCCAAGTACAAATATCGTAATGTATATATACACAGTATATAAATTACTTGTTCTAGAAGAGGGGCAAGCAGATTCCAGCGATATAAACCATAACTGTAGGGAACAGAAATACTTGAAAGTATAATAAAATATAAACATTGACCTCAGAAAATCTGCAGGCTCTCTTTTTACTTTATAAGCTATGTCAAATAGTCCAGTCTAATTTAACACCACATGACATCCAAAAGTACTTAACAATGTAAGTGCAAACTCTTGTTCTTTCTGATGAAGTGATGTAATGGCATAAACCGTCAGGAGAGGTTGATTTGCTGATTTGAAAGGACATGCACTGAAACAGTTTCTTTCCTTTTTAATCATGATTATTAAGTGCACCATGTCTTGTACTATAAAAATCGGTCACCATTTTGCATAGTAACCATACTTATATTTATATTTCAAATTCTATGTAAACCCAATAATTCCAATTAGCTTGGACTCATTCTGAAAGATACTCATCCTAATAGGAAAGCCTTGAGTACTGTGCCTAATGCATTTACCTGCAATTACTCTTTTGCTGTTGCCATGTATAAGCATCTTTGCATGATAATATATTTGGTATATGAGTAAGACCAGTGAATTATAATTAAAATTGACTTTTTTGGGATGTTTAGTGTATAAATTAGCTTGCTAAGGAGCTTTGCTTTTTTTTTTTTTTTACTTCTCTACAATCTGAAAAAAACACTTGCCGAAATGTCAGTGACAAAATTATGTAATTTGTGAAAGAATGTATGTGGGATACCCACATGCTTAAAGTTTGTTTCTTCTGTTGGTTCTTTTTAACACCAATATAATTAACCAGCTGTGGACACTGGGTGTACCAAACATGGCCAAAAAACATTACCAAAGTACACAGGGCATTTTTTGTCCTTTACCTCTGCCCTGCTTTTCTACCCCCTATTTCCATTGCACTTGTAAATGGCAAAAATTAGTTTCTTAATAAATATACCGTAGCAGATGCTAAAGCTGCTGTTAGAAAACAGACTATCTGAAACAGTGTTTAACCTCTCTGGCGGTATGATTATGTCTGGAATTTTGTACCAAAAGCGGTACAATTATTTTGCATGGAAATTTGGTGTTTTACATTGTAGGCCTGTAATTCTTAGGAATAACTCACTTAAATCTGTCCAAATAAGAGTCTAGTAGATATCCCAGGTATGATAACGTTTAAAACACAAAACATAAATTATAATATAATAAATAACTATAAATAATTATAACAAATAATAATGTAATTATAATAAAAAATATTCAATAATGTAATCAAATCAGAAACACTAAAATTTGCTCAGTTGCAGAATTGTCGCTGTCATTACTTTTATTTTTTTATGACAAATTTCCACACAAATCACTATCGCTCAATTCTGCAAGTGATTATAATTTATTATCGCTGTTTTTTAGCTGCTCTAAAATCACTTTTGACATAAAGGGATACTTTTGGTTGCTATGGACAATCTACAGTTTGCAGGCAGAAAGAACAGTTTTTATTTTATAAAAGTACATGCAGAACACTGGGCAGACCACTAGGGACAAGGGGGGTGTGTATTTTTTACATACAGTACTGTAATCTGTAAGATTACAGTATACTGTATGTATTGTGTTTATTTACTTTTTTGAATTTGGCGCTGTTCTCCGCCCCCGTGCGTCGTAACGTCGCAGGGAATGGAGATCGGCGGCACACAGGCACTGTGTGAAACGAGCGAGGACGCCACTCGCTCACACAGCGGGAATGCATCGCAGGATCCAGGGACAAGGTAAATAACTTGTGCCTGTGGATGCTGCGAGGCGAGCCCGAGTCTGGCTCGGGGATACCGCTTTTGGTATTGAAATATTACCCCGAGTCAGACTCGGGAATACCGCCAAGGGGGTTAAAGGCATTGATCAGATGTGAAATAGAAAGTCATATTGTTACTTTGTATCTTTGTTTAATTCATCTACAGATCAAAGGGATGAGCTTAATCTGCATAATGATATCCGTTAAAGCAACGTGATGAGTTACAAAGTTACAAAAAAAAAGTAATTAAAATATATTCCTTTTTAACCCCCAGTTTACCCTAATCCACCCAAAGTAACTCATTCTTCTCTTCCTCCACTTGACTTTTATTTTCCAGCTTATTTATTTTAATTAATTTCTTTTTCTAACCATTAATATTTAAACTTTTTTTATGTTTATTAGTTTTATTCAATGATTGTTTTAGTGTTGCATTAAAAAAGTGCAACATTCTATTCCACTGCTCTCCTGAATCTATAAGTTCATGCAAATGTTCCATTGTCCCCCACTTACTTAAAGTGGTAGTAAACCCTTTGTGACATTTTTACCTACAGGTAGGCTTACAATAAAGCTTACCTGTAGGTAAAATGAATATCTCCTAAACGTGCACTCTTTAGGACAGGGGTAGTGAATTAAAATTCAAGGAGGTCCGGTCACTAGATTTTTTTATGGCCGAGGTCCCAATGACAAGTCTGTGCCATCAGTGTCTCCCATCAGTGTGCCCCCTTACATTGTTTGTCTCCATCAGAGTGTCCCCTTACAGTAGGTGCTGTCATCAGAGTGCCCCTTTATATCAGGGGTCTCCATCAGAGTGCCACTTTACATCAGGGTCCCCGTCAGAGTGCCCCTTTACATCAGGTGTTCCCATCACAGTGCCACCTTACATCAGGTGTCCCCATCACAGCACCACCTTACATCAGGTGTCCCCATCAGAGTGTCCCTTTACATCAGGGGTCCCCATTACAGTGCCCTTTTACATAAGGTGTCCCCATCAGAGTGTCCCATTACCTCAGGGGTGCCCTTTAGAGTGCCCATTTACATCCGGTGTTCCCATCAGAGTGCCCCTTTACATTAGGTATTCCCTTCAGCGTGCCACCTTACATCAGGTGTCCCCATCACTTCAGGTGTCCCCGTCAGAGTGCCCCTTTAACATAATATTTGTCCATCAGCGTTCCCCCACTATCAAAATATGTGCTCATCAGTGTGTCTTCTTAAAATAAAATGTGCCCATCAGATTGACCCTTATTTTATGTTAGGGGGCACTTTGATGGGTACATTTTACGTTAAGGGGCATGCTGATGGGCACATTTAGTTGTGCCCATCAGCGTGCCACTTAACAGAGCCAGGAGCAGGGAGCTGCAAATAGCAAGGGACGGGGCACGCATGATGTCACGCCCGGCCAAGAGAGAGTGAGAGCCACGGTGAGAAGCAGGAGAAGGGGTGCATACACGCAATGTCATTGGTTGTTGGGAAACCCGCGGTCCCAGCAAACCAATGACTGGTACTACACTGGCGGCCTGGCGGCCCGGGCAGAAGCGTCCGGCAGGCCGTGCCTGAACCGCGGGCCACTATTTAATGACGGCTGCTTTAGGAGATATTCCAGTGAGCAGCAGCCGGGTGACATCATCAGTGCATGCGCTCTGAGGAACAGCAAACCTGTGCCGTTCCTTCAGAGCTCTGCTTTTTCAGGGCTCCTGTGAGCATGCACTGAAGTGACGTCATCGTGGGTCCAGCCAATCAGAAGGCCGGAGTTCACAAATCCGGAAGAAGATCAGGTGAAGATGTACCCCCTGTCAGTGGTGACAGAGCATTGCTGGAGGGATCCGTTCTAAAGGTAAGTCTAACATAATGTGCAAGTATGCAGTGCATACTAGCACATTTTGGCTTAAACCTGCAGAAGGGACCCCTCTTTTTTTTCTTCTTTTTTTTATGTTAAAGTGATTGTAAGGGGTCAATTTTATTTTTTTAAATAACAAACATGTCAAACTTACCTCCACTGTGCAGTTCGTTTTGCAAAAAGTGGCCCCAATCCATCTGTTTTGGGGTCCCTCGTGGCTCTCGTGGCTCCTCTCCGATTTAAATAACGCGCTCTCCAGAGGGGGTTACCTTGCGGACGCGCTTCCGAGTCATTCATTAGGCGTCCATAGCCACGAATGTATGACTCGGCACCCACGTCATTGGAATTGATTAACAGCAGTGGGAGCCAATGGGTGCGCTGCTATCAATCTATCCAATCAGGACATGTGACACCAGCCATAGTTGGTGTGCTCTTTCCTCAGGTAAGTAAAGCGGGGAGGCTGGGGCGCCGGTGACTGAAACAAGTTTTTTCATCTTAATGCATAGAATGCATTAAGGTGAAAAAACATGAGGGTTTACAACCCATTTAACTTTACTAGCGCTGTAATGCAACAGCATTTTTGTATCCCCTTATTTTGGAAAAAAATAGCAGGTACCCTCACTAAAACTATGATTCCAAGCCATAGATCATATTTATGAAATGATAGACCTTACTTTTGAATTACGTCCTCCTTTATTAAAATTCGGGCATGCCGGCTGGAATTCAAGTCCACTCCTCGATAGGCAGAGCTAATGGCCTCTGACGATGTTTCTGCGAGTTCACAATAGCTTTATGAGTATTAATGCTTTTGGTAGCTTTTCTCTATTTCCTAATAGTTGTGAAATGCATTTTTAGCACTTGATTGGGATCTTGGTCTTGGATGCGACACCTAATTCCTCCCTTTCCCCCACCCTTTTCCCCCGCCTTTAATTTCATCCCCTCCTCTCCTACATTATCTGTTCTTTTCCTACACCCTGTCTGTAGCTGTGTTGGGGAAGGCAGAGATATAGACGTGCCGTGTATATACAGACCGTGGACACTCCTCATATAGCATGTCTGGCAGCTCATCAGAGTGCGCCCCCCAGACCGGCCTTTCTAATTCCAGTTAGGATACCATGGAGGATTTCCATATGCAACTGGAGGGTTCCAAATATATGGAGGGTCATCAGACCCCGCAGAGGGCTAAATCTGTTGGCGCACATGTCCTTGCTCTTTAGGGAGTCCACCAGTTCGGGTAAGGGTCCCCACGTATCGAGTGGGGTTCTTTTGATTCAAGAAATCCCCCTCTTCTTCTTTCTCTTGGTGAAGGTGGAAGGAATCTGGATTCTATCACCCCATTGGAATTACCATTTCCCACACTGTGGAATTTATTCCTGTTATGTGGACTTTTATTGATGATGCGTTTCATCATAGAGACTTTTTCATTTTTATTTTCATTTATTGTTTTTTTTTTCATTATTACGTTCTGTACTTCACTAGTATTGTATTTGTGTTCTTTGTGTTCTTTGTTTTTTTTATTCACTATCTGTGATTACTCACATTATGTGAGCGCAGCTTATTTTTTATATAATTGTTTATGGTTTACATAAAAAATAAAAACATTTTTGCAAGCTAATATCACCAAAATAAGTCCTTTTTGTTGTAAAATACAGCTATACAGTAATAAATAAAAAATAAAAATAAAATAAAGCTATACAGTAATGGCAAAGTTATTGCTGAATTATAGCAACAATATAATAATTTCTCTGGTTCATAGGATACAGGTATAGGTGTGCAAGAAAGATTTTTTTCAGATATGCATTATTGGATATTAAAATTTAATCTGAATTTAATTGAAAGCTAACAGTAGGACAGTGTTGTTTAATAAACAACGCATTGTATTTTTCAATACCAAATGGCTTAAAAAAACAAGGACTGAAAAAGTGGGGCAGTAGAATAAAAGATCGCATACATGGTATTCTTCTCTTCACACCTGATTGATGTTGAACTCCAACATGATCTCAGAGGACCTTAGAAGGACAGTTGTTACAGTTTATATAATGAAAATGGTTATAAAAGGATTTCAAAAGTAAGTTAGGAAATTATAACAAACATCAAGATGGAAAAATATAAAAAATAAAAATGCTCAAACTTTTGCAAAACAAATGAAACTTTTTTTGACAAAATCCTTTAAAAAGGTAATTTCACTCAATCTATAAATGTAAACTAGCAATTTCACTCAATCTATAAATGTAAACTGGTAATTTCACTCAATCTATAAATGTAAACTTTACAATTGTAATAAATAATCTTCCAGGATATTTAATTCCATCTATATACAATGGGCCGGATTCAGAAAGACTTACGCCGACGTATCTACTGATACGCCGCGTAAGTTCACGGATGCGCCGTCCTATCTCTGCGCCTGATTCTTGAAATAAGATACGCCTGAATTTTGGCTCCATCCGACCGACGTAAGTCTCCTACGCCGTCGTATCTTGGGCACATATTTACGCTGGCCGCAAGGGGCGCTTCCATTGTTTTACGCGTTGAATATGTAAATGAGCGAGATACGCCGATTCACAAACGTACTTATGCCTGTCGCAGTAATCTACGCCGTTTACGTAAGGCTTACGTCCGGCGTAAAGTTATTCCACCACATAGGAGGCGCAAGCCATGCAAAGGTATGGATGTCAGAACAGCCGTCAGATTTTACATTGTTTACGTAGAACTACGGGAATAGGGCTGGGCATAGGTTATGTTCAGTGATTCGAAGTATCTTAGGCGTTAGGTCCGATGTGATTCTGAGCATGCGCACTGGGAAGCGTCCACGGGACGGCGCATGCGCCATTTGTTCGGCCATTCATTTGCATGGGGTCTTGGTTCATTTAAATGGATCACGCCCACTTCCTTCCTACTTTGAATTAGGCGGGCTTACGCCGGCCAATTTACGTTACGCCGGCGCAACGTTGGGAGCGAGTGCTTTGTGAATACTGTTCTTGCTCACTGAGTTACGTCGGCGTAGCGCATATGAGATGCGCTACGCCGGTATAAAGATGCGCCGAGCTACGTGAATCCGGCCCATAGTGTATAGACATTCTGACTTATTTTAAGGTTACCAAAAGCAACCTAAAATCATGGCTTACACATGTCCTAGCTAATGAGAATGTCCTTGTCAGGGGTTTGAGGGATTTGATGAGACTTATACATTTATTGCAAATTTGTTAAACTTTATAAGGTCATTTCTATCAAAACAGACACAGTGTAGCCATAGGAGTAGCAGTCTATGCTTGTTTACATCTAGGCTGATGGCAAGAGTCTATAGTTTATCACTCCCAGAGGTTCAGTGAGCATCTCGCCCTCTGGCTGCATTATGATGAAGTGAGGGGCTCTAGCAAAAAAAAAAAAAAAAATTCAGAATTTAAAAGGGCAAAAGGTTTCTGACACATTAGAAAGGGATTTGTATGTCCATTGAACCCTTATAGAAGATAATGCTGCAGTTAAAAACAAACAAAATCATGATCATCCTGTTAGGCCTAATTACTACATCTGGGTCTAACTGGAAGGCTCTAAGAGCCAGTTCACACTGGGGCGACCTGGGATCCGACTTCAAGTCACCCCAAGTTCCCCCAAGTCGTGCGGTCCAGAAAATGAATGGAAGTGAATGGGAGCCGTTTTAATGTACACCAATGAAGTCGCTCTGTCTTCAGAAAAGGTTCCTGTACTTCTTCAATCCGACTTCTAGGCGACTTGTAGGCAACTTTTAGCTATTGATTTCAATGGAAGTCGCCTCAAAAGTTGGATCACTGTCTTAATTGAAGCAACAATACAGGAAGATAACATAAATTTCTCAGGCAAACCCCTAACCCCCCCTCCCTCCCACAGACTGATTGTTGTTTGATTGACCACTGCAAAGCGTCCTGTCCTGGAGGCGACTTGAAGTTGCCTTGTAAGTTGCCTGATGATTCATACTCAAGTCGTGTCCAAGTTGCCTAGAAGTGCGTTGTGTGAATGGGCTCTAAGGGGAATTCTAATTAATCCAGGAATAGCTGGAATTGTGGGCCCATACCCAAGTATGATAGTTAGAAGAGCTATGTTTGATGAACATTTTTGTAAAAAGTAAGTTGTAAGGATAGATTTAGAAATCTTGTTGGTATGTTCAAGTGCAATGGATGCAATATCTCTAAATATGTTGAAATAAGCAATATGTTTTGATCTTCTAATAGGAGTAAGTGTTTCCATATTAATAAATTCATCAACTGTGCATCAAGCAGGTTAAAATTACAAACTGAGTGCCCATGTGAGTGCAACTGATCTCTCCCCTCTCCTCTCACACTGTACCGATCGGTACAGAGAGGGGAGAGAGGAACCGGACGTGGTGCCGGTTTGTTTACATGTGATCGATCCGTCATTTAACCACTAGCCGACCGCCCACCGCCGTTATACGTCGGCAAGTTGGCTCGGCTGGGCGAGAGCACGTAGTATGACGTCCTCTCTCCCAGCCGCCACTAGGGGCGCACGCCCCCCGCTCGCCCCCGACTCCCGTGCGTGTGCCCGGCGGGCGCGATCGCCGCCAGGCACACGCCATCGCTCGGTACAGAGCGGGGACCGGGAGCTGTGTGTGTAAACACACAGCTCCCGGTCCTGTCAGCAGGGGAAATGCTGATCTTCGGTTCATACAATGTATGAACCGAGGATCAGTGTTTCCCCTAGTGAGGCCACCCCCCCCCACAGTAAGAACACACCCAGGCATACTTAACCCCTTCCCCGCCCCCTAGTGTTAACCCCTTCACTGCCAGTGGCATTATTATAGTAATCCAATGCATTTTTATAGCACTGATCGCTATAAAAATGCCAATGGTCCCAAAAATGTGTCAAAAGTGTCTGAAGTGTCCGCCATAATGTCGCAGTACCGGAAAAAAAAATTGCTGATCGCCGCCATTACTAGTAAAAAAAATATAATAAAAATGACATAAAAATACCCCCTATTTTGTAAACGCTATAACTTTTGCGCAAACCAATCAATAAACGCTTATTGCGATTTTTTTTTACGAAAAATATGTAGAAGAAAACGTATCGGCCTAAACTGAGGAAAAAAAATGTTTTTGTATATATTTTTGGGGGATATTTATTATAGCAAAATGTAAAAAATATTAATTTTTTTCAAAATTGTCGCTCTATTTTTGTTTATAGCGCAAAAACTAAAAACCGCAGAGGTGATCAAATACCACCAAAAGAAAGCTCTATTTGTGGAAAAAAAAGGACGCAAATTTTGTTTGGGAGCCACGTCGCACGACCGCGCAATTGTCTGTTAAAGCGACGCAGTCCAGAATCGCAAAAAGTACTCTGGTCTTTGAGCAGCAATATGGTCCGGGGGGTAAGTGGTTAATAGAGCATTCACATGGTAAATGGCCGCTATCAGCAGCCATTTACCGTGATGCGCCAAGTCCTCTGGACCCGGCGGTCACGCATACTCCTGTGTGCGCGCCCCAGGGTGATTAAGTGTTTAAAAAAGCTTGTAAAAATCATGCTAAAAAAACACTCGAAAAAACTCCAGTAAATCTATACACTCAGGTATGAATGGAGCCTTATGCCGCATACACACGATTGGAATTTAACGTTTTAAAATGTTGCTTACTATCTGTCAGGTTAAACCATACAGGAGAGGTTGCAAAACATCCCGTGTACATTAAGCCTTATCGTCTGACAAATAAAAACTAAATGTAAACATTTTTGTAAGCACTATTCTTCTTTATATACTCTTTTTCTTTGTGCACAGGAAGTAATACAGGCTTTGTTTACTAACAAACCTCATGTGATATCTATTTCATAGTATTCACACACTAATCAGGAACCACACTAATTAGTTCTCCATCATTATTGGAGATCAGAACTGTCAGAGACATATACCTGTGTGCACTCACAGCTGTCAGATAATAATTACTCAATGTTTCAGTATAGGACACTGTTCCTGTTAAAAGTTAATCCGCAAATTGTATGATCCAGCTGTATTGCTTCTGCATAAATAATACAAATCAAAATTTATAAAAAGAGAAATACTTCCACTGAAATTAAAGTTTTGGTGTTATGCTTAACATAAAGCATATGGAAAAACGTAAAGCATGCACTGCAGAATACAAACACATGTCCTCACACGAAAGTATTGAATGAGAAACCCTGTTCTGAGATCTACTATCCATCTACCAATTTAATGGAAGATTAACTTAGCCAAAGACACTGCCAGTGGCTGAGGCACACACCCAGGCAGCAGATCCTACAGTTAATGCTTTATGGTGCTGCCAGTGATTCTTTATTTTTCTCTCCTGCTCAGGGCCAATGTCTCTATGTCACCCTTTCAAGTTCCTTCATTCCTCAGTAATTTACACTTTCTGCTGATAAAATTGAATATGATTGAAGTATTCAAAGTCCAGTCTTACAAGACTGTTTTTTGTTATCATTCTAACAAAGGAAGGGTTCCTGTGCCCACCATTAAATGCATTCAATGAATACTGGATGAGAGGAAATTTGATTCTAAAAAGCAGATAACCCCCTTATTAGATTACATCAGTTTTGGCTAAAAAGACCGGGTATATTTTGATAAATATTACCAAAAAAATACCCAAAAAACACCACATATATTTTCTATTAACAATCTTTACTAAATCAGTTTGGAATATTTTTTTATTTTCTGGTATCTCAATTTAATACACACGCCAAAAAACTGAAAAAGAAAGAAATGCAATTATGCCATTATCCTGTTATTTCTGGGCAGACAAATAAAATAAAGCATTTTTTTGTAAAAAATATCTCCTGTAAAGTTTAGCCTTTTGTTTAGGACTATAATGAGCAGATTGTATTATTGCAGTGTCTTTTTAAATTCAAATTAGACTTCAATCTTAGTCTAAGAAAAAAAAGAAAGAACATTTTAGCTGAAGAAGTTGTTGTTAAAAACACTTCCTTTTTGCAGGTTAACAATATCACTGCCTTCTGAATAGAAGCAGCATTTTCTGGTCTGTTATACAATTGGCCACTGGACTGCTTATCAGGTCCATCAGATACATGATCTAACAATGTTGTTGCTAATTGAGAGGCAGTGGCTTAGCTTTGCCAGCTCATAACAGGAAATTATGTTATTGGCAGGATCTTCATGTAAAAAAATAAAAAAAAGCTTTATAATATACGTTACAAAAAATTGCTTTATAAACTTGTGTACAGTAATGTGCTATGCCAACCATATTGAAAAACAGATTAAGGCCCCTTTCACATGTGCAGTTCCCGTGAGGATCTATTTTTAAACATCCGCTTGCTCAGCAGGGATCGCTCCGTTGATCCCTGCTGAGCCAGCGGATGACTAGTCAGTCTCTGCACACTGTGCGAAAACAGACCAGTCAGAGACCACTCTTCTCTATTGGGGGATCGGATGAAAATGAACCGTCTGTCCGTTTTCATACGATCCGCCAGACTGATGCAAAATAGCGTTTGCATCCATCACACTTTTGCAGAGAGGATCGGATCGGGGCTGATCGAATGTCAGCGGACATGTCACCGCTGACATCCTACGCTCCATAGAGGTACATGGAGCGCCCGTTCAGGTCCGCCTGAAATAAGGACAGGCGGATCTGAATGGTCGGCATGTGTCAATGGATTTTACATAGACTAAGTAAATCTAGAATAAATTTGTGATAAATGTGAATTAAGTCAAAGAGGTAACCTTTAGTGAGGATGCACTCTATCTATCTATCTATCTATCTATCTATCTATCTATCTATCTATCTATCTATCTATCTATCTATCTATTTTGTGGAGACAAATGATTCATCTGAATAATCTTGGACCATATTCACTGAAATTAATAAATCCGTGACTTTAACATATATAAAATATCTGTTACACTGTTCCAAAACCAGTGAGTACATCCAGACTTTATTTTATTTTTCAAGGACAAAAATGACATTGTTTTCCTTATAAATCTTCCCAATATTCTTTCAGCAGGTATTAGTAGCTACAGACTTGAAATCTGGAAACAGAGCTCAAACTCAAATTGAAAGCTTGCTTTAAAACATATTTATCTTTTTACTCACTATTCATGTCATCTTTCATATGCTTCATACACAATTCTTATAGAGAATATACTCTTAAGTATCCAAATATATAAAATAACACTCTACAGGCAGTTTACCCAATCTGTTCCTACTATTCTAGTCTCAGGGTTCAAATTCAATAGTTTCTTGTCTTGCAATAGAAAACAAGTAAAAAACATGTTTTCCCTCTCAAAACATCTATTACTGATAGACTGTGATCTCTTCACACCGCAAATGCACAAGTATTGAATGTATTAAGCATTTTGTTTTAAGTTCCACGGCAAATATTAACCGCTTGCCGACTGCCTCCTGCACATATACGTCGGCAGAATGGCACGGCTGCGCAAAGCAACGTACAAATACGTTGCTTTAAATCTGCCGCTGTGCGGGCGCAAGTGCGCCGCCGCCATGCACGTGCGCCGCCGGCACGCGCGTGCTCCAGCCGCAAGCTCCGTGAGCGCGGGACCCGCGGACTCAATGTCACTCACGGAGCTGCAAAACAGGGAGATGGCTATGTAAACAAGGCATTTCCCTGTTCTGCCTTGTGACAGGACACTACTACTATATCTACTGCTCCCTGTCATCGGAAGTAGTGGTTAATGTCGTGTCACTGGTAGCCCAGCCCCCACACAGTTAGAATCACTCACTAAGACACACTTAACCCCTTCCTCACCCCCTAGTGGTTAACCTCTTCCCTGCCAGTGTCATTTACACAGTAATTAGTGCATTTTTATAGCACTGATTGCTTTATAAATGACAATGGTCCCAAAATATCGTCAAAAGTGTTCGATGTGACCGCCATAATGTCACAGTCACGATAAAATTAGCCTCCATTACTAGTAAAAAAATAATAATAATAAAAATGGCATAAAACTATCCCCTGTTTTGTAGACGATATAACTTTTGTGAAACCAATCAATATACACCTATTGCGTTTTTTTTTACTAAAAATATATCGAAGAATACATTTCGGCCTAAATTGTTAAAGCGACGCAGTGCCGAATCGCATTGGGCAGCCAAATCCTGCACCTCCCTCGCAATCATGCATCAAATGTTTCCCACTTGTGTTAATTGACATCATTTGATAAAATTGATTGATTGGAGGGCATTTTCTTGTGTATATATATGTTGTGTTTGTCATTCTTGCACAGAGCTGTGAACAAGGCTTGTGCCGAAACACATCTGCTTGTCCTTTTTATACTTGCCATGATACAATAAAGACCACAGATGATATATCCAGAGTGCCGGCTTTTCTTCAGTTAAGACCCTCTGTACTTAGTAGGAGGTTCTCAAAGCAAAGAGAGAGAGACCCCGCAACATTGATCAGGTATAACTAAAGGAACATATGTTCAGCGCTCAAAAATACAAATGCTATACAGAGGAAAACACAGTGCAATTGCCAATGAAGCAGTAGTAAACCTACAGTAAGGGGATCCATAGCATAAAGTTAATATTAATCAGTCTGCAAAAAAGGTCAGTTTGTGGCTGAATCAAACCACACTTACAATACCATCTGGGATTTAAAGGATGAGTTCACCTTTTTGGGCAGAATTTCACTTTTCATATTAAATAGAGGCATTTTCCAATGCCATTCCTGACCCAATCCTCCCAGTGTGATTTTCTCTCACTTACCTCATTCACATAATATTTAGACTCTTGTCAGTCTTGTTGTATCTTTGAATGAATTGTCAGATTACATCACTTCCTGTAGCTTGTATCAGCATTCACTTTTTGTTAGGTCATCTCCCAGAAGCCATCACTTCCTTGTTGCATTACAGAAGAGAGAGTGCGATAGGGTGTGTTCACCTCTCCGGACCACCCCCCCCTCATCACAATACCACCTTCCACCCACTTCCCATACAATCTGATTGTGCAATCTCCTTTAGCTCTCCCATCAGGTATGTAGTACAAGGGCCTGCCTGTTTTTCTACATATTGAATGGATTGTTCAGGTGGGTGGGTACATAGGAGGGAGTGGACGGAGACACTCAGTCATGAGGCCTCATTCACATCTCCACCTAACAAAACTCACATTACTGCATGCGATTGTTTTGTGAGATTTGGAGTGTTTTCACTCGTCACGCATAGGGCAGCCTATTCACCAGAATAGACTGCCCTTCGCACAACAATCGCCCCAGAAAAGCTCCAGAACAATTTTTGGAGTACGCATGGTGTGTTACTGCAGTTTTCAGTGTGTTTGCCGCACTTGGGGAGCCTTTAACATGTGATGACACAAAAAACACGATGCACATTTGCAGCATTTATGAAACTCATGTCAAAGCGTACATTTTATGTGCAGTCTGCAATGCTTTTGGAAACACACAGATGTAAATGGAGCTTTATTCTTCTTCTGTAAATGCACCAATTTCCCTTTCAGGCCTTATTCACGCCTAGAGTTGTGGGAGTGCATGTTTTTAGCTCATTTTCCAGTTGATTTCAATGGGCTGCGCTCCATCTGGCAAAGTGGCTCATAGGACATTTTTGTAAATGTGTTACTGCATTTGTCACCTGTTTTTTCATGTAGCAAAATGTGTCTTTCCTTCTGTGTTTGTGTGTCGTTAACAATTGATGACACTAAAAGCGCAACTAGGTAATTTTAGGTGTATAAATGTGGCCATACACTATGCAAGCTGATTGTACAATCTCTTTTAGATTTTCCAAAACAATATAATAGGAGAATAAACCATCAATCCAATCACTTCAATCAGGCAGGCACTTGCAGTCCCATGGGTTGCACGTGGCCCCAGGGAATTTAGCATGCACCCTGAGCACGTCCGAAGGGACGCTTGGGAAGTCAGGCAAATTCACACATGGAGGAATGCCAGGAGTGCTGTGAAAACTTAGTTAATGGGTGAAGGTGTGCTAATGTGGACAGCTGGTAAACTCTTTCCTGGGTCATGCTGGTTGTTCCGTCCTGTGTGTCTGTCCTCTGTCTACCAGGAAAATTCTGAAGTGATCTGCAAACTACAGCCATGCATGGAGGTGAGGCCTGGTCTTCAAAACCAAAGAATTTTTTTATTTTTGTGCAACAGAGTTATATTACTGGTATATTGGTAGATAGGGGAGCTGGATTTTAGAAAAAAAGTGAACTTAGCCGTTAAGGCAAGTCCAATTAACTCTGAGTGGAAGCCATCAAGGTAATAGAAGGTTACACTGTAATTCGCAGCTCATGTAAACCAGATCTGGGAAGGATCCAAAGCAGCTTGAAAAATAAATCAGAGTGACCAGAGCACTGAATTAGTAAAGTGTAACAAAGTTTATTTGTAAACATAATGGGCCAAATCCTCAAAGGAGATACGCAGGCGGAACTGCTGTTCAGCCTGCGTATCCCTGTGCCTATCTTTGGATCTGATCCTCAAAAGGATTTTTCCAAAGATAGGCAGCAGATCTGACATCTGTAAGACACTTACACTGTCAGATCTTAAGATGCAGTACCGCATCCGCCGCTGGGGGCATTTCGAGTCGAAATGCCGCTTTGCGTATGCAAATGAGTACTTAGGCAGATCCACAAAGCTTTTTAGCTTTGTGTTTTCTGCGTAAGTTACGTTTTGCATGCGTAAAATTAGGGATGCTTTTACAAGGTGTAAACTAGTAACACCTTGTAAAAACATACCTTTTTTTCGATCGCCGCTATTTTTTTTAAATTTCAAATTTTATCTTTTGCCGCGTAACTTTTCTTTTTCTCGACGCAACTTTATTGTCCCGTCGCAATCCACAAAGCCCGACGTAACGTAATTTCACGCGCTGCCCGTCGGGAAAAATGACGTCACACGCATGCGCAGAACGTCCGGCGCGGGAGCGCGCCTCATTTAAATTGTCATCGCCCCCTGGATGAGAAGACCGCCTTGCGACGGAGGCACTTAAGTTACACAGCCGAAAATTTCTAGGTAAGTGCTTTGTGGATCGGGCACTTAGGTAGAAATTTTCCGCCAGTGTAACTTAACTGCTGAAAGTTAAGTTAGGCAGGTTTTTTGTGGATTTGCCCCAATATCCTCAGTTACAACAACATTTATTACTAATGCAAAAATGTTGATGGTAATCATTATCATGAATTTCTTATGTATTGTAAATGTGTATATACACTATGAGCCAGATTCACAGCGGAGATACGACGGAGTATCTCAGATACTCCGTCGTATCTCTCAGAGTATCTATGCGACTGATTCATAGAATCAGTTACGCATAGATATCCCTAAGATCCGACAGGTGTAATTGTTTTACACTGTCGGATCTTAGGATGCAGTACCGCGGCCGCCGCTGGGGGGAGTTCGCGTCGGGTATGCAAATTAGGAGTTACGGCGATCCACGACGGTTTTTCGCGTTCGCTACGTCGCCGCTAGTCTAGTTTCCCGTCGCAAAGTTAGTCGTCGTTTTGGGTGCCTTAACTTTAGTCAGCAATCGTATTGCTGTCTAAAGTATGGCCGTTGTTCCCGCGTCAAAATAAAAAATTTTATGTCGTTTGCGTAACACGTCCGGGAATACGGAAGTACGCTACGCGTGTCGCCGTTCGAAAAAATGACCTCACTTCGCGCAAAGCATGGCGGGAGTTAAGAAACGGAGCATGCGCAGTAGGTCCGGCACGGGAGCGCGCCTAATTTAAATGTTAGCCGCCCAATCGATTTGGACTGCCTTGCGCCGGACGTATTTACGATACAAGTACGATGCAAGTTTCCAGGTAAGTGCTTTGTGGATCGGGCACTAAAACTGAAAACTTGCGGCGGTGTAACGTAAACGGCTTACGTTACACCGGCGCTAATGTACCTGAATCTGGCCCTATATTACCAAAAGAATTGGAACGCCTGCCTTTACACACACATGAACTTTAATGGCATCCCAGTCTTAGTCCGTAGGGTTTAATATTGAGTTGGCCCACCCTTTACAGCTATAACAGCTTCAACTCTTCTGGGAAGGCTGTCCACAAGTTGTAGAAGTGTGTCTATGGGAATGTTTGACCATTCTTCCAAAAGTGCATTTGTGAGGTCAGGCACTGATATTGACGAAAAGGCCTGGCACGCAGTCTATGTTTTATACCATAATTTTAGACAATGGCATGCTCCCAACTTTGTGGGAACAATTTGGGAATGGCCCTTCCTGTTCCAACATGACTGCACACCAGTGCACAAAGCAAGGTCCATAAAGACATGGATGAGCAAGTTTGGGGTGAAGGAACTTGACTGGCCTGCACAGAGTCCTGGCCTCAATCTTATAGAACACGTTTGTGATAAATTAGTGTTCTCGTCCACATCGGTGCAAAACCTCAAAAATTCAATTCTGGAAGAATGGTCAAACATTCCCATAGACACACTCCTAAAACTTGAGGACAGCCTTCCCAAAAGAGTTGAAGCTGTTATAGCTGCAAAGGGTGGGCCAACTTAATATTGAACCCTACAGATAAAGACAGGGATACCATTAAAGTTCATGTGTGTGTAAAGGCAGGTGTCCAAATACTTTTGGTAATATAATGTATTTTTATGCTTTGTCCCCACTGTGTAAGCTTTTTCCACCAGTCCTGCTGTCATACTGAACTAAGCATTGCTTATTGCTTGCCCTTCCCTTTTTATTTTTCTGCCAGCTTGTGGCAGATTCCTTAATTTCTCTGTCATCCGCTGGTTTAAAAACAAGTTAATTTCCTTCCTGGGCACATTTGACAAAGGAGGCCAGTCCTCCAAAGGGTTGCGGCTGCCCTCATTCCGATCTCAGTTGCAATCTCAGAGCAAGAAGGAGGCTGTCAAACTCCGCCAATGTCTCTCTGTTTTTGCAGTGTACTGTCAGTAGGACAGAGAGCTAAACCTTCCCGCTCCATAAACTTCAAATATCATATGTCTTTGATCTTTTTATTTGATTTATTAGAACAAGCCAGATGAAATTTTTAAGCTCGCTAAGAGGTGATGGCGAGAGATTGGAGAAACAGCTTTGCTGAAGATTCTTAAAATGGTGGCTGACTCACTTCCTCTAGAGAATTTCCCAGAATGCACTGGTTCCTAATAACTTTATTAACACATTCTAGGAGAATACAATAATTAACTATGCAAAACAGCAAGCTATACCAAAAACAGAACAGTAGTTGGCACCTGCGCTCTGCATATAACTATCTTGGTATACATAAAAAAAAAAAAAAACATGTTATTTCAGGCACATAAACATACATAAACTGAATAGAAGCCTGATGGGCAGAACAGGCAGGTCTGGATCCACGCTACTCCAGCTGCTCAGTTCCATGTCACAGGGGTCGGTGTCTGCTCACAGTGTACCCTTCTACTTTGGAAGCTGCTGGTTCTTGACCTTGATGTAAATGAGGATATTATGTTTGGAAATAAACTTTGTTACACTTTACTAATTCAGCACTCTGGTCACTCTGATTTTCTTTACCAGAAGACTGAGCAGCCTGTATTTATATAAGCCCACCCAGGTCAGATTAATAGCAAGGTTTGGCTACCAGGAAAGATGCAGGTCTAGGAATAAGTGTTATACCACCCAAAGTATCACAAAGCCTCTGGGCTTCAAGACCCTAAACAAAACTTGTTAACATTCTAGAAAAACATAAAGTTTATTTTCTCTACATCAATAAACCCTAAAGCCCCTCATCATGTGTATGTGAGAAACCTAAGTGACATATGCACGCTATCCGCAGTCATACCAGCCAGCGCCTCACAACATATAAATGCCCTTTTGCAAAATGTGACCTTCTCAATGAAAATAAGTAAACGCAATATTTTCTTGAAATAAATCTAAACATGAAATGGTGCTGCAAACTGTAGCATCCATGTAATTCCATTACAAAATTCAAATTATGTAATACTTAGATAAGCTAGGGGCATTAGGTAGCAAATCTTGTGTCCTAACAAAACAAAATTGTACACTTTGGCAACATTTGCCAAAGGTATGTTTGGATTTAAAAGGAAAATTATTTTAAAAAGGCACTTTGCCAACTGATAAGTAATTATGTTTTTGGATTGTGGTACAGTCAGTGTTATAGGAAGTATTGTAAACATACAGTACAATAAATTAATTATATTATGGTTCAGCAAATCTTGGGGGCTAATGTTCCATAGTCATTAAACATTTTTAAGGAAGATTAAATGAAGTTGGATATTCCACCAATGCAATAATCTGAAATATGTCACTAAATGATAACTAAACCAAAAAACTAAAATGTAATATATTTCTGTTTACCGATCCTTAGATGTGGTGGCTTCATGGCAGGGTTTTTCATTTTCAGTATATGTTCCATAACTACAGAAAATATTGGTTGATCTTGCCAGAGACACAGAGTCTGTCACTTTCTGTGTGCTTAAATGAAAGCATAAAACAATGTTATGTGTAAAATACTAAACTCCCTAACTGCCATGTAATGGAGAAGCAAAAGCAAAAATGGTTATAGTCCAGCCTGCTTGGAAACAATGGATTTCTTAATAGATACAGTAGAGGAGTGAGTGTAGCAATCTAGGGACAAAAGTGTGTTATTTTCAGGATTGCTGAATGAAAATAAAGGGAAAAAAAGGAGACATCTCATCTAAGAACTGGTAAGCTGCAATATACAGTAATGCCCTGTACACACGATCGGTTTGTCTGATGAAAACGGACCGATGGACCCCATCGTTTGTGGGCCCCATCGTTTTTTTTTTCTCCCATCGGTGAAAAAAATAGAACCTGTTTTAAATTTTTCTTATGGTTAAAAAAACAATAGAAAAAAAAGATCGTCTGTGGGGAAATCAATCGGTCATAAATCCACGCATGCTCAGAATCAAGTCGACGCATGCTCGGAAGCATTGAACTTAATTTTTCTCAGCACGTCGTTGTGTTTTACGTCACCGCGTTGGTCACGCTCGGATTTTTAACCGATTGTGTGTAGGCAAGACTGATGAAAGGCAGCTTCATCGGATGTCTGATGAAAAAATCCATCGGTCCGTTTTCATCAGACGAACCGATCGTGTGTACAGGGCATAACTCATTTTAGTTTTTTTGGGGGGTTTAGATATGCTTTTACTACTGCGAAAATTAATAACCTAAGGTTTTGCTTCGGCTTTTGCTGTCCCTAAATGTAAATGTTATTGAAATCCTGAGGGCAGTGCCCTCAGGACAGCCTAGAAATATTCCAGAACCAGATGCATATACCAAGAACAGAATTATAAAGAATAGAACAAATGTTATCTGACTACAAGACACATAGTTTGTGATTTTTGCTAAAGGCATTTAAAAAGTACTATATGTGTACACAAGCCAAGTTGTATTTTCTTTATTGCAGGCTATTAAATTCATCAAAAAATAGTAACTGTTCTTTAAATTTTGGAGTAGCATATGTTTAAGTTTGTTCCCTGCAGAGGTTATGTTAACTTTTTTATAGTGAGAAAATCAACAAACCATGCAATTTGAGCAGAGGAAACAAACGTTTACATAATCCTGTATAGTTACAATTAAACATATTGGGCCAGATCCACAAGAAGGTTCCTTATCCAGAAAGAATTTGCACCGTAAGTTATGGCGGTGTAGTGTAAATGTGTCGGTGTAAGGGCGCGAAATTCAATTGACTAAGATGTGGGCGTGTTTTATGTTAATTCATCTTGACCCCACGTAAATGAAGTATTTTTTTACGGCGCATGCGCCGTCCGTGGGGGTATCCCAGTGCGCATGCTCGAAATCACGTCGCAAATAGTCAATGCTTTTGACGTGAACGTAATTTACACAAAGTCCTATTCGCGAACGTTTTACGCAAACGACGGAAAATTCAACGCTGTCCCGACGTCCATACCTAACATTGCGTACACCTCATAGAGGCAGGGGTAACGTTACGCCGAAAAAAGCCTTACGTAAACGACGTAAAAAAATGCGCCGGGCGGACGTACGTTTGAGAATCAGCGTATCTAGCTAATTTGCATACTCTACGGAAATCAACGGAAGCGCCACCTAGCGGCCAGCGTAAATATGCACCTAAGATCCGACGGCGTACTAAGACGTACGTCAGTAGGATCTAGCCCACATTCAGGCGTATCTTGTTTTATGGATACAAAACAAAGATACGACGGCGCATTGTAGAACTTACGCGGCGTATCAATAGATACGCCGCCGTAAGTTCTTTGTGGATCTGGCCCATTGTGACTACCTTTGCCAAGCAACTTTGCCTTATGTTTTTTTTTTTTTTTTTAAGTTTCTAACCAATAATAACGTTTTATATTTTACACACACACACAGTATATACTAAGGGCTAGATTCAGCATTGTATTACGGCGGCGTATCTCCAGATATGCCGCCGTAATTTTAAATCTGTGTCAGCGTAGCGATACGCCGATTCTCAAAGGCAGATACGTCAAAAAAATAGGCTTCATCCACCGACGTAACTTGAATGCCGCGCCGTATAATTGTGTGCAATATTACGTTGACCGCTAGGGGCGCTTCCATTGTTTTCGGCGTAGAATATGCAAATTACCTAGTTACGTCGATTCACGAACGTACGTGCGCCCGGCGGTAGTTTTTTACATAGTTTGCGCAAGGCTTTTTCGGTGTAACGTTGCTCCTGCTATTAGGTGGCGCAGCCAATGTTAAGTATGGACATCGTTCCCACTTTGAAATTTGAATTTATTACGTCGTTTGCGTAAGTCGTTCGCGAATAGGGCTGGACGTAATTTACGTTCACGTCGAAAGCAATGACGATTTGCGTCGGAATTTCGAGCATGCGCACTGGGATTTTTTCACAAACGGTGCATGCGCCATTCGTAAAAAACGTAAAATACGTGGGGTCAACCTAATTTAAATAAAACACGCCCCTCTCAACATCATTTGAATGACGCGCGCTTATGCCGGCCCCATTTATGCTACGCCGCCGTAAGTTAGGAGGCAAGTGCTTTGTGAATACAGCACTTGCCTCTCAAACTTACGGTGGCGCAGCATAAATACGATATGCTGCGCCACCGTAAGAAGGGGCACAGCTACGTGAATCTAGCTCTATATATGTAGATACTCCTTGTTTAATGACTTACCTGTTTAACGACCACTCAGACTTATGACCAGCTCTCTCCACCTGAACGACGCGCTATACATCATTGTATTGTACAGCAGAGTACAGAATTTTTGTTTGTGTGCTGTACTTGTGCAAATTAACACAACGTCATTGAGCTGGAGTTTATGGCCCGGATTCAGAAACAACTTACGACGGCGTATCTCCAGATACGCCATCGTAAGTCTGAATGTGAGGCGTCGTATCTTGGCGCCTGATTCAAAGAATCAGATACGCCTCACTGTTGCCAAGATACGAGCGGCGTAAGTCTCCTACGCCGTCGTATCTTGGGGTGCATATTTACGCTGGCCGCTAGGGGCGCTTCCGTATATTTCTGCGTTGAATATGCAAATGAGGTAGATACGCCGATTCAGAAACGTACTTGCGCCCGTCGGATTTAGCTATGCCGTTTACGTAAGGCATCGGTCCGGCATAACTTTACCCCTCATAAAGCAGGGGTAAGTCATGTTAGGTATGGACGTCGGAAACGTCGGAACAGCGTTGTATTTTACGTCGTTTGCGTAATTCATCCGTGAATGGGGATGGGCGTAGGTTACGTTCACGTCGACTAAACATTGACCTGGCATAACTTAGGGTGAAAATTCTACGTGATACTAAGCATGCACGCGCTGTTCGTTAGGTGCGTCATTTACGTGGGGTCACGATTCATTACCATACAACACGCCCCCTACCAGCCTAGTTTGAATTAGGCAGGCTTACGCCAGCCCATATACGCTACGCCACCGTAACTTAGGACGCAAGTTGTTTCTGAATACGGTACCTGCCTCTCTAAGTTACGGCAGCGTAGTATATATGAGATACGCTACGCCCGCCCAAACGCAATTCTTTCTGAATCTGGCCCTATGTGTTTAGACCTTTTTTTCACAATACAGTACAGTACAGTTGTTAAAGGGTCACTAAAGGCAAACTTAAAAAAATAAATAAAAATAACAAACATGTTATACTTACCTCCACTGTGCAGCTCGTTTTGCACAGAGTATCCCCTAACCCTGTCTTCTGGGGTCCCTCGGCGGCTGTCTCGGCTCCTCCTTGCAAAAGCTTTCCACCTTCATGCGAGCGAGCTTGCATGGTGGAAAGCTCTTGCGAGCACGCATCCCGTGATACAGCGGCGGGCATAACCGGCGGGCATAACCGCCGACTGTATCACTCGGCCGCCAGCCAATGGCTGCGCTGCTATCAATCCGCCCAGCCTAGCCAATCAACAGCCAGGCTGGGAACCGAAGAGAATCACGTGGACGTGGGCGGGACTTTCCAGGGGTCAGGTAAGTAAAACGGGGGTTCAGGGGGGGGGCGGCACCGTCGGATGTTTTTTCACCTTAATGCATAGGATGCATTTATCTTTACAACCCCTTTAAGAATGCTTAAAATAATGATTACTTGTGGCTCCACGTTTAACATCCAAATCATTTAATGACCTGGTCATTGGAAATGAACATGGTCGTTAAGTGAGGAGTACTTGTATATTTAGTTTATAGGCTTTCGCTATCAAACATTTTTTTTACCTAACTTTTGTTGTACAGTGGAAAATTAAGAACAACTACCTTTTATATTTTAAAATGTATCACCAAAGCAAGCTCATCCACATGTTTATATACAGATTTTTCAGTTGCTGTGAATTTTTTCTTAAAAGAGCTGTGTGAGTGGAGCTGGCAACATACAGTGAGAAATTCATAATGTGCACCTACGCAAGCTCAGATGTCTAAAGGCAGAACAACATAAAGTACTTACAAAAAAGTAATGATTAAGCACAAGATGTTTGCATGAAACGCATCTACGTGACCTCGTGTTGGTGTCTTTGGTGTTATCACTTTGAACAATAAAAGGCAATCGGAAATCCTGGATGTGCAGCCATTTCTTTTCTTACAACTTACAAAAAAGTGGTTGTTGACACATTTTCTAAATTTGCAAGACATTGACCTATGCATTAATCTTCTGGCAAATAACAAAAGCAATGTCTGCAAGTGGGTAATACAACAATAGTTTCAGAACTAGTTAAGTACTGTTAAAAGGTGATTACAGTAAGAGTGTCAAGGATGCCTAACGCAGGCATCCAGCACACGGTAAACAGATCAGTGGGCAGGAACTAGGCACGAAGTAAGGGAAAATATATATATATTCATTTAAGGTAAAGACACATGTGCAAACCATAAACAAGAAATTAATACAAAGAAAACCCCAATACACCTAATCTAACTACCTAACTAATATATATATACTGTATATATATATATATATATATATATATATATATATATATATATATATATATATATATACACAAGTAAAGGGAACACACACATAAACAAGGCAGGGGCGAGAGAAAAAGGGAACAGAAGGCCAAGTACTGGGAGCAGTCAGCAAGGGGGAGCTGGAAGCAGGTATCAGGGGACAGGTCTCAATGACAGGATACATGAAACGAATTCCAGGACAGGGCAGGAAACAGATCAGGTACAGGCAGTGACAAGGCTTACAGAGGGAATACTGAAGCCCTGAGCCTCAGTGAAGGACAGGCTTATATACTCCCAGCAGTTCCACGTCAGGTGCAGCTTGATCATCAGAACGTCCATCTGCTGGGAGACACCCGCTGGGGCCACCATAACTACACCTTTTGGTGCTGAAAGTAATAGTGCCACCAGCAGGTGACCCAAGCAATAACATTAATCCTGACAAAAATAAATTTCACATGAAGGTACTTTAGCCTTCAGCACCGGGAGACAAATATTTGAATTTCCATAGTGAAAAAAATATGAACTTAAGAAAAATGCCTCACAACAGGGGCGTTGCTAGGTGGCAAGAAGACCAGGGGCTTCAGCCCGAGGCCGGCAGCGAGGGGGGGGTCGGCGGCTTTGGATCCGGGATGGTCATGGCACTGGGTCTTTTGGCTGGGCGGTGGGGTTGTGTGGTGGGGGGGTAAGCTCACTTGCTGGTTGCTGCCTGGCTTACCATTGCCCAACAATTTTGAACACTAAACTCACCTACCTGACGCACTGACCATTACACTAACTACCTGACATACGTACATCTACCTGACATACATACGCTGACTACCTGATCCGCATACACCTACCTGACATACACTGACCTACCTGACATACATACACTGACTGCATACACCTACCTGACATACACTGACCTCACCTACCTGACCTACATACACTTACCTACCTGACATGGGAGGGGGATCCAGGGTGGTCGTGGTGTGTTTTTTATTTGGGCAGAGTCCTGTGTGTCCAGAACTGCAGGTAGGGGGCACAACTGCTGATCCCAGAGAAGATAGAGAGTCTGGCTGCAGGGAGCTATGCATGGTAAAACAAATGCAGAGCCTGAACCATGGAGAGGACCGAGAACTCCAGGGAGGGGGCAGAAAGCCTCTAATCTAGCTAATACTGGCAATGGAATCCTATGTGCATTGCACAACATTTTGTCTGGCCTGTAGGGGACCACCAGAGACAAGCATGTGTGTGTGGGTTACCTTTTAAATACCTTGCTATCGGCCCTGATCGCTCCTCCGCTGGCCTGATGTCTCCTTTTTCATCATTTCATAATTTTTAGCATACACAAGGACAACAAAACTTATAAACTTACAGGGGAACAGGAGAGTACAGTGTGGGGGGAGGGGGCAGGAGAGCACAGTACAGCAGTTAGGAGGGTACAGTACAGGGGCACAGTAGGAGAGGGACAGGAAAGTACAGTACGGGGGCAGAAGGGCGCAGTATGGTGGGGTTAGGCAGATACGGTACAGGGGGAGGGAAAGTGGACATAGTACAGGGGGGAAGAAGGTATTGTATAGAGGCAGTAATGTAGAATACAGATATGGTCTCTTGAAGCAGAGCTGTGCAGGGAAGCTGATGTCACAGATCCTATCTATTCTGGCAGGCTGTTACTGGGCTAAATATACAACAGAAATTACAATTCCCCTCTTTCTTCCCCATCTGAGTTTTTGTCTCTCTTCAGGTGCTTTGCAGGGTTTAAAGAATGATCCTGTGGTGGAGCATCTTACTACTTATGATTGTGCATGTGGGATGTGTACTGCGCCAATCACATGGGATGAATAGGAGAAGAGGGTCAGCAGGGATTGGCGCAGTACACAGTACACAACTCACCCACACAAGCAGCAGTAGTAATATGGTCCACCTCGGGGTTCATCTTTAAGCATTGAAAAAAATTCAGATAGATGGCTGTCAAGGGGACTGGAGAGGGATAACCAGAGATAGGCATGAGGCATACTCTCAGCTATTAATAGTTAGCCATAGTATAAAAAGTAAATGGGCTGTCTGACAGGGAGGGGAGAGGGAGTGATCTCCATTTCCTAGTAAAGAGACAGTGTTAGGGGTGTGCAAGGTGGGGGGGTTACAGACATGTGTAATGTTTGTAGATCCCAGGACACACACACATGCGTGAAGGTGAAGTCTGGGAAAAGTCAGGGAAGGGAGGGGGGAGGGGGGAGAGATAACCATCTGAGAGGAGCAGTGTGACAGGCAAAGAGGAATGGATCTGTGTGAGGATGTCAGGGAGCAGGACGGCCGGCCAGATAGTGTCTGAGGAGGGGAGGAAGATGCCAGAGAGGGAGAGAGAGCATTGCAGACACAGCCAGATAACAGAACTCACCTGTAAAGCCAACGTGAGGAGACCTGTTACCACTGCTGCCCGAACCTGCTGGGAGGAAACTTCAAAGGCCCCCCATGCAACTAGGACCCCTGGGCAGTTCGCAGAAGTGCCTGTGCATTAAAACAGGCAAGCCCTCCCCCGCTCTCAGTGTCTGACGAATCCCCCAGCTTTCAGGAAGAAGAAAACAGGCAGCGCTGGGGGGAGACCAGGCACCTATAGGAGGATCACATGCGGCTAGAACAGGGAGGCAGATCGGTGCGCTGTGACAGTTACAGAAATGATGCTGACAGGAGGGAGAGGAAGAGATACACAGCAACGGTTCTGTAATTGTCAAAGCGCACTGATCTGCCAGTGCCTCCTCTCCATCAGCGGCACTCGGCTGCGCTCGGGATCAGAAAAGGCTCGGGGCTAACAATGGAGTGCTAAATGCCCATGACTCGAGGGCTTTATGGGGACCCATTCAGGGCTCCAGCCCCCTAAGCCCGGGCCTAACGATGCCCCTGCCTCACAATATCCCCTTTCAAGCTCCTCCAGTACCTCATATCACCAGTCACTGGTGCAGAATTCCCTCCATGCTTTGCCTTTTTCCACAAACAGTAGAACTTTAAATATTGAGGGCACACTCCATATAATCAATAACATTCATAATGTTCATTACATGTTTTATTGCACAGGGGAAGCAGAGAGGACACTCTATCCAGTGATGCATTTCACCTTACCTCCTAGGGCACAGAGTCATCAGGGCACAGAGTCATCAGTAGATAGACAGGCAAGTTTAAATACTTCCACATAATCCCATTCCATCTTAAACATGTACAGTATATCCAAAAATCAAAACATATATTTAAATACAACATTGTTTTAAATATATTCACATGTGCTGGCATTCGAAGGAAGACATAAAAGGTCCATCGACTAGTAATAGTTAAAACAATCAAACATACTCCAATGTGAACATAATTTATTTAGTAAGGAGTTCAGGTACTTGTTGACATAATTATTTACTATGTTATCAATAATACCCCAAATAGCACCTCAAATAACATCAATCCATAGATGGATATCTTACCTGATGGTAGCATATGTAAATATCACAGCCCTGTCCCCAAAAAAACATTAGTCTTTACCCTCATACACATGAAAAAAATAATACAAATATCGAAAAATATAAAAAAAATATTTACAAATTCAAACAATCCAATGCAAGATTGCAGTTGCAAATGCAGTTGCAAATTTTATCTAATTCTCCTTTCAAAGAATTATTCTCTTAAATAATTTCCTTTTAAATAGAGCATATGCCAGTAGAAATTTGAACATATGTAAGTAGCATAAAGTATAGGAAGATTGAAATCCCACCTGAGAAGAAAAAGAAAGAAAGAGGAAAATTGGGAAAATATGTACAGGTAAAGAAATAAAAACCACAATAGCAAAAGGGGAGAAAGATGAAAATGGAGGGGGGTAAGTGCACCGGCATGTGGCCCCATAGAAAGACAAGCTCTGACTGGGCTTTGCACACCTCTGGCTTTCACAGTGATATTCAGCAACTTGGGGAAGCGAGTTCAATTCCCAAGCAAACTTTAAAGCCCCCAGACATCAAAGATCAGTAGGACCATATAAAAAAAGCCCTGTCAGCTGGCATAGCAGCCTTTAGACACACATCCATCCCTGTACCTGCCTGCCTCACCAAAGATGGCTCTGGGCCGGAAGGACTATGACAAAGCGCATGTGCGCAAAACACATTTTCAAGGCAAGCCAGGACTGCTTGTGATGCACCATGTTCCATTTGCCACAATTTTTTAGCATTTAAACAACTTTGGTAGCGTGACAGCCTTTCCAGCAGGTCTGCCCAGCTCAGGATTCCTCATAGGGTGTGATCTTTCCACTCATCTCCACCTTAGCAACCAGTTGGGGATGGACCTTCATGTGGAAAAATTACCCACGGTTCACCCAGTGCGGCAGCGCAGCTTTGCAGCTTTTTCACGTCTTCTGTGTCAGTGTCTCAGCTGGACTGACATCACTGACACTCACGGGACAGGGTTTCCAGTCCATCCCTCTGAAGTTGGCTTCTCCAGTCTCCGCTTTCTACATGTCAGAAGACCATCCACACGCTGGTCCGCATGTTTGATTTCTGATCACCACACAGCAAGGCTGTTGGCGGCCGCCTCTCCCCTTCATCTTCCCCCTTGCTGTGAGGGACCTGAACCGAACAGGATTGTCGGCTCCTCGTTGCACAGTGGATCCTAGGTGACTTCACAAGCTTATATATCTTTTCATATTCAGTGTTTTTATTAAGGACTGGTTTTTATTCCCATTCAGGATGAATAAATTAGTTTACTTTTTGCACCTGCTATTAGACTGCCTGCTCTTTTTGCCCATTGAGCGCTGGAGTATTGTGTTTTGATTGTGTATATCCGTACACCCCAGCTATGGTTTTCATCCAGCTGCACTGGGCTTAGACCCCTCTCTGTTGATTTCTGCTCCCCCTTC
The DNA here is from genome assembly GCF_905171775.1 of Rana temporaria. Taxonomy (NCBI): domain Eukaryota; kingdom Metazoa; phylum Chordata; class Amphibia; order Anura; family Ranidae; genus Rana; species Rana temporaria. Next base: position 256,332,833 of record NC_053492.1, on the reverse strand, counting down.
TGCACTTGAACTTTCACACCGATCCACATTTTAGTGCTGGTGATATTTTGTTTTTATTGCTGGGCCAGAAGGACACAGCAGGTTGCAACTCTCCTGCTCACACAGCACAGACCTCCCCTCATTGATCCTGCTAACTGAGCAGCTGTAACATTGGCAAATGATTGCATACTATCAACTCCAATATGGACAACACCATACCAAGGTCAACCAAAATTCTCACACGATCACCAATCTACAAGCGCAACGGGATCAGGGCCTCCCAAAAGTTGAGGATTGGGAAAACAGATCACAAAGCTATAACAACCGTAGAAAAGGCCTTTAAAAAGTCAGTCATCTGAATGAGGCCATACATGCATTGATGAAAGACCCAATATCTGACATTTTGCCCCACCAGATGGAGGTGGACAGGGTTCACTGTGCCCTTACCACACCTTGACATAATGGACCTAATAGTCAAGCCACACGTCAACAGAATTAAAGAAAAACTGATAGCTGCAGCCAGAATCAAATCTGAACTCACTTTGCAGCGGACTGCAATCCAGCTTTTCATGGATTTAGCACCATCTACCATCCAGAAATGAAGATCCCTAAAACCTCTCTTCTCACAATTGATGAACCAAAATATCAAGTATCGATGGGCCTTTCCTTCCTGTCTTGCTTTCACATAAAAGGGGCAAGTCTTATTCCTTTTCAACATTCCAAGTAGGGGGAAGTCCTTCTGCATCTAGGCTTGATCTCCATTAAACCTTCTCTTTCGAAAATCTGAAGCCATGTTGACTGGTGAATATCACAAACACTGAAGTAATCACTAAACAGAGCTTCACCAGTCACTTGACTTCCTATGTGGGAACTCTTTTCTTCCTATTCATTCTTCCAAAAGGAAGCAGCTGCTTAGCTTCTCCCAGGTGTGGTCTTCTTGAGTGGACAAAATAATGATGTGTTGGATTTACTAAAGACAAGTAGACTGTGCACTATGCAAGTAAAGTTGCATTCAGTATCCAATCAGGTACCAGAAAAAAAAACAGCATTTTTATTTGCACATGCTTGGATGATGCAAATCAATAGAGCTTTACCATTATTTACTACACTCAGGGAAAATTAGTGCAACTGCACTTGCAAAGTGAACGGGATGTTTGCCTAAATCCTGCCCAGAGTTTCTTGTCCTTTATAATTTTCAAGCTCTCTTTTAGTTGGTTTCATAGAACTGTATATCTGTCATGTAGAATATCACATAAGATGCTCCCTCATCAATATCCAAGTTGTAACTTATTTGTTTTGCTTAATCAAATGAATGAGTAAATACTTAAAACTACATTTAAACAAAGTCACTGTATTTGATTCTGCTCATCTGTTTTCGTCCTTATTTGCAAGGTTATCCATACTGGGGTAGACACAGCAATAGGGCTTAATTATGCAGGGGATGTGGCTTGGACATGCAGGAGTGAAGACATGTTTCCCAGCGGTCAAATTAATTTGAACACATTCAGCAAAATACAGCCACACATGAATGAAATAACTCTCCCCAACCTCAAAACCTACCAAAACCTCACACTGGTGCCATGTATGCAATTTTTTTTTCCTTACCAGTGAGCCATAACTAAAGAACCTGAATACAAGGCTCTTAATGATATACAGTAGTGAGTTCTGGTAGGGATACAATCTTTTTCTCTCTCTGAGGTAGTAAGTATGGCTCACCCAGGTCAGCAGACACTCACAGCTTTATCACAAAGGCAGTGATGTGGAAGTAGACAGAGACCTTAGATCATGCACATGTTGCCTCCCTACAAAAGATAACTTTGTCAGCAGGGTGGAAAGAGTTTTCAAGCAGGACATTGCCATTATTTAGATATGAACTACTCCTACCTCAATACCACCATCCCTAGCATGTGCCTACCTGACAGTATTACTATTAAAGATCCCACAACAATCAATATAATCTACTATTATGAACATTTACATTCTAATGCCCTACCATTCCCTGAGTCTGATTTAGATGCCTTTTTTGGGGTTTTCTCAAAACTTAGCCAAGCCCAAAGACAGTCACTGAATAAACAGATCAATACAGGAGAGATAGTTGATGCTATTCACTCTCCTTTCCCTAACAAAACCCAAGTGGTATCAGTTCAGCTCAGATATGCTCACCTGCCAAATTGCATAGTCTATTTTTAGAGGTAATTGAAAATTTAAGTATACCTAAAGTCCGATGTGAGCTTTTGGTGGGAAATTCCGACTGTGTGTAGGCTCCATCGGAATTTTTCTGTGGGAATTTCCGCCAAGAAAAAATTGAGAGCTGGTTCTAAATTTTACGACTGGAAAAGTTCTTGTTGGAAATTCCGATCATCTGCAAATCCTATGCATGCTCGTAATCAAGTCGACGCATGCTTGGAGGCATTGAACTTAATTTTTCTCGGCTCGTCGTAGTGTTGTACGTTACCGCGTTCTTGGCAGTCGGAATTTGGTGAGACCGTGTGTATGCAAGACAAGTTTGACCCAAAATTCAGTCGGAAAAAAATCCACGGTTTTCTTGTCGGAATTTCCTATCGTGTTTATGCGGCATAACTCTATTGTGGAAGCTCTAATTATTCTATTACATAAACCTGGTAAATATAGTTTTCAATGTGCATACTACCAACTAATTCCATTATTAAACAGGGATGTTAAAATACTAGTTAAACTTGTATCTATAATGTTAAAATACTAGTTAAAATTTTACTGTCCTGTTTAACCACTTAAGCCCCAGACCATTTTGTTGCTAAATGACCGGGCCACTTTTTGCGATTCGGCACTGCGTCGCTTTAACTGACAATTGTGCGGTCATGCGACGCGGATCCCTAGCAAAATTGACATCCTTTTTTTTACCACAGATAAAGATTTCTTTTGGAGGTATTTGATCACCTTTGCGGTTTTTATTTTTTTCGCTATTAACAAAAATAGAGCAAAAATATATATAAAAAATATTTTTTTCCTCAGTTTAGGCCGATACGTATTCTTCTACATATTTTTGGTAAAAAAATCGTAATAAGCGTTTATTAATTGGTTTGCGCAAAAGTTATAGCATCTACAAAATAGGGGATAGTTTTATGGCATTTTTATTAACATTTTTTTTACTAGTAATGGCGGCGATCAGCGATTTTTATCTTCACTGCGACATTATGGCGGACACATTGGACACTTTTGACACATGTTTGGGACCATTGTCATTTTTACAGCGATCAGTGCTATAAAAATGCACTGATATACTGTGAAAATTCTTCCTTACTGTGAGACGATCGCGGGTATCCTGCATCGATCAAGTCACAGAGCTTGCGGTGGGCTTGCGCACGTGTCCACAATGCCACGATCTTGAAGGGGATGTATATATACTTCCTTCTGCCTGTCCGTGCCATGCTGCCGACGTATATAGTCGTGCACTGGTCGGCAAGCAGTTAACCAAAGTTATTGTTTCCCTTAATAGCCCAAATCAATCTTATTTTATGCAGTTTAAGGGTTCACATGATAATATTAGAAGACTATGCCTGCACGACCATAGTGCTGCTGCATCACAGCATAGTGGTTTTGTTGTCTCTCTAGATCAGGGTTTTGCAACTTTTTCACCTTGAAGGAACCCCTGGTAAAAAGTTTGGAATCTCAGGGAACCCCTAAAAACAAATTTTCAGAGCTACAGCTCACAGAACATTGGATCAGATCAGAGAGTTTTAGATATAACAACAATTAGCAAACAGCATTACATGATGGAATAAAATAACTTGCTTCCTCAATGTAAAACCAGGCCTTGCTTATTTCTTCACAGATGCTCAATTCTGGGTCAAACTTGAGATAAGCACATAGAGCCAGATTCACGTAGAATCGCGGCGGGGTAACGTATCGTAGATACGTTACACCGCCGCAAGTTTTCATCGCAAGTGCCTGATTCACAAAGCACTTGCGATGAAAACTACACCGTGGCCTCCGGCGCAAGGCGGGCCAATTCAAATGGGCGTGTGCCATTTAAATTAGGCGCGCTCCCTCGCCGGACCTACTGCGCATGCTCCGTTTCCTAACTCCCGCTGTGCTTTGCGCGCCGTGACGTAATTTTTTCGAACGGTGACGCGTGTAGCGTACTTCTGTATTCCCGGATGTGTTACGCAAACGACGTTAAATTTTAAATTTCGACGCGGGAACGACGGCCATACTTTAGACAGAAATACGATTGCTGACTAAAGTTAGGGCACCTAAAACGACGACTAACTTTGCGACGGGAAACTAGACTAGCGGCGACGTAGCGAACACGAAAATCTGTCGGAGATCCGCCGTAACTCCTAATTTGCATACCCGACGCTGGTTTACGACGCAAACTCCCCCCAGCGGCGGCCGCGGTACTGCATCCTAAGATCCGACAGTGTAAAACTATTACACCTGTCGCATCTTAGGGATATCTATGCGTAACTGATTCTATGAATCAGTCGCATAGATAGAAACAGGGATACGACGGCGTATCAGGAGATACGCCATCGTATCCCTTTTGTGAATCTGGCCCATAGAGAGTTGATTTCCTCCACATTGCGGAGCAGCGCAGGGATGCAGCTGTTGTTACTGGACATGTGCATTCAGTTTTGTCCTAATGCATTTTTGTACAAATTTCAGGGATTTTCACGTATGTTTTAACAAACGATAACGAATGTGCAGAGTCCGAAATCCAAAAGATCCAATATAAAAAATGCTTTATTTTCGTTTCATTGCGACAACAGTTCAAAATAGACAGAAGATTCGACATGACGGTGACACTAGCGATCTGTGTCTATCGAACCTGCGGTTGAATGTGCCTAACCTAACTTTATTAGTCCAAGATTATTCGACATAGAGAGAAAAGATTTGACATTAAAGAGACATGAAGATTCGACGAAGAAGCTAAAAACATACGATTGCCACGAGCGGACATTTATGGTCAAATGCTCCACTCAAAGGGCCAGATTCTCGTACCTGCGGCGCAGCGTAACGTAACCCGTTTACGTTACACTGCCGCAAGTTTTCAGTCTAAGTGCCCGATCCACAAAGCACTTACCTGTAAACTTGCGGCGGTGTATCGTAAACACGTCCGGCACAATTCAAATGGGGCGGGTACCATTTAAATTAGGCGCGCTCCCGCGCCGGACGTATTGTGCATGCTCCGTTCGCAAATTTCCCGACGCGCTTTGCGTGAAATTACGACGCGTCGACGTGGCCCAAAGACTATAGAAGAATTCTAATGTTGGTTGACTAGTAATAATAATTTATAAATATAATTATTACTAGTCATACAACATTAGAATTCTACTATAGCTTGTGGGTGGAGCATTTTAACCGGAAATGTATGATTGCGGAATCGTACAGTTTAGCTGCTTTGTCAAATCTCCTTATTACATTCGACAGACACCATGAGCCTTCAATGACAGATTCAACCTTAATTCATTCAGATTTTCAGACTAATGCATTTTTTAACAAAACAAAATAAATATAAAAGAATTTTGGAAGTAACTAAATAATTTTATTTTTCGGACGAAAACGAAATTCCGAAATAAAATATTTCAGTGTGCATATGTCTAGTTGTAACATGCCTTTTTCTCTTGATCCCTGCTAGCCCACCTCTCATCTATCCCACGTGATATCACATACAAGAGCCTTGGACAGACAGAAGAGGAGGACCAGTGAGGAACAGCACAGTAATTAACAGTGTGCCTCCCTGCACCACTTTGCAAATCCATGACACAAGGCCTCTAAACTAAGGTTCCGAGAGAAGTCCCCAGGGGTTCCACCACAAGTCAATATTGTGGCTGATGTATATCGGCCCAATGTTTTTTTTCACAAAGCACTAACATTGCACAATGATACCTGATGCCTCCTCTGTAGTTGTAACGCCTGTGAACTCAGAAGGCAATGGGAGGAGTGCAGCAGAGAGTGGGTACACATGGCCGGATCAGGAGGTAACATCCTGTGTATGGCAACTGTGAATGTACAGCTGTGCCCAAAAGTTTTGAGAATTACACAAATATTAATTTTCACAATGTCTGTTGCTTTAGTGTTTTTGGATCTTGTTGTCAGATGTTACTATGGTTTACTAAAGTATAATTGCAAGCATTTCATAAGTGTCAAAGGCTTATTTACAATTACATTAAGTTTATGCACAGAATCAATATTTGCAGTGTTGACCCTTTTTTTCTGGTATGATTTTAATCAACTTATCTTCCACATCCTGACTGATGTCAGCCCATTATTACATAATCAATGCTTGGAGTTTGTCAGAATTTTTTTTGTTCCCCCCCCCCCCCCGTCTCTTGAGGATTGATCACAAGTTCTCAATGGGATTAAGGTCTGGGTAGTTTCCTTGCCATGGACCCACAATTTCAATGTTTTGTTCCCCAAGCCACTTAGTTACAACTTTTGCCTTATGGCAAGGTGCTCCATCATGCTGGAAAAGACTTTGCTTGCCACCAAACTGTTCTTGGATGGTTGAGAAAAGTTGCTCTTGGAGGATGTTTTTGTACCATCCTTTATTAATGGCTGTGTTCTTAGGTAAAATTGTGAGTGAGCCCAGTCCCTTGGCTGAGAAGCAACCCCACACATGAATAGTCTCAAAACGCATTACTGTTGGCATGACACAGGACTGATGGTAGCGCTCACCTTTTCTTTTCAGGACAAGGTTTTTTATGGATGCCCCAAACAATCCAAAAGGGGATTCATCAGAGAAAATTACTTTACCACAGTCATCAGCAGTCAAATCTCTGCACCTTTTACAGAATATCAGTCTGTCCCTAATGTTTTTTTCTGCCTGCTGCTATTGCCTGAACAAGCTCTTTACTGGTGGTGTCCCAATCACACAGCTGAATCAACTGTAGGAGATGGACCTGGTGCTGGTTGAACCTTCTTGGGCGCCCTGAAGCTTTTTTCACAAATGCAGTAGAATTTTTTTTATGGAATCTCAAGTTAATTTCCATGGTAAAAAGAGACTTTGCAAGTAGTTGCAATTCATCTGATCATCTTCTTAAAATTTTGTAGTATGTGCAAATTTCTAACCTAAAAACTGGGGCAACAGACTTTGTGAAAATGAATATTTGTGTCATTCTCTAAACTTTTGGGCACGGCTGTAGATTGTGGAGAGGGAAAAGCAGAGAGCAGGAGCATGTGGCTGAGTGTTGTTGTTAAATCACTATCATGCATTCCCACATCCACCCAAATTATATAAATAAGCGAAGTGCAACCAAAATAAAAGCAGTTAAAATATTAAAATAATCAATAATGGTATAACTTCATATTTCCACAAAAAGTCAAAATTTTAACCACTTAAGACCCGGACAAAAATGCAGCTAAAGGACCCGGCCAGGTTTTGCGATTAGGCACTGCGTCGCTTTAACAGACAATTGCGCGGTCATGCAACGTTTTCCAAACAAAATTGGCGTCCTTTTTTTCCCACAAATAGAGCTTTCTTTTGGTGGTATTTGATCACCTCTGCGGTTTTTATTTTTTGCGCTTTAAACAAAAATAGAGCGACAATTTTGAAAAAAAATCAATATTTTTTACTTTTTGCTATAATAAATATCCCCCAAAAATATATATATAAAAAAAAAAATTTCCTCAGTTTAGGCCCATACGTATCCTTCTACCTATTTTTGTTAAAAAAAATTGCAATAAGCGTTTATCGGTTGGTTTGCGCAAAATTTATAGCGTTTACAAAATAGGTGATAGTTTTATTGCATTTTTATTATTTTTTTTAACTACTTTTGGCGGCGATCAGCAATTTTTTTCGTGCCTGCGACATTATGGCGGACACTTCGGACAATTTTGACACATTTTCAGGACCATTGTCATTTTCACAGCAAAAAATGCATTTAAAATGCATTGTTTATTGTGAAAATGACAGTTGAAGTATGGGAGTTAACCACAGGTGGCGCTGATGGGGTTATGTGTGACCTCATGTGTGTTAACAACTGTAGAGAGGTATGGCTGTAGGTGTGACATCGTATCCCTATGAAAGGGATCACACGATCGATGACGCTGCCACAGTGAAGAAAGGGGGAGCCGTGTTTACACACGGCTCTCCCCGTTCTTCAGCTCCGGGGACCGATCGCGGTGATGGTGATCATGATGATCATTGCTTATGGCTCATGAAAACCCCAAATCCACAATCTCAGAAAATTACAATATTGTGAAAAAGGTGCAATATTCTAGGCTAAAAGTTTCACACTCTAATCAGCTAATTAAGCCACACCTGCAAAGGGTTCCTGAGCCTTTACATTGACATTCTCCCCCCCCCAATGTTGAGGGCATGTGGCCTGGTACGGTTCAGGAGCGGGGGCGCTCTCGTCCCCCCTCTTTTCCTGCGGCCTGCCAGGTTGCGTGCTCGGACAAGGGTCTCGTATGGATTTTTGGGGGGAACCCCACGCCATGTTTTTTTCATTTTCTCAGGGGGTTCCCCTTAAAATCCAGGAGATTGGATATGGGATTGGGGAGACCCCCCTTTTTTTTAGTTCGGGGTTCCCCTTAATATTCATACCAGACCCAAAGGGCCTGGTAATGGACTAAGGGGGGAACCCATGTCAGTTTTTTTCAATGACTTGTATCTGTATTGCCGGGACTCGACAATTCATTATAGCTGCGAGTAGTTTTAAATGACTTTTTTTCCTTTAGAAATGTCATTTTGTGCAGAGACTGTTATAAACACGCGAAACGTGCTACTTTACAGGCATACTTTAGACACCCTCAGGTACCAAGTTTAAAGGAATATTTCACTTTTATTGTTTCACTTTAAGCATTAAAACTTTTTTTTGCATTGATACAAGTCCCCTGGGGCAGGACCCAGGTCCCCAAACACTTTTTATGACAATAACTTGCATAATAACCTTTAAAATTAGCAGTTTTTATTTTTCATGTTTGAGTCCCATAGATTTTAACGGTGTTTGTATGTTCAAACAAATTTTCGGCCTGTTCGCATGTTCTGCTGTGAACCGAACTGGGGGGTGTTCAGCTCATCCCTACTTTTAAGTTGTATTAGTGAAATAAATTAACTTGTGCACGATATTACATTTTTTCCAATTTCACCTGTAAATAAATGTCCATATATCCCTAAAAATGTCTTCTGCTTTTGCTTTGTGTATTTTAATCACAACTCATACTATACCAAAGTTCATTACCTCCAAATGTGTATATGTGCCCAGTTATTATTTTACACACCACCAATGATAGTGCTCCACCACTGTCCAAACAAAGTGCTTAACTTTATATTTGACTCACTGTGAAGTAAGGTCTATTTGTGCCTTGCCCATTAAATAGGGCTGGATACCAGATGTCCCAATCCTTCCCTCAGTAATAGTTGTTCAAAGAAATAAAATAACTCTCATAGTGCAGTATGTTCCAAACACAGTCCCCTTTTGTTTTTTTGTTTTTTTTAAAACACTCCCAAATGATGTGCAACCAACTCAATACACAGAGAGTAATTGCCCCTTTAATGTAAAAGTATTACCCCCTTAAGAAGAACCATTGGCATCAACACCTGTAAAATGTCTTCATTCTGTTGGGCGTATGTGATAATGTCATGTGGCCCCCGCCCTTGATACCTTTCATCAGAAGTTACATGATGAAACGCATGAGGGGCTTAGCCAAGTGACATTCTATATTAGGGCTTCATATTCGAGTCAAACTCATGTTCGACTCGAATTTCGTATGTTCGATCGTTTGTCGAATTACGAAAGTTTTGGGCTGTTCGTACCAAATTCGAGTTACGTTTCACAGCCCATAATTCACATGCTTGTCCAATCACAGCTTGCAAAAAACGGAAAACCATAATTGGCCAAAACCAGGGTGGCTTTGGCCAATTATGGCTCAGGGTTTTTTTTTTTTTTTAATTGTTTATTTATGAAATTTTCAAAAACAGTATACAGCGTATGACAATGTATCAAGTAAATTCAACTTTTGGTAATACATAGCAGACAAATCTTAGACAATGTGGAGATACAGGCACAATCTGACACAATCATGCAAGATAATCAAGTATCAAGGCAATGTAAGCTAGCCACAGTCTAAGACAGACAGAACTATAAAAAAATTAACCATTACCAGATAAAAGATATAAAAAAAAACAAGAAAATGAAAACAAAGAAATAATAAAAATAAAATATGCACCATGGGAATCAAGGGCCAAATCCACAGCCAGCGGCGCAAAATAAGTTTTTTAAAACTTATGTCATTTAAGTTACGGCGCCCTAAGTTGGTGTCGTAAGTGCCGTATCCACAGCGCATTTGCGCACAAAATTGCGCCTGCCGTAACCTAAATTCGGAGGCGTAAGGCGGGGTTATGGCAAGTGGGAAGGAAGTGGGCGTGCTTCATTGTAATGAGCCGTGACCCCATGCAAATGAAGGTCCGGCCGTACTGCGCATGCGCGCAGAAATCTGCTGCTCACTGCGCATGTGCAGAACTTTGCTTGGCGCAATCAGTGAGATAGGTAAAAGGCCAAGTGTACTTAGTTTGAGGATCGCCCTGTGCTTAACTAGCTCCAGTCAAACACACTTCATTTGCAAAAGTATTTCCCTGTGTTTCCTTCCATGAGCAATTTGCTTCTGCTCTTAGTTTGTCAGTGTTTGTTGGTAAGTTGTGTGTGATAGAGAAGTGTTGGAGGAGTAGTAGATAGTAGTTGTTGTTTGTTTGTGATAAGTGTATTTTTTGTTTGATTGTTTCTGCTAAGTTTATATATTTTTTTTTTCTGCTTGGATTTTGTGTTTGGTTTTTGTGTGTTTGTATTTGACTTTGTAGTAGCTGTCTGCTTGTGTGTGTATTTTTGTGTATTTGTTTGGTGTGTATTTTTGTGTGTTTGTCCTGTTTGTTTTCTTGTTGCAGTGTGGTGTTTGTGATGGCTCCCAAACGCAGGAAGCTGAATTTTTCCCATGTTGAAAAGCAAATCCTTGCCAGGTATATCATCCAATATGGAAGATATTTACATGGGCCTGATAGCCGGAACACCTCCCCGGCCCAAAGGAAGAGGATATATGCAAAAATTACAGATCACATAAATGCGGCGGGGGGAGGGGAGACGAGGACCCCTGCTGGCATTAAGAAAAAGATCAATGATCTGAGGAGCGTGGTCCGCAATAAGGTGGCCAAGCTCACTGCGCATAGGAGGGGCACTGGAGGAGGGGGACCATGCCCCATCCGGCTGACTGAGGAGGAATGGGCAGTGGCCCGGTGTTTCGAGCCAGAGCAGGTGGTGGGCCTGCCTGGTTATCAGTCTGATGTTCCTGTGAGGCCAGGTAAGGTTTTTGTTTTTCTATTTGGTGATTAGCATGTGTGGGTGGGGGAAGGGAACATGTGCCAAGTGTGTGGATCCTCAAACCTGTGATTGTTTGGTGTCTTCCACAGATGACCAGGAGATTGCTGGGCCATCAGGCCAGGCTGCTGCACCACCACAAAGACAGGAGGCTGTTGAGGAGTCCCCAGGGGAGGGGAGTGGCCAAACCTCCCCTCATGAGGAGGCTGAGGGGGAGGAGGATGAGGGGGAGGAGGATGAGGGGGAGGAGGAAGAAGATCTCCAGATTGGCTGGGAAATCATTATTGCCACTGATCTCATGACATTTGACGATACCCTTGAGGCTAGCCTTGAGGCTCCCCTTGAGGCTCCCCCAGAGGCTACCCCAGAGGCTCCCCCAGAGGCTACCCCAGAGGCTATCCCAGAGGCTACCCCAGAGGCTGGCACCAGTCAGGCCACCATCAGGGGTAGCCCCTCCCACTCCTCCCACAACATGCCGCAACCCACAAGGGTCACTCTATCCCCTCCTACCTGGCCACAAGCCTCAGGGGCAGGCAGGATGGCGACCCAGGAGACCAGGGGGGGTCTGAGCATCTGCCGGCCAGTCTGCTGAGGGACAATGCCCAGCAGACCCGCAGTCTGGGTGACATCAAAAAAACTATGGCCAAGATGGAGCACAGCCTGGATGTAATGAGGGAGTCACTCAGTGATGTGGCCACCAATTCATTGGGTGTCATCACCTGTTTGTGGTCCCTGCATACCGCCACAACAGGCGTGGGCCAGGAGGTGACTGCCCTCACCCGGGCTGTGCAGGACAACACCCGGGCTGTGCAGGACAACACACGGGCTGGCCAGGCCAATATGGCTGCCATCACTGACTGCCTGAACAGGATAGCAGTGGCCTTGGAGGGCAGGCCAGCCGGAGGTCAGACACCAGGGGAGGCTCCTCCCTCCCCTGCCCCCCCCCCCATGAAGATACTTCCTCCCCTGCTCCCCCCCCCAATGAAGATACTCCCTCCCCTGCTCCCCCCCAGTGAAGATCCTCCAGGTGCCCGTGGCCGTGCCCGTGCCCGTGGCCGTGCCCGTGCCCGTGCCCCTGCCCGTGGGCAGCCCAGACGGAGCTCTCGCCGCCAGACTTAAATACCAGGGGTACTTTTTTTTTTGGTTTTATAATTTTGTTTATTATACTGTACTTATGATTTGGTTTATGTGTGTGAATGATGTGTGAATGTGGGGGGGTGGCATTCCTGACAAAATAAGGGTGTCACCCTCAGTTTTGGTGGAGAAGGGATCCCCAGGACCAGGGAGAAGTGATCCTAGGTTCCTGAATGGTGTATGAATGCACAGTGACATAATTGGAGCCGTGGCGTTACTGCTCCCAAGTACCAAAGGGGGGGGGGGGTACTTGGATCTAATCCAATTCGATGTGCATGTGATGTGTCTGTGCTAGGGACCACAGTGGTGTGCATTCATGCATTCTCATTGTGACATAAATCATGTGCGTTTCCAGAGACAAAAACATTCTCAATGTGTCATTAATCATGTGCGTTTACTGTGCAAAGCAACATTCTCATTGTCACATAATTCATGTGCGTTTGCAGTGAAAACAAATAATATCATTGTGACATAATTCATGTGCGTTTGCAGTGAAAACAAATAATATCATTGTGACATAATTCATGTGCGTTTGCAGTGAAAACAAATAATATCATTGTGACATGATTTATGGCCATTTACTGAGAAAAGATGCCTTCTGCGAGGCGTCTCCTGGCTACTGTGCCCTCAGTAGACCAGGTAGAGTGGGCTAGGGGGGGATTGCCTGGGTGGGGGGTCAGGTCAGCACGTAAGTTAATCTCCAGTCCCCTTCTCATTGCAAAGTTGTGAAGAATACAACAAGCCCCTATTATTTGGCACACAAAGTCTGGGGAATACAACAGTGTACCCCCAGTCTTGTCCAGGCATCTGAAGCGGGACTTCAGCAGCCCAAATGTGCGCTCCACTACTGCCCGGGTGCGAATATGAGCCTCGTTGTAGCGTTGCTCTCCTGGGGTTTGGGGGTTCCTGAAGGGGGTCATCATGTGAGGTCCCAGGGCATATCCAGAGTCACCTGGAAGGGAAAAGACAGGAGGATATTAGTCATGCATGTGCCCCTTGTGATGTCTGCATCATGGGGGGGGGACAGTCATACCTGACACCCATGTCACTCACCAACCAGCCAGCTGTCTCCATACACGTTCTGCTCCAATTCACGTGATATGTTGGTCTGCCTGAAGATGTAGCTGTCATGGCACGAACCCGGAAATTTGGCACAGACATGCCAGATGAGGCCATGGGCATCTACGATTACCTGCACATTTATGGAATGCCAGTTTTTGCGATTCCTGAACAGGTGCTCTGTATCATGGGGGGGCTGTAGTGCCACATGGGTACAGTCAATGGCCCCGATGGTCCGTGGGAATCGGGCAATCTGATAAAAGTCGGCCATGCTCTTCATTCGCTGGTCCTCCTGGGTGGGCTTTTCAAATTGACTGCCCATGCGTCTCAGTATTGCAGGGACAACCTGGTGCACACACCTGCTCATCGAGGACTGTACCATCCCAGCCAGACCTCCACATGTTCTTTGAAAAGACCCAGTGGCAAGAAAATGCAGGGTGGCCATAACTTTAATGTGAGCTGGCAGGGCATGGGATCGTTGGGTTGGGGTGTTCAGATCATCCTGCAGGATCCTGGTTAATTCCAGGATGGCTTCCTGGTTAAATCTGAAGTTGCCAAAGACCTCAGACGCAGTCATGCCAAAGAGATCTTGGCGTGGGCGGTATACCCTCTCCTGTGCCCTCCTCCTCCTCCTCTGTGCCCTCCTCCTTCTCTGCGCCTGTAAAGTTGCGAGTGCCGTTATAATCATGGATGGCCCGGGCATTTTGGCAGTCACAATGAAGTCCAGCAAAGAAGTGTTGGCAGCTCTTCCTGAATGGTGTTGCTTCAGCAGACCTTTACAGGGCTGGTGTAAAATTAGGGCTGCTTTTATAAAGTCTAATTTTGCTCCAGAAAACTAACAGGTGCGTACAGGGCGTTATCTACGGCGCACAGGGCGTAATCTACGGCGCACACACTTAATTTTGAGGATCGCCCTATCTCCCTCATTTGCATCTTTGCCTATCAAATAAAGCGGCGTGACTAGCGTAATTTGCGTCAGAGGATGCGCCGGAGTAATTATTTTAGGTAGGACGGAAAAACCGGATTTTTCGTTTTGAGGATCGGGCGCAAAGATACGCGCGGAGTAAAATTAGAAATCTCGAGTTAAGTCGGCGCATCTGCTTTGTGGATTTGGCCCCAAGACTCTTAAGATGGTTCAGATAGGTAACCGGATGAGAACTCGGAATCATCCCACAGTTTCCAAATGCTCTCAAACAAAGGCACAGTATCTTAGCAGTTAAGTGTTCCATCCTACGTGTATCTACTATAATTGAAAGAACCTGATGAATAGTGGGGGGTGAAGTGGAGAGCCAGAGCCTAGGGATGGCTCTTTTCGCGGCTAAAAGGACAAAGGACATAACTTTCTGCGATGTCTTAGGCAAACCCATAAGGGGCAGGCCCAATATGAAATGTAAAGGTGACAAGGGTACGGGATGGGATAGCAGCGCCTGTAGGAGCTCTTGAATCTTTATCCAAAAAGGGCCAATGAGAGGACATTCCCAGAAAATATGAAAAAGAGAGCCCACGGCCCCCACACATCGCCAGCAAAACTTAGAGAGGGTAGGGTCACGGGTATGCAGTAAGTCCGGGGTCCTATACTAAAATAACAAAATTTTAAGGGCAGTCTCCATATGCACTACACAGCGTGAAATCTTTGAAGTGTTAGCCCATATTTTCCCCCAATCTAGCAGCAAAATCGGGCGCTTAAGTATAGTAGACCATTTGTTCATATAGTTATGCGTGGAGTCAGTCAGAGGGGGGGGGGGGTTTCATGTAAAATTTTATATATTGATGAGATCTGCTTAGGTGCATAGGGAGGTGCTACACATAGAAGCTCAAAATTTGTGGGTCTCTCTAGTGACAACGAGGGAAACATGGAGAGGAAAAAATGCTTAAATTGTAGATAAGAGTACTGAAGAGAAGTTGGCAGATCGTGTTTCGCCTGTAATTCTGAAAAAGATAGAAAGATACGTGTGACCGGGTTAACCAAATGTCGCAACTGAAAAATTCCAGCTTGAGTCCAGGGATACATTCTCCCAAATGACAGGCCATCAGGAACATCTGGATTGAAAAGAACGTTCATTAGAGGGGAACACTTGGAGGAGAGGGAGAACCGCTCCACACATCTCCTCCAAATAGTCAGGGTAAACAGCATTGGGGGTAGACATAAAGATCTAAGCTGGGGCATAAATTTAGCGGACGATGGTCAAAGCATATAACAGGGATGCACCGGTGCAGTAATCCCCATTTCTATCTCTGCCCACCTGGAATGGGCCTTTCTAGACACCCAAGAGGTTAATATACGGAGGTGAGAAGCATAATAGTATTTAATAATGTCCGGCGCCGCCATCCCTCCTCTATGCTTAAGGGCGTAAACTACTGATTGTGCAATCCTATGGGAAGCATTGTTCCAGATAAGGCTCAGGGGGTTTAGTACATGCCCCACACTATAAAAGGCCGCCTGCAGGTCAGCCTTGTGTAGTGTGTTGCATTGGTTAAAAGAGAGAAGACAGAGAGAGAGAGAGAGAGTGTCATTTTTAGTAGGTAGATAGAGCAGGGCAGGCAGGCAGGCTAGTCAGTTAAAGTTACAGTGTGTATAGGATATATATGCATCCCAGGTGTTGTATATATATTTATACACTGTATAGTTTAGCTAGATCAGCTCTTCCTAATTTACTGACAGGCAGGTGATTGTGCTAGCTGCAGTATTCTCACGTGGTGTATTGCCTGTGTCCTCTGTAGTGTGCACCATAAAGCTACGTGGTGTGTATACTGCCTTTGTCCTCTGTAGTTTGCACCTAAAGCTACTTGGTGTGTACTGCCCGTGTCCTCTGCAGTGTGCACCTAAAGCTACGTGGTGTGTACTGCCCGTGTCCTCTGCAGTTTGCACCTAAAGCTACGTAGTGTGTGTACTGCCTTTGTCCTCTGCAGTTTGCACCTAAAGCTACTTGGTGGGTACTGCCCGTGTCCTCTGCAGATTGCTCCTAAAGCTACATAGTGTGTACTGCCCATGTACTCTGCAGTGTGCACCTAAAGCTACGTGGTGTGTGTACTGTCTGTGTCTGTGCTATTTTTCTCAATGATTTTCATCCATATTGCAGGGACCATACATTACATTAAAGCCTCATGCAGTTTTAAATTACTTTTTTTCTTATAGTAATCTCATGTTGTGCAGGGACAGTTCTAAATATGTGCCACTTCCCAAGCATACTATAGACACCCAGCAGGTACAATATTTAAAGGAATTTTTCTTTTTTGTCTTTTTTTTATTTAAGCATCATTAAAATCACTGCTCCAGGAAAAACAACCGTTTTTAAAACTTTTTTCCCATTGATACATGTTGCCTGGGGCAAGACCCGGGTTCTTAAAGACGTTTTACCACAATAACTTGCATATTAGGCTTTAAAATGAGCACTTTTGAATTTGAACGTTCGAGTCCCATAGACGTCAATGGGGTTCTAAATGTTCGCGCAAACGGTTGGTCTGTTCGAAGGTTCTGGTGCAAACTGAACGGGGGGGGTGTTCGGCTCATCCCTATTGAGTTCGACTCAAACATCAGCTGTTTGATCATTCGCCTTGTGTAGTGTGTTGTGGCGTTGTGAGAGAGATAGAGAGTGTCAGAGTGTCATTTTATTTCAGTTAGATAGAGCAGGCAGGCTCCACTATTACTGCATCTCGATAATAACTTAATTAATCAATTATCAAACAGACTCCAGCGGTAGGTGCATTTTTAGTGAGTATGCCAGTCCAGAACTGAATTTTTAAGGGTCTGGTAGCCCACTTTGATTTAAAAGCACAAAAAGTTCACAAATACATCAGTAGCCCTCACAGGGGGGTTCCACCATTACTGCATCTCGATAATAATTAATTAATCAATTATTGATTATCTTACTCACTTATTGAGACATATTGTTTTATTCACATGGTATATTGTGTTTGCACAATTATGTATTGATGTGCTTGTATTTTTGCACAATCTCTTTTTGTGTATATATATAAGGGAGCTGAAAGGCCTGGATAAGTACCATAGTCATAGGAAAGGAGAAAAAAAGGGGGGAAGGATATGAGTAGAAGGGAAGGAGGTATAGGAAAGAGTGGGTAGAGTGAAGAGACTCTCCATGCCTCCTCCTCCCCCATCTCTCTACTCAGGGACCCCCAAAGGGCATTAGGGGTCTTTGTGATAGTAGTGTTGGGAGGGAACGAGTGGGCCTCACTTCCTATGTGAACTGGCCAGGGTTAGGGAAGTGACAGAGTCATGGCTCAGAAGTTTACCATTCTAAAAAAAAGTGTTTAGTCAGTACTTGCGTGTGAGGCCAAGTCCCGGTTAAGAACTGTCGATTCATCCCCGGGGGAAATCAGGGTTGAGGCAAAGGGGTGTCAAGGGGCCTGGTGTAGAAGAGAGAGAGGTCTTGCAGGTCTCGTGGAAACATTGTATAGTGGGACCTATAAGGGGGTGTTCCCTAACAGTAGACAGGAAAGAGTGGGTAGGCAGAGGGGGACCCTCTATTTCTCCTCCTCCCCCATATCTCCACTCAGGATCCCCAAAGGGCATCAGGGGTCTTTGTGACAGTCGTGTTGAGAGTGGACTTCACTTCCTACGTGGACTGGTCAGGATTAATATCCATTTTGCGGGTGTATTTTGTTGTTGTTTGAAAATGCGTCCAACAGGAGCAGCAAGTAATAAACCTATTGCTATATTGTGAGAGTATCACGCAAAATAGCAATAAGTTCCTTAGTTTATGCAATTTTGTTGATTCTCTGGAACCAGTCTAAAAGGGATGTGGCTTGAGTAGTGCCCAAAGGACAGCCGTCTGGGTCCTGTATTTGTTGTATTGTAGTGTTTGCCATTTTAGCCTGTAGGGCTCCGGTTAAAAGCTTGCTACTCTTATTGCCTTGCTTGTAGTATAATTTCTGTGTCAAGGCAAACTTTTGCTTTGTCACTTTGCCTAGTCCTTCCAGCAGAAACGACCGGACCAGAGTAAGTTCATGGAAGACTCATTCAGCCTGGGTTTTCTTGTGTGCAGTCTCCAAGTTCCAAATCTAGTTAGTTAACACTCAGATGGTTGCTTGTTTCTGCCACCTGCATTCAGTTGCAATGGCCAGAGGCTTACCTTGAACAAGACATTTGTGAGCCTGCCATTGGGTCAGGGGAGGCACATCAGAGGTGGTGTTAATTTAGAAAAAGATTTGCAGGCTGGAAAATGGACTATATACAGTATATTCCTCAATGTCATTGGTCTGTTCCCCAGGCACCCTTTGAGAAAAAGATGTCAGCCTCCAGGATCGATTAGAGAGTCTATTACTTCAAAGGGGCAATGTTTAGCTATCAGTATAGAAACCCCTTTTGGTTTAGAGGGATCATTCGAGGTGTGATAAACCTTAGGATAATAAGCATTGTGGAGATGTATATGCAATTTCTGTGGAAATGCGTCTCTTGTGGGTATATGTGGGTATATAATGTCTGCTCTGTGCTTACTGCTTGCATGAAGCACCATGATATTGGAGCATAAATGTGAAAAAAAGCTGAAGTCAAGTGGGAGAGGTGTCCAGAAATACAAGTGCCGTAAGAGGGTCAGGCGGTGGGGAGAGGGGGAGCTGACTCCCAGGAGAGAAAAATAGAAAAGGAAAAAAAAGGGGGTTTTAAGGCTAAAGGTGGGGTAGGGCAAAGGTGGAGTTAAGGGAACAGCAAAGGTAGGGGGAATGAATCTGGAAGTAAAAGTAGGCCTGCTAGTCCACCAAAACAAGTAGCGTTGGTCCGAACGTTGTTAGCGTGGACTCAAAAGGTCCACTGTGTTAGCAGTGAAGATTGAGGCAACATCATATATACTGTGGGACGCCCTGGGGGATCTCTAGCAGGTGGATTTGGGCCTTCCCATTCCTTATCCATGTATGTCGGTTTTGGTTTTGAGCTGGATTTAACCAGACAGAATACTGGCTGGATTTGTGGGACACCTAAATCATCTCAATGGCTTATGGTAAGAAACAGGCAGACCTACAATCAGAGCGCCAGGGAGGTCTGCTGTATAGGCGTCCCATTGGTTGTTGGAATGTTTTTTTGTGATTTAAAACCTGTAATAAACTTTGTGTTAATGTTTTTATACATTTATGTGTTTGCCCTTTTATACCAGTAAAGTCCAACTATACCCTTTTTTTCATATCTTGACACTTTGATACTATCCTACCCTGTCCAATGCTCCAGATTGTTGATGGGTCCTTACTGTCTTTTGGGCCACAATGTATCAGCCTACTACTATGCCAGCTTTATTTAGTCATTGAAATGCATAATATTAACTATTCAATCAAAACGGTTTGAACAGACTTGCCATTATTTTTTCATGTTTTATCATGAAGTCTTAAATTTTGAAAAATTCATTTATTTGTTGAGAAAAATATAAAGTAGTAGAAGCACTACAAAACATACTTTTATTGGAGGCCCGCTCCCTTGTGACATCACCGCCCGTGGCATGATGGGTCAGTGACGTCGCAAGGGGGTGTGGCCTCTGGATAACATAATCTGATTGCCATGCCCGTCGTTATCTAAGAAATGCTTGACATCGGCGCGGACAGATCAGCGGGACGCAGCATCGGAGGAGGGTCGTCGGGGGGGGGGGTGGCGGCAGAGGAAGAAGAATACCAGACAAAGAAGAAAGAAGAAGAGTGGAAGAAGAAGCAGCGGGAGAAGGAGAAGCCCAGAGGATGAAGAGGTGGGAGAAGATGGAGAAAGACTGGAGGAAGAAGCGGTGAAGAAGATATTTTTAATAAAAGACTTGTCAAAACACTACACTACTTTTTTGGGGTGAATGGCCTGCCAAGCTGCATGCTCTGATAAGGCTCTGGTATGGATTTTGGGGGGGGGCACACCATTTAAAAAAAAATGACATGGGGGGTCCCCTCCGAATCCATGCTAGACCCAAGGGCCTGGTATGAACCTAGGGGGGACCCCATGACATTTTTTTTCACGGTTATTTTTTTTAGTCTGCAATTCTTTTTTTTTTGGAAAAACAAGAAAAACTGCGCTAGTTGCAAATTATAAACAATCAGACAAAAATAAATATAAAAATTTTATTGAATTAATTAAATAATAGGGAAGGCAGCAGCTTGCGTGCGATACACAGAACAGGGATGAAAAAGAGGGTAAAAGCTGCGCCACTGAACCAAACATAAAGTCCACTGAAACCAAAAATGTTAGACTAAATATAGTCCAAGTGTGCACCAATCAGTGTGTACACAGATAATTCCATCTTGAGAGATATGCTCCAAAACTTCACACCACAGTGACTTCACTGATGTTACACACTTAGATGAAGACCCACCACCAAGTATCAAAGCCGCTTACCAAAAGGGCAAGCTCGATTAGCAATCGGCTATAGCCCAGCAGCGGCCTTTACAAGCTGTAGTGGATTTCCGAGGTGGAAATTCCCAGAGCTGGCTTCCTTCACATTCATAGACTCCACCGAATGAACATGTGTAGAAAGAAGGTGCACCATAGCATAATTCCGTATGATTGGTTTATTTAAAAAATAAGTCATTGTGGTGTGAAGTTTTGGAGCATATCTCTCAAGATTGAATTATCTGTGTACACACTGATTGGTGCACACTTGGACTATATTTAGTCTAACATTTTTGGCTTCAGTGGACTTTATGTTTGGTTCAGCTTTTACTCTCTTTTTTTAATTCTTTTTTTTTTTACATTCAGCGGGGAAGCCCTATGACAGCTGATGACTCATCGTTTGGCAAGGACATGGCGGTCGGCTTCCCAGCCCCCCCCCCCCCCTTAGCAACCAGCTATATACAGTGTAAAAAAATGCAAATCGCTGCAAAATCACTGTAAAAATGCATGTCCAAAAACATGGCAAGCACCGCAAAAAGCACTGCTTTTTTGGATTCTCTCAACTGAAATGTGATTTATTATTGGTGATTGTTGTAATCAAATCTAAATGGCACTTGGAATTATAAATCAATCATAAATCATTATAAATAAATCATTCCATTTAGACATCTCTACTCATTAACACTTGCTCTTTGTAACAGTGACATGGTGAGATGATCTTTAAATTTTGCTGCAAGAGCACCCTTAAGCTTTACTTATATCCTCACACACATATTTCAGCTTGACACACTGATCAAATACACTTCACATTTTGAAATTGCCATTAGGACATTTCATTTCAAACAGTCTACACACATGCCCAATGCCTTTCCAATTAAATAATTGTTCCTAAACAATACTTTTCCAAAATCAGCAGTAAAGTGTCGCAATATTATAATACAGTAGAACGCATGTGTCTGTGCTTGTGAATGTTAGTTCAAGTATGTCTGTCTACCTTATTATTTTCAGATCCGGTCTTCAAAATCTTCCTGTTTTTTTCTTGGTCTTACTAGGGCTCATATTAACTGTCTTTTGTATTGCATCTTGATTGGTTTCATGTTCTTGGCAGTGCTTCTTTCATCTCTAATGTGACAGTTTAAAAAAGATAAGTCAATTACACTGGCATTATAGAACATTTTCTATTTGGATAATAGGTTCATGTACTATATTGTCAGGAGTTCACTTAAAAATCAATAAATCTAGATGCTCAAAAGAAAGCAATTGAGGGGTAATTGATAACATAATTGTCAAAGGTTTTGATTTCTTATGTGGGTCTTGGTACATCCCTTGTATAAACCTATGTGTGGTCAAAGCAAATTCAATGCCAAAATATGTGCAGGGATTGATATTTGTTAACTGAGATATTTGGTAAACTCACTTGGAAAGTTATATTATCTTGCAAATAAAGGGTAGCTGATACACCCTTGTCCTTATCAATATAAATGTAAGAAGCTATTAGCTTATAAATATGATGCAGCAGATTTTTTTTTCTTCCTAACAGTAGATGTCAACCCTCTCTTAATGATATTGTTTGCTAAAGCTCTGTGTGACTTTTTAAATTATTTGTTGATCTCAGTGCTGCTGATTTCCTGAAGCTATTTGAAGCCCCTTCCCATCCACAGTACATGCCACTTCCTATCTACATGCACACGCTACTTTTATGACTATATGGCTTTTCTCAGGAAGGGTTTCTTGATGGTGACAACAGTAAAACCTGCCTTTGTAGTTTGTGTTGTAATTGTCGATTGTAGTCTCCAGCCTGTGTCACATAGTTACCCCTTAATAAAAGAGATTGGCCATCATATTAGGCATCCAAATTATAAACATATTAATTTATGTAGTAGTAGTAGTTAATGTAGTAAACAATCATAATTTTGGTTATAGGTATCTTTGCCATTCTGTTTTCAATGGTATCATCAGTTGTCATGCATTCAACTGTTGCCTTGCTTAAGAGGTATACCTGGTTGGTTCATCTATACAACTAAAGATGACAAGGATGATAAGGGACTATAAACGATTTTAGTAATGAAAATGGTATCAATCCTATTTAATTTACTCATAAACGACCTGGAGGATGGGATAAACAGCTCAATCTTTGTATTTGTGGATGATACTAAGCTAAGCAGGGCAATAATTTCTCTGCAGGATGTGGAAACCTTGCAAGAAGATCTGAACAAATAATGGGGTGGGCAACTACATGGCAAATGAGGTTTAATGTAGAAAAATGTAAAATAATGCATATGGGTGGCAAAAATATGAATGATATCTACTAATTAGGGGGAGAACCTCTGGGGGAATCTAGGATGGAAAAGGACCTAGGGGCCCTAGTAGATGACAGGCTCAGCAATGGTATGCATGCTGCTGCAAGCAAAGCCAACAGAATAGGTGATTAACTCCAGAGATAAAATAATAATTCTCACACTCTACAAGACCCTGGTTTGGCCACACCTGGAGTATGTTGTCAAGTTCTGGGCACCAGTCCTCAGGAAGGATGTACAATAATGGAAAAAATACTGCGCTTGTTCAAAAAAGAAAGAGATAAGCAGCGACTAAAAATGTTATACTACATGAAACTAACTTATAAATGGAAAGAATCGTGATAATAATATACATTTAAATGTGATACACTGTGGCCAGTGTGACTGAGTGCAAACAGTAAATTTAGCGACTGTAAGTAAACTTGTGAACATCAATAGGTCAAATGAGTGAAAAAATTCAAAAATCGGTAAAAAAATTCAAAAATCTTTGCACAATTATGAATAGAACATATTCGCTATAGAGTCCACAATGATTAATAATACGTGAAGAAAGAATGTTCATAGAGGGTAATCTCCCAGGTGAAAAAGGGTCCCAAAAAAAACAATCCAAGGAAATAGTGATGAGAGAAGCACTTCCACCAAGATCAAACACTGCCTCTTACCGAAAAGGAATGATCTCCAAATTATAGGAGATAAAAAACAGCGTGCAAGATGGTATCTTTAAACGTATCTCCAACCCGGGACAATCATATGATAGAGGTCTCAATCCATATGCCAGCAAGGAATATAAATGGGAAGGAAGAAGGAACTCGCATAGTATAAAATCCTTTGGTTTATTCAATAGTAAAAACAGATGTGCACTTACATCAAGTAAGGATCTGGTTATGGATATTTAGGGGGAACCGCACGTCATTTTTTTTTTAAATTGACGGCGGGGTTCCCCTTAATATCCATACCAGACCTAAAGGATCTGGTTATTGAATTTGTGGGGACCTCCGCGCATTTTTTTTTCCCAAACTCCGAACCCGGACCCAAACTTTTTCCAATTGTTCGGGTTCGCTCAACTCTAACTACCAGCTGTATTCAATGAAAATATGCAAAGATTTTAAACAAGTAAAGGTTATACTGTAGATTGCTTTCCTCACCATATAGGCCTGCTGTAGAAAAAAGAATGCATAGTAAGATCTACTAGCCAAGGTCTAGTGCCAAAACGAATGGCAGCTTATACAGTACAGTTAGTTGTCCCCTGCAAACTTATCAACTTACTTCAAAATTACAAAAAACATATTGCTAAACATTATACAAAATCCTAAATAATTTTTGCACAGATTTAACAATTCATACAAAAATTTTAAATCACTTAAAATTTCCCCCCAGCATGTTCATCTCGACACAAATATGAAAGTAACCCTTTATATCTTCTTTATCCATTATTTTGTATTGTCCCCAGTTTCAACTATAGTCACTATACACATAAATCATGTGATTAATTCAAGGACATGAAGACCTGCACAAGCAACCAGGCATGTTAATAGTAGGAATCCACTTGGATACATTTACCACCAGTCAGAGCTAGAGGTTTTAATGTAATCTGGGTTTAATTCACTCGTACCCCCTGCTTACAGCACTTTGTGTGACTCTGACTCCAGCTGAGTTATTACAGGTCTATATCCCTGTGTGGTAGTTCCATCATCATCCATGCAAAATAATTTTCAGCACCTTTTACACATGGCACTTTTATCTCTGTGGTTTTATCTGAATGTGTAAAGATCACTTGCATGTACCAAGTTCCCAATATAGATAGTTAAAGTTCCCTTAAAGACATAAAACAATTGCCTAGAGGACCGTGGTGTTTTAGAGACATGCAGCTGGCTATCAGAATATGTTCTTTAAAAGTAACTCAAAGGTATCAGCATAAATCGGTATGGGAAATCCATGTGTATATGAGCAATTTCCCAGTAAGGAACCTATTAACAGTGATGTGCCTCAGTGTTGCCTGGAAGGATATAAATATCATATCCATTCACATAAAGACTTTTCCAGTCTTTTCAGCTCTAATAGAAAATGTACTTTAGTAAGCAGCAGCATACGTGGAGAAAAGTTTGCAGCTCAAGCAAAAGCAGAGTACCCGGTAATAGGTGACAACAATTTTTACAGTCTCATAATCATCAACAGGTTACAAACACCAGTCATCCAACCTAAATAACAACTAGTTAGGCTTGCAGTAGCATAGATGAAGACAGTTAAATTACTCAAAATAAATAATAAGCAGTACTCCAAAACAACTAACTTTTCAAATGCCATTTCATTTATGAAAGGAAGCATCATGTAAAGATATAACCATAAATTGTAGTACATGCACAAGGTTTCCTCACAGTTCCTCTTTATAGACAGAAGCAAACGCAATTACAAGCCCCATGTTCTTTTTCATTAGAACAGGAAGGAGATCCAGGCAAAAAGTACAACAATTAACAAACATTAATACATATGTATAGATACTAAAAAGATCCTTCAGCTGGCATGCAGACATTCAGGATCAGGTGGAGATGATAGTACATGCACAGGATCACCCCACAGTTTCTCTATCCAGTCAGAAGAAAACCTCTAGATAGAGGAACTGTGGTGCAAGCTTGTGCCATATGCCAGCAGAAAGTTCTTTATGATATCTACCCAGGTGTATTAATGTTTGTTAATTGCTGTATTTTTACCTGGGTATGCTCCATGTTCTAATAAGAATGGATATGGTGTTTGTAGGTGAGAGCCTGTTTGGTCTAGAAAGAGGAATGGCAGGGAGATCTTGTGCATGTTCTATAATTTACTGTTATGTCATATTCCTATTTGGCATTTGGGGTGCTGTCTTTTATTAATTTAGAGTGTGTTATTTCTCAATTTGTCTTCAATCTATGGTCATAGCACCCACATTTAGGTAAATAACTATATTTACTGATGTTATGATTTGGGTGTGCATTATGCTACTGCTTTTTCCAGGGAAGGTGATCCCCATTGAGCTAACCCCCACATATGGTGGATTTTTGGCAGGCATCTTCCTGGACAAGTGGAATGATGGAGGACATGTTACGTCAGCAGCAAGCCAATGGCCAGCATCAGGAAGCCTGGTGATTGCAGAGGCCGCTGCAGCGCAGCAGGAGGAAAATCACCAGGCCATTGCAGCCCATCAGGAAAATAACTGCCAGTTTGTGGAGGCCCTGGTGGAGTTAAAGAAGGGGTCTGCAGGACCTTTGCTGGTGAGACAGAAAATGGTGTGTGCCAGCTATTTCCTGCAGAAGACGACACCTGCAGATGATATGGAAGCTTACTTAGTGGCTTTTGAAAGAGTTGCTGTTTGAGAAGGATGGCAAAAAGTTCAATAGGCAGGAATGCTAGCACAATTTCTGACAGGAGAATCCCAAAAGGCCTATTTTGACCTGGAACCAGATGCTGCCCAGGATTATGAGATGCTGAAAGCTGCAATATTTGCATGCCTGGACATTGCAGTCCATGCTCAATGGGTGCATTGGTGGTCATACAGTACTGACAAACCAGATCAAATTTTTTGTGGTGTCATTGTCCTTTGATATGCTGTTGAGTGTAATGCTCAGCAGTGTATCTAATGCTGGGTGTAATGTACCGGTGTATGATATGATGTTCTGCAATGTGAAGCATGCTGGGTATAACATTTCTGAATGTTAGGTGCATTGGCTGGAAGATTCTACAATCAGCTGGGTGTATCTTTGTACAGTTTTAGGTGTCCTAGAAGTATTATTCTGCACTAGGTACACATTTTTTTAGTGTAAGATGTGCTGGCTATAATGGTAACGCTGTTCTGAATATAGTTGGGAGCAGTGTAAGGCACCCATCCTCTGGATCAGGGATGTGCAGTCAGGGGAGGCAAATGAGGCAGAGCCTCACCTGCCATGAACATAAATAAAATAAAAAAATTGAGCTTTGAGGGTTGTAGCTCAGCGACCTGGGGTCACAGAGACCCCAAATTTGGGGGGTAGGTAGCCTAACTCCTGCCCCACCACTGGTAGTGATCATAAGACCAGAGATACAGAGATCCTTGTGCAGCCTGTCAGAAGTTACATACAGAGTGGTCAGTTTAAATACAAGCTGGCACACTCTGTTTTGCAGCAGACTGAGAGGTTGAGCTCATAGTGCCCATTCTTACTTCTTGTCAGAGGCACTGAGCTCAATGTACAGCTTGGAGTCTTGGACCAATGGTAAAGTTCCCCAGCTGTCCAATAAAAATGTTGCAGTGGAGGCACGCCTCTCACTGCAGTGTCATAGAAGGGGCATGTGTCTAAAAGACAAATGCTCCATTCCATTCCAGCCCTGCCCTCTTAACCACAAGGAAAGAACATGTGTTTATGGGTATACGATTTACCCACAATACCATATTTTTCTCACACAATTATGAGGGAGAATGGGACTCTGCTGCTGTTGAAAAGGTACTGTTATAATCAAGCGAAGGCAGGCCATACACGGTGCAAATTTCGAACAAAATACAAAACAAAAATAAAATTGTTCGTTTTACGTATAGTTAGTGTGGTATGTGTGACACGCGATTTTCATACAACAGCTGAAATTAACTGATCCAACGTGTTTTTTTTTTTTTTTTTTTTACGAAAAACCCATCCAAATTTTGTATCATTAATGGGAGAGTTGTACGATTTGACCTAAGAAACAGAACTGTGCATGATCCCCGGACAGTTTGAACCAGAAGAAAAAAATACAGAAAAATCTTAAACACATGTTTGAATACAACTATATAATCATATTAATACAGGAAAAACTATAAACCACAGCAAAGTCTGATGAGGTGCCAACAAGTCTGCAGGAAAAGTGAAATAAACACATTTGTCTTTGCATGTATAATGGACCGTTTACACCTTCTATGACATGGCAGGAAAAATATAAAGAAACCAGGCAAGAATGACCTACTTCAGTGTTTCACACTTCATTCACTGAAAAAAAAAAAAGTACAGCAAGCCTGCGTCATCCAGGAGGTACCAACATGTCTGCGAGCAAAGTGGAACAAACACAAGTGTCTATGCATGTGTAATGGACCTTTCAATCATGTACAACATAACAAACATTAAGGCCCCTTTCACACATGCGGACCGTATGTCCGCTTTTTCATCCATCCGTTTGCGGATGAAAAAGGGACATACATTGGTCCCTATGTAAATGCGGGTGTCAGCGGATGAACATCAATTGACACCCGTAATCGTCCACCTCCGCAAAGATCCGATATTTCAGACGGAAGAAAACCCTATTTTTTCTCCCGTCTGCAGATCCGTGTTCATCCGATCCCCCCATGGGGGAGAGCGGAGAAAAGACAGGGCAGTCCCTGCACAGTGTGCGGGGACCACCCTGTCATCCGTCGGCTCAGCGGGGATCAACGTACCGATCCCCGCTGAGCTTACGGAGCATACGGAGGCGGATCATTTGTCCGGAACCTCCTGCAGGTGTCTCTGTCAGTATAGATGGCACTCCCACGCCGTGCTGTTCCTCTCGGTGTGCTGGAAGGCAGATGGCTTCAAATGCTCTGAAGCGCAGGTTGATCCTCCTGCTCGGTCAGCAGGGCTGTTCACAGGGATCCCTCTGGGGCGGACGATCCGCTCCCTACTGTAGGCCGCAGACCTCCTGCTATTTGTTGAATGGTGTCCTGAGAGAGAGAAAACATGCCACGCCTGTCCCTTTTATCTGTTTACCCAGCAGGCTGTCCTGGGACTTGGCATTGTGGGTCTATGTCTTGGCATTGTGGATCCAGAAGTTCCCAGACTGATTTAACAACATGAGTCACTTCATCATCAAACTATATATATCCCACAATGCATAACTGTTTGTTTCTTAATTGAAGGAAATAAATCCTGGTCAAGTTTCAGCGGTCACTAGAGGGACCCAAACCCTTACTTAAGAAATAATAAGCTATTTAACATAATACCTTTAATAGCAACTCTGTGCTACATATGCGCCACGTTTGTGAAACTTTAACCACTTAAGACCCGGACCATTATGCAGGTAAAGGACCTGGCCAGTTTTTGCGATTCGGCACTGCGTCACTTTAACTGACAATTGCACAGTCGTGCGATGTGGCTCCCAAACAAAATTGGTTAGGCGGTCCTTAAGTGGTTAAAGACCTGATGTTTTTAGCTGACTCAGATGATCCCAGAGAGTCCGATTGTACTGTTCAACCAAGTGGTGCATCAGACTCAAGTGCTTTATCCGAAACAGAGGATATGCCCCAAACACCAAAAAGGTAAATTCATGTTGTATCATGTGTTATATTCTTTATTTAAACAACTGCCAATAGAGTAGTAAATAATTTGTACACTACTGTACTTTCTTGCATGCATATGTTTAAACTGAAAGTATAACCGAAACCACAATATCAAAACGTTCATATAACTGACTCATTGGCAACAGCAGCAGCTAAACTGTGAGGCCCCATACACACCATAGAATCTATCCGCAGATAAATCCCATCAAATGGGTTTCTGCGGATAGATCCTATGGTGTGTACACGCCAACGGATATTTATCCGCAGATAAATCTCCCCTGGGATGGATTTCCAGCAGATGGATATTTGCTGACATGCACAACAAATCCATCTGCTGGAATCCATTTCAACGGATGGATCCGCTCGTCTGTACAGACTTACCGGATCCATCCGTCTAAAGGGATTCCCCGCACGTGCCGTAATGATTTGACGCATGCGTGGAATTCCTTATATGACAGCGTCGCGCCCGTCGCCGCGTCATAATAGCGGCGACGGCGCGACACGTCATCGGCAGAGGATTTCAGCGCGGATTTCAATGCGATGGTGTGTACACGCCATCGCATAGAAATCCTCTGAAATCCTCGAGAGGATTTATCCGCGGATACGGTCCGCTGGACCGTATCTGCGGATAAATCCTCTCGTGTGTATGGGGCCTGAGGGTTCTTCTCATTCATGACATTGGGAAAAGCATGTACACCTGCTTTTAAATGTCTGGGGGAAGGGAGGAAATGCCTACCCAGCATTGGCTGCACTACCCAATAAGCATCTTCCCTTGGTGATGCCCCCCCCCCCTGTTGTCAGGGTTATCACTTGCAGGGGAGTAGGGAAATAAAGGCAATCCTATTCAATTGTATGCATAGCCCTATTTTTCCACCCTCTGCTGTATGTATAACCCTACATTTACACCCTTTGCAGGCTACTTGTGTGTTGTGGTGCCACCAGTGCAGAGCTATCACTTCATTTGTCAGAACAGAACAGAATCTCATTTATGTCCCAGTGCCTTCACTCAATTGAGTCTTGAGGATAACAAGTGCTGTCCCAATTAAGCAACTGTGTCAGATACAATAGACAATAATCCATATACAATATTGTATTTGAAAATCCATATATTGAACAGTAGGAATTTTTAGCAT
This sequence comes from Rana temporaria, assembly GCF_905171775.1. NCBI lineage: Eukaryota > Metazoa > Chordata > Amphibia > Anura > Ranidae > Rana > Rana temporaria. Next base: position 256,302,348 of record NC_053492.1, on the reverse strand, counting down.
CCAGTGAACCATCACATTTTACATATTTCCTTATGACTATCGTTGAGCTGAACATACCCAGGTTTTATTTGGCAAACGTTCGATAAAAGTTATCAAAGTTCTGATTCTGAATCTGAACCCCATTGAATTTATTGGAAGCTGGATGTCCATTTTCAGCAATAGTCATTTTAAAGCTAAAAGTCAAGAGAATGAAAAATAAAGGTCATGGAGGGCTGGACACTGACCTGGCAGACATCAAGGAAAACAATTTAAAATGGCTTTTTATTTTATTGTCTCATAAAGGAACATAAAAAATATGTAATTACTTTAAATATTATGCTTGGGGGATGCTTTAAAGCTGTACGTGTAATTACAGATTTAGCATCCATCTTTGGACACTTATAATGGAAACAGCATACAGGTGCACCACAGCTAGAAGCCTGTATGAACAGGCTGCAATTTCTGAGAGATTGAGAAGGCATTTAGCATCTGCAAAACAAAACACACACTGAGGATGAAAAAAAGTATACAGCTTAGCTGGGCAGTCTGTAAATTGGATAGAGAAGACAGACATTTTATACCAGAACATTGTATATCAGTGCCTTTGTTATGGACAGTGAATATGGAAATAGCAAATATCTTTACAACAACTCCAAACCCTTTGTTAAGAGTGGGAATCTGTAAAAGTAATTTTACAGATTTGATGCACACCCTTTTTCAGACTGTTCACTATTGAGAGAAAGAATGAAAGCAAATTACACCCTACAATTACATGCAGCATGGGGGATGGGGGAATGGGAGTGTGCATGGTGCATTTCCAGGGACTTCGCCCTCTTTTCAAATGCCTTTGGAAAAGAGGGCAAAGTCTCTGAAAATGCGACATCCATCAGGTATTTTGACAGCTGTCATCCTTGTGTGCAGTTGAGAACACCACCGCTAAAATCCATATCTTGAACTGGCTGGCTCTCTGTCATCCTCAGTCTCTGTTTGCAAAGTTATGCCTACAGCCTCACACTGATCACAGCTGCTTGGTCCCTGGTGTACCCTGTCTGTGCTGTTTCATGCTAACTTCAATGTAAGTCTGCTGATTATTTTAATAAAGTGATTTTTTTTATTTGAAACTGACCTCTGCACCCCGCTGTTTATTTTATTCTACATAAGGTGACCCTACCCAGATCTTTTGCGGGAGCTGCCGAAGTTCCAGACTCGATCCCTTCTCCTGCTCAGCCATCCATCGATTACTCTTTCATCCATCCAGTTACCTCATCCCTTTTTCTACCCTGTTGATTGTCTGAAGATACAAATTTAAGTTCCAATGGCCCAAGTGACTCTGCACTTCTCCTAGGAGTGCCGTATGTACTTGTACACACTTAGGATTTGCTAGTGTGCATTGCATACTAGCACATTATTAAAGACTTAACCTGAAACAAAGCCCTCCAGTGGTGCGCTGTCACTGCTGCAGAGGTTTACATTTTAACCCAGTCTTCCTTCTGGGTTAAAAAAGAGGGGTTTAGAACTGCGCCATAGCACCCGGACTCAGTATGATCTATAGTCCATATATATAATATTGATCCTCAATAGAAACTGTGATGGTGAGAAAAAGTCTATATTCCTTCCAACTTGGGCATGAATCTGCTATACATAGGATATTTCAGTCACCAGCGTGATTCCACAGCACACTCCTTTCAGTGAGAGCCCACCACCACTAATTTCAAGCAGCTTACCAGATGGACTGTAATAGACAGCAGTCGGCTGTAACCCAGCCGCGGCCTTTTGGGAGAGATCCCACTCCCTGGATCAGAATCTATACCTTGGCTCCCGCAGACGTGACAGAAACACCACCGCACGATCCTGTACAAAGGATAGCAAATATAGTGTAATTCCGCAAAGGATATTTATTAAAAAAAGCAATAGAAAATTACTCACATTGTTAAAAGAGTAAACGAGCATTAAAAGTTTGTTGCAGGCCGGCGAACACACAGAGCGGAGCCCTTCCTCCTGAACGCGATGACGTCACTGCATGTCCTCCCAGACACGTTTCGTCATTGGATGTTCCTTCTGGGTTCCCAAGCTGCAGGTGCTTGAATGGCTATGCTGTGATTATGTCATCTCGGCCGCGGCACACAGCTCTGAAGGAACAGCATAGAAAGGTGACGTCACTGGATGCTGCTCACTGGAATATCTCCTAAACTAGGGATATGCAATTAGCCGACCTTCAGCTGTTGCAGAACTACAAGTACCATGAGGCATAGAAAGACTGTGACAGCCACAAGCATGACACCCAGAGGTAGAGGCATGATGGGACTTGTAGTTTTGCAACAGCTGGAGGTCCGCTAATTGCATATCCCTGTCCTAAACAGTGCAAGTTTAGGAGATATTCATTTTATATACAGATAAGCTTTATTATGGGCTTACCTGTAGGTAAAAATTACATTCAGGAGTTTACTACCACTTTAAAGAACCCAAAATCGTAAGAACAGAAAAGGTGATGCATACCTATAATGCAAAACATGCCACTTTTGGCCATAGCAGTACTGTTGAATTGTGCAATAAAAAGCCTTTAAAGGGGTTGTAAAGGATTTTTTCCCCCCTAAATAGCTTCCTTTACCATAGTGCAGTCCTTCTTCACTTACCTCATCCTTCAATTTTGCTTTTCAATTTCCTTATTTCTTCCGAGAAATGCTCACTTCCTGTTCTTCTGTCTGTAACTCACCATCGTAATGCGAAGCTTTCTCCCTGGTGTGGGGAAAGCCTCTCGAGGGGGGAGGGGGCGAGCAGGCAAGTCAGGACACTCTCTACTTTGCACATAGAGAAAGGAGCTGTGTGTTAGTGGGCGTCCTGACACTCCTGCTCGCACCCTCCCCCCTCAAGAGGCTTTCTCCACACCAGGAAGAAAGCCTTGCATTACGGTGGTGAGTTACAGACAGAAGAACAGGAAGTGAGCATTTCTTAGAAGAAATAAGGACATTTAAAAGCAAAATCGAATGATTGAGGTAAGTGAAGGAGGACTGCACTAAGGTAAAGGAAGCTATTTAGGGGAAAAAATTCCTTTACAACCCCTTTAAGCTGTACTTTGTGAGACTGTATAGGCATATTCTATAAAAAAATATTATCTCAGTCAGCCGGAACCGTGTTTCCCTTCATGTACAGTAAAGAAGGGGGAATACAATCAGGCCTTTGATGTTTCTTGTGACTGTTTTTACAAAGAAAGATAATACTTAGGTTGATCATTTCTGTAATATAGAAATTCCTGCATGACATACATTTCTAGTATTTCCTATATAACATAATTAAATACCACATGACTGTTGTCTTGTCCTGTTAATCATGCAAACATCCACAGTATATTCATTACTTGTAATAAACGATCTTCCCTCTATTAAGCTTGGTGTTACTTTCACTAGGTTGTTTTTAGAAATACATTATGGTCATTCATTGTTTTATCCAATCACTGTTTTAGTTCTTACACTGGTTTCCGAGTATGACCATTAAAACGTTCCAGAAAGTCTATATTAATCTATTCATTCAGAAACAAACTACAGTAAATGTTTTGGTTAAGACCTTTTTATACAAACAGAATTAGGCATCATTATACCAGTTCGTAGAGTTAGTTTTCATAGTTCAGAGGCTGAAAAGATCCTATAATAAAAAGGAAAAATAAAACAGCAGCTTTTTGTAGTGAGTAAATAAATAGTCAATGAGTGTATTGTAATGAAGGAACAAGGAGGTACAGACATGAGCCTGACTGGGTGTGATTGGCCTCTGCTGTTTTCTGTGACTTGCAGCTTAATTGGCACCTATAGTACATGCTTTAATTACAACCACTCTTGCATGTCCAAATGTAAATTAATTATTCAGTTCAATTGCCTCGGGCTGCAATGAAGATAACACAGCTAAATGCATACCAATAAATTTTGCAAAAGGGATCCTCTTTTATTAACTTTAAAAGAAATAAAGGAAGAAGAAACATTATGTTTATGTTCTGTAAATGCTTATCACTTCCATTTAGCTGAACTGAGAGAAAGGGAAAGGGAAGCTAATAGCAGCAGCACGAGCTCTACAGTAAACACCCCCATAGAAATAGAATTTAAAAGAGACAGGATTTCCAATAAACAAAATAATTTTTAAAAGGCTTGCAAGCTGAGCAAAGTGTACCTAATTAACACGGAACAATGAAGTAATATGCCAAATCTACCCTAGAAATATATTTCCACTGTAAGTGGCTTGATTGATCAACACATTTTATTATTATTATGCAGTGCCTTGGCTCTGAACATAAATATTGAATAACTGGTGCACATAATTACACTATTTGCCTCTGGCTTGCTTTTTTAACAGGCAAATGTGAAAAAGGGGAAATAAAAGGTGATGTACTTTAGAATTTGTTACTAAATTGCATCATTTGTAATTCAACTACACCACTTGCAAAGCTTTGCCTGATATGAATTGAGTTGAATGTGAATAGTGCTCAATGAATGTAAATAACATCATTCCAGCCACATCAGAGAGAATATTTTGACAAATGCAGAAAATAAATAGCTGAATGGCATATGTAAGGGTATTGTAAAATGTAGGAAATCACTGAGCCCCATCTGCAAGCCATACTGCTGAGGCTGTCACCGACTGTAAGTAAAATACAGAATGACAAATTCCATTACCGTATCAATACACTTTTATGATAATAAATCATTGAAGCTGTTATCAGAGCCTACTGTCATAATATGCTAGGTCTCATATTCCATATTTATTTACTTTTAGCAAAGCAGATTGACTACAGGCATGAAATATGGCACTCATATTTTAGGCATAGAAATTGTTGCTGTTTAAGATTAATTAGGTCATATTTGCAAGATAATATTTATATTACCAAATTTGTGTCACATTTTGCACACACACACACACTGGCACACATGCACACTTATATAAATGTAATGTTAATAATTTGGTTCAGATCAGTGGACTTCTTGCTAGCGTAACATTTTAATGATACTACTAAATTGCATTGAGAAGGTCATGTGGTCACCAATATTTCTATGCATGACTATTTTATGGCACACCGTTGGTCAGATTATTATCATTTATTTCTTCTGTTATTATAGTATATTCTCCATAGACTTACAGATTTCACTCAATCCTGCTGATTTATCTACAGAAGCAGCTATGAGGCATCCTTTAACAACTGTTTCTGGGGTTCTTATGACAGATGCACTCCATTTCTCCCTTGTGACTGCCTCTTTGATCTGGTAGGCAACTAAGTCATATGATGGATAGCCGAGAAAGCCACTAAACAGTGCAGTAGAGGAATTCTGTCAGTTGTTCGATGCTAATGGTTGTCACAGGAAGTCTTGCATCCATTCAGATCAAGAGACCACTTTTCAAGCAGTTGAAATTCCTGCAGGCTAAATAAACTCTAAGATAAATGTACAGAGATCCGCGTTCCAGTATCCTTTTAAGTATTTGGAAGATCTAAATCCCATATCCATGCTTGGGACTCCCTTCTGTTTTTCTCCCCTTGGGAGCCCCCTAGCACCCTTAAATCGACCTGTATACATACCTTTTATTACTTGGATTTTTGATCTGGTTATGTGGCATCATGAGGCATCTTTATTCTCTTCTTTCTCTGGTGGAAGACAGATCCTAAATGCTGCAGAGAGTAGCACCACATAACGATTCATCGTTCAATCCAAAAGAAGATTGGTGAGTCTGTGAGGGACAGCACCTTTGATAGAGTGACTATTACACTGTTCAGGGCCATTCTCACAGGATTTGATGCACCCAGCCAAACTGATGACATGACACTTAACTCGCAGGTCATTAAAGAAGTAATTTCCAAATACTTTCCTTAAACACATGCGCAAGAAAGAGGAATGCAGGTGGGAGGGGCTTGTAAACTTCCCATCCCTTTGCTTGTGCTTGTGTAGGGAAAGTGTTAGAAAATGGAGACAAGTGGTGGTGATTAATGCAGTGGAGTGGGGTATAGTAGGAGGGCTTTCTGTCTTGCCACATAACTAGCCTTCCACAACACAAAGGGAGCTAGTACAATATTATATGTATTTTGCTTCCTGAGGTACAGAACACTATATAAAAATAATTAATGGGTATTCTTCTTTTAGTAAGCAAAGTTTGTCTAGGAGGAAATACTGCCAATGCCAGAAAAGAAGAAAAAGGATGTCAGTGGACCCACCAGAAGACTGGACATTGGGGGTAAAGGGGAGTTTGTCTTTAATGCTGGCCCTAGCAGCTCCCTTTACTCCCTTGTTCTCGCTTTGGTTAACCAGGGTCAAAGCAAAGTTTGCTCTGTGTAAGCTCCAAGTCATTTCTAGCAGGTTATACAGACTGGGGACTCTTTCTCCACTTCCAGCACTGGGTCTATAAGCAAATAATCACCAAGCACCAGCACTGTCCCATGTAAGGAAAGTATGTCCCTTGCACCCAGAAGTAGCAGGTATTTTTCTTCACTATATGTGGTCAAACAGTGTAGCAGGGAAAAGAAGGCAATGTGCATGCCATTGACACCACCAATAGAGTGAACCTAGGGCACAGCATTGTATCTATTTATTCTGTTGCTGATGTACACTGGTTTTAACATTCCACTCAAAGTTATATTTCATAGTTATTACAACTAGCTATCAAAACTAATATTTATTTTGGGACTTTTGGCATTACCGCACAAGAGCAATACAATTAAAAAACCCTTTAGAACAGTCCCAAGATAAACAATGTTAGTTAGGATAGCCCTTGAAGGGATGTGGATACCACTGTATTGAGTTTGTGACAAGAATTTCAGCTACAGAGATCGAATGTATTGCTTTATATTTTATGACTATATTGCTATTCTACTATATTTCAGCAATATCAAACATAAGTTTGGGACATCATACTTTAGTGTAGTAAGTAGTAATATGTTAAGTAGCTGTATGTGCTGATTTATATTAAAGGAAAGCTGTACTGAATTCATAGGATAATATTGTTAACATATCCTTCTGAAAATGCTCCCAGTTTCCTGTCTGTCCTGCCGATTAAATGGATTAAATCGCACTTGGAGAAAGCATTAAGATCATTAGATCTGACTTCACTTGTTGCATGATTGTCCTTGGTCAGTGACTGAAAACATTGTGAAACTACACACAGCAATGGCAACATAAATGAGAAGACATTTTCTTGTTTTGAAGAATAAATGAGAAACCAACTAATGTATGCATATATGCAAGTCAGTTTGATGCCAATTTTACATTCTGAGGGGAAATCATTTCTTAATTTTAAGTGAATTCCTTTTTTAGTGAGTAAAATCAGCTTCGTATAGTTTCGGGCTCTAAAATGATTATAATTTAACGCCATGTTGGTTTCTCACTCACAATCTGTGCATGTATAATATAGTGAAATGCAATGTATTTTTTTTAAATGAGAAAAACCAACTTTATTGGAAGAACGTACATGGTACAAGTATTTGAAGCGAAATAAGGTATAAACAATAAACAAGTGGGGACATATACAGATTGTAAATTTAAACAAGAGATCACAGTACAATGCGCATTGTGGCTCATAGTTTGTCTAATGGTGGGTATATGCAGTAGAAATCAAATATGATTATAAGGTACAAGAGCAGACTGTATGTATAAGAGTACTTAATCATCAACTATAAGGAATGTAGAGAACCACATTCAATTAAATTCAGGTTTCGTCATCAGATAGCCATCTACCCCATATTGTGTTGTACAGTATCTCACAAAATACACCCCTCACATTTTTGTAAATATTTAATTATATATTTTCATGTGATAACACTGAAGAAATTACACTTTGCTACAATGTAAAGTAGTGAGTGTACAGTTTGTATAACAGTGTACATTTGGTGTCCCTTCAAAATAACTCAACACACAGCCATTAATATCTAAATTGCTGGCAACAAAATTGAGTACACCCCTGTTAAATTTAATTTTTCTTTATTGTTTTCCAAAAGATATTACTTTACATGATTGCACATATTCGTACACATTGTATGTAATACACATTTCCAGGATAAACAAAGGGAACTGTGCTAATCATAGTTTACATATAACAACTTATCTTACCCTATTTCCATCTCCTCCCTTCCCCCTCCCTCTCATCCCCCTTAATTCACGGAAAAGTGTTTCCAATCTTTTGAACCATGTTTGGTTCACCCAGATCGGACAGTTGTGGAGGACGTATAATATCTGGGGGAGCCAGATAATTTTAATTAAATTGCATCTCCCAGCTACAGAGAGAGGGAGGCGGCTCCAAACATCTTTCTTTTGCTTCAGTTTTAGGAGTAATGGGGCTATGTTTATGCTGATGTAATCTCTGACATCTCGGGTAATCCAAATCCCCAAGTATTTAAATGTAGCTAGAATTTTTAGCTGGGGCATCTCGGCTAGCGTCTGATCTCGTAGTGTATCTATTGGGAGCAGGGCCGACTTGTCCCAGTTGACCATCAGTCCTAAGAACTTACCAAATTCCCCGACCATTTGGATCACTGGGGTCAGCGAGTTACTAACGTCCCCTATAAAAAATAGGATATCGTCTGCAAACAGCGCTATCTTGTCTTCCTCTGAGCCCCTTTTGAACCCCTGGATGTCTTTCTTGAGCCTGGTTTTGATGGCTAAGGTTTCCATAGCCAGTGCGAACAGGAGTGGGGACAGGGGGCACCCCTGTCTCGTTACCCTCTCTAGTTCAAATAGGTCTGAAACTTCCCCATTGATCTTGACTTTTGCACATGGCTTATTGTATAAAAGCTTGACCCACCTAATAAAGGACGGGCCAAATCCAAAACCTTCTAATACTCTCCATAGATAAGTCCACTCCAGGCTATCGAATGCCTTGGCAGCATCCAAAGCCAGCAATGCCCTAGGGCCCACATTGTCAGTAGGGAGCTGTATGTTTAAGAAGACCCTTCTTATATTAAGGCTTGTTGATCTATTTGGTATAAATCCTGACTGGTCAGGGTGAATAAGGTTCTCAATACACCCTTTGAGGCGTGTTGCAAGAACTTTTGCAAGGATTTTTACGTCCGTACAGAGTAGTGATATTGGACGATACGAGGAGGGGTCAAGTTGGTCTTTACTCTCTTTATGGATGACGATAATTGTTGCCTCCATCATGGAGGCAGGGAGATGTCCTTCAGAGAAGGCGAATTTCAGAGTGTGCAATAGCTCCGGTAGCATTCCATCCCCGTATTTCTTGTAGATTTCTGTTGGAAGCCCGTTGGGACCAGGTGGTCTATGGTTAGCCATCTCCGCCACAGCGCCTCTCAGCTCCTCTAAGGTGACCGGGGATTCCAGTTTTTTTCTTTCGCTATCTGGCAAATTTGGAAACGGGATTCCCTGAAAGAAAGCTTTCATGCCTTCATTCTCGCCCCTAGATTTATATATGGATTTGTAAAAATCATGGAATATGTGTCTTATCTCGCTCCCTTCAGTTACTATTTCACCTATGGGACCCCTAATGGCCCCAATATTAGAAGAAGGAGTATTGGTCCGTTTCAAAAGCGACAGCACACGCCCCACCCTCTCTCGTTCCCCAAATTGAGATTGTTTTTGGAAGATTTGGCGGTTCTCAGCCTTTCTCTTAATTGCTATACTGTAAGCCTGTTGTTTTTCCAGCCATTCACCTTGTCTACTCAGAGAGGGGTCCTCTATGTAGCGCCACTCAGCTTGCATCGCTTCTTTCCTAATCTCCTCTTCCCACTTTCTAGATTCACTTTGTAGTCTTGCCACCCTCTGTATTAACAAACGCCTCAAGTATGCCTTCAAGGAGTCCCAGACCACGTCTGCATCTGCCGTATCTGCATTAATTTGCACATATTCCCTAAGGTTATTAACCAGTTCTTGTGATTCCCCAATTAATTCCAGCCAATAAGGGCTGATTTTCCACTCCCGTGGGGTTGGTCGTTCGTGTTTCCTAATTACTAGTTCTAATGGTGAGTGATCTGAGATCCCTCTTGGGCCATACTCTATTTCCTTCACCCTGTTCGATAATCTTTCGTTGCCCATGGCCAGGTCAATTCTCGACAGGGTGGCATGGGAGCTAGAAAAGCAGGAATACTGACGAGTCTGTGGGTGATGGATACGCCAGATATCTTTTAGCCCTGCCTCCTCCATAAACTGAGCCAGTCGACCCCCACGTTCGGTTTTTAAGTCAGGTTTTGGGGGGAATCTATCGTACGCTCTGTCAGGGGCTTCATTATAGTCCCCTACTGCTATCAAAGGGATATCTGGTTTATCCAACATAAACTCAACTAGCTTCTGTAGAACAGTAAAATTAAAAGGGGGGGGGCATATATGTTGGCTAATACATAGGGTCTATTTTCTATTGTACAAGCCAAAAAAATGTATCGTCCCTGTTCGTCTATCCAACTGTTTTCACAGGAGAATACCAGTCCTTTACTCACCAGTATACTGACCCCTCTTGAGTATGAGGAATATATTGAGTGGTAACGAAATGGGAATTTACGCATGCCCAATTGGGACATAGGCCCATATTCTTAAAGAAGTTCCGCCGGCGTATATGGAGATGCGCGGCGTAAGTGTAAAGATGCGCCGTCCTATCTAAGTGCCGCAGTCACAGAACCAGATCCGCCAGAAACAAGGCTGCTCCCGTCCGTCCTAGCTCGTTTAAGTTTACGCGGCGTAGGCGCATATTTCCACTGAAGGCATCCTACGCGGCCATAGAATTAGTATTCAAATATGCAAATGATGTACATAAGCAGATTCCCGAACCTACGCGCGATCGGCGTAGGCTACGCGCTGTGCGCGTAAGACGAATGTCCGGCTGAAAGTTACTCCTCATAAAGCTCGGTTAACTTTGCTCCAGACCTGAGTAAGTCAGCTTGAAAGCAAATACAGCAGCACCATCCCGGACGAGCTGAGCAACCACACTTATAGGACAACACATTCGTATGCCAACATGCCGGGGGCAGGCGAGGTCTTAGCACTACTAGTGTATGCAGAGGCAGAGGAAGAGGCAGAGGCTCGTAGAAGGAGGAGGGCACGTAGGAGGGCACGTGAGAGGGTATACCCACAGCGCATTAGCCTCTTTGGCATGGCTGATGTGGAGGTGTATCGGCGTTTCAGATTCAGCCCTGATGCCATCCTGGAAATTACCAGAGCCCTGCAGGATGACATCACCAGCCCAACACAACGCTCACATGCAGTGCAGCCACTGGTGAAGGTCCTGGCAACATTGCATTTCCTGGCCACTGGAGACGTGATTGGGATATCACAAACCAGCATGAGCAGATGTGTGCACCAGGTTGTCCCTGCAATCCTAAGACGCATGTCCCACCACATCATCAGACCCACCCAGGAGGTCCAGCGGCTGAAGGTAATGCGTGAGTTCTGCGAAATTGCTGGATTCCCACGCACCATCGGGGCCATTGATTGCACCCATGTGGCAATACAGCCCCCCCATGAGACACAGCACATTTATATGAATAGGAAGCACTGGCATTCCATCAATGTGCAGGTGATCGTGGATGCCCATGGCCTCATATGGCACGTCCGTGCCAAACACCCAGGATCCAGCCATGACAGCTTCATCTACCGTCAAAGCGACATCCCAAGACAATTTGAAGAGAACGTGTATGGGGACAGCTGGCTGGTTGGTGAGTGACATGGGTGTCAGGTATGACTGTCCCCCCCATGATGCAGACATCACGAGGGGCACATGCATGACTAACATCCTCCTGTCTTTTCCCTTCCAGGTGACTCGGCATATGCACTGGGACCTCATCTAATGACCCCATTCCGGAACCCACAAACCCCAGGAGAGGAAAGATACAATGCTGTACACATATGCACCCGTGCAGTGGTGGAGCGCACCTTTGGCCTCCTGAAGTCCCGTTTCCGATGCCTGGATAAGACTGGGGGTACCCTGCTGTATTCCCCAAACTTTGTGTGCCAGATCATCGCTGCATGTTGCGTGCTGCACAACTTTGCAGTGAGAAAGGGCCTGGAGATTGATCTACGTGATGACCTGACCCCACAACCAGACATTACCCCCTTAACCGAGGGTACCCCGTCTTCTGAGGGATCAGCAATCAGGAGATGTCTAGTGGAACGAATCTTTGAACGTTAAAAATACACATTAATCATTGCACAATGAGAATGCACGCATACCACTGTGATCCCTAGCACACACACCCCACATGCACATCCCATTGGATTAGACCGAAGTACACCGCACGGTACTAAGGAGCAGCAACGCCGTGTCAAGGCCCCAATGATGTTGCTGTCCATTCATACACCTTTCACACGGACCTGGGGAGAACTTATCCCCAGCGACCGAGGGTGACACCCCTTACTGGCAGGAGTGTCACCCCCCCACATTCACACACCATTCACACTGTACTATGCACTACTTTGTGCAGCACCCAAAAAAAAATAAACTCTTAATCAGAGCATAAATAATAAGAAAGCTCTTAATAAGAGCATAAATAATAAAATAAACTCTTAATCAGAGCATAAATAATAAGAAAGCTCTTAATAAGAGCATAAATAATAAAATAAACTCTTAATCAGAGCACAAATCTTAAAAAAAAATATCACTGGCCCCGGCGCGGACTGCGCCTGGTGCCCAGGTTCCTGGCCCTCACTTGCCTGGGGGGAGCCTCATTTGGGGGTAGAGGAGCATCCCCAGGTGCCTCCCTGGCTGGCTGTCTGCCCTCTAAAGCCACTGCTATGCGGGTAAGCAGGGCCTCCTGGCAAGCAGTCTGGGCCTGAACAGCCTTCTGCAGGCACCTGACCTCTCCCACAAGTTCGGCTGTGGTGTTATGCAGCTCACCCAGGCTGGTAATTGTGGCTGCAGAGTTTCCTGCCACATCCTGTAGAGCATCGGGCACTGCTCCAGAGGAGGACAGGCTGTTATTCAGCCGCCTCAATTCCTCAACAATGTCCCCCATATGGCGGCTCTGCTGGTCCTGCTGCCTGGCCAGCTTTTCCTGCAGGACTCCTGCCACACCCCTTGTTTTGTGGGTCGCCTTCCTGGGGACAGGAGTGGCTGGGGCCCTTGAATCGGGGGAGGACCTTGATGGGCTGGTGATGAGGGGGATGGGACGGGAGGGGCTGGAGAGGGTGTTGGAAGACCCTGAGGGGCTGGAGATGCGGTGTTGTTGTGATGGTCCGGGCACCTCATGTGACTCCTCTAAAAATAAAAACACCTCCTGCTCGCTCTGGACCACCTCCTCTTCATTGCCCACCACCTCCTCATGGGCAATCTCCTCCTCAACCACCTCCTGCGCGGAGGACTGCCCACTCCCCTCCAACAAAGCCTGTTGGCTTCCCAGGGGGTCAGCCACTGAAGCAGGCTGCTGGGGGGATGGTGTTGGACGGACACTGCCATCAGTAGACGGCCCAGCTCCCTCCTGCACACCTGTGGATGACACAAAAAATTCACATGTTGGTGGTCCCACACACTTGTCCCCCCCCAAACATGCTACACACCAGATAGAAGATAAAACACACTTACCTGTCCTCATGGGCGGCTCACTGGAGTCATGGCCCTCCAGGCCCTCCACCTGCTCCCTCCGCAGGCAGCGGGCTATCACTTCCTCCTCCTCTGTAAGCCGGATCGGACAGGGTGGCCCACCTCCAGTGCCCCTGGCATGTTTGGCAATGGTGGCCATTTTATTTCGGACCACACCCCGCAGGTCATTCATTTTCTTTATTATGTCCTGGGGGGTCCTCACCTCATGGCCAAGGGCATTGACCTGTGCCGCCACTCTTTTTAAAATCTCCTCCTTTTTAATTTTGCTCATGCTGCCACTATCAGCACCATGGAGCCTGGCATCAAAACGCTCCATTGCTGAGACAACAACTGCCCTCTCAGCATGGCTGAAGTTTTTTTTTCTTCAGTCTTTCCTTGGGCCTGGCATAGCAGCAAAGTGTAAACTCCAAAAAACAGGAAATCCAAGGGAGTCACTTTGCACTAGCTGGGCGGATGTGATGAGGCTTTTATACACTGGGCCGGCCCAACTCAGCAGGGATTTACGCCTATTGTCATTGTGCGCATGCGCAGAGGGTGGGGCACGTCCGGCGCATGCGCCGTTCGGTCTGGACATCATTTGCATGGGGTCACGGATCATTATAATGCTTCACGCCCACATCCCTCCTACCGTCACTTGCGCCTACTTACGCCGACACATTTAAGTTACGCGAGCGCAGCGTAGGACGCATGTGGTCCGGGAATACGGTCCGGCTCTCGCCAAGTTAAGCCGGCGGTGCGCATCGGAGATCCGCTACGCCAGATTAAATATGCGCCAATCTACGAGAATATGGGCCATAGTGTCTCTTGTTAAATGAGTCTCCTGTAGACAGAGTATCCCTGGTCCCCTCCCATCCATTGATGCCAAAACCAGTGCTCTCTTAGTAGGATCCCCCAGCCCTCTTACATTCCATGACCTAATTCTCCAAGCCATAGGCCTTGAACCATAGGGAATATATAGATATGAGCAATAACATAGAGTAGCTCTTCACTCTGCAGTCAACTATTTGTTCGGACTGAATCCTCTCTCGTCTCTGATGGTGTTTAAAGTGTTTAGGAGACCTGAAATACTTCCCGCCCCAAAAGTACCCTCCCCCTCCCTCCCACTCCCCCCCCCCCCAAAACGCCCCCCCTCCCCCCTTGCCCATTGACACCCCTAAGTGAAAATGTCCAAATTGGGCCCAATTAGCCATTTCCCTCCTCTCACTCTCTGATACTGGTCACTGGCACCTCATTGCAAAGAACTCTCTGAGAAGCAGAAAAAAATGTTGCTCTACATAAAGATGGCCTAGGCTATAAGAAGATTGCCAAGACCCTGAAACTGAGCTGCAGCACGATGGCCAAGACCATACACCGGTTTAACAGGACAGGTTCCACCCAAAACAGGCCTCGCCATGGTCAACCAAAGAGATTGAGTGCACGTGCTCAGCATCATATCCAGAGGTTGTCTTTTGGAAATAGACATATGAGTGCTGCCAGGAAGGATTGCTGCAGAGGTTGAAGGGGTGGGGGGTTAGCCTGTCAGTGGTCAGAGCATACGCCATACACTGCATCAAATTGGTCTGCATGGCTGTCATCCCAGAAGGAAGCATTTCCTAAAGATGATGCACAAGAAAGCCTGCAAACAGTTTGCTGAAGACAAGCAGACTAAGGACATGGATTACTGGAACCATGTCCTGTGGTCTGATGAGACCAAGGAAAACTTAGATGGTGTCAGGCGTGTGTGGCAGAAACCAGGTGAGCAGTACAAAGACAAGTGTGTCTTGCCTACAGTCAAGCATGGTGGTGGGAGCTGCATGAGTACTGCCGACACTGGAGAGCTATAGTTCATTAAAAGAACCACAATAGCCAACATATACTGTGACCAGGGCTGGTGAAAGGATTTTTGACACCCTAGGTGGAATCTCATTTTGCTGCCCCCCTTAGCTCTACCCCCTTTGCCCTGCCCATGTATACCCCACTTTTTTAATGAAGCGCCCATCAAATGCAGCCCACCAGAGCCCATAAATACAGCCTCACCAGCGCCCATCAAATGCAGCCTACCAGCACCCATCAATACAGCCTTACCAGCGCCCATCAAATGCAGCCTCACCAGTGCCCATCAAATGCAGCCTACCAGTGCCTATCAATACAGCCTCACCAGCGCCCATCAACTGCAGCTTCAGCAGTGCCCATCAATACAGCCTTGCCAGCCCCAATCAAAGGCAGCCTACCTGCATCCATCAATACAGCCTCACCAGCGCCCCGTCAAATGCGGCCTCACCAGTGCTGATCAATACAGCCTCACCAGCACCCATAAAATGTAGCCTACCAGCGTCCATCAATACAGCCTCACCAGTATGGATGAGCTGAACACCCCCCCCCCCGGTTTGGTTCACACCAGAACCTTCGAAGGGACTGACCGTTCGTGTGAACATTTAGAACCCCATTGACGTCTATGGGACTCAAACGTTCGAAATCAAAAGTGCTCATTTTAAAGCCTAATATGCAAGTTATTGTCCTAAAACATCTTTGAGAACACAGGTCTTGCCCCAGGGAACATGTATCAATGAAAAAAGTTTTAAAAACTGTCGTTTTTTCTGGAGCAGTGATTTTAATAATGCTTAAAGTGAAAAAAAAAATGAAAAATTCCTTTAAATATCGTACCTGCTGGGTGTCTATAGTATGCCTGTGAAGTGGCACGTGTTTAGAACTGTGCCTGCACAAAATGAGATTACTATAAGAAAAAAATAATTTTAAACTGCTTGCGGCTTTAATGTAATGTCTGGTCCCTGCAATATGGATAAAAATCATTGAAAAAAATAGCATGAGTTTCCCCGCCACCACTCCCCCCAGGTCATTACAAGACCCAGTGCAGATCCTGATCTCCCTGGGGCCCTAAGCAAAATGACATGGCAAATTAAAAATGAGAATCGGGGGGCGCTTATGACAGTGACATGTCACATTAAAGAAAGTTGAGAAGCGGGGGGAGGGGGTGTTCTGCTGTAGTAAATGACTCAGCCAGCGGGTGAGGGTGCGAAAATCACTTCTCACCAGACGGGGCCTCTAGTAATTTGGGGGGCCCTTTGCAGATTTGCGGGGCCCTAAGCGGCTTGCATAGTGAGCCTATAGCGAGGATCGGCCCTGACAAGACCTTTTGGGCCTATATACTTTGAACAGCAGTATACAGGCAGTGCAAACAAGACAAGGACTGTAGGTTTGTAGAATCTGAACCATGTCATACTTTGCTGCTGCATATTGCACAATTTCCTAAAGAGACTCTCAACAAACTACATGACACTTGTGCCTGATGAGTCCATTGATGTTCCAATGGTGGCCCGTGAGCCTGTGGCCATACAGGCTTGGCCCCCCAAAGCACACGTGCTGTGTGGCACCAATATGTCTATTATTTTAGGGGTGGGGGGGCCATTACAATGCCAGATCTTGGCTCAATAAATTATTTTAGCCCCTGTTCAAATCCAATCCGGGGACAAAACTGTCCCCAGACTTGGTCTGGGGACAGTGTCCTCAATCCGGGGACTGTCCCCTGAAAACATTACATTACAACACCTTTAAGGGGATGAAAGGCAATGTTTAATTTATTTTGAATCCTAGCATAAATGTACTGTAAGATGGTTTATAAAAATGAAGTAAAGTCAGATAAGCTTGTGCTTCCTCCAAACATTCATTCGTATAGTAATTTGCAGGAATGTAAAAAGAAAACATTTCTTTTGTACAAGATTACATGTTTTAAACATTACATGTTTTAAACACTGCTCTTTGCCTAATTTCCCTTTGATTTATTTTACTTTATTAAATCCCACACAAGTGTGTACTGTACAAAAAAAGTCCTAGTGGAAACGAACACACACATTCATGATAGTAAATGACCCCCTTACTTTTCAATGCACAAACCAATAATATAATTTAATAGGTTTGGCCTGATCACCAATTTGTTTCTATATATTTGACATGCAAATCTCTACTTACAATTGATATCTCCCATTATCCTGTGCTGGGATACCAAACTCAGAATGTAAATCAAGTGATCTTTGAATGCTATTTTTACAGGCAGTTAAATACAATAGAGTTCTACAGACTTGTCAAAGGAAGCATTTACATCCTATGATTATAGCTTTCTGCAGCTGAGCGGAGACTATTTGAATTCTTCACATCAGTAACTAATTAACAGCATGTTTATCTGCCAAAAATATAAACATAAAATATCTTTTGTTCTGAAATAAACATGGTTCTATTCAAATGTAACAGTTCAGGGAATATGGAAAAATAAACACAGAAAACAGTAGTTATAAAAAGAATAATGTAATGTGTGTTATGTACTAAGCAGTATTTTGAGCATTTCATTTTTTTTATACTTATAAGCCATTTATAGAATGGTGTCAAATGTGCATTTTTTATTACTTTCAACTTTAAATCACAATGTGCTTCTCTCACTCTAATTATAAGTGCTACATCAGTTATGCATTGAGATCTATGGGCAATTGTTTGTGTAGTGCAAGTGGATGTTTAAAGCGAATGTATGAGAATTGTAAAAAGTAAAACATTTTTTATTGTTAAAAGTAGAACATTTCTCCATAAGAACCTTATACTAACCTAATTTACCAATGTCGATTTCAGAATGGGAAGACATTTTTATCATGCTAAAAACCCAATCAGGTATAACACAGTTAAGGCTAAAATTAAAATAATAAGAAAGAATTATCCCCAAAATTATCAAATTTAAAATGGAAATAACAAGAAAATTTCAGACACATACAGTACACTGCTTTTGAAATGCATCAATTCAGTTAAATAACTTACTAACAGCAAAAAACAGAGTCCAAAAGCTCACATCGGAATTTCCGATCGTGTGTACGCAGCATAAGACTATCTCCAAATCTATCCACTTTTTGGTGATCCCTGAAAACTTTTCTCTTCAGAGAAGCCTATCCTGTCTCCACATAACAACTGTACTTCAATTCTCTTCATTAGATCACCCCCCACAGATTTTTTACCCTTTTCTATTACTTGACCCTCCCTCCTAGATTGTAAGCTCTAATGAGCAAGGCCCTTTGATTCCTCCTCTATTGAATTGTATTGTAATTGTACTGTCTGTGCAAACTGTTGGCGCTAAATAAATCCTGTATAATAAATCCCCTGAGGCCTAGTACACACGAGAGGATTTCCACGGATTTGGATCCGATGGAGTGTACTCACCATCGGATCGAAATCCGCGCCGAAATCCCATCGCGATGACGTGTCGCGCCGTCGCCGCGATGATGACGCGGCGACGTGCGCGACGCTGTCATAAAAGGAATTCCACGCATGCGTCGAATCATTACGACGCATGCGGGGGATCCCTTCGGACGGATCGATCCGGTGAGTCTGTACAGACCACCGGATCGATCCGCGGGAGCCAATTCAAGCGGATAGATTTGTAGACATGTCTACAAATTTTTATCTGCTGGAATTGGGAAATTTCCACGGATAAATATCCGCAGGAATGTACACACCATAGAATCTATCCGCCGAACCCGATCCGCTGAGATTTTTCAGCGGATGGATTCTATCGTGTGTACAGGGCCTTAGCGCCGACCATACACATATATGAACATATGTGCAGCCTCGTTTTTAAGAGTGGGCAGTCGGGTCTTCAGGGATAACAATCAATGCAGCTAAAAGGCTAGAGTGAGACTGGAAGAAAATTGCAAATGGCTTTGTTTCATTCTCATATGTGTAAACTTGAAAGCGGAGTCACAACGCCACTTCTGGTTTACTTGGCTGCCAATGGCAGCAATTTAAAAAAAAAACACAACAGTATTGAGAATCGCTGTTTTTGGCGATCTGAATACTTTGAAGTGCAAAGGAGGGATTTGGGGTTTGTGAGACCCTGATCCCTCCATAAAGGGTACCTGTCACCACCTATTACTGTCACAAGGGATGTTTACATTCCTTGTGACTGCAATAAAAGTGATAATTTTTTTAATTTAACCACTCAACTACCGGCCGCCGTCAATTGACGGTGGCACAGTAGCTCAATTGTTCTGACAGGACGTCATATGACGTCCTCGTCTTTAAAAGCTGCTAGGGGGCGTGCATGCACCACTGGCGGCATTGCCCAGTAACTGAGCAGGACCGTGGATCTCTGTGTGTAAACACAGAGATCCACGTCTTGTCAGGGAGAGGAGACCGATGCTGTGTCCCTTGTACATAGGGACACAGATCGGTCACCTCCCCAGTCAGTCCCTTCCCCCTACAGTTAGAATCACTCACTAGGCTACACATTTAACCCCTTCCTCGCCCCCTAGTCTTAATCCCTTCCCTGCCAGTCACATTTATACAGTAATCAGTGCATATTTATAGCACTGTTCACTGTATAAATGTGAATGGTCCCAAAAATGTCAAAAGTGTCCGATGTGTCCGCTAAAATGTCGCAGTCCCAATAAAAATCACAGATCTCTGCCATTGCTAGTAAAAAAAAAAAAAAAAAACATATTTATGTCCCCTATTTTGTAGGCGCTATAACTTTTGCTTAAACCAGTCACTATACGCTTATTGCGATTTTTTATTTTTTTTACCAAAAATATGTAGAAGAATAAGTATCGGCCTAAACTGAGAATTTTTTTTTTTTTAAATGGGATATTTAACAAAGCAAAAAGTAAAAAATATTGTTTTTTTTTCAAAATTGACGGTCTTTTTTTGTTTATTGCACAAAAAAAAAAAACGCACAGTCGATCAAATACCACCAAAAGAAAGCTCTATTTGTGGGAAAAAAAGGACGTAAATTTTGTTTGGGAGTCACGTCGCACGACCACGCAATTGTCAGTTAAAGCAATGCAGTGTCGGAAGCTGAAATTTCACCTGGGCAGGAAGGGAATATATGTGCACAGTAAGCAAGTGGTTAAAAGACACAATGTAAAAAAATAACTAAAAAAATAAATAAATAATAAACCAGTTTTTAAAGCGTCCTCATCCCCACATGCTCGCGCAGAAAAGAAAACATACACATAAGTCACGCGGATATGTAAACAGTGTTCAAATTACACATGTCAGGTATTGCCGCGATCGTCAGAGCAAGAGAAATAGTTTTAGCACTTGATCTCCTCTGTAACTCTAACCTGGTAACCATTATTATTTTATAAACCCTTACTCTCCATTCACACCTGAGCGACAAAACGCCTGAAGCGTGACACTCAGATACGCTGGAGGGGGAAAATAACATTGTTGTCTATGGAGATGGTTCACATCTCCACGTCGAACGCCGAAACGCCGATCGCGTGAAGCTCAAACAAGTCCCGGACCTGTTTTTGTCGTGCGTAATCAGGCTGCTTCGGCGTTCGGCATAGCCGACAATGACATGTAAAAAACCGGGGTTAAAAACTACGCGTTTTTTCGCGGCAAATCGCGGTACAAAACGATGCAATTTGTCGCGGCAAATCGCGGTACAAAACGCCACGCTAAGGTGTGAATGCAGCCTTAACCTATGGGGATTTTTAGGTACAGTAGTTTGTTGCCATTCCACGTGCGTGAGCAATTGACATGTTAGGGACCTTATTACGCGGCGTAGCATCATCTTTCACATTATACAAAACAATTAGGCTAACTTTACTGTTTATTTACTTTTTTATTCATGAAAGTGTATTTTTTCTATGCTATTGAAAGACCGCTAAGCAAATACAGCGTGACATAAAATATTGCAATTTTATTCTCTAGATTCTCTGCTAATATATATATCTAGCAAAAAATATGGATTTTAACTTGTAAGCAACAAATATCAGAAATAGGCTTAGGTATGAAAGGGTTAATAATAATAGCTACAGTAAAAAATAAAACATTTAAATTAGGGTTGTCCCGATACCACTTTTTTAAGACCGAGCACAAGTAC
The DNA here is from genome assembly GCF_905171775.1 of Rana temporaria. Classification (NCBI taxonomy): domain Eukaryota; kingdom Metazoa; phylum Chordata; class Amphibia; order Anura; family Ranidae; genus Rana; species Rana temporaria. Next base: position 256,281,008 of record NC_053492.1, on the reverse strand, counting down.
CGATCCTTTTTTTCAAGTACTCGCCGATACCGAATACCGATACTTTTTTTTTAATCTCATGTGACAGCAGCACATGTGTCAGTAGTTTTTTTTTATATCTTTAACAATTTTTTTAAATTTTTTACAATATTTTTTTTTTACAATTTTTTTATTTATAATGCTTTCTTTTTTTGCAGGGGGGGGGGGGTGGACCGTGTCAGTGTGTTTTTTCTTTTATTTTTTTTTTTTTTTTCTACAAACATTTTTTTATTCTTTTTTTTTATTATTATTTTTTTTTTCCAGCCCTGTTGGGGGGCTTTGGTGAGATATCAGGGGTCTTAACAGACCTCCGACATCTTCCCTTTGAGACAGAGAAAGGGACTAGGGACACATGTTCCCCAGTCCCTTTCTCAGCAGCATCAGCTGCGCTGAAAATAAAAGGAGAGAAGACAGCGGCTTCTCTTCATTCATAAACTGAAACATTGTAATCACAGTTTACAATGTTTCAGTTATGTGAATGGACCGAGTCAGTGATCACTGACTCTGTCTATTCGGAGCAGTAAGGAGCTGGATTTACCGGCTCCTACCCCGCTCTCCATCCTGACAGTTCCAGGGGGTGGAGGAGGAGCACGGAAGGGGAGAGAAACACTGCGGGGATACACGTAGGAATACACGGAGGAATACACGGCGGGAATACACAGAGGAATACACTGAGGGAATACACGGAGGAATACACGGCAGGAATACACAGAGGAATACACGGTGGGAATACACGGCGGGAATACACAGAGGAATACACAGAGGAATACACGGCGGGAATACACGGAGGAATACACGGTGGGAATACACGGCGGGATACACGCCGGAATTCACTATATAGTGGTGATTGGTGCCTGTAACTTCCCCATGCATTGATCACCCCAGACAGTACAAGTATCGGGTGAAGCATTGGGAGCATTTGCCCGAGTACAAATACTCGGGCAAATGTTTGGTATCGGTCCCGATACCGATATTAGTATCGGTATCGGGACAACCCTAATTTAAATATTTATATTTGGATCATCCAGAGGATTTGTAAATGTTTTTAGCCAGTCTGATTTAGATATCCCTATCCCGACAGGATAGACAGGTCAGTGACATTTTCTTCTCCATAACAGTGAAGTAATACAGCTAGGTCACTAACCTATCCTGATTGAAGAACGAAAGTGTGCTGATGAGGACATCACTCTGCTTACTCTGGTTCTGTAACCATAGTTAGATTAAAAAAACATTAGAGAATTGAGGGTGAGCACTGACCCCCAATGATACAGGGAACACTGACCATGATTCAGGGAGCAAATGACCACCAATGGTACAGTGGTCATTAATCACCAATGCTATAAGAGCACCAATGATACAAGGAGCACTGACCAGCAATGATACACGGGGCACTACCACCATGCTGGGTGGGAAGCAGTGACCATTAATAATACAGAAGGCACTGACTACTGAACACCAATATAAGATTGTCATTGAGCCCTGGCCACCAATGTTTTAGGGAGCATTTACTACTAACCCTAAAGAGTTAGGGAATATATTGCATAGTTTATCAATGGATAAGCAAAATGGGTTTCCAGATTAATATATTAACAGCAAACATGTCTATACTGGTAGGCAGTGGGCAATAGATTAGTCAATAGTATTGCCTAGGGTCTCCCTGCAGCTAATTTACTATATCTTGTTCTGCACTGTTGCTGTGTTGGCTAGAGGTGGCCATTTTAATAGAGGCAGGGTTTGGCTTCTCCATGTCAGAGCATCCAGCAAGGAGAACAGTGAGTAGCACATCAATGACATTGAATCTCCAGAGACTAAAAGCCAGAAGCGTCAGTGTTTTAGATTTCACACTACATATATACAGATAAAATAATCTACAGAAGTACCTAGGCACATTCATATGCCAGGAAATGCACTGCTCTTTTATATGAGGAATTCCACACAAAATGTATATATTCTATGGTACTGCTTGGGCATAATTAACATTTGTGCCTGGATTGTACCTCTGCAAAAAACACTGGCAACAATATGCCAATTATTAGTTGAACTTGATATACAATATTTTTTCAGCCTGATTAACTATGTAATATCTTCTATGTGCCTTTTGGATTTTAAGCAGTTTTTTACAAGGTGACACATTTATTTATTTTTTAAATGCTGTGCTAAGTCTTAGGAATATAATGATAAAAGATGTCATGCATTAACTCACTTGAAGTGTTTCCTACAGAGCCAAGCTCATACACTCAATTTAGTCAATCATAGACCCCCATAAAAGCTAAACATGTTTTTTTAAAACTCTTACAAAGTCTATTACATCCTCTGTAACACATAATAAACATGGACATATCTTCTCAAATTGCAGATGACCTAATTCAAAACTGTAATTGACTCAGAAAAGTGTGCCCTGAACCATTTATTTTACCAAGTGCTTAGCTTTTTAAAATCATGCAATTGTATTCATTGATGTACGTTACTTATTACAAATAATTATTCAGTGAACATTTGCAATAATGTTAAGCAATATCCTACTGTTTAATTGTCTGCAATTGATGATGATGATGATGTTCTGAAAACAAGCAGGGTATATTGTATGGTATTATTTACATACATTTAATATATTGACATAAGCGCTAGGCATACAAAAACTATACACATAAAAACATTAAATGTTTGCTTATGTCTATTTAACAATATTGGTGTGTCTTGCTGTAACATCTCCACCCAAAAACTAAAACATTGCTATCTGCTTTTGCTTATGTCTATTTAACAATACAGTAAAACCTTGGACTGCGAACATAATTCGTTCCAGAAACATGCTTGTAATCCAAAGAACTCTTATTTCAAAGCAAATTTCCCCATAACAAATAATGGAAACTCAAATGATTCCTTCCACAACCATTTATTCATAGGTCCTTCAGTTTATAGTCCATATAAAAAGATTATAGCAATGTGACCAGGTCGTGTAACCATAAAATGTCCATTCACAAATGGAATCTTCCACAAAGAGATTAGAAGCAAAATCCAGCAGGAGCTACAGAGTATAAAAGAGAAGAGAGGCGCCTCTAAGTGTAGCAATATGTTTCTAAATGGTGTACCTTCATTAAATGTAACCATATTGCTACACTTAGAGGCTCCTCTCTTCTCTTTTATACTCAGTTGTGACATGACGCTACTTGTATATAAAGACATAACTTTTATATCAAGTCAAAATGTATTAAAATATTTTGCTTATCTTGCAAAACACTCTCAAACCAAGTTACTCTCAAACCAAGGTTTTACTGTATTGGTATGTCTTGCTGAAACATCTCCACCCAAAAATTGAAACACTCCTATCGGCTTTTGCTTATGTCTATTTAACAATACTGGTATGTTATTTTTGCTTAAAGGGGTTATAAAGGTTCATGTTTTTTCATCTTAATGCATCCTATGCATTAAGGTGAAAAAACATCTGACATTTACCGGCCCCCCCAGTCCCCCTGTTTTACTTACCTGAGCCCTGGAAAGTCCTGCATCACGAATGCACTCGATCTTTGCTTAGGCTTCCCAGCTCTTCATTGGATAGATTGATAGCAGCGCAGCCATTGGCTCGTGCTGCTGTCAATCAAATCCAATGATGAGGGTGCCAGGGGCGGGACCGAGTCATACACTCGGCAGCTATGTACGCTGAGTGTATGACATGGGAGCGTGCCTGCAAGGTAACCCCCTCGGGAGAGAGCTTCCCAGAGGGGGTTAGCTATTGCGGGGAGGAGCCGAGACAGCCACCTTAGAACCCCAAAACCGGAGGATCGGGCCACTCTGTGCAAAACAAACTGCACAGTGGAGGTAAGTATGACATGTTTGTTATTTAACCACTTGCTTACTGGGCACATATACCCCTCTCCTGCCCAGGTGAAATTTCAGCTTCCGGCACTGCACCGCTTTAACTGACAATTGCACGGCCGTGCGACGTGGCCCCCAAACAAAATTGACGTCCTTTTTTTCCCACAAGTAGAGCTTTCTTTTGGTGGTATTTGATCACCTCTGCGGTTTTTATTTTTTGCGCTATAAACAAAAGAGCATGACAATTTTTTAAAACAATACAATATTTTTTACTTGTTGCTATAATAAATATCCCAATTTAAAAAAAAAAAAAATTCAGTCTAGGCTGATACATATTCTTCTACATATTTTTGGTAAAAAAAAACAAAAAAACGCAATAAGCGACTGGTTTGCGAAAAATTATAGCGCCTACAAAATAGGGGACAGAATTATTATTTTTTATTCTTTTTTTTTTACTAGTAATGGCGGCGATCTGCGATTTTTATTGGGACGGCGACATTATGGCGGTACATCAGACACTTTTGACACATTTTTGGCACATTCACATTTATACTGTGATCAGTGCTATAAATATGCACTAATTACTGTATAAATGTGACTGGCATTGATGGGGTTAACACTGGGGTGAAGAAGGGGTTAAATGTGTATACTGCTTAGTGTTCTAACTGTGGGGGAAGGGGGGTGACTGGGGGAGGTGACCGATCTGTGTCCCTATGTACAAGAGACACAGATTGGTCTCCTCTCTCCCTGACAGGACACTGTCTGTGAGAGCCGGCAATGAGAAATTATCTCATATGTTTACATATGAGATCATCTCTCATTGGCCGCACAGATCGCCTACCTAACGGCCACTCTGATTGTCCGTTCACGGCGATCTGTGATTGGCTGTGTCTGGAGCGCGCGCGGGGAACGAGCAAAGGGGCGGACGTCAATTGATGTCCACTTGGATTTTCAGGTCCGTGCGGCTATAGCGCGGGCCTCAAGTGGTTAAAAAAAATCTAAACTTTACAACCACTTTAACCATCTGTAGACCTGTCCACATCACAATGCTTTATTATCTCTCTTGTCTTACCCAAAATTATGCCCCGTTAACTTTAGTGCCTTCTTGCTAGTCTGTTTCTGAAGTGAGAATTTTGCCCTGTTAACCAGCAAACCTTTATTAACTCCTGATTGATAATTGAAATGCACCCATACCCCATTCCTATCAGTATAAATATAAGCATATTTTAAGGCATCTGCAGGGGGCACATTGGCAACTGTGGCTCTGTCTCAAAGTGGGGCTATTTCTATAAGTGGGAACACTTCTGACTCTGCACTTCAGCGAATGCACAAAGCAAATGAACACAAGAAAATACTTTGAAAAAAACACACAAACATCAGTTGACCTTGTTTACCCCTTCAGCTCTTTGTAACATGCACTTTCTCCCACTCCTTTTGACAGCTCTGTCCTCTATCCTTAAACTATCTCTCCTTCACCCTTCTTCCCACCCCCCACAGTATATATTGTATACATATCATCCTCACTTTTGTCCTCTCCTTATTACTGCACCCACCAACTCCTGCTAATTCTAAATCCACACACACAAAAAATCTCTAGGACCCTGGGGCATGTCCCTTCATATAAATATCACTCCCATATTTCCTCCCTTACCCTTCTGCTTCTCCTAACTTCTGAAAATATATCCCCAAACCCCCGGGCCTCCATCATTTAACTGTACCCAATGCCCCCATAACCCTGCACCCTCTGGCAGCAGCCGCAATCAACACATTTTAGTTCCCCTTTTCCTTCTTCCCATGACCAGACTCCCTTTATTTTGTGCCCTTTGGAATTCCTGCTCTGTCTGCAACAAACTCACCTCTCTCCATGACCTCTTTATCGCTAACTCATTTAATCTACTTGCCATTAAAACCTGGCTTCATGAATCCTACACTGCATCTTCTGCTGACCTATCCCATGGTGTTCTTCTCTGAACTCACTCCCCCAGACCCAGTGGATGTAAGAGAGGAGGTGTTAGAATCCTTCTAGTTCCACAAAGCACCTTTCAGGTACTTCACTCACCTCCCTCACTGTCACTCCACTGCATTCGTCTTTTCTCTCCAGTTTCTTTAAGGATAGCTGTGATCTATAGGCCCCCTGGACCAGCATCAACCTTATTCAATGAATTCTCTGCCTGGATACCCTACTTTCTTTCTTCTGAAATCCCCACAATCATTCTGGGTGACTTCAACATCCCTATTAATACTTACACTCCTGCAACTTCCAAAGTTCTCAGCCTAACCTCTTCCTTTGACCTGAAGCAGTGGATACATGCTCCTACTCACTCTGAAGGCAACTCCCTTGACCTTGTTTTCTCTCACCTATACACTCCATGCAACCTCTCCAACTATCCATTCCCTCTCTCTAAACATCACTACCTTATTAGTTTCACTCTCTCCCTCTCCTCCACCTCCTTTCCCTCCAACCGCCTAAAAGTTACCCTCAGAAGCCTACGGCAATCTATATAACAAAATCTCACTCCTATCCTGCACCGACCTAGCCACTTCTGTCTACAGCGCTTCACCTCTATCCTCACTGGATTCCCTGGCCCCCCTCACTACACACAGAATCAGGCCCGACCCCTTCAACCTTGGCAAACATATGATACTAGAGATCTAAAAAAACATAGTTGTGCTCATGAGCACCTGTGGCGTAAGACTACGTCTCAGAAAGATTTCAACCAGTATAGATCTACCCTCCAAAAATGCAATTCCAGCCTCCTCACTGCCAAGCAGACCTATTTTATCACTTATCCTCCCGTCCCCATCAACTCTTCTTTACCTTCAATTCTCTACTTCATCCTCCACTGCCTCTGCCCACCAACTCACCAATCACAAAGAAGATTGATACAATTCGCGAGGCGATCTCTACTGTTCAGATACCCTCCACACTTTACACTTCATGCCCACAGGTACAATAATTACTTCTCTCTTTCAACCTGTGGTGGGTTGTGAAGAAAAAATACATTTTATATTTACTGGCAGAGGTGTTAAAATTCAATTAGGCCTCAAAACAGATGAACTATGATTTTGCAATAATTGGATCATTCTTCTGGAACTACTGAAAGCAAGATAGATGAACTAAAGGACTTTGTGACCTCATATGTTTTGCAAAGTCTTCAATACATCAACCATTAAGACTTTTTACAAGCAGGTATTGAAGCAGAGACTCTGTAAACAATGATGCCACCTCACACGAAACCAAATGACAATACTCATCTGGTATTTTGAGTTCTAGATATCAAGGCTTTTGTTAAAAGGAAGCCAGGGTAAATAATCCCATTGTTTCAAAGGGTGAGATCACCCCTTAAGTAAAGTAACCAGTGTTGATTAAGCTTTTCCCAGACAATGGTATCATTAACGCCTGGTTAATTCTACAATTCTATGTAATATCTTATCTATATAGATATATAATAAATATCTAATATGTTGTGTTACAATGTTGCAATGCATGTTGTAAGAATCAATGTGTACCATAGTCATCCATATCTTTGATAAACCATTCAAATTATCTATGATATTCTAGGTCACAGAGACGATTATAATTTTAGTATCCACTAACCTAATAATAACTTTGGTATAAGGTAAAATATAAAAGTAGTAATTATAAGTAGAAATGTTTTGAAAAGCTTATTAGCATTATGAAAGACACCCAATCATGATTATAACCATATAAAAAATTAACCTATGTTAGATTAACACATCCTCATCATATATGAATTATTGATTTATCCATATAGATAATCAATTTGTGTGATATTGAGATATATATATATATATATATATATATATATATACACAGTATATACAGTATATATATATATATATATATATATATATATATATATATATATATATATATATATATATATATATATCCTGTGTGATTCCTAGACAAACCAGTATTAAAAGATAGACACTTATATTTAAATATCGAACCATTTCATGTGATGCCAATGAATCAAAATGATACTAACCATATTTTATACGATGCCAGCATACCCGAATCTTAGATATATATTCCTCGGAACAAACATAAAGACTTATACACCGTATGAAAAATAAAATATATTAATTAAAAGTGGTTGAAGGTGATTTTCCCAAAAATCACTGGGCTCTCAGGAAAAGTTAATGATTAGGTTTTCCTTACCAATGAAAAAAGAAGCCATACCTTTTGGGCAGAGCTTATTATAATTTTTATGATCTCATTGTCTGATCTAGTATTTAGAGACAAAAATTTTTATATGAAAGGACACACACTGGGAGGGGACACCGAGCCACACACACACACTCCCACACAGACTGACACTCACACACTCAGATACTCATGCAACATTCATCAATACATATCTTTACATTCATGAAGATTCCTGAACACCTGATGCTTGGAACTCGGAGGTTGCAATAAGTAATTCCTCTTTAAGAGTATCCATCTTGTTGAAAGCAACGGCAGCCATCTTAAAAATTCTGGTAACCAGCTATTCAGACCATTGGCTTTTTTGGAACGGGTAATTATGTCATGTTGATCTTATCTTGTATTCATTTGTGTTCTCTAAAATCTGGATGTATTGAATATGTTACAATTGACAATTTTTCTCCCGAATCAATAACTGCCTTGTAGATTTTTCTCTAAAGATTACATTTTTCATAATATTTTTCACTTTGCATAGTTTCCATCCCTATTGGCAAAACAAACGTCTAATTTATTTCACAGTGTTAACCACTTACTTACCTGCAGTACAGTAATGGTTGGACGTGTGAAATACAGACGTTCTGTTTAATTGTCATATCACAAGGTTATTGATTCTACAGAGAAGTTAATCATGGTGGTATTATATCAATGGTACTACACTCCCATTTTGCGGGTGTTTCGACTGATATTAAAGGTTTTTATGTAACGCAATCAGTATTCTAATTTCATGTAAATGTTTGTTTTTGTTAACCAATATATATATAACTATTTTGTATGATTACACGACTCCGTGAATAAATTTCATATGTATAGACTATGGTCATATTGATTGATTTTTAAAAGATTAATGCATCCCAGTAGGGATAATGATAAAGACTTCCACGCTTTCAACTTTGACCCAATATCTCCTAGGATCGGGGTAAAATTCAACTCCTAAGTACTTGATGTTTTCTACCTACTGCAATGGAATATAATTCAAAGCCGTACTATGGGCCTTGAAATCTATTGGGAACAACAAAGTCCCATTTATCTTCAGTCCAGTAACCGTTGAGAAGAAGTCCAATATCTGTAAGGCCCCTTGAAAAGAGGGTCTGGCGTCGTTCAGAAACAATAAGAGATCATCTGCATACAAAGCTACCCTCTCCTCCAACCAGCCAATCCGCAACCTTTTAATATTGGAGGACTGGAGTCGAGAAACACTGGTTTAGTATAACCAAAAAAAGTAATTATTTGTGTACTTGTATGCTAAACCATTAAATGGCTGTACAAAAATGTGAACATAATATAGGCACAATGAACAGGCACTAAAATACAACAGTCCACACCTAAAGGGCAGTTCCCCTCTAAAAAAAATCACCACAGATGTGCCTCACCACCAGTATAATGTGCTCACCAGATCAAATCGCTGCACAAAAATGTGGACAGCAAGTAGGCACCAGCGATCCACACTTTTTAGGCAGGGTCTCCTTTAAGAAGAAATCCTCACGCAGTGACACCGACCAGGCATACAATATGTAGCAGCATCAATAGATAATTGGACTGTATGGGACAAATGCTCAAAGACAGATTTAAGATGAAAGAATACTGGGGGTTATTTATGAAAGACAAATCCACTTTGCACTACAAGTGCAAACTACAAGGGCACAGTGCACTTTAAATTGCACTGAGAGTGCACTTGGAAGTGCAGTCGCTGTAAATATGAGGGTTAGATCTGAAATGAGGGGAAGCTCTGCTGATTTTATCATCCAATATCATCCAAAATGTTGTTTTTTATTTTCCTTGCATGTCCCTCTCAGCTCTACAGCGAGTGCACTTTCAAGTGAACTTTGCACTTGTAGTTTGCACTTGTAGTGTAAAGTGTATTTGCCTTTCGTAAAAAAAAAACAAAAAAAAAACATAGGGCCAGATTCTTAAAAGGATTACGACGCCGCAACGCCATTTGCGCCGTCGTAAGTCCTAATCTGGCCCGGCATATCTATGCGACTGATTCTTAGAATCAGTTACGCATAGATATCCATTAGATCTGACAGGCGTAAGGCTCTTACGCTGTCAGATCTTAAATGCATTTTTTTTCCCGCCGCTAGGTGTCGCATCGTCGTTTTCCCCGTCGTCTATGCAAATTAGCTATTTACGCGAGATTCCCGAACGTACGCGCGGACGACGCAGTGAATTTACGACGTTTCCGTAAGCGTAAACTTGCCCCTGCTATATGAGGGGCAAGTTTACGAAGGTCCGTCGTATGCCATGTTAAGTATGGCGTCGGGTCAGTGTCGGCTTTTTCCATCGTTTACGTTGTTTTCCTAAGTCGTCCGTGAATACGACTTTACGTCAATGACGCTCACGCCGGCGTCATTGTCGTTTTCCGTTGTGAGCAAGAGCATGCGCACTGGGCTATTTTTCCGCCCGGCACATGCGCAGTTTGATCGGCGCAGGGGCGCGCTTAATTTAAATACAAGCCGCCCCCTTTGAATTATGCGGCCTTACGCCGGCCCATTTACACTACGCCACCGCAAATTACGGAGCAAGTGCTTGGAGAATACGGCACTTGCTCCAGTAATTTGCGGCGGCATAGTGTAAATGGCTTACGCTACGCCGCCGCGGATTATACAAGAATCTGGCCCATAGTGTAGTGTTTAATAGCATTGTGAATAAAAACAGGGAAAAACAACAACAGTATCCAGAACTTACAGCTAAGGCCGCTGCAAACAACACCTTGCGGCAGTGATGACATCAGCGCACTTTCTCCACCCAACTAGTTTCACACTCTAGCACATCATCAGGGTCTCTTTATTATTATGATTATTATGACACTGTTATTATATTGAAAAAAATCATAAAAATAGAATGGTCAGACCACGAGATGTCATGGATGGCGGAGGAGGACACTGCCTTTAGGAGGATTCTATCTACAATAATCATATCAATACGCAAGTAGGAGTTATGTCTGGAGGAGTGGAAGGTTTAGTCACGCTTGTTAGAGTGTTGATACCTCCAGACATCATAAAGGTCTTCTGAGTGGAGTATAGACTGCAGCATAGGCAGGGAGAGTTTAGATCTAGTAGTGGTGTCCAGTGTCCACCCTATAGTCCACTGTAATGTTATAGTCCCACAGATGATCAGAACACCTTTCTTGACTGCTGCAATTTTTTTGAGCAGCCTTTTCAAGAATCTCGTTTGGTGAGTATTAGGTGCATACAAATTAACTACTGTATACGTTTGGTTGTTGAACTCACCAACCACTATCAGAAACCTTCCTTCAGGATCCGAGATATGACTTCTCTATGGACAAAGGCAACAGAGTCCTTTATAATGGTAATTACTCCCTTTTTGCTTGTGTGGAGCCGAGGTTAGGTATACATGGGGAAAGTTCTTATGTTGGAAGGAGGGTGGGTTAGAGGCTAAAAAGTGTGATTCTTGTATACACAGTATGTCGGCATTAAGCTTTGAAGCCTCCTTCCATAGTGAGGATCTTTTTGCTGGGTGGTTCAGCCCGTGCACATTAAAGGAGACAATATTAGGAATCATGTCTTATGTACAACAAGAGTGGTAGAAATAGTACCAAATGGGGATCCAGACAGTCCAGACCAACAGATTTCAGTCCATTTCACATCATGGGTGAGTCTTTCCGTGTCTAATGAGAGTCCATCTTGGATAGGATAGAGTAAAGAAGGGAGAAAAGAAAAAAAGGTAGCAATAACAAAAACAAGTCAAGTCATTCAGTTTGAACCAACAGGTTAATAAGGGAGATTTGAACATGAATCTGATGGCAGAAATACAGCACATTTCTCAGGAGGGGGAAGTATGTGCACTGAAGTATCCACAGTGCCACAGGAATCTAGTAGAATAGGTTGAATATGAGAGGCAAGGTGTTCAAGTGTTGTGCTTTTTAGACTTTTTCTTGTGGGACACAACTTGCCAGGTGTCCTGGGTCCCTATTTCTCCTTCAGTAGTTTTTTCAGGGAGGATGTCCCAGGACTGTAGTAGTGTGAGCCCTTCCTCAATGGTGTTGATCACAGAAGTATGGTCATCACGGGTGATAGTCAGTTTCGAGGGGTACCCCGAGCAATAGGCAATGTCATGGTTGTGTAGTGCTTTTGTGATAGGCAATAGGGACTTGCGCCTCTGCATAGTAAATATAGGTCAGTGAACAGTTGAATGGAGGAATACTTCTCAGGTGGTTGTTTGTTTTTGCGGAAAGCCATCATGAAGCTCTCCTAAAAATAAAAATAAATGCACCCGCATGAGAACATCTCTTGGAATGTTATCTGGGAGACGAGATGGCTTGGGCAGACAGTGAATTCTGTCTATTACTAGTTCTGAGTCAGACAGTTCAGGCAGAAAAGCTTTCATGTGGTCTTGGGCAAACTGTTGAAATTGTGCAGGTTATGTGGACTCAGAAATTCCACTGAGCTTAATGTTGTTCCGTCTTGACCTGTCCTCGAGGTCAGCCACCTTGGCCTTCAGCCAGGTCACCTCATCAGACTGGTCATTATGGGCATCAACTAATGAATTGTATGAAGAAGCATATTCCCCCATTTTCTGCTCCACGTGGCCCACCCTCTCGCCTATCTCGCCCACCTCTGATTTAAACCTTCTCATACACTCCATCATATCAGCATGGAGGAAACTGTGAAGGGAGACCAGCATATCCTTCAGCGTGGATTAAGATATGAGCTGATTAGTGGTGGCAAAGGAGTTAATTGTATCTGCCAGTTCCCTGGTATAATCCATAAACTCATGACATGCGCTCACCTTATCATTGCAGAGGTCTGCTGCCATGCGGGCTTGGATTTGGACAGACTGCGGGATAGTGACGTAGATGCATCAGGCAATCTGCAACTGGGGTTTCCCTTTGACCCTGGGCTCGGTGTGGCAGAGCTGGAGTTGCTGGAGGAGGACAGAGAAGCGCCGCTGGGGCGCCATCTTGGATCAGGCTGCAGGCCGATTGGCGGGAAGAAATTAGGTATTTGAGATGAGCCTTTCTGTTTATGGGGCATCCCAGCCTGTCAGCTGTCACTACAGGGACAAGGTGGCATGAAGGGGGGCTGATTTAGAACACCTTGGCGTGCTAGGTTTCTGGATGCTGGAGCGGAGCTGTCTGGTTAGACGTCCATGTAGTTGCGCGGTAGCCACGTCCCTCAAATGTGAGTTTTGAATGCACCTTTTTTCCTTTAAATAATACAGTACTTACTCGGAGGTGCCTGTGTCTTTCTCTCTCTTTTACATGTTTGGAGTGTGGCTTCCACTTCCCTTGCAAGGCTTGCCCTGACACAGTGGACTGTTTCTCAACATAAAGCTGGTTAGCTCAAAGGATTACCTATGGACTTGTACTATTTAAATAAATCACAGCTTGTGCCACTACCCCATGTAGCTCCTTGCTCTCCTGCTCTGTCTCCCAACAGTGATTTTTGTTACATGATTGGTTCTGCAATCCAAAGAGCTGCCATTCTGACTAAACCTCAGTTATTCTTTTTATCTTCATCTGCAATCACTAATCAATTGAATTGACAACACACAGCTTGGAAAAAAGGCAGTGCTGTATTTAAAAGTGAGGTTATTATTAACAGCCTGGGCAGGGCTTTTGATCAAAATTGGTGATTTACCTTGTTTTGGCATGAGAGAGAATTAGAGTATATAACTTGTCTCCTCATTGCTGCAAAGATGTGTTGATAAATGCTGTTAAAATTTGAAAATGCCTAATATTGCCTATTTTAAGCATGGCTATGTAGCTTTGCATTTTAAAAGCTGTGGTATTCTAAGCTGTTTTCACTATCAAAATGTCTCGGGGACATATCAGCTCAATCTGGCTGAATGAATATTGCCACCTCTTAGGTGGCAAGCTGAATTATGTCCTGTGGGAATGTTTAGATGTGTGTGATAACAGGCTGAGCGCTTTTATACAGTTCACAGATCTCCTTCATCTACTGCACATTATTTCTTATGGCACAGATGCCGCTATTTCAAACAAAACAATTTGGCTGTTTGAAGTGACACTCATTCGTTACATTTCAGGGCTGTTTTATGCTGAGTCACTGCAAATTGTGTATATATATATATATATATATATATATACACACAGTATACTGTATATACACATATATAGGTATATATATGTAGAATGATATATATATAATATATACAGTATCTCACAAAGGTGAGTACACCCCTCACATTTTTGTAAATATTTTATTACAGGTCGTCCCCTAGTTACCAACTTCTACTTACAAATGGAGGGAGACAACAGGAAGTGAGAGGAAATCTACCCCTTGGAAGGGAAATTCACTCCTGCAAGCGTTATTATAGGAAAATGGTGCCTCCTCTGATGCTTTACCAGCAAGGCTTGTTTCCACAACAACCCACATTTTTCAAGATCCCAATTGCCATTGGGACTGAAAGTGAGGTGAAAGCTTCTGAACAGGGGCTGGAGCTACACTTAAAAAATTGACCTGTTTCAACTTACAAACAGATTCAACTAAAGAACAAACCTACAGACCCTATCTTGTTTGTAATCCGGGGACCGCCTGTATATCTTTTCATGTGACAACACTGAAGAAATTACACTTTTCTACAATGTAATATAGTATGTAGTATATCTTTTCATGTGACAACACTGAAGAAATTACACTTTTCTACAATGTAAGTTAGTGAGCGTACAGCTTGTATAACCGCGTAAATGTTCTGTACCCTCAAAATAACTCAACACACAGCCATTAAAGTCTAAATTGCATCTTCCTGAACAACCCTACAAAATCCTAATGCCCTGTACACACGATCGGATATCTGATGAAATCTAATCCGATGGATTTTTTCATCAGATATCCGATGAAGCTCACTTTCATCAGTCTTCCTACACACCATCGGTCAAAAATCTGACCCTGTCCAACGCGGTGACGCAAAACACTACGAGGTGCTGAGAAAATGAAGTTCAATGCTTCCGAGCATGCGTCAACTTGTTTTTGAGCATGCATGGATTTTTGACAGATGGACTTCCACACAGACGATCGTTTTTTTTCCATCGTTTTTTTATTCATAGGAACATTTTAAAACATGTTCTATTTTTTTCACCGATGGAAAACAAACTGATGGGGCCCACACACGATCGGTTTGTCCGAAAAAACAGTCCATCTGTCTGTTTTCATCAGACAAACCGATCGTGTGTACAGGGCTTTAGAGAAACGTATGACCCTTGTGCATACATTTGGATGGATTTCTGGGTTTTGCATCAATTGGGAGAAATCAGTGTTGATGCCGTTACATAATGATAATATTTCCCTGCCAGACTGCGCAAAACAAATTAAGATTAGCCACAAAATTAGGAATTTAGGAATCGAGGTAACACGAAAAGTGGGGGATTATATAGACTTAAATCTCAGACCATTATTACTTAAATTTAAAGAAAAAAGCCGGAGTTGGTGTAAACTCCCATTAACTGTGATTGGAAGGTCCAATGTCATAAAAATGATTTGGATCCCACAATTATTGTATGTTTTTCATAATTGTCCAATTTGGATACCAATGTTTTCATTTCGCAGGTTAGAATCCCTCTTTCGTGAACTTATCTGGAAGAAAAAAAGCTCTCAGATAAAACTAACAACGCTAATGCTAGCTAAAGATGAGGGGGGTCTTGCTATTCCACAGACAAATAATTACTTTTTAGCAGCACAGATACAACAGTTTTTTGGCTGGACAGAGACTGTGGAAGAAGATCCCATACAGAGATTACTTCTGCCGTTGGGAAATGGTTATACATTGTTGTCCACATTGGAGGCTAAAATTATGCAAATAGATAAAAATGTTGTTACATGTAAATTATTTGCTTTTGTATGGCAGGAAATGAAGGACATTACAAATATTACAGGTTATACCTCTTATACTCCAATCTGGAATAATGGAAATTATGTAGAATTGCAGAAATTGTAGGGATTTGAGTTTTGGTAAACTTGAGGTCTTAGATATATTGAGCAACTGTTTTGGAATGGCAATATAAAGTAATTTTCTCAGTTGTTTGAGGAGCCCCAGCCAACCATATACACATGCTTTGGAGATGTCCCAAACTCCAAAGATATTGGGAAGACATAATTCAAAACATTAATAACACACTAGGTATAAAACTAATATTAGACCCAAGAATATGTCTGTTAAATATAGTAAATAAACCTAATATATCAAAAAACACTTATAGTGCAATAGCGAGATGCCTGTTTTTGGCACACAAATTGATATTGCAGAAATGGATTTCCATATATCCCCCGACGATAGAGGAATGAAAAACACAACTAAGGGAAACTGTAGTAAAGGAGAAATATATTTACCTACATAGAAACAATCAAGAGTAATTTGAAGCTATTTGGAAAGATTGCCTGGAGGTATGGGACTTTGAGCACCGTACGACCTTGCCAAATGAGGATGTGGAGAGATAAGGGAATTCGGGGGGGGTGAGTGTGGGGGAGGGAGAGAGAAACACTAAAATATTAAATATCAAATAAATAAAAGAGAAGGTGAAGAGATTTTTTTGTTTTTGTTTGTTCGTCTTATGCTGGGGGGGTAATGTATGATGCAATGTGTAATAGTGGGAGGAGTCTGCGCTGTGATTAAACTAATGACAAAAAATATTTTATATTATGGACAAAAAAATAATAAATAGTGGTGGTGGAGGGAGGGGGGTGAATGATGGAATGAAAGGAATAACCGTGTACAAATGCAGCAAAAAATGTCTTACACAAAGGTGAAACTAATCCTATTTGGACCAAGTGATAAACCACAAAAGGGAAATAGATCAGATAAGGAGTGATCTACTTCATGTGTGCTCAAACACGTAAGGTGAAATAGGTGAAAACTCAAAACAATAATATTCACAGTGAGGTGATGACTGATGCAAACAGCAAATGGAAATAGTGCCAGAATACAGTCAGTGGAAGGGTGCAACCCAATCTTCAAATCATGCAACCTACACCATAAAGTGAAGTGATCAGCTTACCTCCTAGTAGATACTCACACGAGAGGTAAATAGCTGATACTTCTGGTTGGTTGGATGTCCTCTTTGACAGATTGCAATGTTGGACCATACATGTGGAGAAAGAGTGAATGTATATTGTGGGTGGTCTTCCTGTCACTCCAAGGACAGAGAACGGGAACTCTCTAAGATACAGTATGTAGGTGTACACTTACACAACTCACATTATATTGAAGGAGGAAATGCCTATCTCCACGAACGCCGCGCTCGTATCCCGATCCTCTCGTGGTAAACGCTCAGCACTCAGCTCCTCATAGGTCCATAGAAGCGGCCGCTCATGGTTAAGATGGGGAGCAGAGAGGGGAGAGGAGAAGGAGGGAGGGCGTGTAGCGTGAGCAGGCACAGCACAAAAGAAACTTTAATAGCCGATAAAAATAAAAACTTACAGTAAGTAGATAAAATACGGTCGCATCTCCTACGAGCACCGCACTCGTCTGCCGTCTGTTAGGATGTTGCTCCCGGTCAGTACTCTAAATGTTCCCGACGCGTGTTCGTCACATCACGTGACTTCATGACTGATGAAGTCACGTGATGTGACGAACACGCGTCGGGAACATTTAGAGTACTGACCGGGAGCAACATCCTAACAGACGGCAGACGAGTGCGGTGCTCGTAGGAGATGCGACCGTATTTTATCTACTTACTGTAAGTTTTTATTTTTATCGGCTATTAAAGTTTCTTTTGTGCTGTGCCTGCTCACGCTACACGCCCTCCCTCCTTCTCCTCTCCCCTCTCTGCTCCCCATCTTAACCATGAGCGGCCGCTTCTATGGACCTATGAGGAGCTGAGTGCTGAGCGTTTACCACGAGAGGATCGGGATACGAGCGCGGCGTTCGTGGAGATAGGCATTTCCTCCTTCAATATAATGTGAGTTGTGTAAGTGTACACCTACATACTGTATCTTAGAGAGTTCCCGTTCTCTGTCCTTGGAGTGACAGGAAGACCACCCACAATATACATTCACTCTTTCTCCACATGTATGGTCCAACATTGCAATCTGTCAAAGAGGACATCCAACCAACCAGAAGTATCAGCTATTTACCTCTCGTGTGAGTATCTACTAGGAGGTAAGCTGATCACTTCACTTTATGGTGTAGGTTGCATGATTTGAAGATTGGGTTGCACCCTTCCACTGACTGTATTCTGGCACTATTTCCATTTGCTGTTTGCATCAGTCATCACCTCACTGTGAATATTATTGTTTTGAGTTTTCACCTATTTCACCTTACGTGTTTGAGCACACATGAAGTAGATCACTCCTTATCTGATCTATTTCCCTTTTGTGGTTTATCACTTGGTCCAAATAGGATTAGTTTCACCTTTGTGTAAGACATTTTTTGCTGCATTTGTACACGGTTATTCCTTTCATTCCATCATTCACCCCCCTCCCTCCACCACCACCATGTATTATTTTTTTGTCCATAATATAAAATATTTTTTGTCATTAGTTTAATCACAGCGCAGACTCCTCCCACTATTGCATTTATTTTTTGTCCTTCATTGGAAAGACTCTTTTTTGTCTGCTGCAGTCCCCCACTCATAGTCCATTTCTTTCCCTCCCCCCCTGCCACCCCCCCATCCTCACAATTATCCACTATAGCGCAGGAGTTTTACCTAGTATGATGCAATGTGTGTATGTTAACTGTATCTGGATTTTACCGCTGGCAACAAAAGTGAGTACACCCCTAAGTGGGCTTTCTTGTGCAACATCTTTAGAAGAGGCTTTTTTTCTGGAATGACAGCCATGCAGACCAATTTGATGCAGTGTGCGGTGTATGGTCTGAGCATGGACAGGCTAACCCCCACCCTTTCAACCTCTGCAGCAATGCTGGCAGCCCTCTGCCCAACCTCTGCATATGACACTGAGCATGTGCACTCAACTTCTTTGGTCTACCGTGCAAGGCCTCTTCTGAGTGGAACCTGTCTTGTTAAACCGCTGTATGGTCTTGGCCACCGTGCTTCAGCTCAGTTTCAGGGTCTTGGCAATCTTCTTATAGCTTATGCCATCTTTATGTAGAGCAATAATTATTTTTTTCAGATCATCAGAGAGTTCTTTGCCATGAGGTGCCATGTTGAACTTTATTTGACCAGTATGAGAGAGTGAGAGCGATAACACCAAATTTAACACATCTACTCTCCATTCACACCTAAGACCTTGCAACACTAACAAATCACATCACACCGGGGAAGGAAAATGACTAATTGGGCCCAATTTGGACATTTTCAATTAGTACTCACTTTTTTTGCCAGCGGTTTAGACATTAGCCACTTCACGCAAATCGCTGTACCAGTACATCAATATTTTGGAGCTAAATACCATTGTTATGGCAGCAGCTTGTATTTCTCTTTAAGATAAAAGTGTTCTTTTTTTTATCGGTTACGGGAGAGTTGCTCACCCCCTCCCGCTGCGCTCCGGTCGTCTTCGCCGCTTACTGGAGCCTTCGGTAGTGATGGAGATGATCACGTCCACTCCCCTCAGTGCTTGGATGCCGAGTGAGGGGAAGATGGCCCCCGCTCAGCTCCATAGAATTGAAGGGCGGAGAAGCGACATCAAACGTCACTTCCGCCCAATGCTCTTAAAGTAGAATTATAAAATAAAGAAATTCTAATTATTATTTTTTATTGCATTTTAGTGTGAATATGAGATCTGAGGTCTTTTTGACCCCAGATCTCATATTTAAGAGGTCCTGTCATGTTTTTTTTTGTTTACATTTTACATGTTTCCTTGTAATAGGAATGAAAGTGACCCAATTAAAAAAAAAAAAAAACAGTGTCAAAAAAATAAAAAGTTAAATAAATAATAATTAAAAAAAAATTAAAGCACCCCGTACCGCCAAGCTCATGCGCAGAAGCAAACGCATATATGAGTAGAGCCCACATATGAAGACGGTGCTCAAACCACACATGTGAGGTATCACCGCGATCGTTGGAGCTAGATAAATAATTCTAGCTCCAGCCCTCCTCTGTAAGTAAAAGCTGGTAACCTGTAGACATTTTTAAATGTCGCTTATGGAGATTTTTAAGGGTAAAAGTTTGTCACCATTCCACAAGCGGGCACAAATTTCAAGCTTGACATGTTGGGTATCAATTTACTCAGCATAACCTTATCTCACAATATAAAAAAAAATATAACTTTACTGTTGTCTTTTTTTTTTATTCAAAAAAGTGTATTTTTTTTAAAAAAAAGTGTGCTTGTAAGACAGGTGCGCAAATACGGTGTGACAGAAAGTATTGCAACAACTGCCATTTTATTTTCTAGGGCAGAGATATACAATTAGTGGACCTCCAGCTGTTGCAGAACTACAAGTCCCATAAGGCATAGCAGGACTCTGACAGCCACAAGCATGAGACCCAGAGGCAGAGGCATTATGGGAATTGTAGTTTTGCAACAGCTGGAGGTCCGCTAATTGCATATCCCTGCTCTAGGGTGTTAGAAAAAAATAATATATAATGTTTGGGGGTTCTAAATAATTTTCTAGCAAAAAAAAAAATATTTTAACTTGTAAACACCAAGTCTAAAACATAGGCTTGGTCCTTAAGTGGTTAATGGCTGTGTGTTGAGTTATTTTGAGGGGAAAGCAAATTTACACTGTTATACATGCTGTACACTCACTACTTTACCTTGTAGCAAAGAGCAATTTCTCCAGTGTTGTCACATGAAAAGATATAATAAAATATTTACAAAAATGTGAGGGGTATACTTACTTTTGTGAGATAGATATATATATATATATATATATATATATATATATATATATATATATATATATATATTACATCTAACTGTATTGAAATAGGATAACAAGTAGCGTGATTATCTATTTATATTTTCTCCTGTTCTCTTATACTCTAAATAGGTTACTCATCAATCCCACATGGTCTTAGGCTTTGCCAGCTACCCCACTGGTAGATTTGTAATCCCTGGACAGAGTTCAAATTTTAAGAGAAAAAAAAAAACATGATGACAATCTTTCTTTAATTGGTTTACTTTACAACAAGCTCTGGTGTTATCCTTTGTGTAGAGTCACAAACCATTATAAGTGGTTTGGTATGTGTCAATGCAAAAACAAGAATTCTGCAAATGGAGGGCTCTTAATTTTGGTACTTTTAATGTCATGTGTACAATACACAATTCTATACATATTGGATAAATAATGTATTTATGTAACTATGTAACATAATGTATTTATCTTATTGAGAAAACATATTTTATACATTGTGTATCATTTACAATACAGCAGACAACATTTTGTATAACAGTACATAATTATATATAAAAAAAATAAAACTTTTTTTCTTAAGTTAAAGTATTGGCCTAAAATGTTTGACTTTGAAACTATTATTAAGCAGTAGTGATGTAAAAAAAAAAAAAAAATGTAAAAATGAGATGAATCGGGGGGGGCGAGGTTTGACCTCGGAGGCCTCTTAACTTTGGAGCTCCCGTCAACAGAGGATATAGCACCATCAGAGGCTTTCTTTAAGCTTTTTCATGGGAAAATCATCCCACAGCTCCTCAGCTATCTGATCCTGCTCTCTTTGGGATTCTAGTGGCAGGCTAAGCCAAAACATCCCAGAGATCTTCTGCACACAGATGAGCAGCGTGGCTGCTTCTTCTCAGGGACATACACATACTCCATTTCTCATTAAAACTGGCACATATCAGCTAGCTCTATCTCCTACCCTACAGATGGATCTACACTCTAACAGTAATAGCCCAGTCTGGGCGACCTCCGCAGTATTGCGGTGGACATCAAAGACACCCTGTCAGCCACCATTACGGATCTGAGCCATGACATCCAAGCGCTGGCTGGTCGAGTGCAGGAGATGGAAAAACTTACCATGGGGTCTGCTCCAAAGGCATACATTACCACAGGAAATTTCTGTTTTGCCTCTCAGCCTCAAGCAAAGGCCGTAGAGCTCTTATATGTGTCCCAGAAGATCTGCAACAATTCTGCGAGATTCTGGACATCCCACTGATCGATGTACCAAATTGGTATGTCGATTTTTACCCAACTTCTTCAAGATACACCCTGTCTTGGAGAGAACCTTTGGAAACCCAAGACCAGAGGTACAGACATCACCATTCGCTATCCAGAGGGCATTTTCAGTCCATCTTCCTGGGACCACAGCAGGGCTCAAGCCCCACAAAATCCCTGGATCATCAGAGGGCACTCCGAGACCATTGATGTTTTGTCCTTCACATCACAATGTAACATTTTGGGGCCTAATCTCTTCCCTATTTCACCCGCATTTGCATCATATTTCTTTTTATTGAGTTGTCTCTACTACGTTGTATCTATTGCTACCAGTTAACTAACTTCATCCCATCCTTTATTACATTAGCCGCAAGAATGCAGTTCACACCCTTTGGAGACTATTTACCTCCCATTGCCCCCTTTCTGTGTGTCTAAGGACTTGTACACACGATCAGTCCATCCGATGAAAACGGACTGAAGGCTGAAGTCTGATGGACTGATGGTCTGATGTGCCTACACACCATCAGTTCAAAATCCGATTGAGTCCAACGTGGTGACGTAAAACACAACAACGTGTGTACAGGGCCTTAGAGTCCAGTTTCCACCATCCCTATGCAGGATTATAAGCCCAATGGAAGGAAGAATTTATTTCACTCCCCACCTCATCCGTAAAGGTTATCCCTAGGACTACACCATTATATAGGTCTTCACCCAGATTCCTGCTGTGCCTGGTTTCCTACCCTATCCAGAGTAAGCCTAAGGATATAGGCTACAAATTGCACATTTCCTAGTGCTTATTGTGATCCTTTAAGGGAATATCTCATCATTCCTTCTACACTTTCTCCTCATACTCACATTTCTTCCCCATTTGAAAGTACTGTATACCTTATTTGCACTTCTACATTAATTAACACGTGCCACTACTTATTATCGGGCTGATGGCTCACAGGGATGTTTTTCAGTTAAACTACACCATATAATTTGAATGTGACCTGGAAGATAAATCTTTACTGAAATGGAGGTACTGCCTCTGTCAGTTTATGGATGGAACACCCTAACTACCGCTCTGCCGGTCAAATGTTACTCCAGCAGATGTAGGCACAACTTCATCCACAAGATTCAGCTCTCATTTTCTTATGCAATCCCTGTCAGTCAAACCCAGTACTTTAATGGTAAAGTAATAAGGGTGTATATACTGTGCCTAGCCCATGTTTCAGGAGACCAGCCGGAAAAGAGTTGCCCATAGGCCTTGCACAGTGGCCAATTTCCAATATGGCGGCACCTGCACAAAGCTGTGTGTGTGTGCTGGTGCATGCAATGCATGTCAGATCCTGGTGTCCTCTGGCCTTTAAAAGAGTGACTGTGGCTCATTGACATTGTTGACTGTTCTTCAGCTTCCTGCTTCCTTCTTCCTGTTCATGTGCGTGCTTATGCTTCTGATTTCCTGTTTATGACCCTGCATGCCTTTGGATACCTCTTGTCTCTCTCCCAGCACTGACCTTCAATTGCCTATGGATCTGCTCCTGTCTCCTGTCCTATGTATGACTTTGGCTTGCCTGATCATGTCTCTGCTCTTCTGTCTGCTGACCACTGGCTTTACGGACTTTGGCATATGTCCCTTACTATGCCTCCTGATTCACCCTGTCTGCTGTGATCTACCCTGGTGCCTACCTGCAGTACCCAGCCTGCTGTATCAACCTGCAGTACTTACCTGCTGTTCCAGTCTTCAATACCTCTATGTGCTGTATCAAGCCTGCTGCACTTTCCATTGCAACCTGTTTTATGTTGTGTGCAGTCTGCACCATCATAAGCTCCACTGGGTCCTACTGCTCATCTCATCTTGTATCCACCTACGGAGAGACCTCCATGCCTGTTTCTCTCATCTATGGCACAACCGGCAAATCCTTCTTTTTTGGGCTTCTTGTTCCCTGTTTACACCTTCAGGGACACCGAGCACTCTGCCTCAAGAAGAGCCCTCTCAGAATTTCGGCTTCAGGACCAGGTACATGACACCAGCATTTTTATGGGCCTCCTCATTTTGCTCTGTCTGACTATATTGTGGCCTACTTATTTATATCTGCTTTATAACTGCACCTCTTCTTGCTTGCTCCATGACGTCTCTTTGTAATTTGCTAGGGGGACGCAAGTGAGGGTGAAATTTAAAGTAATAAACTTCCTTTGCCAACTCTGCATTTTCTAATGAAGATTCAACCAAGATATATGTGATTGCTCTACCTTACTTATCTTTCTTATTCTTCCAGTTTCCTGAATTCTAATGTTTAAGCCTAATGTTTGATCAAACTTGTTGAGTCAGCAGTTTTATGTAAAAATAAGTCAATAATTACTAAACTCCATTATGATTTTGTCCACTGTTGCATATGTTAAAATAAAGCTGGATAACTCCTCTTCTCATATTTTTCCTTAATTGTTAAAAGGTATATATTCCTAGAGCCTTCTCAGGATCTATCATTAATTATATCTGGTAACCTCTGAATATATTCCTTATTATTGCCTTGTGGTTATTGGATTCATACTTATTTTAGTATTGGAGGGATTTGTGAAACTATAAACACAGAGGTGATCAACAGCACTTTTGGTAGTTTGGGCTAAAATATGGTGAAATAAGTTACTCATCAAATTGCTCTCATTAAACACAGGAGACCTCAATACCACCCAGAAATGGAGGAGACTCATTTTCTGTCTGATTTTATCCCAAAGCTTAACAACACCTATTTTTCTATAGTCTTTCATACCACAAACACTGAATCAAAGTCTAAATGGGTCTCTACTCGTTTCTCCAATCATTGCCCTTTGCAGATCTCTGACTCTTTAATGTATAAATAAGAATGCTACTTCTTCCTTACAGTGGGGAGATTCAAGGGAAACCCATTATACTAGCCAACATTTATTCTTTGAACAACAGGTCTCCTTTTTCCATTCAATTTTACAACTCCCCCCCCATGAGGCTATCTTAATTCTGGGAGGTGATTTTAACCTCTCTCTCAATCCCATCCAGGATGCATCTAATGGGACTTCCTCTTTACCATATAAGGCCTTACGGGCGATCAAAACACAGCTAAGAAAGCTACTTTTCCATGACACATGCATTACCAAAGGTAAAAGATTACACCTTCTTTTTAGCCCTCCATCATCGATATACCGGAATAGATTTTTTTTTCTCACCCAAAAGAGACCTCCCACTACTACATAACCTGTCTATCGACCCTATGTACCTGTCTGATCACCACCCTATCTCTATGACCTTAGGGCCGCGTACACACGATAGGTTAACCAGAGGACAACGGTCTGATGGATCGTTTTCATCGGTCAAAATCGATCGTGTGTGGGCCCCATAGGTTATTTAACCATCGGTTAAAAAAAAGCCAACTTGTTTTAAATTTAACCGATGGATTGCTAACCGAAAGGACAAAACCGATCGTTAGTAGGCACGACCATTGGTTATAAATCCACGCATTCTCAGAATCAAGTTGATGCATGCTTGGAAGCATTGAACTTCTTTTTTTTCAGCACGTCACCGCGTTCTGACACGATCGTTTTTTTAACCGATGGTGTGTAGGCGCGACGTACCATCAGTCAGCTTCTTCGGTTAACCGATGAAAACGGTCCATCGGTCCGTTCTTTTCAGGTGGACCGATTGTGTGTACGCAGCATAAGTGAGTGACTGACTCTCACATGTTGTGAACTGGAGTGCTGCACAACTCGTCTGTCAGATTTAGGAACATGCAAAATCTGGAATATTGCTGCGTTTTGCGCTAAATTCAGTGCTTACTCAAACCTCATATACACATACATTGCATGAAATATATATATGCATGATATAAGTGAGCATGGTTTGGCAATTAAGCAATTGAACAATTAACCAATAAATAAATTAGAAATACACTTTCACTAAAGTAACGAGAGCCTATGCTTTTTAGGTCCGACAACTTTGCGGGGCGTTCTCTTCTGCACTCTCGTAGGCTGAGCATTTTAAGCACCTCTCATATAGTCCCAGGCCACTGTATTGAATGCCTTCTCAGCATCCAAAGAAAGAAAGAATCCCGGCTTGTGAGAGGAAGAAAGACATTGATGTATGTTGATAGCTTTCAGGGTATTATTGCTTGCTTTCCTTCCTGGTATGAAGACTACTTGATCAAGAGATATTAGTTTAGAGAGTATAGGAAGTAGATGAAAAAAAAATTGATGTCTACGTTTAATAGTGAAATTGGTCAATTGGTCTGTAATTAGTAACCAAGGAGGGGTCTTTTACCTGGCTTGGGAATTACAGTGATATGGGCCTCTAATAGATCTAAAAAAATGGAGCATAGGGAGTTAAGGACCTTTAAAAAATGGGATAGGAGTGCATCTGAGAATGGTCGTGCCTACTACCGATCGGTTTTGTCCTATCGGTTAGGAATCCATTGGTTAAATTTAAAACAAGTTGGCTTTTTTTTAACCCATGGTTAAATAACTTATGGGGCCCACATACGATTGGTTTTGACCAATGAAAACGGTCCATCAGACCGTTGTCCTCTGTTTAACCTATCGTGTGTACGAGGCCTAAGAGCAGAGTTTCTTTGGCTTTACTGATTGAAATTCCCTTTATTTGTGCAAAATCAACTTTGTGTTGTACAGTACTAGAAATGATTCAAACTGCCCTGGGTTAAGTTGAAGCAGAGTTTGGTAAATATCCAAGAAGTCCGAGTGCCAAAGCAGAACCCCATTAAAATCAACTCCCCGCCTAAGACTGGGAGTGTACAGCGTGGTCATGTCGGTGGCGGCGTGTTCCCAGGAACACTGCTCGTCACCGACAAGGGTAAACAACCAACGGTTGCTTACCACGTGATCAGCTGTGATCCATTCACAGCAAATCACTAAATGTAAACACAGACCGGTTACTAGCTGTTACCAGCTCTTCTCTCCTCACACACCATTTCCAGTGTGAGGAGAGAAGAGCCAGGAGCAGTGAGTTACCTATCTGTGTAGTGTTAGTGTCTTCCCCCCATTGCAGCGGTCACCCAACAGTCACCACATAAGTGTCCATCAGTGCTTATAAAAGTTTACCTGTCACCCATCAGTGCCCACAAAGTGCACCTTTCACCCATCAGTGCTCACAAAGTGCACCTGTCACCCATCAGTGCCCATAAAGTGCATGTGTCATTGTCAGAGACTACCATCAGCGGTGCTCCTGTCACCTATCAGTGACCATCGCAAGTGACCGTCATCAGTGACCCATCCGTGACCCTCATCTGTCACCTATCAGTCCCATAAAGTGCACCAGTCACCATCAGAGACTGCCATCAGTGACCGTCACCAGTCACCTGTCACCCATCAGTGACCGTCACCCATCAGTGACCCATCCGTGACCCTCATCTGTCACCTATCAGTCCCATAAAGTGCACCAGTCACCATCAGTAACCGTCACACATCACCTTGCACCCATCAGTGACCGTCACCCATCAGTAACCGTCACCCGTCACCCATCAGTGACTGTCACCTGTTGCCCATTAGTAACTGTCACCTGTCACCTATCATTGAACGTCACCTGCCCCCCGTCTGTCACCTGTCACACAGCCCATCAGTGACCGTCATCTGCCACCCATTGCACAGCCAATCAAAAACATGTCCAAAAGAGTATATACCAGTGAGGAGACATTCCAGATGCTCTCCATGACTAATGAGAGCACCGGAGGGTTCTCATAAGATTCAAATGCCAATTCCGATTGTGAATCAAATTCAGCATTTGAACCAATCGACAGTAGCAGATCAGCAATGAATCAGAGGAAGAATGGATCCCTCCCAAAAGGGCATGGTGCTCTGAAACCAGGCAGCCACCAGCAATATACCCCAGGATCAAATTCCCAGGCCCAATACCAGCGCTGCTGCCAATGATAGACCACAAGAACAAAGACCCAGCACCAGATCTGCCACCAGTGATAGACCCCAAAATCAAAGGCCCACTACCAGCGCTGCCGCCAGTGAAAGACCACAAGAAATGCCCAGGCCCAGTGCCAGCACTGCCGCAGCATCACACCCAAATGGCAGCACAGGAACTCTAAACCCCACAACTACCAGCACTGGAATGCCACGTCCCCCAAGAGCCAGGGCCGATAGACAGCTTACAGCTGGTCTTGCCAATCCAACAAGGCTGCCTTGCAATTCAGGATCAGCAAGAATTTCCCCTTTCACTGCACAGCCAGGTGTGCAGGCCAATACCCCAAATTTTACTGAAATTGATCGTTTTCATTTATTTTTGCCTGACACTTTACTGCAATTTATCGTGGACCAGACCAATTTATATGCCCAGCAGTATATTGCAAACAACCCCCAATCATCATACGCCCGTCCGTTTGAGTGGAAGGATTTGACTCTGTAGGAGTTCAAAATGTTTATGGGCCTCACCATAAACATGGGGCTTACAAAAAAAATGAAGAACATGCCTATTGGCCCACCAAACCCATCCACCACATGCCCATTTATTCTTCCATAATGTCCAGATCCCGATACAAGATGATTATGTGCTTTTTTTCATTTCAGTGACAACACCCAGTGCCCTCCCCGCAATCATCCAAATTACAATAAATTATATAAAATTCGCCCACTCATTAATTTATTTTCCCAATGATTTTCAGAACTCGCAGAATGTCCCCGAACAGCATATATCTGTAGATGAGTCCCTGGTACCCTTTTCAGGCCGGCTAGGAATAAAACAGTACATTCCTAGCAAAAGGCCCAAATACGGAGTGGAATTTTATAAGCTTTGCGAGAGAGCCATGGGATATCTGTATGCATTCCGCATATACGAAGGAAGAGATTCCCAGCTCCAGCCCCCTGAGTGCCCGGCTTACATGGGCACAACTAGTAAAATTGTATGGGACCTGGCATACCCACTGCTGAAGAAAGGTTACCACATATACCTGGATAACTTCTACACCAGACTGCCCCTTTTCAAACACCTATACCTCGCAGAAACCCTGGCCTGTGGAACCTCCAGAAAGAATAGGAAGGGCTTCCCACAAGCCACAGTGAATAAAAAACTGTGAAGGGGAGAAAGAGCAACTTTGAGATGCAAAAAAGTGCTGGCCTTGAGGTGGAAGGACACCATCCATGATGACACTACAATTGAAGTTCAGAGAAGATGAGGTCCCATTGAAAAGCCAACATGTGTACAAGATTACAATCTCTACATGGGGGGGGTGGATTTCAACAACCAAATGCTTCAGCTCTACTTCAAACTAGTCGCTCAGACTATGAACCCCACCTGTTTAGAGCCTCCAGCAAGCGAAACTTAAGAATTCTGTAATGAACTATCTGATTTTTTTATTGTCAAAATCGAAAACATGCGTGTAATAATTCAACAAAAAAAAAACAACCAACCCCATTCAGACAAAGCAAGAAAAAGAAATAAATACAAATAGTCTGCGATCGACAAATTTTTCGCTGGTCCCAATCACCATCGACACCACCAAAAACATCATCAGAAGCCTCTGAGACAAAACATCACCAAATGACATTATTTCTTCAAAACTCCTGAAAGAATGTACCGACATCTTGGCACCCACCATAATGCACATCATAAACCAATCGTTCAAAGAAGGTTTTGTTCCAAGTTCCCTCAAGCAAGGCATAATCAAACCTCTCCTAAAGAAAATCAACCTCTACCCCCAAAGACCCAAACCATCGCAGACCGGTAACAAGCCTTAACACCATCTCCAAGATCATGGAGAAAGCAGTAGTACAACAGCTACAACCCCATTTGGATGCCCACAAACTCCTAGACCCGCTACAATCAAGTTTTCTGCCCAGGCCACGGGCCAGAAACGGCACTCTTCAAGATATGGAATGACACCCTTCGAAGCAGCAGATGACGTAGAATCGTTGTCTCCTGGTGCTGCTGGACCTCAGTGCAGCTTTTGACACAGTAGACCACAACACCCTGCTCACTCGACTCAAAGAAGTAGCCGGAGTCTCAGACTCTGCCTTACCCTGGTTTGCATCCTTCCTAGAAAATCGATCGCAGACAGTGAAACTAGGAGGCTTCACGTCAGAAACACGTACCATTACATGCAGTGTCCCTCAAAGATCACCCCTTTCGCCCGTGCTCTTCAACATCTACCTCTGCCCACTCCTTAAAATCATCAGCAAACAGTACCTGCGCTACCCCTCTTATGCTGATGAGACTCAACTTTACTTTCGTATCACCAACAAAAAAGATCAATATCACAAATTAGGAAAATGCCTCACTCTGATTGATAATTGGACAACGGAAAGCTCCCTCAAACTCAATGGATCTAAAACAGAACTTCTTATCTTTCACGCTAATCGAAAATCTAACTCTAGGACCACATGGACACCACCCACCATCCTTGGACAAACCATCACCACAAGCAACAAAGTCAAAAGCCTCTGAGTCATCTTTGTTTGATCAGTAGTCAGCGGATCTCACCATCTTCTCCACCTACTGCATCTACTGGGCAGACTCATCCCCTTCATCCCAGAAGAGGATACAGCAGTAGTGGTTGAAACAATCATCAATTCCCAACTTGACTACGCAAACTCCCTCTACCTAGGACTACCTAAATACCAGATTTTGCGTCTACAAGTCGTCAAGAACACGGCAGCCAGATTGGTAACGGGGAAAAACCCTGGGAATCAATCACCCTATCCCTGAGGACCATCCATTGGCTAGCCGTAAAGAATTGGGTCACATTCAAGACCTGCCTCAATCACAAATGCTCACAAGATAGCGCTCCTCAATACTTAAGCGAGAAAATAAAACCCTACATCACCAATCGCGTCCTCTGGTCAACTAACCAAAACCTCCTCCAAATCCCCAAATCCCGCTACAAATCTAAGGGAGAATAAAGATTTGCAGTCCTAGGACCTCTGCTCTGGAACATCTCTTAGGAAAAAACTAAAGACCCACCTCTTCTGAAGGATCAGGAAGACACTGGATGCAAAAAGCACCTTGAGGCGATTTAGTTTGCATTTGTAGCGCTATACAAGTTACTCACTCACTCACTTATCAATAAGGAGGTCTCGTTCCTGGTACAAGAAAGAAGCAATCTATTTAATGCATGTGGTCATTTATAATGCCTACATAATTCACACCAAATCCACAGAAAGCCCTTCCCACTTCCTAAAATTCAATGAAGAAGTTGTCACGTCCCTCATCTACCATCAAAGACCTCTCCCAAAAAACCTTCGCTCTGATGCTGTTAGCTGTCTTAATGAGTGCCACTTCCCAGACAACATTCCACCATCGGAAGCAGGCCGAATACGCCAAAAAATATGTCAGTTATGCAGCAATAGAGGATTTCAAAGAGATACCATCTACCATTGTCCCCAGTGTCCCTCCGAACCCGGCCTTTGCATTGGCGAATGCTTCCAAATGTCTCACACATTCCTAAATTATTAGCCCATATTCCTAACCATTTCCCCATTTTCATAATCTGTGCTGACCATTTCCCATGCTTCCTCAAATAACCATGCCACTGCCTTCAACATGAACTGACCCTGGCCTGTTTTTTGACTATGCCTCTGCCTACAGTTTGGACTGCTTCCACGTGAACTGACCCTGGCCTGTTTTATCAACTACGCTTCTGCCTACTGCTTGGACTGCTTGCACGTGAACAGACCCTGGCCTTTTTTTATGGACTATGCTTTTGCCTACCGCTTGGACTAATTTGTTGCCCTGCTACTGTAGAACACAGGGGTCTCACATGTGAGGGGCTCCGTGTTTCGTAATTTCCGGATTAGGGTCTGGAGTCCGGAGGCTTCATAGAGATTTGGGTGGGTGAAGCTGATGTAGACTCATTAATCAATTTCCTGACAAACTCAGGGTTACCCATACTGCCGGATGACCCAAATGGCTATGGTGAAACAAAATGCAACTCATAGACAAAATAAAATTCCACATCCTCACCTTCCAATGTTCAACGGCCAAGAGAATGGCTGCCATATGAGCAGCTGCCTTTATTTTTAGCACACAAGCACAAAATGCATTTTCATTGGTTCACATTAAACAGAAACACCCATTTCACCCACCCCCTGTGCATTGGCATGAAGCCTCTCATTGGCCAGTTCATTTAAGGGATGGTTTCTTCCCACAAGTCCATTTCATGTTCTTCTTGAAAAATCCACACGTGTCATTCAAGCATAGGAAAGTTCCTTGTCAGCTCAGCAAAGCAGGAAAGGGGGAGGGGTAGAACTTCCTATAGAAAATCCACAATTGCTTCTCCAATATGAAACATCCAGGAAAGGCTTGGAATGTGTAGTAAAAAGGAAATGGCAGTAGAAGGGAGGATTACATCTGTTCTTAATAACATGTCTTTGTATGGTCAAACTTAAGTTCCAAGATGTACTTATAACTTTAAAACACCTATCTCTTCATTTCATTCCTGATATGACAAAATCTTTATCAAGGAAAATAGGTACTAATATGATTTCATTCATGCATATATATATAGAAAAAACCCAATTCAAAAACAACAATATAAACAATAAAGAAAATATCAAACATTATTAGTGGTTCTGATAACAAAAAGAATAAGCTCATCTTATCAAATAGGCATTATTACCGAAATCTATCACAATCCCCCCTAATATGTCTATTTGAGAAGTAACGTCCCTACATTCTCTTTGTTATTCTTAACAGACAAGGACGGTAATGGAGGACACGGTCAATATAACAAAACATTATCATAACCAATATAAACAGAAACAAAATTGCTATACCTGAGCACAGATGTGTTATCACCCAAAATATTGTCCGCAGGTGACATTCTTATTTTCAATAGTTTTTTATTGAAATATCCATAAACATACAACAATGACGATACAGGTAAAACTGTCATGAAGCATTAAGCATAGCAGTGTAACAGATAACAGATCACATGTCAAAAAGGAAGACATCAAACAGGCTCCCAAGGGGGCCAAATTAAGAACAACCGTTATCAGCAGAGGAAAACAGACCCCCCCCAGCACCCCTCATGGGTTCAGACTGTGCCGGGAGGAGAGACTCCACCCCCCGGACTAAAATTAAGCAGTTAAAATACAGATGTCCCGTGAAACATAAATTAACTACATTGTGAATAGAGAGAGAGAAAAAAAAGAATCACTGTGGAAATACTTAGCAAGCCAAACAAGCCTAGACTCTCGATCAGACCACTATTATCGAACGATACAACCACTTGTATGCATCAAGTGAACCGGAAAAGTCACAGTAAGAGCCGGTTCACACTGGGGCGATTTGGGATCCGACTTGAAATTGTCTCAAGTCGTCCCAAGTCGTGCTGTCAAGAAAAACAATGCAAGTGAATGGGAGTGGTGTTAATACACACGACTCAAGGCGATCCGACTTCAAAAGAAATTCCTGTACTACTTCAATCCGACTTGTAGGCGATTCCTACCCATTGATTTCAATGGAAGTAGCTTTCAAGTCTGATCCCTGTTCATAGTGAGGCGATTTTGCCAGAAGCAGAGAGGAATTTACCCAGAAGCCCCCAGGTACTCCCCTGTCCCCAGGCAGCCCCCACCTTCTTCCCACCTTCTTGGCACGGATTACTTTCACTTTCAAAGTAGATCCCTAACAGGAACACTACTTCAAATGACAAGAACAACAATAGATCCCTGATCGGAACACTAGTTCACATGATAACAACAATCGATCCTTGACAACACTAGATCCCTGGCATAAACAATAGGTCCCCCAAAAACAATGGATCCCTGAAAGGTACACAAGTTCACATGAGAACAACAGTAGATCCTTGACAAAACTAGATCCCTGGCAGGAACAACAGATCCCCCAACAACAATAGATCCCTGATCGGAACACTAGTTCACATGAGAACAACAATAAATACTTGACAACACTAGATCCCTGGCAGGAACAACAGATCCCCCAACAACAATAGATCCCTGATCGGAACACAAGTTCACATGAGAACAACAATAGATCCTTGACAACACTAGATCCCTGGCAGGAACAACAGATCCCCCAACAACAATAGATCCCTGATCGGAACACTAGTTCACATGAGAACAATAGATCCTTGACAACATTAGCTCAATAGCATGAACAATAGATCCCCCAACAACAATAGATCCCTGAAAGGAACACAAGTTCACATGACAACAACAATAGATCCTTGACAACATTAGCTCAATAGCATGAACAATAGATCCCCCAACAACAATAGATCCCTGAAAGGAACACAAGTTCACATGAGAACAACAATAGATCCTTGACAACACTAGATCCCTGGCAGGGACAACAGATCCCCCAACAATAGATCCCTGATCGGAACACAAGTTCACATGAGAACAACAATAGATCCTTGACAAAACTAGATCCCTGGCAGGAACAATAGATCCCCCAACAACAAAAGATCCCTGATCGGAACACAAGTTCACATGAGAACAACAATAGATCCTTGACAACACTAGATCCCTGGCAGGAACAACAGGTCCCCCAACAATAGATCCCTGATCGGAACACAAGTTCACATGAGAACAACAATAGATCCTTGACAAAACTAGATCCCTGGCAGGAACAATATAATTGAAAAACTTGTCCTCAAAACCACGCATCTTATCATACATGGCCCAGAAATGCCCTCTGTTAGCTCTATTAGCAATAATTGGATGGATCCAATAGCGCCGTCTTCTTCTCATCCTCATCCTTCGCTTCCTTTCTTACTCTTCCTCTTCTGTCAATACTGCCAAACCAGCTGTTATGACAGCTGCCATTAGGTAACGCACAGAGAGCATTTTAGACACAGGAAAACAGGGAACAGGGAAGAAGAAATCAAACAGGAAGAATAATGATGTCAGAAGAGCTTAGTAGCTCTGATTGGCCATTTCTGACATTCCCTGTCCTGGAGGCGATTTATAAATCGCCCCAGATCGCCTCAGATCGCCCTGTGGTTCACATTCAAGTCGTGTCGGAATCGCCTCTGGAAGTCGCGCTGGAAGTCGGATCGCCCCAGTGTGAACCGGCTCTTAGAGTCCAGAAAACATCAAAAAGCTATAAGAACTAACCGTTGAAGCCTCTCTCGCAAATCAGGAACAACCAAAGTAGTGTCTCCAAGAAGAAGGCATTAAGTATTACCTGTAGGGTGATACCGTATATAAGAGAAAAAGAAAGAAAAGAAAAGAAGGAAAAAAAGGAAAGATAAAGTAGACGTGACATACTGAAGATGGTGCAGAACTCGCTCATCTATCCGGGCCCGGGCGGTAGGCAAGTGGAAGTCGGTAGGGAGAGGTATCTGGACCATGGCTCCCAAATGGCATCGTGTTTATCAGTAGAATCCAAAAG
Organism: Rana temporaria; assembly: GCF_905171775.1. NCBI lineage: Eukaryota > Metazoa > Chordata > Amphibia > Anura > Ranidae > Rana > Rana temporaria. The sequence continues at coordinate 256,245,642 of NC_053492.1, read as the reverse complement.
GATGCTAACTGTTTTCTCTTGGGCCATGATCCAGGAGATCTTTCTTTTGACCGAGAGAAACGATACAGTCGGCGTTTTCCAAGCCCGAGCAATCGTCATCCGGGTCCCAAGGAAGACAAACATAAGAAGACGTTGAGTCAGTTTGGGGATTCCGGGGCACGGAAAATTCAAGAGCGCGAGGTGAGGAGACTTTTGGATGGGCAAGCCTGTGATTTTCCGGATGATACAAAATATTTTATTCCATAGACCCCTGATTTTGGGACATTCCCACCATATGTGGACTTTCAAGTTTGCCTCAATCAATGCCACATTTAGGGTGCCTTTGGACGCAGCATAAGATGCCCTATACCATTCCTCAATTGTCCAAGTGCATTGTAAGTCCCGCAGGTGACATTCTAAATGCACCCCCCTTGTTCACCTAATATCATGTACAAGGCCATCATTTTATACAAAGTCATTTGTGAAGTGGCCTCTAGGTGTTCAGTAATGTACTGGAATGCATCCTTGTTTACAGTTAACAAACCTCTATTGACCATAGCAAACATAATTTATCCAATCTACATTCCCATTACTAAGTTAAATTTCATAAAAGCATCCACTTCCCACCTAATTACTATATTTTCCTTCATAAGCATTTTAATTTTGAATTGGGCTCTGTCCTAAATATTTTATTTCCTAAAGAAACTTTATTTATTACATTACACTAGTTTTCAGGACTGATCATGCAGCATGAATATTCTTGTCACATGTCTGTTTAAACAAACATAGCAGCCTTCAGCATAAATGAACATACAGAAGTTTCATTGTTCCCTTACATGGATCCAAATATAAGAGCCCAATATTCCTTCCATTAATACATTCGTCAATCTGAAGCCTAGAAAGTGACATTTTAATCCATAAATATGGCTGTATCATACCGCATCATCTATCCATGTTGTATCTTTATTTTTAAACTATTTTAACTGACCTTTCTTAAGCTATGCAGATTAACACCATATTTCATTCTCTTTAAAATGACACCCTTTAACGTAAGGTATTCTTCAAAACAAATGGTGCAAAAAACCCACAGTTTAGTAACATATGAGAGAAAGAAAGAATGAGAGAGAAAGAAAGAGAGAGAGAAAGAGAGAGAAAAAAGAAAGAGAAAAAAGAAAAAGAGAGAGAAAGAAAGAAAGAAAATATTTTATTAATAAGGGCTTTCTTTCAGATCTTCAAATGATTGTGTACAAATTACCTTTTATTATTATAACGAATATTTTACCCTATAATATGCTTTTATAGTCTACTTAACATAAACTCTGATATTTATTTATTTATTTTTCCTTCAAACATCGCCAAGAGAAACATTTAAACCACCTCAGCTGAGAATGTTACTGGGTGTCTAATTTCAACGCTAGTACTGACACAGTGTGTCAGACCGTGTAATCTGATCTTCAGCATCTGCTTAGGGAAAATCACTTAAACAAGCTCTTAAGAGGAAACATCTGTTCCCCCCATGCTTGGAGCAGATTGTACAAGTTTTAGACCATATACAATACAATCGAATTGCATCGTTTTTCTCATTTTTAACTCTTTTTCAAAAATTTTAAAACATATTTGGTTCGTACATCTGCCAAAAATCATGTACATCACATTATAACACGACATTTCCCAACTATAATAGCGACAAAAGATCGCTTAGAGGACAAATCTCATGAAATCCACTGACCAGTCCTTGCGCATGAACCGACCATTGCTTTCTTCCGATAATGTCACTCATAATCTATATTTTATCCGAAATGTCACTTTATAATAACTTTTAACACTTGTTTATTTTTTAATTTTATTTTTACAATTTTTTATAATAATATTTTTTATAAAGTTTTTAGAATGGAGGACATAACTTTCATATCTTAATATTTTTCTCTGGGGAACCTTATAATAAACCAAACCCAAGTTTAGAATCTGTTGTAAACATTGCTCAAACCTCTACTTGTTAATTCTTACAACCAGATCTGTAGGATTTCAGTTAAATACAAAATACCATGTTGTTTACCATTGACTGAATTGTATACAATTCTTCACACAATCTCAATCAACAATTTTCCCATTAACCCTTTGTTCTAATCCCATGTTTATGCTTTGACATGTCATAATATATTTTCAGTTGTTGGGGTAAACATATTCATAAACATTTACAGGCAGAATTAAACTTAATTATCTCATTAAAGAACTTCTTTACACTCTGACATTAATTAACTAATTACCCCATGTAACCGGGACCCCCCTTTGAGATATTCCAACCCACAAACCCCAGTGGTCACAATCCCATGTATTTGAAAAAAGATATATAGTTTCATTCAGATTTGGGTGGCACAGTCCATCACATCTCATCTCCAGAGAATATTTTCGAAGGGACCTCTTAATCATCACCCAGGGGATATTGGTAATTATCGGTACCTACATCAGGAATGCGAGAAAAACTCATACACAGATATTAGTTAACTATTTTCCAAGAGCAATCACATAATTTCTCAAAGTATCAGACTGTAATTGCAACTGTCATAGCTTATAACAACCTAATCTAGAGACTGTCTCACACAAGATTTCCAAAAAAAGATAATGAATTGAATGCTCCCCCCTTGGGGCCACTTACCCACTTAACCCTGAGGATGGCATGGCACAGCATGTGGAATAAAACCATTTAAATGTACTATGTAAAATGTTCTACTGTTCCAATGTGATACCCAGAATCTCCTCATCCCTCATTTGTGACTTGTGAACACAATGACTGTAATCATGAACGCCAGGATTTACACACTCTCTCTACCGCTTTTGGGCACCCCATGAGGTCAAGGATTCCACCTCCAGGTAGGCCTGCGGCCCTGCATGATTCTCATCCTTACGCGTCTGTCCAGCAAAGCGGCATGTCATGTACCCCCCCCCTGGACAGACTAAGGAGAGAATGAAGAAGAAGGCCCATGGGCCGGAGGGTACAGAATCCAGTATGGGCAGCGGGCAGCGGGCAGGAGGCGACACCATCTGTGTTCAGAACGAGGCAAAGCTTTCAGCAGGGAAGAGCATCCGGGCAGGCCCATGCTTCCTCCAGCCGGGCATACAGTTGGGCAGAACGTGAGGGGAAGGAAGGGGCAGTCGGGCGGGGCCCATGCTTCCAGCAGGGAACAGCATTCGGGCGTGGCCCATGTCTCCACCAGTCGGGGCATCGTGGGCAGAACATGAGGGAAATGAAAAGACAATAACAGGCCCTGGGTATCACAGTACAACAACCAAACTGGCAAAAAGCCCCTCTATGTAAAAGGTTAACCACTTAAGGACCGCCTCCTGCACATATACGTCGGCAGAATGGCATGGCTGGGCACATGTACGTATATATACGTCCTGTACTTGTACCCAGCCGTGGGTCGCGGGCGCGCGCCCGCGGCGCGCTCCCGCGACCCGGTCCGAAGCTCCGGGACCGCGGGTCCCGCGGACCCGATCGCCGCTCGAGTGCGGCGATCGGTCCCCGGGGCTGAAGAACGGGGAGAGCCGTGTGTAAACACGGCTTCCCCGTGCTTCACTGTGGCGGCGTATCGATCACGTCATTCCCTTTATAGGGAAGACACGATCGATGACGTCACACCTACAGCCACACCCCCCTACAGTTGTAAACACTAACACAGTGAACCCTAACTCCTACAGCGCCCCCTGTGGTTAACTCCCAAACTGCAACTGTCATTTTCACAATAAAGAATGCAATTTAAATGCATTTTTTGCTGTGAAAATGACAATGGTCCCAAAAATGTGTCAAAATTGTCCGAAGTGTCTGCCATAATGTCGCAGTCACGAAAAAAATCGCTGATCGCCGCCATTAGTAGTAAAAAAAAAAAAAAAAAAAAATGCAATAAAACTATCCCCTATTTTGTAAACGCTATAAATTTTGCGCAAACCAACCGATAAACGATTATTGCGATTTTTTTTACCAAAAATAGGTAGAAGAATACGTATCGGCCTAAACTGAGGAAAAAAAAAATATTATATATGTTTTTGGGGGATATTTATTATAGCAAAAAGTAAAAAATATTGCATTTTTTTCAAAATTGTCGCTCTATTTTTGTTTATAGCGCAAAAAATAAAAACCGCCGAGGTGATCAAATACCACCAAAAGAAAGCTCTATTTGTGGGGAAAAAAGGACGCCAATTTTGTTTGGGAGCCACGTCGCACGACCGTGCAATTGTCTGTTAAAGCAACGCAGTCCCGAACTGTAAAAACACCTTTGGTCTTTAGCCAGCATATTGGTCCGGGGCTTAAGTGGTTAAGCAATGCATAGCATCGTCAGGGTAAGTAGGCAACCCAAAAGGATAAAAAAAAACAGGACGGGCTGCTAAACTAAGCCCAGCACCATGAGGCACATAATTCTCCTAAATTAATTCTCTGTAGAAGAAGTTACTAGATCTCACAATATTTTCTGTTACTCTAACTGCAAAACAAAGACTTAACAATGGCTTATTATGTGCATCAAATGTCTCTTCCATAGTGGTTAAACCTCTGGAGAAATATCCTATTAGTTTTTATTACTGTTTTGTAATTGCGACAAAGTAACTGAAATCGAATTATCTGATAAATCAGCGTACAATCTAACAGAGAAAAAACTTCAATTGTACTCAATGAGCACTACATACATCAATACATTTGGAACACCAGACCCATGTGTTCTATATAAAAAAAACGTTTTCACTATGTTTTTCTGTTTTTCTGAAATCAATAAAGGCAAGTTAACGTTAACTATCAAAGAAACAGAAAAAAAAAGTGTTTCATGAGCTAATTGTAAAAGACTGACAGACAGGAAAGAAATCTGATACTCCAAGAGAAAAAAAAAAGTCTGCTGAAAAAACTCCACACAGCCAGGTTATGCTGGAGAGGGGGGGGAGGAGGGTGGGAGGGAAACCCCTGAGCCTGAAGGGAGGGGGTGGATGGGAGTGAAAAAAGGTAAAAAAAAACTGTCTGCATCGTACATGCTTCTCTCCCAAGATTTTCTGGGCTGCTTGCATCCCCCATGACAAGAATGCATGTAATAAAAAACAAAAAAACGCACGGACAAACAATAAAACAACACAGAACACACAAAACACGACTCTTTCAGCCCCCCTGTCTGCAGGGCGCTAATTCTTAACCCCTAACCCCAAAAATATGTAACCCCAATTTCACAGAGTGGGCTGGCATTACCGCACCCTGTTTTCTTAACCCCTAACCCCAAAAATGTGTTTCGCAGAGTGGGCTGGCATCTGGGACACATCCGGGTCCCCCTCAGTACCGCACCCTGTACCCCTTAAAAAAAATATCAAACATTATTAGTGGTTCTGATAACAAAAAGAATAAGCTCATCTTATCAAATAGGCATTATTACCGAAATCTATTACAAAGCTTCTACTCCTGTGCCCCTGTGCACAGGTCTTACCTGATTGCATCTCTCAGCCTGCTGCTGAATTACTGCCATCATGCCTGCTGCATAAACTGACCACACCTCTGCCCGCTACCTGGACTATGGAAATAATTAGCTGTAGCAAGAGGCAGTATGTTTATAAACAGCTGGAGAGCAGTACAAAAATGAGTGCAGGCAGGTAACAGTGTACTAGGACCAATATTATGGCTGTGTTGGCTGTCTCTGCTTAGACAATTTCTATGGACAAATGCTTTGGCTATGCTGATGATATCCTTGTACTGACTATAGACAATATTCCTGCCTGCTGCCTGGATAATTACCATTGTTGTTGCTAAGCACATCCCTGCCTGCTGATTGCTGCCTGGACCAATTCACTCTTCTGAAGACACTACTAAAACCACAAATAATACTTTTTTTTACCCTTTCCTCAATAGAATTTATTTTGTAATGTAATTTTTGATATGTAAATGCTATGTGTTAGAAACACAAGGGCTTTCAAAAATGATAGGTTGCCAGGAAATTATATATCTAATGTATGCTCCTAGAATGCCTGATGGTGCTACTTGGATATTGTGGCCTCTGTATGTGGTCAGGCTGTGTAAAAGTCTCACACATGTGGTATCGCCATGCTCAGGAGAAGTAGCAGAATGTATTTTGGGGAGTAATTTTTCCTATGTACATGCTATGTGTTGGAAATATCTTAAAAAGGCTCATTATGCCTCATAGATTATACGTTGGGGTGTTAGTTTTCCAAAATAGGGTCATTTTGTGGGCATTTACATTGTCTTGGTGCTCCAGGGCCTTCAAAACTGTAATAGGTGGTTGAGAAATTAGATGTGTAATTCTATGCCCGTAGAACACCTGACTGTGCTACTTCAATGGTTGGCCTCTGTATGAGGCCAGACTGTGTAAAAGTCTCACACATCTGGTATCGCCATACTCAGGAGGAGTAGCAGAATATGTTTTGGTGTGTAGTTGCAAACATCTATATGCTGTGTGAGAGAAAACCTGTTAATACGACAATTTTATAAAAGAACTTTGGGTATCATTGGGGGGTATATTTACTTTCCTGGCTTGTTTTTGTCTCAAGTAATGAGATAGGCCTTCAGTGCATCAGGTTTGATCAGATGTGATCAATTTTCAATGATTGGCACCATAGTTGTGGACTCTATAACTTTCACAAAGACCAAAAAATATACACTAACTAGGGTTATTTCTACTGAATATATGTAGCCGTATAAATTTTGGGCAAAATTTATGAAGAAGAATTACAAATTTGCAAAATTTGATGACAGAAACAAAGAAAAAAGATTATTTTCCCAAAATTTATAGCACAAAAAATAAAAAAACCCACTAGTGATTAAATACCAACAAAATAAATCTCTATTTGTGTGAAAAAAATGGTGCACATTTTATTTGGGTAAAATGTTGCATGACTGAGTAATTGTCATTCAAAGTGTGAGAGCGCTGAAAGCTGGAAATTGGTCTGGGCAGGAAGGGGGTGAAAGTGCCCTGTAGGCAAGTGGTTAAACCAGGGGTGGCCAACCAGTGGCCTGGGGGCCACATGTGGCCTGCGGAGGCCTCTGATGTGGCCCGCGACCTCCTGCTCTGGAATGGTGGGTTGGCAAGCCCAGATTGCAGGTTGCCCGCCCGCCATACCACAGCATCGGTGTTGTGAATGAAGCTAGTGGTAGAGGAAGAAAGCGGCTGTGGAGCAGAGGCCCATAAGCCGATGCTTCCTCTACAGTGCTGGCTTTTGCCACAGTCGGAGTCTATGGTAAAGTTCAGCTAACCCGCAGGATAGACACAGGTGTCCTACGCTGCACCCATGGTGTGGGTAAACTGCAGCACATCAGTCTTAGGCCCTTTTCACACGATCAGCCCGACCAAATGGGACCCTCAATTCACCTCTATAGAGCGACAGATGTACATTTACGCCCGCCTGCCTGCAATCTGAAAAACAGAAGGGAATTTGTCCCCTTCCATCTGAGCAGATCTGAGGGCCTATAGAGTAGCCGTGACCTGTCATCCCTCCGCTCTACTCATTGTGGCCCGCGACTTGTTGCTTTAGTGGCCCTCGCTCTTCAAAAGGTTGGGCACCCCTGGGTTAAACAGTATACCCCTGCATGTTGCTTACTCCATATTGCGGACTACTCCATGCAGCATTATAAAAAATCATTGACCAGATATCTCCTGAATGCAGCGAAAGTCTTGATTCCCAGGCATTGGAAATCAAAGGATATTCCTTCCATCCCTGAATGGCTTAGTTCCATAGGGAACATTTACCAAATGGAGGAAACCGTAGCCATTGCCAGGGAATCGTCAGAAAAATTCAACCAGACATGGTCACCTTGGATGGCCTTCAGGTGTTCTGGTCAGTACTCAACTCGATATGGGATGAGATTGCTGCTTTGGCTTTGATCTGTTCTTATTTAACACTCGTTGGAATGTTGAGATTGTAGATGGCCCGTTTGCACAGTGTCATTCCACCCCCCCTTTTTTTTCCTTCTATTTTTCCTTTCTCTTTTCTAGTGTTAGCTAGTATCGGGTAATATCCTAGGATGTGATGTTGTCCCTTTGCTTTTTTTTGTTATAAGACATAAAAAAAAATTGTATTTTCAGATATGTTATGATTATGTGTTATTGTGCGGTACTTGGGTACCCTGGTTATACTTTGTATTCTGACTTCTTTCTTTATTAAAAAAACTTTAACTGTAAAAAAAAAAAAAAGAGGAGGAAAGCGGCTGTGGAGCAGAGCCCCATAAGCCGATGCTTCCTCTACAGTGCTGGCTTTTGCCACAGTCGGAGTCTATGGTAAAGTTCAGCTAACCCGCAGGATAGACACAGGTGTCCTACGCTGCACCCATGGTGTGGGTAAACTGCAGCACATCAGTCTTAGGCCCTTTTCACATGATCAGCCTGACCAAATGGGACCCTCAATTCACCTCTATAGAGCGACAGATGTACATTTACGCCCGCCTGCCTCCAATCTGAAAAACAGAAGGGAATTTGTCCCCTTCCATCTGAGCAGATCTGAGGGCCTATAGAGTAGCCGTGACCTGTCATCCCTCCGCTCTACTCATTGTGGCCCGCGACTTGTTGCCAAGTTGCTTTAGTGGCCCTCGCTCTTCAAAAGGTTGGGCACCCCTGGGTTAAACAGTATCATTTCTTCTTTGTAAATGTTAATTTAGCTTAAAGATGGGCAGCACCAACTTTGATTTGTTTCAGGACTCTCGAACATTGCAAAAGTTCGGACCCGGACCGCAAACCCTATTAACCACTTCCATACAGGGCATTTTCACCCCCTTCCTGCCCAGACCAAATTTTTTCAGCGCTGTTGCATTTTGAATGACAATTGCGCGGTCATGCGACGTCACTCCCAAACAAAATTGACGCCCTTTTTTTCCTACAAATAGAGCTTTCTTTTGGTGGTATTTGATCACCTCAGCGTTTTTTTTTTGTTGCTCTATAAACAAAAGAAGAGCGACAATTTTGAAAAAAAAACACAATATCTTTTACTTTTTGATTTAATAAATATCATAATTTAAAAAAAAAATCATTTTTTTTCCTCAGTTTAGACCGATACGTATTCTTCTGCATACTTTTGTTAAAAAATCGCAATAAGCGTATTTGATCGGTTTGCGCAAAAGTTCTAGCGTCTACAAAATAGGGAATAGAATTATGGCATTTTTTTTCTAGTAATGGCGGCGTTCTGCGATTTTTTATTGTGACCGTGACATTGCGGCGGACATATCTGACACTTTTGACACATTTTTGGGACCATTCACATTTACACAGCGATTAGTGCTATAAAACTGCACTGATTACTGTGTAAATGTGACTGGCAGGGAAGAGGTTAACACTAGGGGGCGCTGACTGTTCTAACTGTAGGGGAAGGGGGACTCACAAGGGGAGGAGATCGATGTGTGTTCCTCTGTACTGGGAACACGCATCTGTCTCCTTACCACTGACAGGACATGGATCTGTGTGTTTACACACACAGATCCATGGTTCTGCCGTGATTGCGGGCAATCGCGGGTGCCCGGCGGACATCGCGGCCGCCGGGCATGCGCACCGGGTCCCGAGCAATGCGCGCACCCAATAACGGCCGGCAATGCCATGACGTCATGTGACGTCCAGTCTGAAAAAGGAAAGGTTCCCGCCGACGTCATTTTACAATGACTCGGTAGGGAAGTGGTTAAAGTATATGGGAACTTGAAAAAATCAAAAGTCCCCATTTTGAAGGCTTATATTGTTATGGTATTGATATAAAAAAAAATCATAAATCATGTATAAATACGTGACCAATAAAACCTTTTGAGAAAAACTTCTCACACTTTCCTGAGACAGGAAAAGCTATTGGACAATAGATAATTAAGCCAAGATACTTAGCTGACAAAGGAAAGATCTTTTAACATACACAGAATAGACTTTGAACACCAGCATCTGTGTTGACCCAGTTTAGAATTGCAAATAAGGTTTCAAACTTGCATAACCATGCAGCAAAATAATACAATCATGGGAGACATTCACACCAATATCAACAAATAAAAGTATTTAATCAAGGGAGACCCAAGGCTGAGGAATATTATAGTTTTGTATGAGAAACCAAATAAGTGTTGATAACTCCGCCAAGACAATTGACTACTCTTATTGTTCTGGGGCTGAAAAGAGTCTGGACTTTGACCCACCCCAAAGACAACCAGTGTTTACTCAGTGTTTTACCCAAATTAGCTCAGTTACAATCCCAAGACAAATTCCAGAATATATAGAAACAATATATATATATATATATATATATATATATATATATATATATATATATTAGATTTCATTGGAATTGTTATATTCAAGGGACCCAGTCATAGCTAAGATCAAGAACCTAATTAAGCAAGTTGTAATAAACTAAGGATGGAAGTTATCAATGGGAAATTGAAATTATCTTCTATTCATAAATATAAATGTGTCATCTGCCAGGTCACAAGTGAGACACCATAATACAAAGGACATGATATATTCCTACAAATGGATTGCAATATAACTTTTGCCTAAATATTATCAAGATATTGTAGGAAAGGTGTTATTGACTGATAGCTGCAAAGATCCCATTTTCCTATAACCAGTAAATTACCTAATATTAACACAATGCACCTGATAAGTTATAAAGGAAAGAAGCCATCATATCACCTTCAATATGGCTCATATTAACAAATTAAAAGTTCCATATCAAATTTTACAGGGCAACCTGATTCTCTGCCCTCATTTGACTCGTCAATCAGAAAACAGTCAATATTGTAAAAAGGTGTGAACAATACAGACAATAGTCTCAAATTGTATAAAATTCGGTAATGACTAGAGTTGAGCGGACACCTGGATGTTCGGGTTCGACGAGTTCGGCCGAACTTCGGAAAAAAGTCTGGGTTTGGGACCTGAACTTGACCCGAACTTGACCCCGAACCCGAACCCCACTGAAGTCAGTGGGGACCCGGACTTTTGACTACTAAAATGTCTCTAAAAAACTAATGGAAAGGGCTAGAGGGCTGCAAATGGCAGAAAAATGTCGGTTAGAGCATGGCAAGATGTGGATCGGGAAATCACTTAAAATACATATACATAAAAAATAAATAAATCTTGACCTAGGAGGAAGAGGTCCATATGGAGTAGGAGGTTGAGGGTTAGGGTTAGGGGGTTAGGGTTGGGGTTAGGGTTAGGGGGTTAGGGTTAGGGGGTTAGGGTTGGCTAGAGGGCTGCAAATGGCAGCAAAAATGTCGGGAAGAACATGGAAATATAATTCTCTCCCTATAAGAACATGCAGGAACCTTGCCCTAAACTATCTAATGCAGAGTATCTCACAGAAAGAAATGCAGTGCTGCTGCAATATGCAGAGTATCTCACAGGAACAGATGCAGTGCAGCTGCAATTTGATTTGTGAACCAGGACTGACTCCTATATAATTCTCTCCCTATAAGAACAAGCAGGAACCTTGCCCTAAACTATCTAATGCAGAGTATCTCACAAAAAGAAATGCAGTGCTGGTGCAATATGCAGAGTATCTCACAGGAACAGATGCAGTGCAGCTGCAATTTGATTTGTGAACCAGGACTGACCCCTATATAATTCTCTCCCTATAAGAACAAGCAGGAACCTTGCCCTAAACTATCTAATGCAGAGTATCTCACAGAAAGAAACAGTGCTGGTGTAGATTTCTGAAGCAGGATAGTCCTATCTAAATCTCTCCCTCAGATCAGCAGCAGCCTTTCCCTACCCTAGCTAAAGCAGAGTGACAAGCTGTGCTATGTGCCTCTAGCTTATATAGAGGCTGGGTCACATGCTGCACTGGCCAATCACAGCCATGCCAATAGTAGGCATGGCTGTGATGGCTTGTAAAACAAGTAAAACAAATGGTGATTGGCTGCACCATTGCAGTGCACCATTACATTGCCGAACACCGGACCCGAACCCTCAGCAACATGTCCGGGTTCGGGTCCGGGTACAAAAAAAAACAAAGTCTGTACCGACTTTACAGTTCGGGTTCGCTCAATCCTAATAATGAGGCTAGGAAATGGAAAGACAGTCTTTTCGATCCCACTGAGAAGGCAGCACTGCTCGCTGACCACTGCTGATATCTAAAAAGACTAAGTATCGTTACTTACTCTATTTGCTTCCAAAAGCATAGGAATTGTATTTTATTGCAAGAGTTTTTATATATTCATTATTTACTTTGTGTAGGTTGAATTGATCTGCTAAATGTTTCCACATATTCATCTATTTTGTATCCAGAAATTGTATGGTGTATGGTGAAATTGGATGCAGATCTGCATTGTAACTAGGTTGCTATTGTCGGTTTATTGTTCCTGCTATTTCAGCAAATCTACTGTATTTTCTTTAGAATATATTCAATTGTGGTAATTGTTTTGCTCTTTTGAGTGGTTTCTTTCTCTCCTGCGGCTGCAGAGATTGGTAAACTTTTTCAAGAGCGTTAGGTATTTTATTGTTATTTCTGTGTTTCAATGTTTTTATTGAATTTTCTGTAAGTACTAAGGTACAACAATTAGTATCTTATATTAACTACTAGCCGACCAGCCGCCGTCATTCTATGGCGGCAGGTCAACTCTCCTGGGCGAGAGCCCGTAGTATAACGTCGGCTCTTAGAGCCGCCGTGCGTGTGCCCGGCGGGCGCGATCGCCGCCGGGCACCCACGATTGCTCGTTACAGAGCGGGGAACGGGAGCTGTGTGTGTAAACACACAGCTCTCGGTCCTGTCAGCAGGGGAAATGCTGATCTTCTGTTCATACAATGTATGAACAGAGGATCAGTGTTTCCCCTAGTGAGGTCACCCCCCCACAGTAAGAACACACCCAGGGACATACTTAACCCCTTCCCCGCCCCCTAGTGTTAACCCCTTCACTGCCAGTGGCATTTTTATAGTAATCCAATGCATTTTTATAGCACTGATCGCTATAAAAATGCCAATGGTCCCAAAAATGTGTCAAAAGTGTCCGAAGTGTCCGCCATAATGTCGCAGTACCGAAAAAAAATCGCTGATCGCCGCCATTACTAGTAAAAAAAATATATTAATAAAAATGACATAAAAATACCCCCTATTTTGTAAACGCTATAACTTTTGCGCAAACCAATCAATAAACGCTTATTGCGATTTTTTTTACGAAAAATACGTAGAAGAATACGTATCGGCCTAAACTGAGGAAAAAAATTGTTTTTTTATATATTTTTGGGGGATATTTATTACAGCAAAAAGTAAAAAATATTATTTTTTTTCAAAATTGTCGCTCTATTCTGTTTATAGCGCAAAAAATAAAAACCGCAGAGGTGATCAAATACCACCAAAAGAAAGCTCTATTTGTGGGAAAAAAAGGACGCCAATTTTGTTTGGGAGCCACGTCGCACGACCGCGCAATTGTCAGTTAAAGCGACGCAGTCCCGAATCACAAAAAGTGCTCTGGTCTTTGGGCAGCAATATGGTCCGGGGGTTAAGTGGTTAAGGGGCCATCATTTGTGGCAAGCAATCATTTAAAACTGACGTGTTGGGTCGGAGCGCATGCGCGCGGCGCCGACATCAGACATGTTCTGAGAAGCTCCGCACACCTCCGGCCCTAAACAGCGTTTTAATCAGCAACCAGAGCGAGCGGATCGGTCTTTCTACCGCATCACTACACGGAGAATGCAGCGGAGGACAGCTGGGAACAAACACCACCAGCGTAAGCCTTCACACAGCGCCCGGCAGACCAGATCCTCACAGGCCCAGAAGCCGTCCCCGCCAGGCAAGATGGCGCTGGGGAAGGGGGATTCGACACGCGGCGGCTCCCAGGCCCAGCCTTCATCTCCCCAGACCGCCGAGGAACGCAGTGGAGGGATTAAGGTGAGGGAGAGTCCCCAGCTTGATCCGGGATCCCCTTGGATGACACAGCTGCCGATGGAGGCGGTGAATGACTTCCCACCCCTGCAGCCCTCCATGACTCAGATGGCGATGAGAGACTCAGGTACTGGGAAGGGGGGCAGTGTGCGCTCTGCGCCGACAACCACAGCGTGGGGCCCTGGCTCTGTCTCGATCCAAGCTGAGGTGCACAGAGATCCCTTCTCCTCACAGTCCCCAGACCCGCTCCCCTCCCCACAGACTGGCTGCTCACAGCACTCTCCATCTTCCAGCTCCCCTGACAGAGCACTCCTATTCTCTGCCTCCCCTGTCTCCTCCACTGATAGACAAATGGCGGAACTTGTTGAACTGTCCTACAGCCAGACTAGCTCTGCGCTATCGCAGGCCCCAGTAACCGCTACTGCCCATTACTCTGGAGATACGGTATTGCTGGCTAGGTTTTCCGCCCTGTTACAGCAAGAATTGACAAAGGCATGTACAATGATCACATCCGGAATGAAGGCTGATTTTCAAAACATTGGAGAACGACTGGACAGTATTGAGACTAAAATGGATGGCACAGTTAAACGTGTGAACCAAAATTCCAGGATGATCACCTCCCTGCAAGACCAACTGGACCAGGCCAACGCAAAGATCGAAGATCTGGAGAATAGGTCCAGGCGCTACAACTTTCGCGTGCGTGGTCTCCCGGAGACGGTCCTTGACTTAGAGGAGGCTGTCCATGCATTGATGACACAGCTGATACCGGACATTTCCCCTCATCAGTTAGAGTTGGATAGGGTCCATCGTGCCCTGACGGCTCCCAGACCTGACGGTTTACCACGTGATATTATCGTCAAGCCACACTACTATAGAATTAAGGAGAAGGTGATGATGGCGGCTAGGTCACAGGGGAACGTGCACCTCCTGGAACATTCGGTTCAGATATTTGCCGACATATCCCAATCGACGATTCAGAAAAGGAGGGCGTTGAAACCTCTTTTGAGCCACCTAATTAATCACCGCATTAAATACCGATGGTCGTTCCCGTTTAGACTCTCCTTCTCATACAAGGGGAAACCCCATTCCTTTTCTACCTTCCAGTCTGGAGAAGAGCTGCTTCGGGAATTGGGACTACTCTCGACAGATCCAAGAGTCCCCTCCGGCGCCTCTGAGATGAGGGATAGGCCAGTGTCCCCTCTCTGGTCCCAGCAAGGCCGCTCTAATAAGAGCAAGAAGTCCACCTTGAACACCTGAATGCCTGTGACTTTGCTTACCTTTTCTTACAGGTTGTGATGGTTTGGCCCTCTCTGACCGATGGCCGTGGTTTGGTTGGACAGTGATTGAGACCACCCTGAGATTGGGTTCTCTGCCTTAACCTTTATGTTTCTTTTATATATATTTTATGTTTTGGTTCTTAGTTTGTACCGTTTTTTAGCTTTCCGGTAAGGTGACGGACCTGGATGTGGCCCTTGGGCCTGAGTCCCTCCTTGCTCTCCTTATGGACTTCTATTGACCGATTCAGCCCGCTCTCCTCATTTTGCGACTGAATTGGGCTGAGGTGGAAACGCGTGCCACTTGAAGTGAACTTGCCTCCTCCTAGTTGGTGGAGGCGACTTTACGCTAAGTGCTGGTAGTTGATTACTCCCAGGGACACACCGGTTTACGGTGTGCCATAAGATACTCTGCAGTTGTTGTTTACACTGCGGAGTCCCTTTTTTTTTCTTTTTTGCTATTTCCTCCTTCTCTTTTCTTCTTCCTCCTTTTTTTCTCCCTCTTTTGAGGGGGGGGAAGGGGAGGGGAGAACGAGGTGATGCTCACTGTTTTGATTTATTTGTACTTTATTTTTCCTACTTTAACTTATTTTTCCTTTCTCCAAGCTTCTCTCTTCTGGGGTGCACTCCAGCGTCAAAACAAAGTATGGTGGGGGCTTCGGGGGACTTCTACAGTTCGATTTCTGAGCCTTCTAAACCGTGAGTACAGTAGACCGAACCATTATGACCCCTAAACATCCAGCAGGCTACACTATTTTGACTCATAATGTTCAGGGCCTTAATTCCCCTACCAAACGGTCTAAAGCATTTCAGCACTATTACAAAATGAGAGCGGACGTCCTACTTTTACAGGAGACACATTTTTCTAAGACCTCGGCCCCTAGATATTTACATTCGAGATACACAACATTTTTTTTGTCTAATGGCCCCGATAAAAAACGTGGCGTCGCGATTTGTTTCGCCAAGAAGGTTCCCTTTACACCCTCAACTGTGATTAGAGACAAGGAAGGCCGCTATGTCATGGTGGTGGGGAAGATTAACGATAGGGAGGTGACCTTTCTCTCCTATTACGCCCCTAATGTAGGCCAATTGTCCTTTTTTCGCTCCATGTTAGACGTAATAATGCCTCACGTAGCGGGTCACGTGGTGTTTGGGGGAGATAGCAATACCTCGTTAGATCGGGTTCTTGATAAATCTAACCCTGGGAGAGATGTTTTGAGACACGTCCCTAGACGGAGCAGCGCTATGGCACGACTACTTCACAGCTATGACCTAATAGACATTTGGAGGGACCTCCATCCTACCGCCAGGGATTTCTCGCATTACTCCCATGTCCACAAAACGTACTCGCGCATAGATCACCTGTTCACACTCTCCCCTTTGCTTCCGTATGTCTCGTCGGCAAAAATTTCTCCTATGGCATGGTCAGATCACTCGTCGGTTCAAATGGTGTTGACAGACCTTTGGTCGAAGTCAGACCCTTCGCCGTGGCGATTAAATGAGTCCCTGTTGAATGACCCTGTCCTTGAAAAGGAGGTGGAGAGGGCTATTCAACTCTACTTTCAGGAAAATTCCTCCCCGGGGGTTTCTCCTGGAACACTCTGGGCTGCCCACAAGGTCACCATTCGGGGGGTACTACTACAATTGGCCTCTAGAGTGAAACGGGAAAGGGATCAGGCTATCCGACATCAGGAGGATGAGCTTGATCGCCTTATGCGCGACCAAACAGCTAACCCACATATTGACTTTAGAAACCAGATTGATGAGGCCCGGACAGCCCTGAACTTGAGCCTGACCACTAAGGCGGAAAAATCCGTACGATGGGCCCGCCACCGATATTACACATTAGGCGATAAACCAAATACACTGTTAGCAAGAAAATTGACTCCTCGGCCGTTTAGTCCTGGTCTCCCTAAACTGCGATTGAGATCTGGATTGATTACTCAAAATCCCCAGTCCATACTCCAAGAATTCTCTGCGTTCTACTATAAATTATACACACCCCCGAGGACCTTCGATGCGGTTGAGGCGGAAGACTTTCTGCGAGACTTGCCCCTTCCCACGCTGTCCACGGACCATGTGGCGATAATGGAGGCAGAGTTTACACCAGGTGAAATTGCAGTTGCTATTAAATCCCTAAATCCATCGAAATCGCCGGGCCCTGATGGCTTCACAGGCCATTACTATCGTAAGTACGCCGAGATATTGATCCCACATATTTGCGCCTTTTTTAATGACCTGAGAAAGGGTTCTCCCCTCCCGCCACACGAAAATAGGGCCTTTATACACGTCATTCCTAAACCTAATAAGGATCTCAGCGATTGCGCGAACTACCGCCCCATATCGTTGATAAACGTCGATCTTAAATTGCTAACCAAGGTACTAGCCACGCGTATGAATGGGTTTTTACCTAAATACATCCATCCTGATCAGGTGGGCTTTGTGCCTCATAGGCAGGCCTCGGATCAGACCAGACGCGTCATAGACATAATATCGGCCCTGAATTCTGGTTGGGATGGGGGAGGGAAGCGGGGTGCCTTGCTGTTGTCATTGGACTACACAGCCCCGACTGCGAGTCTCTCGGTTAAAGGCTATCGATCCCCGGACATACACATAGGTAGGGGTACCCGACAGGGCTGCCCACTTTCCCCCCTGCTGTTCATTATGGCCTTAGAACCTCTCGCTATTAAGATTAGAACACATCCGGACATCCTAGGGGTCAGCTGTGGGGGCCGAGAGCATAAATGCGCTATGTTTGCGGATGACATCCTCTTGCTCCTTTCTTCCCCGGTTGCCTCTATACCCCATTTGAATCTCGTTTTAGGAAAATTTGCAACATTTTCGGGGCTATCTGTGAATCAGTCTAAATCCCAGGCCCTCAATGTCTCCCTGCCACCTCACATAGTTCGAGCCCTTCAACAGTCATTCACTTTTAACTGGCAGAAGGATGCCCTGCCTTACCTGGGCATCTTCCTGACCCCGACCCTCTCCACTCTATATAAGAGAAACTACCCCCCCCTGTTTCGTAGACTGCTGGATGATCTTCAGAGATGGTCTCGGAGTCCTCCGTCGTGGTTCGGTAGGCTGTATTCTATCAAAATGACTATTCTCCCCAAGGTGCTGTACCTATTCAGGACCCTTCCGATTGCAATAGTGGGTGCGGACCTCAAAAGATTCCAGGCTAAATTGCTTGATTTTATATGGGCTCACGGGAGGCCCAGAGTGAACAGACGGACATTGTACACTCCTAAAGGGGGAGGGGGTTTGGGTGTGCCTGATCTTCTCAGATACTTTCATGCAGCTCAATTGGCCCATCTGACCCGCTTCCATACAGCTCGACCCAGGCCGCTCTGGATGGAATTGGAGTCCTCCGTATGTGCAGGCAGAGAGATCTCCCACTTAATGTGGCTTGGGGGGAAGGAGAGGCCGCCCATAATGTGTCCGTCTCTGTCATTTTCTCTCAGCCTATGGGACCGCCTAACGGCCAAACACAAGTTTAAGTCCCCACATACGCCTCTGGCACCACTGTTTCGTAATCCTCTGTTTATCCCGGGTCTCCACCCCCAGGACTTTACCTGGTGGACCAACAAGGGTCTATTGAGGATAGCGGACTTCTGTGACCACGGGGGAGTTCTCTCGAGGTCTGTCCTGCAGGAGAAATATAAACTCCCAAATGCTGAGTTTTTCCATTATACACAAATTGCCCATTTTTTGTCATCACTGAATCGTGCTTCTGACGTTACTACTAGTACTCCCATGGAGCACCTTTGTACAACCTTTGACAAACATTCTGGACATATATCCCTGATTTATAGTCTCCTATCCTCTAGCTCCCAAAAGTTAGACTATATGCTGAAATGGGAGCAGGATACGGGTGAGCCACTGGACCTTGCTGAGTGGGGTACATTGTCGCAAAGTGCCTCTAAAACTTATATTAATACCTCTTTGATAGAAGCAAATTACAAGGTATTGTTGAGGTGGTACATGGTCCCGGCGCGAGTGGCAACCTTTGTCCCTGGGGCGTCCCCGCGGTGCTTCAGGGGTTGCGCTGCAGACGGTACTATGTACCACGTCTGGTGGCTATGTCCGAAGGTGAGACGGTTTTGGATCCGTACGTACAACTTTATATACTCACTGACTCAGGTCAATCTTCGTAAGTCGCCCCTGGATGCACTGTTGGGACGTCCGATCAAGGGAATATCGAAATGTACAAAAAAGCTAATAGCATACATATTTACAGCGGCTAGGATTTCAATAGCAAGGTCCTGGAGGTCCCCCACCGTTCCTTTCTATCTGCTGAAGGCTAAATTATCTTGGATAATGGTGAATGAGAGGCTATCCGCCATCCTGGCAGACAAGGTTGCAGTGTTTCACAGGATCTGGGACCCTTGGATTGACTATCTCACGACTACGTGAGATGTAGATTACTACTGGTGAATGACCCTTTGATGCTGGAGTGCTCCCCCCATCTCTTCCTTCTTTCTTCCTTCCCTTTCCTGTTTTTCTAGTCTTTTTCTCTTTGGTGCTTTTCTGTTCTTTTTATTTTTCTCATTATTATTTTATTGCCGATGCATATTACTCTTGTTTTACTGAGTAACGGGTCTTTGAGATCAGTTGGGCTCCCCGCCGGGAGGCCCGGTAGTAGTTCTGGTTAACCCCCCCATTTTTTTTTATTTTTTTTCCTATATATCCGTTGACAGTTTTGTGGTATAAAAATTTGGGTAACTCTCATGCGCTGGTTATACTGTTGTATTCTCATTGACGCGTACCTGTAACTTGAATTATACTGCTTGGACAGACACCTGTCCTATTCTTGTATTTCTACTTGGAAATTTAATAAAAACATTGGAAACAAAACTGACGTGTTGGCATGTTTTTTTGTGATTGTTGGAGATCTATATTGCATGGATGGCAATGGTTTCATATCATGGGACATATTTTTTAGAATCTGGTAGGGATTTTTCTTTTTGGAAACTGTCATTATTATTCAGCACTATAACAACTAATGGCTATGCGGTCGGTAGTGTCCTAGCAGCAGATGATGTGATGTCATTGTTTGCTAGGGTGGAGGCAGACAGCCCACACAGCATCCTTGGTTGTCAGAAGGCAGGCAGCTGATTGTGTCCTAGTAAACAAAAATGCATACATCCAGACCGCAAGAAGTTGTCATTTAATGGTGGTAGTAATATTACCATTAAATGAATGACTTCTGGCTGCCTCCTGAAGGTTCACTTTGGTGGGCAACCACCCTATTTTCATCCATTCTCCAAACTTTTAACACCAAAAGTAGGCACAAATCTTGTGATGTTGGGACCCCACCACCGATGCACAATTCACACCCAACACAGCGGAAAATTGACAAGTGAGATGATTGAAAAATAAAATTTTCTTTAAAGAAAATAACATTTTGGTTCATATACCAGCTCAAATTATATCCTTAAAAATTGATACTTTCTTTTTTAAACATTAAGTAATCATTGACTTTTCTTCTATGTTACAAGGCTTTTTATCAAGTTTCAGTAAATGTACCTTGCCCATAATTTCTGTGAGGATAGTAAAACATGACCTCTTTTCAGTAAAACGATGCAATAAATTCAGAATTATGTCAAATTACTGGATGTCTTAAAATGCATTCCAGTACTTTTTTTTGCACAGCCAGTTTTATTTAACAAGTTGGAAACTCATTTCATTAACACTTTAATGACCTAACATGCCATGCTATTTCTAACATGACCGATGTATAGAATTTTATGTCATCATTATTAAAAAAATGCCACAAATTTGTGTAGTGTTAATATTATAAGAACTTTTTTTTGTAAAGTATGACTAGTTATTATAAGCAATTGTGGACTAGCACAGTTCTGACAACTATAAAGTATTAAATAAGAAACATTATTAACATTGTTAAAATTTACATTAAAATAAGAAATCTTTAGCGTTACTGATTATAAAAATCTGAATACTGTTATAAATAATAACAATAATTTAAAGTGGTTATCTAGATCAAAATTATTTACTCTAGCACTTATCTCATTTTGTTTTGTATATGTATTATTCTGGTGTATTTCTTATTCCGCATATGAGTTTCAGTTTTAAGCATTTAATTATACATCCCTGTTGGACCACCCCATTACCCTTTGTTCTAATTACATTCTTTAATGATGAAATCATGACAATTGCAGTTAATTACAGTTACAGCCTTAATTGAACAAACATTAAAAACACTGCTTCGTCGGATAGTCGGCTGATCTGCACCTAGAATTCTGCATGCATGGTTCGAATCCACCAGTTTTGCTGATACAGTGTGGCTCCCCTCCCTCTCATAACAACCAATCTGCCACACAAGGCACACAGGCTGGTATTCTCATACAAAATAGGTCTTAAAAATGCAAATCCCATATTATTTTAGGAGTAGTGTTTTAATATAGTGGTGCTTAAAGTGACAGTGTCATCAGTTAGCTCTCTACATAATACTTATCATTAAAATATATGAAATTAGCAGTTACTGAAGCTGTCTTTGGTATAGCAATGTATTATGTCTATGCTCAGCAACAGTGCAAAACTTTTCTTCAACTTTTGATGCTTAAAGTTCAGCTTAGATAAAACCAGATTACTAGTGGAGAAAAAGCAAGATGAATTACGTACTGTATTTATCGCGGTATAACGCCCTCCCGCGTATACTGCGCACCCCTAAAGTTGACCCGAATCCTGTGGAAAAAAAGTTTTTTTTGTACTTACAGTTTTGGTGTCTTGCACGGCGTCCATCGGCGGCCTCGTCGGGTCCGGCGTTCGTCTGCGGCTTTGGGTGTCCTCTTCGGCGGGTCCGGCGTCTTTCTGCGGCTTCGGGTGTCCTTCTGCGGCAGGTCCGGTGTCCTCTTCGGCGGGTCCGGCGTCCTTCGGTGGCGTCCTCGCGTCCTCCCGCTTGTTTCCCGCGCCGAGTTTGAATACTGCGCCGACATATACAGAGCGCAGTACACTCGTGTATTGTCGGCAATGCTCGGCTACCCGCGCTGACGTCCTGTATGTCCAGGACGTGAGCGCGGAAGGAGCCGAGACTGCCCGACTATACCCGAGTGTACTGCGCTCGGTATATGTTGGCGCAGTATTCAAAACTCGGCGCGGGAAAGCGGGTATCGGCGTATACCGCGCACCCACGATTTGCCCTGATTTTCAGGGCAAAAAAGTGCGCGGTATACGCCGATAAATACGGTAATTTAGACCAAGAAATAAAAATCCTTAAAGAAAAATTGACACCTTTCAAAGGATCTGCAGAGAGGAACGAGAACAAAAATTAAAGAAAGAGAAAAAATACATTAGGAAATCGGAGATTGTAAATCTGGTCTGGTATTTAGTTGGCAGAAACAGGACAAAACAGGGAAGAGTGTTAATGATGGATATCCCACTATATATCCTAATCAACATGGTTATCCTCGACCCAGAACCCCCTCTCAGAGTGTTTCACAACCTCTGAGAATGGGAAGACCACAACAACGCAACGTACCACCTAAGAAAGGTAGGCCACTTGGTTTTAGAACACCAAACAACCAAAACTATAATAAGAGAGGAGACTATAGATACAGTCAGGATGAAGGATATAATTACACTCCTAGAACAACATATCATGGGCAGAAGGGTAATTATAGGAGTCCATCACCTAGGCCTCCAGCCAGGTCCAATTATTCCAATTATGAGAGGGACCGACATTTTCAAGGTCCCAATCAAGTGACCTGAACATCCCTACAAACAAGAGAATTACTCCATTCCAACCTATAATAGGTTCTCCCCACTCAGAGAAGAGAACCAATATAGCAACTCCTATCCCTATATGGAGAGAGATCATGATCAATAGGATCAATCACCATATAATTATAATCAGAACCACCCTGGCACACAAAGAAGTTGGAAAACAAGAACTTAGTTGGCTCAGGAATTTTCAATCTTAGTAAAGTACAACTAACTAGAGAAGAACAGATTATCCTAGACAATGGGTTGAAATATGTTCCACCAAAAAAACTTGATATATTTCACACCTTTATTAATATAAAAAAGTACATTTGTAAATAGAATTTTCCTTGTCAAGAATATCTTTATTAAATGCAAGAATAAATTGTACATGAAGCATACATTCGTTACAGTTATCAGGTGGTTATTATAACATAAGATTGACTAACAGTATCATCTTTCTTAAACAACAATAAACGGGAATATTTTAGCCATGTTCTGTGTACTATCGCAGGAAGAGTTTAAGTAGTTAACATAGCCAAATATGTAATCCTTACAATTTGTCCTAGTGGCTAGTGGATAATATATCAAAGATAATACGTCCTTATTTAATGTAACCTTACTACCTATCAACTTTAAATTTCTAAAATGTGCTACCTTTTCAAAGTTAACGGTAGATACACGAGGGTACTACCTTATGCAGTATCAGATCAGGAAAAGGAAGAAGCGAAGAAAAGGAAGGAAAATGGGGGGGGGGGTCAGGTAAGGAAGTCTGCAGGGATGGGCTAGGATCCGTCATCAAAGCATGAAATGTACAACGGTTATTTTCGTATAGGAAAGCTACCATGGCATCATTACACCTCTATTAAAATTTTCTGGTATAGCATATTGTATCCAAGGGTTCCATATTTTTTCAAAGTTGGCGATCGTGTCCGTTTCTAACGCTTCCATTTTGGCGTGCGTCATAGCAATATTCATTCTATTTTTTGTTTCCGTCGTTGATAAAATTGGAGTTTTCCAAGCTTTTGCTATGGTTTGTTTGGCTGCCGTAAAGAGTTGTGTTAGTAGCTTGAAGTGCGTGTGTGTTAGATTGATGGGCTTTAAATTCAGTAGTGCCAATTTAGGGTCTGGAAGTATTCTCAATTTAGTCACCGCATTTACCATCTTGAAAATCTTATCCCAGAATTTCTGTACTATTGGACACGTCCACCAAGTATGAAAATATGTACCTTCGGTGATGCAACCCCTATAGCAATGTCCGGTGCAGTTTGGTGCATATTTAGCTATTCTGCTTGGCACCAGGTACCATCTCATTAATACCTTATAGCCCGCTTCCAATGCTATTATATTCGAGGAAGCCGATTTAGTGTTTCGCCATATTTGATTCCAATCCGAGGTATTAAGTTCTATACCCAGGTCACTCTCCCATTTCTGAACATAAGGAAGCTTTGTTGTGTTATTGTGGGATAGTGACTGCAAGTACAGAACCGAAATTGTACCTCTTACATGTGGATTATCTTTACATATACTTTCAAAAGGTGACATCTGGTTTTTCAGAGCCGAAGAGGTCAGATGTGTTTCCACAAAATTTTTTATTTGGAGGTATCGAAACAATTCTGATTGAGGTATACCGTATTTTTTACATACTGTCGGGAAGGGCATGATACCCGATGAATCCAAAAATTTATAGACATATATACAGTCTTTCCTTACCCATTCCTTGAATGTGTTAGGGAAGATCCATGCCGGATAAAATGTTGGGTTTTTATAAAATGAAAGCAGTGGGTTGAGAGGGGACACCAGTGAATACTTGGATTTATAGCTATCCCATAGTGAGAGAGAATGTTTAATAATTGGATTGCAGATTTTCCCGCGTAGCTTGGGAAGAATCCATAGTAAGTTAGCTGGAGGGATGGGATCACACTCGGCTGCCTCAATCGCTACCCAGAGAGGTGTTTCCTTTTTTGCATGATATTTGGCCAAGGTTGAAATTTGCGCTGCCCTATAGTAGTTTGTAAAATTCGGATATCCTAACCCTCCTTGAGTTTTGGGGAGATGCAAGATTTTCGCCTTTATTCTGGGCCTAGATGTGCCCCATATAAAGGTCGTCATTCTGTTTTGTATTATCCTCAGAAAGTAAGCCGGTATTGGACTCGGGAGCACTCTAAAAAGATACAACAATTTTGGTAATATTGTCATCTTGACTGCGTTGATCCTACCTAACCAGGATAATGGGAGCTGGGACCAGGATTTGAGTAAGTTTGTTATCTGTTTAAGAAGAGGGGGATAATTATAAGAGAATAAATCAGATGTATCAGCCGTTACATGTGTTCCTAAGTACGGGATGCTCTTATCCGACCATGTAAATGGAAGACCTACTGTGGCTGCACTTAATTCTAGTCTTGAGAGGGATATGTTTAGTGCTACACATTTCTTGGGATTAATGGCTAGACCTGAGAACGTCGCAAATCTATCAAGTATTGGGATGAGGGGGGGCGTGGTTACCGCGCAGCTGAATGGACGCCTAACTCAGGAGCTCCGCTTCAGCGTCGGGGAAACTAGCACACCGAGGCACCGTGGGCTGATCAAAATCACCCGATCGACCACCCGTCAACCCACACGTCACCCAGGGATGACCAAGAAACGAAAAAACGCCGTCCAACCGGCGAAATTGGAAGAT
The DNA here is from genome assembly GCF_905171775.1 of Rana temporaria. Taxonomy (NCBI): domain Eukaryota; kingdom Metazoa; phylum Chordata; class Amphibia; order Anura; family Ranidae; genus Rana; species Rana temporaria. Next base: position 256,220,172 of record NC_053492.1, on the reverse strand, counting down.
TTCTTCTCCCCCAGGCCCAGCAGCGTGTATCAAGATGGCGCCGGCCGCGTCTCTCCGGCCTCCGCCGGAGGATCTTCTCTATCCACGCCAAGCCCGGGACCGAGGGATGGGTCACAACGCCGCTCTCCGGAGGCCTCGACTCCCCTCTCCTGCAGCCCAGTGAAATCTAAACCACGACTGTCGGCCGGATCCCAGGTCAGTGTATCGCAGGGCTCAATGGAGGACACACGTGAGCTCTCAGCTCCCATCAATACCTTCCCCACTTCCAACCTACCTGTATCTGACACTACCCTAAGGGATATGCTGGTCTCCCTGCGCAGCTCCCTCCATGCTGACATGATGGACTGCATGAGGAGCTTTAAAACAGAAATGGGGGAGCTGGGCGGCAGAGTAGATCACGTAGAGAAAAAAATGGGGGATTATGCGGCCTCATATAACTCCCTAGTTGACTCTCACAATGATCAAGGGGATGAGGTGGCATGGCTCAGAGCGAAGGTCGCAGACCTCGAAGACAGATCTCGCAGGAACAATATTAAATTGCGGGTGTCCCAGAAACTGTCCCACCCGCTCAACTCCAACAATATGCCCGTGAGCTTATGGGGACGTTCCTACCCTCCACGCCTGCCTCAGAGTTAGTGGTGGACCGGATACACCGCTTGCCCAAGCCTGCTCACCTCCCTGAAAATATACCCAGAGATGTGCTGATGCGGGTACATTTCTACCATGTCAAAGACCAATTCATGCTAGCGTTCCGCAAGAACTCTCAGGCATCTGACCGCTTCCCTAACCTGCAGGTATATGCGGATCTCTCGCAGCACACTATGCAAAGACGCAGGTCCCTTCTACCTGTCACAAAAGCACTCCGCAACCACGACATCATTTACAAATGGGGCCAGCCGACCAAACTTATTATAACCAAAGAGGGTGTCTCTAGCGTGATCATGACCTTGGAAGAGGGGCTTGCCCTGCTTCGCAAATGGGACATCCTGCCCGATCATCCCCCTGGCGAAGCAGCTTCCTCCTCTGCGCCCAGAGCCCAGACGCAAGACGAGTGGTCGCTGGTGACACGTAAGCGCAACAACAAAAATAAATCATGAAAGCCCCGTGCCTCGGGAATTTTGTATTGATGTTGTTTTTCATCTGATTCCCTGACTTTTCTGGAGCTCCACCCTTCCACGAACTTCCCCTCCTTACAATATGTGCAGCTACTCTGCATCCAGATCCCGGCTGGGATCTCCCTTTTTATTCGCAATACTTTATGTTTGTGTTATAACCTCCCTGTTTTTGGTTCTCAAAACCTATCTTCCTTCCTTCCCTTCCCCTGAGATGGACACCGCCCTCTTCTCATCGAAGACATCCTGCTCACCGTGCACTTTCGCCGCCTGGAATCAGCTGCTTTGGATCCCCAGACACACCACCAAGAGGTACTGTTATCACTTCTTTTCTATGCTCAAGTATGGCCCTGACAATAACCTCCTTTAATGTACGGGGTCTGAACCACCCTGTCAAAAGGGCTTCAGTATGGAAGGAGGCCCTGAAACTCCGCTCAGATGTCCTCTGCCTCCAGGAAACTCACCTGGAGGCAGCTGGTGCACCTCCCTTCCACCATGCCAAATTCCCACACGTCTTTTTGGCATCCGCCCCTAAAAAACAGAAAGGGGTTGCCATTGCCATCAGGGACTCTGTGAACTTTTCCCTGCAGGACTCCCTGACAGACCCTGATGGCAGATTCCTGGTACTAGTTGGAACCCTTAAAGCGGGGGTTCGCCCTGTTAAAAAAAAAAAAAAAGTTTTTTTTTATTAGACCATTAAATTCGGCATCGTAGCGCGAGCTACGGTATGCCGGTCTTACATTTTTTATGCCCGTACTCACTGTGGTATCGCTGATTGAAGAATCCGGGGAATGGGCGTTCCTATGGTGAGAGAAGGTGATTGACGGCCGGCCCTGGCACGTCACGCTTCTCCGGAAATAGCCGAAATAGGCTTGGCTATTCACGGCGCCTGCGCATAGCCTGTGCGCAGGCGTCGTGAATAGCCGAGACCTACTCCGGCTGTCTTCGGGGAGCGTGACGTGCCAGAGCCGGCCGTCAATCATCCTCCCTCTCCATAGGCACGCCCATTCCCCGCGGGAGTCGGATTCTTCAATCAGCGATACCACAGTGAGTACGGGGATTAAAAATTTAAGACCGGCATACCGTAGCTCGCGCTACGATGCCGAATTTAATGGTCTAATGATGGAAAGGAGGGTGAACTACCGCTTTAACAACAAACTGTACACACTAGTCAACTTGTACGCACCCAACACTCATCAACTCCGCTTCCTCAGGAAACTCTTTTGCAAAATCAACAAGATCAGGAAGGGAGCTCTGATAATGTGCGGAGACTACAATCTGACGGTTGACTTCGAGATGGACTCCAACTCCCGATCTAAACGCCACCAACCTGCCTTACGCGCTCTACTACACGCTGAGAACGTGTTTGATGTCTGGAGGTGCCAACACGCAAGTGAGAGAGACTACTCCTTCCATTCCTCCAGACATAATTCCTACTCACGCATAGACTTGATTTTAGTAGATAAGTTTGTACTACAGAGGGTGTCCTCGTCCGCCATCCACGACATTACGTGGTCAGACCATGCTCCGGTGTCGGTGGTGGTGGACGGAGGGGCCCCAGTATCCTCCCCCTTTATCTGGAGGGCAGATTCCTATTTGCTTCAGCAACCTTCACATGTAGCTCACTTATCCTCTCATCTGAAAGAATTCTTCACTGTTAATGAGGGATCTGTTTCTAACCCTTTCTCCATTTGGTGTGCCCATAAGGCCTACATTAGGGGTATAATGATACAACTTAGCGCCCGGGCAAGGAAGCAGAGAGCACAACAACTAGACTCCATTCTTACCAAAATTGCCTCACTTGAACCACTAAACAAGCAGACTCCTGATGACTGCGCGTTGACCTCAGGAGACTGCTACTTGAACGCTATGACAAACACGTCCAATCCCTCAAATTGTCCCACTACGCGTCCGGCAACCGGGCAGGCAAACTCCTGGCACAACGCCTAAAAAGTCGCAGAATTAAAGCCAACATCCCCTTCCTAGTTAAACAGATAGATGGCAGCAAATTATACAACCCTCAAGACATAGCAAATTCTTTTGCGGAGTATTACTCCACCCTGTATAATCTCCGAGAGGACCCCTCCACGCCCCAACCGGTAGAGGAGGCAATTCGCTCCTTTCTGGCTGACCTAGCACTGCCCACTTTGTCCCGCACCCAGCTGGATTCTCTTAATGCTCCGATCACGGAACCCGAAATCAAACGAGCAATCAAAAACACCCCCATAGGGAAGTCCCCGGGGCCAGATGGACTCCCCAATTCCTACTATAAGACCTTCGGCTCTCTCCTAGCTCCCGCACTGGGTAAGGTATTTTCTGAAGCAATGCTCTCTGCTTCGTTCCCGAGCGAAATGCTCAAAGCTTTTATTGTAACTATCCCAAAGCCGGGGAAAACACCTACTACGCCTGCGAATTTTCGACCTATCTCCCTATTAAACACGGATGTGAAATTATATGCCAAAATACTAGCGTCCAGACTGCTCCCACTCCTACCATCTCTGGTGAAACCAGACCAGACAGGGTTCACCTCAGGCAGACAATCATCAGATGCGACCAGAAGAGTGATAGACCTGGTTCACCATGCGGGGACCTCTCGGACGCCTTCTCTGCTCCTTTCCTTGGATGCAGAGAAGGCGTTCGACAGGGTTCACTGGGGATATATGTCCCAGGTACTGGAGAAATTTGGGTTCTCCGGCCCCATCTTGACAGCAATTCTGGCACTGTATTCCTCTCCTTGCGCACAGGTGTATACCTCAGGTATGCTTTCCTCCACTTTCAAAATCTCCAACGGTACTAGGCAAGGGTGTCCCCTGTCCCCCTCCATATTCAACCTACTTGTAGAACCCCTAGCAGAAAAAATTAGAGCCCACGCTGATATCCCGGGGTTTGTGTTAGCTGGCAGGTCCCACAATATCAGTCTGTTTGCGGACGACATTATTCTCTTTTTAACCTCACCCACCTCTCCTCTGTCCCAAGCACACAGTGTTCTCGCAGAATTTAGCCGTATATCCTACTATAAAATTAACTACACCAAATCTTTCATACTGGGTCTCAATCTCTCTCCCCACCTCCAATCCCGCCTACAGGCCTCCTTCCCATACTCCTGGGCTGCGTCCAGCATACAATACCTGGGGATCCAAATCACAGCAGACTCAGCGAAACTGGCTGATACTAACTACATCCCTCTGATAGACAAAATTGCCAAGGAGGCAGCTCGCCTAGCCAAAGTCGAACTGACGTGGTCGGGACGCTTGGCCTCCTTTAAAATGTTGCTTCTTCCCCAAATCTTATACATCTTTCGTACACTCCCTATCCCACTGAAATGCAACCACCTTAGATCCTTGAACGGCATTCTTAATCGCTACATATGGGGTTCCAAGCGGCCTAGGTGCGCAAGGGCCCTGCTGATTAGACACAGGTCGGTAGGGGGCATGGGCTTGATTGACATTAAGGACTACCACCGAGCAGCTATCCTTACCCAGATTAGACGTTGGATATCCCCTACCCCCGACATCCTTTGGTGTGACATAGAAAAAGCCCTTAGCCCAACCAAGGATCTCCTCAGTACATTGATACTTGACACCTGGAGACCTCTCCCATTACGGCAACTCCCGTTAACTTTCCAGGCCTCCATATTAGCCTGGAGAGAACTGTGTGCCTTGGCACATACATCCCCCAGCACCATTTCTGTGCCAATCCCTATTGACACCCTATCAGATGCGGTACCGTACACCACATTCTCCAACTGGGCCGTTAAAGGCATCACTTGGTTGGATGACTTATATTGCCACAATACGCTCAAATCATTTGAAACGCTTGCCGCGGCACACGGCCTGCAGCAAAATGACAGCTTTAAACATACGCAGGCCTCCCATTTTCTTAACTCTCTGCAATCCCGTAGGGTACTGATTCAGGATGCTGTATGGCAATTTTACACTAAAACGACCCCTCCCTCTAAAGGAATCTCCCTTTTTTATAATCTGTTCCAGGATAAACTACTGTTCAATAAGTCCCCCCCACTTTGCAAGTGGGAAACAGATTTGGGTGAAACATTTTCTCCGAGTCAATGGAAATACTCATTCAATCTTATTTACAAAGCATCCAGGTGTATTAACCACTGGGAGCTATCCCAAAAAATAGCCCTCCGCTGGTACCTAACCCCATATCGCATAGCTCAATTTTATCCCTCGGCCTCCCCGCTGTGCTGGAGAAACTGTGGAGAAGTGGGCAATATTTTCCATGTATTTTGGCAGTGTAAGAACCTAACAAGTTATTGGAGGGGTGTCTTTAGGTGTATTTCACGTATGACGGGTATACTAACTCCCCCCAGCCCTGAACTGGCGCTATTGAATCTGGGAATGGAGGGATTTCCCCTAGACTTTCGGGTGGTAGTCACCCACATCCTGCTAGCTGCTAGGCTGTTGGTGACTAGAAACTGGAAATCACATACAGTGCCTAGTGTAACTGAGGTCCTAGAAATGACCAGAAACAACTACGTTTTTGAGTCTCTCTTGGCAAACAGGGAGGGTAGAAGAGCGAAATTTGACTCCCAATGGAAACCCTGGACAGACTGGTTCCGTGTGCAGTGAACTTAAACATTTTTGAAATGTCTTCCTCTGTTATGTTCCTTTTTTTGATATTGCCTAATCAAATACCCACATGAGATTATACTGTTAAAAGTCCCACAGGTGTCCATCTCATCCTCCCTCTCCTTCCCCCTTCCATTACCCTCTCCTTTCCATCCCCTCCTTACCCCCCCTTGCTTCCCTTCCTTCCCCCCCCTCCTGCCCCCCCTCCCCACCCAACCCCTCCCCTCCCTGACCTCCATCCACACTACTCCACTTTCCCCAATACACTCCTTAATGTAATGTCTGAGTATGGAAGGCTGTAACGGCGGACGCCTTATTCTTCATGCTTCAATGTTATGATACTTGACTGCCTAACCATGCTTACTTGGTTTAATCTGCCCTGGTTTGATGTTGTCAACGTTGTCTATATCTTCCCTACTGTTCCATGGGAAATTATGTGAGTGTTTTCTACCTTTGTACTCTGGTAAAAACTTTTCTCTCAATAAAAATTATTGTAACAAAAAAGTATTGGGATGAGATTAGGGCCAGTTACTTGCGGGGAAGAAATAAATAAAAGAATGTCATCCGCAAATAGGCATAATTTATGTTTATGACCTCCTAATTCTATACCTAGGATAGTGGGGTCTGATCTGATTTTCTGAGCAAGCGGTTCGATAAGGAGGGCAAATAATAACGGGGATAACGGGCAGCCCTGACGCGTTCCTCTTCTGATATCAAATGTGTCAGACTTATATCCTGCGTATTTAACATAAGCTTTAGGGTTATTATAAAGTTCCATAATCCAATTAGTGAAATTAGGGCCAAAGCCCCATTTCTGTAGAGTATATTTTAAATACGCCCAGGAAACAGAATCAAAAGCTTGTTTGATGTCCAGAGAGAGAAAACACGCCGGTATACCCCTTTTCTTTGCTATGTTGGCCAAGAGGCATGCCCTGCGTATATTATCGCCCGCTTGTCTGGATGGCATGAAACCTACTTGATCTCGATTGATTAGAGTACCGATAAAATTGTTAAGGCGGGTAGCTAGTATTTTACCTAATAGTTTTATATCTATGTTAAGCATAGATATGGGACAATAATTGCTACAAAGTGTGTCATCCGAATGTGGTTTGGGAATCATACAAACCGTTGCTAGCAACGTTTCAGGTCTGAAGGTTTTTTGCTCTAGTAAGTTGTTAAATGCCTCTGCCAGTCTGGGTGAAAGTAACTCAGTAAAAGTTTTGAGGTAGTTTGCCGAGAACCCGTCAGGTCCCGGTCTTTTGTTGATTTTGAGTTCCCGAATGGCTAAAGCTACATCCTCTTGCGTAATTGGTTCTTCCAACTGTTCTTTCTGTGATTGACTTATTTGTGGAAGATTAATTTGTGCAAAAAAGGAGTCAGCTTTAGATTCGTCAAATACAGTAGTTTCTGAGTAGAGTTGTTTTAGATGTGAGCTAAACTTTTGAACTATTTTAAGTGGGTTGCTGGAGAGAACCCTGTTGGCAATTTTTAACTTTATGGGTTTAAAAGTCTTATTGAGTGTGTTTAGCGCTCTAGCTAAATATGTCCCTGGTTTATTAGCTTGCTTGTAGAAAGCATGTCTAGATCTATTAAGTGTTCTATTCGCCGAATCGGTTAAGAACAAGTCGTATTCCAGACGTGCTTTGTCCAGCCGAGTTCTATTAGTTTGAGTTTGGCAGTTTTGTAGGGCCAGAAATGCTAAGTTGAATTCTGTTTCCAATTTTCTTGCCATCAGTGCTCGCTCCTTTTTTAAGATCCCTATTTGCCGCTGGAATGCTCCTCTGAGGACTGGCTTATGTGCTTCCCATAATGTAAGTGGGGATATTTCAGGGCTTGCATTGAGTTCTAGATAGTCTTTTAGAGCTTGTTCAATCAATTGGCAATGGGCAGGGTGTTTGAGTATAATTTCAGGAAGATACCAAGTGGGATCATGGTTTTTCGGAATGGTTGATGCCATTGTGGTGTACACCGCATTGTGATCTGACCAAGGGATGGGTATTATATTTGAATATAGTATTTCAGGGACCATACCGATTGTCACAAAAATATGATCAATTCGGCTGAAGGATTGGTGTGGGTTTGAAAAGTATGTGTAGTTCCGTTTTGTGGGATTGTGTTCTCTCCACGTGTCTACTAAATTGTATTTGGCTAATAAGTTGGGAAGGGTCCATTTAGCTTGGTGTTTAGGTGTGACATAGGGGGTTTTATCTAAGAATGGAAGAAGGACTTGGTTGGAGTCTCCGCAGATGAGGAGAGTCCCTATTTTATGTGAATTAATTATTTGGAAAAGATGCGATAAGAAGGGTGACGGGTTTAGATTAGCAGCATAATAGGATACTATCGTGATCTCCGTATCTAACACTTGGCCTGTTAATAGTATGAATCTGCCCTCTGGATCTTTGATTTCCGTTTTTAGAGTGAATGGGGTGGTGCGATGAAAAGCGATAAGGGTTCCCCTTTTTTTGACTGAAGCAGAGGCTGAATAGACTTGTGGATAGGAGGGGTTAAAAAATCTAGGAGTCGTGTTCGTAGTAAAGTGAGTTTCCTGTAGGCAAACAATATGGGCTTTTTTGGCCTGAAATGTTCTGAAGGCCTTGGTTCTTTTCTGTGGCACATTCAATCCCTGTACATTTAACGACAATATATTAAATGGTGCCATGGTAGCTTTACTTCTCTGTCCATCTTACCGTGATAAACCGGAGGACATCTGGCCAGCCCAATCCCTGCAGACTTGGGGAAAGAAAAGGAAAAGGGGTCTCTGGGGTATTCAACCTTGAAAAGGAAGGGAAACACAGAAAAAATGAGTAAATAAACAGTCAACAATAAACCAATAAAGTTTGTTAGGTTTACCCGTGGCGGGGATGGACTACCCCCGCCAGGGGAAAAGGGGATCCCATCAATCCCCCGCTTAATCTTGCGGGGAACTGAGGAGATCATGGTGGAGCACAGGTTGGTTCCGTGCGGTGGAAAACCGCTGTAAATATGTTCAAGTAAACACTGTCTGAGGTGTTTTTTCTCAACTAAGCTGTTAATAACATTTCGAACAGGATAACACTAACTGCTCGCCTTCTGTTGTTTAGGCGAGAGATATGAGAGGGGGTTAACTATCCTTAATTAATTAAATAAAGAGATTGTAGAATTCATTAGCCTATACCAAAGATGTTTTAACTGGATCATGTGTTCCATTGGAATTTTAGGAAAAAATTCCTCAAGTAGGTCCAATAGTTTGGGTAAGATTAGGCTTCTATTGATCAGATATATGTCAGATTGGGTATCTACCTATTGACCATTAAAACGATGCAGATTCTACACACCAAAACTCGCCTTGCGCCTGGACGCTGACTGGGCTACTAGTGCACAAGGTGGTGTAATGTGGTGAAGCAACTTTGGATATTATAACTAGAGGAGGATAAGAGAATGGGTTTTAGAGGTGTCTCTTAGGTACCCGGGGTGTAATTAAATGGTGTGGGATGTCATAAGTCTGAGGGACCCTGCGAATGAAGAGGCAGGCCTTGTCGTTTCCTCCCCCCCCTGAGGTGAGGAGGAGGTGAGGAAATAAAAAGTGGGGGGGAAAGTGGAAAAAAATGGAAAGAAGTAAGAATGTGATAAAGGTAGGAGTGCAAGGTAAAAAATGAAAAATAAAAATCGCAATAAGCGGTGAAAATGAGAATAAAATTGGGTCAAAAGAGAAAAATTTAAAGTAGAAATTAAAAATAAGAGTAAAAAAAATAAAATAAATAAAAATAAAAATAAAAAACATCAAGTTCTCAATCCATGCAATCTGTACATCTTTTCTTGTGAAGTGTTCTTGTGACCAGGGGAAGAAGAAATTCATGAGGTCCTCTGGAAGGTGGTCAGTCCATGGTATCCTCTTGGTCTTGGGGTTGAGACACAAATCTTCCTCGTTTGTTTGTGTGATGAGTTCCATTGTTCTTTTCAGGTTGAATGATGCCATTGCGGGAAGATGTTGATGCTGATCTTCTGCGGGAGGAGTTGTTTGTGATACTGTGATCAATGAGCTTCAGATCAATTAAAGCTTGGTGTAATTGATCAGGTGATCTGCACACTATCTTTGAGCCCTGGAATGTAAATCTGAGGGAGAAGGGAAATCCCCACTGGTACTTTATGTTTCGCTGTTGTAATTCCACTAAAAGGGGTTTCATTGCACGCCGTTTGGGAATTGTCAGTTGCGATAGATCGGCGAATATCTGGAAATTGTTTCCCTGGAATGTTAAACTGCTCTTCTCTCTGGCTGCTTCCAGAACCTGCTCTTTTGTTCTGTAGTAGTGGAATTTTGCAATGATATCCCTGGGGGGTCCCTCAGATTTTTTGGGGGCTAATGCCCTATGTATGAATGAATGAATGAATGAATGAAAAATTTATATAGCGCGGCACATGCGAACTGAATCGCCTCTGGGCGCTGGTTGTTTGTGTCTCATGCCTTCAGAAAAGCAGGGTTTTGATCTGCCTTCTGAAAGACAGGTGGTTTTGCTCCAACCGAATGCTGGTTGGTAAAGCATTCCAAAGCCTGGGGCCCTGGAAAGCAAACCTTCTTTCTCCTTTGGACTTGTATTTGGTTTTAGGAACCTTGACCAGGTTTTGGTCGGTGGATCGCAGAATGCGGTTGCAATTGTGCGGTTTGATCTTGTCGCATAGATATCTAGGAGCCTTCCCATGGATGCACTTATGTGTCAGGCAGAGTGCTTTGAATGCAATTCTGTCTTTCACTGGCAACCAGTGAAGGGATCTCAGTGAAGGTGAGATTGATTCCCAAGATTTTTTCCCAGTCACCAGTCTAGCGGCAGTATTCTGTACGACTTGAAGACGAGCGATTTGGTACTTGGGGAGCCCGAGGTAAAGGGCATTTGCATAGTCCAGTCTGGAATTCACGATTGTTCCCACCACGACTGCTACGTCTTCTTTGGGGATAAATGGAATAAGTCTGCGTAGTAGGCGCATCAAATGGTGCGCCCCGCTGACTACTGACCCTATTTGTGCGTCCATTGTCATGAAGGTGTCAAACGTGACTCCTAGACTTTTGACTTTGGAGCTAGGGGAGATGATTTGTCCCAGAATGGGCGATGGTGTCCAGTTTGTTGCCGGTTGTCTCTTCCGACTGGCATTGAACACAAAGAGTTCTGTTTTAGCGCTATTGAGTTTGAGATAACTCTTAGTCATCCAGTTTTCTATTGAAGAGAGACATTTCTCTAATCTGAGATGATGATCCTTTTTGTGGCAGATGCGAAAATACAACTGCGTGTCGTCTGCATAAGAGTGATAGAGTAGTTCTTGGCTACTGATAATATCAAAGAGAGGACGAAGATAGATATTAAACAGCACCGGTGATAGGGGGGATCCTTGGGGGACCCCACATGGCACCGTGCGTTTTTCTGACGTGAAAGATCCCAGTTTCACTGTTTGTGATCGGTTTCCGAGAAAAGAGGAGAACCATGGTAAGGCATCTTCTGTGACTCCGGCGACTTCTGTTAGTCGTCTCGATAGCAATTTATGGTCTACTGTGTCGAAGGCTGCGCTTAGGTCCAGCAGAACCAGGAGACACGATTCTCCTTCGTCTGCGGCCTCGAGCGCATCGTCCCATATTTTCAGTAAGACCGTTTCTGTCCCGTGTCCGGGACGGAACCCGGATTGAAATGGATCAAGTAGGTTGTGGGTATCCAGATGCTGTTGCAGCTGATTTACCACCACTTTCTCCATTATCTTGGACAGAGCATTTAGACCTGTTATGGGACGGCGGTGAGTTGGGTCCATAGGATCCAAATTAGGTTTTTTCAAGATCGGCAGGATTGTGCCCTCTTTCAGCAGGGAAGGCACTATGCCTTCCTTAAATGACTGATTTATAAGCTGTGTGATTGGAGGCGCCAGGATGTCGGCACATTCCTTCAGTAGCTTGGTGGGAATGATGTCATTGGGTGCTGTGCTGTTCCGCAGCGCACCAATGAATTTTTTGGTGGTATCGATGGAGATGGGTTCCAGAGTGAACTTAGTTGATTGTAGAGGCTTTCTGTCGGTGTTTTGTAGTTGATTGAAGAGGGGGCTGAGTGGAATATTGTTTTGCCGAATACTTACCCGAATTTTTTAAATTTTGTTGATGAAGAAATCCGATAGTTCATTGCAGAACTCTTGGGTGTCTGAAGTGGGGACTTCAAGACATCCCGGATTCATGGTCTGGGTGACCATCCTGAAGAGTTCGCGTGGGCGATTCATTGCGCTGTTAATCACCATGGAAAAGTGAAGTTTTTTTGCTTTGAAAATTTCCTTGTGATATCGCGTTGTTACTGCTTTGTAGAAGTTGAGGCGGTCTTCTGAAGGACTTCTTTTCCAGGCGGCTTCCGCCCTTCTGCGCTCTTGCTTCAAATTCTATCAAATTCCAGGCGTTCTACAGGCAGTCCCGGCACTAGCTCCTGACACATTGCTAGAATGGTACCTGAAAGGTCCAGGACCGTCTCAGGAATTCCCCTGAATCTCAAATTCGATCTCCTGGCGCGGTTCTCAAAATCTTCTAGTTTGCTATGAAGTACCAAGTTCTCCTCTTTAAGCGCATCTAGTTCTGATTGGCAATCTTGAGTATAAATTTCAATTTCGTCCATTTTTGCCTCTAAAGTCTCTGTGCGGCAGCCCAAGTCTCTTATTTCCTTAGTTAGACTAGTGGTGATTTGCTCTGAGGTGCGCTTTAGCGCTTTATTCAGCATTTTCTCGAATTGACTTAAGAGCTCTGAGGGGACTGTCTTACTTAATGTAGCTATTTGTGGGGTATTAGACAAGTCCTCCTCCTCACTGTCCGTGTCCATGTTCCTCAGAGAAGCTGCGGATTTCATTCCCTTTAACAAGCGTTGCTTGCCTTTCCCCTCAGTATTAGACTCTGAGGTAGCTGAGGTGGCTGAGGAGAATGCCGCCTTTTTTACAGAGCCCTTCATCTGCTGGGCCGTGCTATTAGGGTTGGATTTACCCTTATTTCTGGCACCCCCCAGCACCATATTTCAATAAAATGGTTCTCCTCACCTCCTGGGAACTCGACCCGTCGTTTTCTGTTCATTTGCAGCTCTATTAAAATCAATTATTTGCGGTTTTCTTTCCCCACAGAGCGGAGCTCTAGTGCAGCATGACTGTGCAGCTAGACCCCGCCTCCTGGCTCCGTAAATAGAATTTTCAATGGTATTTGATTACGAGCCCGATGGCCAATTGTACAAGAGTAGACTTCAGGGGCTTTTGGGTCTGTCGAATCCCTCCTTATTTAATTCCCTGTCTATTAACATATTTAAAGATCTGGTCCTCAAAGACCTTGACAAATTGACAATTAAACAACCACACAAACATCCATCTATTAAACTTGGACAAAGGCAGTTATATGAAAGGAATGATCTGGTCATCCGTCCAGCTGACAAGGGCGGTGGTATTGTGGTTTTTAGAAAAATGTGACTACGAGGAAGAAATGTGATTATGATACCTATAGTGATACCTATAGTGAATTAAATTGAAATCGAACGCTGAAGTATAAAAGAAATGTATGTAAAATCATTAACAGTGGATATCGAGATTCAATTTTAGACAAGAAAGAGAAAGCTTATTTGATTCCAACAGCCCCCAGAATTCTTACAATATATTACCTTCCTAATATTCACAAGAATATTACACATTCTCCTGGACTTCCCATTGTCAGTTGGATCAATTGAGTTACACCGAGAATAGTAAAATATAACAATTTGTATTTACAGCTTCTAGTGAGCAAAATGCCGTCATAGCTGAAGGACATCAAAAATACCATCCAACTTCTTGACAACATTGTAGTCCATAAAGAACTTTACACCTATAGCTCTCACCCATTAGAATTTGAAGCGGTGCATTATTATTTATTTCAAGAGGAAACATTGCCCCACTCACAAAAATAATTTGTTATGGAATTATTGACCTTTGCCACAAGCCACAATTACTTTTGGTTTAATGGCCAATTTTACCTTCAAAAGAAAGGGATGACAATGGGCGCTCAATTTGCCCCCAGTATGGCCAACTTGTTTATGGCCAAATAGGAGGATGTCGCCTATGCCCAGAGAAGACCCAAATTGGACCTCTGGAATGGGAGTCTGGATTTACGGTAGTCCAGTGAAGATACACTTCCTAGACTTGGAAACTAAAATAGAAGACTATAAACTAGTTACTAGTATGTATTTCATACCTACTGACTGCAATTCGTTCCTCCCAGTTGATAGCTGCCACTATCAAAATTGGTTACAATTTATGAGGCTATGTTGGAACTGCACCAATATTCAATATTTTGGAGTACAAGCAGCTGCTATCAAACACATGTTTTTAGAAAAAGGCTATAACCATGAGGAACTTGACAGGGAGGTCCATAGAGTATGTGATCTAGACAGGAGGTATTCGTTTTGGCCAATACATCCAATAGTAACACTAAGGAATTCAAATGATAATTTTTCACGTCTTTTTTATTTCAACATCGACAGATTAAAAATATTTTTATAAACATTGGAACATCTTCATAAATGACTGTGTTATAGGGCCTCTACTTCCTGAAAAGGCAGGTGTAATATATAGGGATGCCACACCACTGATAATTAAGATTGCTCCAAATATCTTCAATCCTCTTTCTAGACTCACTTTTTTTCCATAATTTGGTTGGTCACCATCCCTGTAAAAAATGCAATGTGTGCCTCTATAATATATCAGGAAAAAATAAAATGGAAACATTTATGTCCAATGTCACTGAACTCACCTATCCTATTGAACAGTTTGTTACTTGTGCTACCAAAAATGTGGTGTCAATGAGCATATTTATAACATCAAAAGGAGCCACAAGGAACACAGTATGCCTAAACACTATACTCGGTTCCATAATAGGGATGAGCCAAACACCCCCCAGTTCAGTTCGCAGCAGAACATGCAAACAGGCAAAAAAATTGTTCGAACACCGTTAAAGTCTATGGGACACGAACATGAAAAAACAAAAGTGCTAATTTTAAAGGCTAATATGCAAGTTATTGTCATAAAAAAGTGTTTGGGGACCTGGGTTCTGCACCAGGGGACATGTATCAATGCAATTTTTTTAAAAAAAAACTTAAAAAAAGCAGTGATTTTAATAATGCTTAAAGTGAAACAATAAAAATGAAATAGAGAGCGTCATTCGGCCGTGCGCTGTGGTTTTTAACATTTTGACTCAAATTAGCACTTTTGATTTCTCCCATAGACTTTTAAAGGGTGTTCCGCGGCTTTTCGAATTTGCCACGAACACCCCAAATTGTTCACTGTTCGGTGAACGGACGAACAGCCAATGTTCAAGTCGATCTCATGTTCGACTCGAACATAAAGCTCATCCCTATTCCATAACAAAGAGCCGCGGGGAACACATTTTTTGGTAATAGAAAGTTATACACTTCCCTGGAGGGGGAGGTTCTTCAAAAAGAGGGGTTTCACAATTAGAAACCTATTGTATATATGAATTTAAATCATATTTCCCCTTTGGCATTAACATGGAGGGGGACATTAATGCATTTATCAATAGATCCTGATAGTCCCACTGCCATGTATATTATTGGATTTCAATAGTCCAACTGCTACATTCATGCATATTTTTCCTACCGACTCTGTAGAACCTTTTTATTGTTCCCTTGCAAAGCACTAAGAAATATAGTAGGATATGGTCCGTTAGACCAATCACATTTTTAAATAAACATCTTTCATCAGTTGTCATTACATTTTGACTCTTATTTATATCTGCTGTTGTCTATGTATATACTAATTTCTAATAGTAATGTTAAGCCCCTTTATTGCTGGATCACTCTGTAATTTATTCCATTTATATATTTTTAATTTCAGTACATACAGTGTAAGTTTATCTTTTTGACAGATTGGTTTCCCGTATTTTTTATAAATATCTAGAGAGGCTTGAAATGCATTTTTGGGGAGCTCGCCACTCTATTGTTTTCGTGATGGGGAAAGTGAGGCCGGAACACACATCCGTTATAGCCCTTTGCTCTCTTGATGGCCAGAATAAAAGCATGTAATGCACACCTGGGTGCCATCTTGGATTTTCATAAAGTCTATTAAGTATTGATAATGAGACGTGGAACGCATGCCCCATGTTTGATCACCTTTCCAGTCTTCAAACCAGGCAATCTATTGCCAATTTGGATGGAGAATTTCAATTAGACTGTAAATATATTCAAATCACAGTGACTTGACACGACCCCACACCCCAGATGATGTCCAATAGGACGAAACATGTCAGCTGGTATTCGTTACATCACTGCAATCCTTTTTCTATGATCCAAGGATTTGATGTTTATCCTTTTAGTACTATTTACAATTGGACCTACACTATGTACAGATGCTTGCTGTTTCCTCTACATGTATTTGTGAGCTGCCAATTTTCCTGATGAGGTTAGCCATGTTTAGGGAGCCTGTCCTTTAAAGGGGGTTGATTCCTTCTACCTATGAATATGAGTCTGCATTTTCCAGTAAGCGTGCTGGCTTTACACATTATGGGTGGACCACAGATTGATGGTGGAGTTTTTCAATAATCTGTTCCCTCATAGGTGACACCAATCCATTTTTATGGGATCCATGTTTTCACAACAAGGCTACCGTTTACTGGACTTCTGATTTTCAATTAATTCCTAAATCTATGAATTTTCCATTTGCATTGCACTACTTTGATTTTCAGGTTTTGACCACCATAGACAACTTGTTTTCTTGTCTATTAGGATTAGAATAAAATGATCAGCCTTGGGGGGTAATTAGTAATATAGAATATTGCTCTACACTACAACAGTTAACTAGCAAGTACTGTTGATATTGTTTTCCAAAACAATCTACAACTGCATGTTTGATCCTGAGAACATATATGAACAACATTACTAACAACACTTTTTTGGGTATGGAATAAAAATAATATTAACTTGAATCAAAAATGTCTGCAACAATCTATTTGTGCCTACCTGCTCCACATACTTACAAGTTAAGGAATGTAAGAATTGAATGCACCACCTTTCATAAGTTTTAGTGATAATGAATAAGGCCCCTTTCACACTGGGGCGGGAGGCGCGGTGGCAGTATAGTGCCGCTAAAAATAGCGGCGTTATACCATTGGAATTGCCACGGGATTCGGCCGCTATCGGTGCGGTATTAACCCCCGCTAGCGGCCGGTAAAGGGTTAATACAGCCTGCAATGCGCCTCTGCAGAGTCTAAGACCCCTTTCACACTGAGGAGTTTTTCAGGCGGTACAGCGCAAAAAATAGTGCCTAAATACCGCCTGAAAAACTCCTGCCCAGCCTTCTCAATGTGAAAGCCTTAGGGCTTTCACACTGAAGCGACGCGCTGGCAGGAGAGAAAAAAATCTCCTGCAAGCAGCATCTTTGGAGCGGTGAGAGGAGCGGTATGTATACCGCTCCTTCACCGCTCCTTCCCATTTAAAACAATGGGAAACCGCGGTAATACCGCCCGCAATGCGCCTCTGCAGAGGCGCATTGCCGGGGGTATTAACCCTTTATCGGCCACTAGCGGGGGTTAATATCGCATCGTTAGCAGCCGAATCCCGTGGCAATTCCGACGATATAGCGCCGCTATTTTTAGCAGCGCTATACCGCCACCGCGCCTCCCGCTCCAGTGTGAAAGGGGCCTTAGTGTGCCCTATTTAGAAACATGAACATTTTGATGCAATTAAAGCGGATGTCCGCTGAAAAAAAAAATATTAAAAGTCAGCAGCT
The DNA here is from genome assembly GCF_905171775.1 of Rana temporaria. Classification (NCBI taxonomy): domain Eukaryota; kingdom Metazoa; phylum Chordata; class Amphibia; order Anura; family Ranidae; genus Rana; species Rana temporaria. The sequence continues at coordinate 256,202,732 of NC_053492.1, read as the reverse complement.
ACAAATACTGCAGCTGCTGACTTTTAATATCGGCAAACTTACCTGTCCTGGAGTCCAGCGCCGTCCGCAGCAGAGGACCAGCGATCACTCATCACTCTGCTGCCCCCCGCCATCATCAGTGAGGGAACCAGGAAGTGAAGCGCTCTGGCTTCACTGCCCGGTTCCCTACGGCGCATGTGCGAATCACGCTGCGCCTGCTGACTGGCTCCCGCTGTGCTCTGGGAGCCGAGTGTTCCCAGAACACAACGGGGGGACGGGGACGGGAGGTGACGTCCTGCGTTTCGATCAGCGGGAGCTCCACTTTAGGGTGGAGCTCTGCTTTAACCAAAGACTAGCAGGCAATTTTTTTTTTGACTGAAAAGTTTTTATTTGAAAGTAAGCAAAATACAAATACAAAATACATCAAATAAGGTATCCAGTAGACATGACAGGCAAGATAAGGCACATCCAAAATTACAGACCTCTGTGAGCAGCAACTAACACAGTAACAGCTCAATAACACGAACTGCCAACCAAAGTATGTGATAAACAACCGTCATGAATACCACAAGGGTAGCATTTAGTGGTAGAAAAATCAAATAACAAAAAGAAAAAAAGAAAAATGGCAAAAACAAAACACAGAAATCACAGTAAAAAAAAAAAATGTAAAGAAAGATAAATAAAAAATAAAATAATAATTTTTCTCTTTTTGTTTTTACGCAAAAAACAATCTATGGTTGATCTGAGATACGGTGCAAAAACCAGGGGTTCCATTTAGCATTGTGAAGCGGCATGGTATCCCTAAGTGTGTGATGAATCTTCTCCGTGAGCATATATTTGGTCCACCCTAGACACAATCTGTGCCAGAGGAACCATGCTAGACTTCCAATGGAGCGCAATCGTCCATTGAACGGCCACACATATAGTGTGCAAGAGACGCATCAGGGGTTTAGGGGTATCTGGAATATTCTCGAACAGCAAACAATGAGTGTGTGTCAGAGCCATGCTACTCCCAGCCAACTTATCCAACAAATCCAAGACCTCCCTCCAAGTGGAACGTAACTTCTCGCATTCCCAAAACAAATGTAAGAAAGATCCCTGTTGGGGGCAACCACGGAAACACAAGGGGGAGCTCTGAGGGAAAATCTTGCTCAAGCGAAGAAGGGTGAGGTACCAGCGGGTAAATAATTTCACGGCCGTCTCCCTAACCAAAAGGGAAATCGAACACTTTCTCATGTTTTGCCAGCAAACATCCCAGTCCCTGTGGTCATAGCCAAGGCCCATCTCTTGATCCCATTGGGTCATGGACTGCCAGGCAATTTTAGGATCTTTTGTTCCATTTAATGTTCTGATTCCTGAAATGGTTATTGAAAACGTAATTTTATCTTTCCCAGTACATATATTTATATATTTATTTATTTATTTATCTATGCTTTTGTGAGACATCTTGCTTAGCATAGTTTTAATTTTATTTGATGTTCTTGATGTTCCCTCTGAAGAGCAGCTTCAGAAGAAGCAGCTTTGCTTATCTTTGAAGAATATTCAAATAGTAAAAACTACTGTGACTGGGCCCTGATGAGCTATGTTTAACCTTGTTGCATTAACTCAGTGTACCTGTGAAATGCATAGAGCTATGTAATCAAAAATGGTTTATAGTTCTTTTTTTATTCTAGTTAATATATTTCACAGACGTGACAGAGCTCCAAAAAGTGTTTCAGGTTATTTTTTATAGCAAGAATATTTAGCTTGAGCTGAGTGTGCATTAGAAGCATTGAAAAGCTAGTCAGTTTCTTGCAAACTTCTGTCAGACATACATCTGTGCCTGTCAAAGCCTCACCACAGCCTGCCACTTGTTCTGTATCTAGCCACCATTCAGCCCCTTTCTCCTTCTGGGCTGAGCATCAGTGGTAGCTAGGCAATAAAGCTGCACTATCATCAACACGCTCCCGCTCTCACTGGCTGCCAGTTGGAGGCATCCCCATTGCTTAGCAAGACTCAGCACTATCTATTCCATCTCCTCTGCATTACCTGTCTGGTGGGGCTGTGGCACCTTATTTGAACATCACAAGCCCAAGGCTCTATGCTAGTGATAGCAATTGCTACCTGGCTCCTGTACCTTGTGCCTTTCCTTGACTTGCCCTCACTCTGTATCATTTCTGTTACTGACCCCTGTCTGGCTATGGATACTCTTCTAGTTTCTGACAGTTTATGGATACTCTTCTGATTGTCACCTGCCCTGACCGTTATGGTTCTTTGGTTTTATTTGCCATGTGTTTGCCCTTCCAGTGCTCCTTGCTGTTAAGACCAGTTATAGGTAGGGGCAGTGACCTTTTTTGTATTGTTGATATATTGGTCAGGCAACACACTGACACCTTTGTTGGCATTGTGTAATGTGCTGGGTGTCTAGTGTGTTCCTGCGCCTTTAAGGAGGGTTGGGCTCCCTCCAGTCATCTGCCCTTCATCTATTCATCAGAATATATGTGCTCCCACTGTGGAGACTTTCCAAATTTAGAGTTAGGGTCTGCACGATACAGGGTGCTTTGGCGGGGCATGCAGCTTATGCATGTATTTGCAAATGTGTGCAATGAAACCCCCGTTTTTAACGCATACTGTTAGACAGGTTAATTTGGTTGGTTGCAGGCTGGTTGGTAAGTTGAGCTTGGAAATTCTTTGGTTTTATTTGACACGCGTTTTTCCTTCCAGTGCTTCTTGGTGTGAAGACCAGTTATTGGTGGGGACAGTGACCTTTTTTTGACCTTTTTTGTTTTGGCTTATAGATAATGGACTACAATACAATCTGTTGTCAAACCAGACTACTGTTAATTTGGCACATCAGCAGTTACCAGTCCGTTTAGCTCCTGCCCAAAACATGTGCATTAAAGCCTTACCATCTTGAAGCTGTTTGACACCATATGTAAACTATCGCTATGGGTTGCTGAGAAGCATCCTGGTTCTGCAAATATAGCAATCTACCTTAGGTCCTGAGAAATTCCATGTACCGGAAGTCATACTAGCCTTGGGAGAAAGGAACAGGACACGATCCACAGCAGAAGCTCATGAAGACTGGCATTCTTACCAGTGCACTATGTGGCCGCATGAATGCACCCCTACGCGCACAAATGTGCACTGGCAGATGGATGCACACAGGTGCATGCACAACTAGCCCCCACTGGGTGCCAAATGGCCTTTATAAGAGAGCCAGTGTCGCTCTGTAAATTGCTAGATGATCTTTGTCATTCTAATGTATTTATTCCTGTGATACCCTTGTGCCTATGAAAACCCATTACCGACTTGGCTTGCCCCTGGACCTGTCTTTTGCCTGTCTCCTGATATAGCCTTGGCTTATTAAATGGACTGTCTGATCCTTCACCAAGTCAGGGACAACCATGTCCACCATGGAACCACCATGTCAGGGACCACCAGGTCAGGGACCACCAGTGTAGAGTGGGGATTATTATCAGAAATCACTTGTATGATCACTCTGGATAGAAGTCAATGCAAGCCGCTCCGAAGTCGCCCCAAAGTAGTACAGGAATGTCTTAAGTCGGAGCGACTTTATTAGAACAGTTCCATTGCACTACATGGAACACGACTTGTCAGGCGGCTAAGTAGTCTGACACGTCACCCCTGTGTAAGCCGTCACTAAAGGATTTTCTGTATTGATCAAAAGTTCTTTAACTCTTCTGGTCAAATGTCCTTAAAGTAGTAGAAAAACGCTTCTTTTATATTTGTTAATATATTAACTTGTGCAGCAGCCTGTGATGTCACTGACACGTGCACACTGTCCTCTGAATCGATTGCATGCTGTCCATTAAGAGACCTATGCTGCACCTGTGACTCTAGCACGCATGCGCATCAGTGATGTTATCGTAGTTTGCCATTCAACTGGCCGGAGCCCGTGAACCAGAAAGGAAGACCGGGTGAAAATAGAAACCTTGCCAGGGGTGACAGTGCACTGCTGGAGGGCTTCCTTTTAGGGTAAGTCTGATGCTTGCTACCACATAATGACATTATCCTGCAGGAGCCCAATTTTTTTTTTTTTTTTTTGTAGTTTACTACTGCTTTTTTTTCTTAAGGTCAAATGTTAGGGAATGTTAAATTTTCCCCAAGAGACGGAATAAGTGGAAACTGGCATTTGACACATTACAAATATTATGGCTATTATTAGTGACTTCTGTATGAATGCCAAAACATTCACGCTGCAGTTTTTTTTAAAACTAGACCACATATCTCATAAAATTATAAATGAGATTTGGTGATGTCACTAATGTGCTGCTTTGTGGAGAGGAATCTGTACTGCATACATCTCCCTGCTTATGCTTAATTTTCTATTTTATTCACTATGTGGATCTGTGTTTTTTGAATCATTACTTTAGCCTGCTATTTCTTTAAACATTACCCCGCAAGTCTTTAGATGACTAGTTATCAAGAGGACACAAGGAAGCAAATCTCTTCCTCTACTAAGAAAAACAGTTATTAAAAAAACTCAGTGCAAGACAAAGCAATGTAAGTCAATAATGTAAAAAACATCAGGAGCAAGAATACCATAGTTAAAACTGGTGACTAGCCAGATTAATTTTTTAGGCCCTGTTTTGTATCTGCTGAGAACATTCTGGATACGGTTGTAAGTAATACTTTCCATAGACTATATCAGAGGTGATATGTTGTGTCATGTCAACATCCTTTAAAATCGACAGATTATTGAAATATACAAAATGTGACTATTCTGAGATGTACAAAGTAACAAATCTGTATTTTAAAAGACTCATGCCGCGTACACACGATCGTTTTTCGGCATGAAAAAAAAAAAAAAAGTTTTTCAGCATGTCCAAAAAACTATGTTTTTTCCAACTTCATCATTAAAAACGATGTTGCCCACACACCATCGTTTTTGAAAAATGATGAACAAAGCATGGTGACGTACGACAGCACTCTAAAGGGGAAGTTCTATTCGCCTTTGGGCTGCTTTTAGCTAATTCCTTGTTAGTAAAAGACGATTTTCGCTTTGTTGTCTGTTACAGCGTGATGAATGTGCTTACTCCATTATGAATGGTAGTTTTACCTGAACGAGCACTCCCGTCTCATAACTTGCTTCTGGGCATGCGCGGGTTAAAAACTTTGTTTTTGCCCACACACGATAATTTTTAACAACACGAAAAACGACATTTTAAAAAACGACGTGAAAAAATGCAGCATGTTTATATTTTTTTTTTTGTCGTTTTTCAGAAGCCGAAAAACGATGTGAAGCCCACACACGATCATTTTAAATGACGTTTTTAAAAACGTCATTTTTTTTCATGCCGAAAAACGATCGCGTGTACGCGGCATTATTGTCAGTTTTATTGTACATGAAACAATTTTAAAAGAACAGTGCTTGTACAAAAAGCATCATGGCTAATATAATATAATGTCACAATATTCTACAAACCAATATAATAACATATGCACTTTTGACCTAATTGGGCAAACCATCAATTTAAAATTTCTTGAGTGGTAAATATCCCAACCCATTTCAAAGCACCTGCACCCTGTTCATCAGCAGTAAGGAGAAGATTCTATATGTAGACAGAGAGCACATTCAATTAAATATTCAATATGCTATACTATAATATGCGGCCATATTAATCCATCCAAATCTCAGGCCCTGATCGTTTTTTTACACGACTCCCCCTATGACTCTTTGCAAGCGCAATTCCTATTGCAGTGGACGTCCTCGCTTCCGGAACTTGAGGGTTCATCTTACCTTTTTTCAGGCTCTATAATTACCCCCCTTTTATTGGTTCTCTGAAACATCTGATAGATGCTTGGGATATTCCCCAGATCTCATGGATGGGTCATATTAATTCCATTAAAATGTCCCCTGCTCAAGCTCCTATCCCCGTCCCTCCTTATATACTTTGCATACTACAGCATCATATCTTAAAATGTATCTGGGGTAGAACCAGACTGTGGCTTGATAGATCCATTTTGTAAACTCCAAAAGTCAGGGGAGGGTTGGGAGTTCCCAATCTTAACCATTATTACAAGGCAGCTCAAATTGCGCCTATCATCCAATTGCATGTGGGTCAGGGCCGGGACAAGGGGTGGGCAGGAGGGGAGGCTGCCCTGAGCACTGTGGTATCATGTGAGGTGGGGGGGCACCACATAGAGATTGGAGGGAGGGGATTTGTGTTGGGAGGAGGAATTTGGGGAGTAGCGGGAGGTAAGAATTGTTCTAGGAGGGGACATTTGGGTAGATCTGCTAGGAGTGGTGATTTGGGGAGGGGGATTTGTGTTGAGAGGAGGGATGGGGAAAAAGGATTTGTGCTTGGAGGGGGATATGGGGAGTTTGTACTAGAAAATGTAATATGGTAGGGGGGAGGGTGTTTGTGCTAGGAGGGGAACTTTTTTTGGGAGGGGGATTTGTGCTAGTAGGGATGTTTTGGGGGAATTTGTGCTAGGAGGGGAAATTTGGGGGGTGGAGGATAGGGGAAGGAATTTGAAATGGGGGGATTTGAAATGGGGGGGTGGATTTGTGCTCGGAGGGGAAATTTGAGGGGTAGAGAATTTGTGCTAGCAGTAAGACTTTTCTGTAAAGGTGAAATATAAGAAATACATATAATGAAAATACTTGTTATCAGACATGAACATTGCAGAAGAAGGATGTATTACTAAAAAGCATCTGAAACGCGTCGGAAACGACCACCTATACCCTTAGTTTTGCCCTGGGGTACATGATGATCCTTTAGCAGTCATTTTTCGAAATTAGAATTTTTTCACTTTAAATGTTGTTATACTATGAAATATCTATGTTTTGATTATTTGTAATAAATCCTTGTATTTTATGACCTAGTTGTCACCAACACTTTTTTGGTTGCCCTAAAAGTCCCACCTCATTTAGAGGTATCCATTCTTTGCATTGACATAGGGATGTTGGCAACATCATGCCCTCATACATGAGCCAAATCTTTTCATTTCGAGAATTTGTGCTAGAAAGGTGGCATTTTGGGGGGGGGGTTGTCCTGGGAGCATATGCAGAATGAAAGGATTTGAGCTAGGGGGGAAGTGGGAGAAAGATTTGTGCTTGGAGGAGGGATTTCAGCAGAGGGGTGGACTTGAACTGGAAGGAGGGAGAACTTATACTTAGGGGATAAGCATGCAGATTAGTGCTCGATTTTTTTTTGGGGGGGGGGTTCTGACACATAATGCACATACATCTTGAGGGGGGGGGTGCACAATTTGGCATGTTCGCCCTGGGCTCCAGATGACCTTGTCCCTGCACAGATGTGGGTAATTCGGCACCTCTATGGCCTCTTATAGATGTCTTTGATTTTGACCCAATTTCCTTAACTTCTATACCATGGATTCCTCCTGTGCACCGTCTTAAACTTCTAAACCCGATTTTGGTCCATACCCTATCAGTCTGGTATTCCATCAAATACTCTGCACGTCTGATATCCCTCCATCTCCCTCTTTTATAATTGTTTAACTGCCTTCTATTCCCACCTGGGTTGGATAATCCTCATAGTTTTCAATGGTGGAAGCATAAAGCGAAGCATAAAAGAATCTGTTTGTACCAATACGTACGGGACTCTCATGAAATTTCTGAATCGTAAAGTTTTCAATATTTACAAATCTGTCACGTTTTAGAGTCCCTTACCAAACATCATGAACACCCACTATTGTCCTCTGCTTTTGAGACCAGATGTTAAACCAACCCATGACTCAGGGTTTGATCTCTTTCATATATTCCTCTATATTGAATACAACTGGACTGCAAACCACTTTGTACTGTGACAAATGGGTAACAGACCTTGGTTGTGCTCCACAGCCAGGAGTCTGGTGTAAAATGTGGGAGGCCCTGTTTAAATCTTCTCATACTGTTCTGGCTCTTTAAAATTTCTTCAGAGTTCTGTCCCGTTGGTATGTTACCCCAGCCAGGATTGCTAAATGTCTACCATCCTTCAACAACTTCATGACATTGATGATGTTACTACTTATTTCCGAGTGGTTATGTAATTCCTGCCTGAAATTTTTCTTGGGTCGTATCAGGCATTTTTTTTATTAAGCTTGTGGATCCTTCTACTTCCATGGTACCATTTTTCTTATGATGTTATTATGCCAAAACAACCATCCATGTGGTCCTTTTCTTTCTTTTCGTTTAATTTTACTTTCTTTTTATACCACCTTCCTTGTCCACCCTATTATACTACCCCCACCCTCCTTTTCCAATCCCTCTCCCTGTCCCATCCTATTCCCTCTTTTGGCCACTTTCTTCCTAATCCATTTTAATGATCAACCCAGTTACATCCTTGTGTGTCACCCCCAGGGGTCAAGTCCTGGGGGAAAAAGTGTGGGAACTCCCACTCAAGATCCACTCCCCCACCAAAAAAAATGATACGCTCATATGCATAATTACTAAACCGCATGTTTGTTTGTTTTTTCGATCCACTATACATTAGTAATCCTTTATGTTACTGGCCGCTTCCTGTATATGGATTCATCGGGTAGTGTGCGGGTATTCCGTCACTTCCTCAATGCCGCAATGTCTCCTGGGAGCTTTTGTCATTGTTCCCAGGAGACATTGCGGAGGCCTGCCGCGAGTTATCGCGGGATTTAGAAAGAACTTTAAGCAAGTGACTCGAGCTGGGCATCGCCGCTTAGTGAAGGATTGGCTTGGGTGGCTCGGCTTCTCTCGGCTGCTCTAGTCCTGCAAAGGGAACTGCGTTCCTGCTGTGAAAAAAGTGCAGGAACTCCGTTCCCACGTGTTCCCGCAGGACTTGAGCCCTGGTCACTCCCCCCTTTTTTCTTTAGAACATTTTCTTAGGGCAAACAATGTTCTTACATCTACATATGATATTCATTTGGTCATCTTCTTGGCAAAAGTGATTTACTTTGTTTGTTTATTGCGCAACCATATGTAACTTGTCCTTTGTTATTGATAATATCCCTGGTATTTCTATTTTGTCATAATAAAGTCTGCTCAAAAAAATAGAAATAAATGTCTACCATCAAATCCATCCTACTGCTTCCGAGGTTGCTCAAATTTGGGCAATATGAAACATATATGGTGGACCTGCTCTAAGGTCCAGAGGCTATGGATTAGGGTATACATATTGGTTTATACAGTTCTTCATGGGAATTTACAGAAAGACCCATGGGAAGCACTTTTACATAAACCTTTCCAGATATCACTCTGAATTTTTCCACCAAGGAGATATGTTTGCAAGCACTCCTTAGTTACTCTTCCCCATTTCAGAATGGAGGATCAACAAACACAACTCCGAAGTAGCACCATATCCTCCATTCTGGGCAACTTCCTCTACAGAGGAATATGTATGTATAGAATATATTTCAAGAAATGTTTGTATAATCAGGAACTGTATAATTTGTGTTCTCTGTTCCTGTTGTTTAGCATTCCCAGTGATACATTATGGTACAGGTGTCAAAGTGGCAGCCCTCCAGCTGTTGCAGAACTTCAAGTCCCATAAGACATTGCAAGGCTGACACTTACAAGTATGAGTCCCACAGGCAGAGGCACAATGGAACTTGTAGTTCCACATCAGCTGGAGGGCTGCCAGTTTGACACCCCTGCATTATGGCATCAATTGGGTGGGGGTTGATAGTGAATGTCCACCCACTCGGGACATGTGTTTTTTTTTCCTTCCCAATGGCTTGTCTTTGCAACTGTCTAGCACATTGTTTACTGGGGGAATAGGTCAACTTGGACATGTCCTGCCCCCTGGGTGTCATGAGGCAGTTGGAGTGGACCTATACTTTTCCAAAAGGCAGTGCTGACAATCCCCCTATCTCCAAGACAAGGGAGGGTTAAGGGGAGGCTCCATGTGTGACCTTGCACTGAATGTGCGGCAGTTGGTGTAAGCATGCCTGGCTGGGTAGGGATTAAAAGAGAGCTCATTGAGGAGGAATGTAATCCCAGGTTGGGAGTGGGGAGAAGGAAGGGCTGAGCCCAGCCCTGACAGTACCCCCTCCTCAATGACCCCTCCCCCTCTGAGGGGAAAACAACTATGTAAAGCACAGAGGAGGACAGGGGCATGTACATCCCAGGATGAGACCCAAGAGCGTTCCTCCGGACCGTACCCTTTTCAATACACCAGGTACTGTATGGGCCCATGGAACCTAGGGGAGTCAACAATGGACTGTACTTCATACTCCTCATGGTTCTCAACCTGTACTGGGTGATGACGTGGCACCAAGGGGGTAAAGCGGTTGCAGACCAAGGGTTTTAATAAGGAGACATGGAATACATTTGAGATACGCATATTAGAAGAAAGACCTAAAGCTTAAGTCACTGGGTTAATCCTGCGGAGATTATGAAAAGACACAATAAACTGAGATGTCAGCTTCAATGAGGGAACACTGAGTCAGTGGTTGTGAGATGATAGCCAGACCCTGTCCCCAACCTGGTAGGAAGGTGCAGGCAGGCGTATGCGGTCAGCATGGAGTTTGTACCTATCATTGGCATGACACAAAGTCTCCTGGACTTGTGCCCAAGTGGAACGAAGACCATGGAGATTCTCCTCTAACGCAGGTATGCTCTGTGGAACAAATGAGTCAGGCAACATGGAAGGTTGGAAATCATAGTTTGCCATAATTAGGGACAAACGGAAAGCAAAATTCAAGGCACTAGTGTGAACAAACTCCGCCCAAGGTAAGAGGTCTGACCAGTTGTTATGCTGGTCAGAAATATAGCAACATAGCAACTGCTCCAAGGACTGGTTGGCTTGTTCTGCTGCCCCATTAGACTGTGAGTGATACACAGAGGAGAAAGAAAGCTGAATTCCCAACAATGCATAAAAGGCTCACCAGAACCGGGATACAAACTGACTATCCCTGTCCAAGACGATCACCTTGGGTAGCCCATGTAAGCAAAAGATCTCCCAAGCAAAAATAGAAGCCAGTTCCTTAGATGTGGGCAACTGGGCAACTTCTTAAGTGGAATACAATGAGATATCTTTAAGAACCAATTGACCACCATAAGGATAACTGTGTTGCCCTGAAAGTTGGGTAACTCCACAATGAAATTTATGGACAGGTGGGTCCAAGGCCTCTCTTCATTGGGTATGGGTTGTAGGAGGCCCATTGGAAGGTGTCGTGGTGTCTTACTCTGAAGTGAAGTGATTTTAAATGCACTTCTGTCTCAGTCTCACTCATGGTTTCTGTCAGTAGGTGAAGACCATGAATTCAGAAGATGCAGTCAATCCACTTGTTGGTAATATTTTTTCCAGGTTGGATGAGCAGTATCACTGTATGGATCAGTTTGCCTTAGAGTTACAGACGCTCCTGAATTGCACTGCTCACCTGGAGTCTCCTACTGTGGCTGCTTCGGTACAACCTATGTTACAGACCGTCCCTACTGCTGCTCCAGTCTCTGTGAAGGCACCTGCTTAGAGTATTATCTCTATAAGATGTATGTCTGGTTCCGCTCCACTTACCCAGTGATTTGGGGGCGATCCAGTTAAATTCTGAGGATTTCTCAATCAGGTTGAGATATACTTCAAGGTGCTGCCCCAGGCGTTACCCACGGACAGAATCAAAGTAGGTTTTGTGATATATTTGTTTTCTGAGAGAACCTTGGCCTGGGAAACCCATCTATGGGAGATGAAAAAACCCATTGTCCTGAGTTACCCAGAGTTTGTGGCTTTCTTTAAAAGGGTATTTAAAGTTCCCGCAAGCTCTGCTTCTGCTGCCAAGTGACTCACGTCCATCAAAAAGAGTACGAGAACTGTTGCCAATCACGCCATTGGCAGCAGAGGTTGCGTGGAACAATGAGACCCTCTTATACCCACTGAGTTGGAGAAGTTGATCACGTTTGCCATCCTCATTGACTCCAGACTCAGAGAAAGACTCTTTTTTTTAGAAGCGCTTGTGGAAGCCTCCTGTACATTTGTCTCCAAGCTTTGCAGTCCCACCCTTGCCTCCCTCACCTCCCATTCCTCCTGGTACCGAGTCGGTCAGGGAAGATAAAATCCATGCACTTGGGCTTCACACGTCTCTCTGCGGATGAGAGAACCTTTAAGAGGAGGGCGAGATTGTGCCTTTATTGTGGCCAGGCAGGTCACTTTCTGAAGTCTTGTCCTACCCCTCCAGGAAGCACCCAAACCTTGAGGTCCTGTAGCAGACAGACCTTAGGTGGTGTTTTTTCATCCCCAGTTATCCAGAAGGATAAGCCTCTGGTTCCAGTTATCCTTTCTTGGTCTGAGTCGTCTGCTGAGATACAGGCTCTAATCGACTCTGGGGCTGCATGCCTGTTCATTGATGCTGCCTTTGTATCTACGCACTCGACTCCACTGCAGCTTTGTGCCACACCCCTTGCAATTGAGGCTCTTGACGGGAGATCCTTACAGCCTGCCCATGTGACTCATGAGACCATTGTCCATGGCCATAGGGGCTCTTCACCATGAGATAATCCAATTCCATGTTATTTCCTCACCTAAGTTTCCGCTGGTTATTGGTTATACTTAGTTACAGAGGCACAACCCCTCTTTTGACTGGCTTTATGCTGAGGTTCTCTCCTTGTCACCACAATGCAGCAAGACATGTTATTTACTCACCTAGAAAAAGGTAAACAAAGCAACATAGTCAAATTATAGCCAGAGTTTTAAATGGAACAGATAGTCAGACAAGCCAGGACGTCGGGAGCCAGAGATCAGCGTACTTCAGTACAGGCCAGGAAATCAGGAAACCGGAGAATCAGGTAGTGGAACAGCAAGCAGAATCAGGAACCAGATGGGACATCAGCCAAACCAGTCAACAGGTACACAGGAGAGATCTCTGGATGTGTTGACCAAGGCAAAGGCAGAGAGGAACTGAACAGCTTAACAAGTAACAAGCAGGACTGACGAACAGGATATCATCATCAGATGAGTCACTGTGGAAAAGATTGGAGCTGGCAATTAACCCACAGCTGAGCAGCCTGCTCTGAGAAGGAAGGGCTGAGCACTCTGAACAAGATTAGAGATTTTTTAGATACATTTTGGTGTCTGTTTTGCAGACTTTGTATAGAAGTAGTAGATGCAGAAAAATTGGGCTTTGGGTGCCTTCACACTGTAACCCTATAGAGGTACTCTTGAAAGCAAGAATTGGACTTGCTGTTAAAAATTTGAATATCTGCACCTGTCAAACAGGTACGGAGAAATTGGTCCTTGGGTGTTAATTGTACCCATGAAACCTATACCAACAAATGTCTTTATGATAAAATCAACACCCACGAAGCTAGGCAGCCTAGACAATCTTGCGCAGATTCCACTTCACAAAAACACGTAATCGGCAACATCAGCATTAGGGGCTTGATAGCTGCTGCTAATTCAGAAATGATTAATTTTGATAAATGTTCAGCTGGTCAATGGAGTCTGTGGACAGACATGCTCTTTTATCTGTCACAAAACCCCTGGCAGCACTGAATACCCATTTGGAAAGCACTCTGGATGCAGAGCCCAACAGCTCAAAACAATACTGGGCAAGTTCTGGCCAGTGGTCTATTCTCATGACCTAATAACTCAGTGGATCATCAACTGGAAAGCTCTCCATGTTTTTTTTCACCCATAGATAATCTCCCATCGTATGATGCAGATGCTGCCGATGGGATGTTGAAGCTGACAGCCCTGGGCCCTGAGGACTGAAAAAACTTTTGAGTTTGCATCACTTAGCCGGCCCCCTTCTCCCCTGCTCCTCTCTTGAACAACAGAAGCCTCAAAACTAGCTTTGCACACGATTTTAACCTGAAAGAGTCTCGAAAGATGTTTAGCAAAATGTATTAGAAACAGGGGATGCACTTTAATCAATAGAAAGTGGTGTTTGGTGCACTTTAACTTGAAGACTCACTACACATACACACTCCACTAACGCATTTCAATATGTTGCAGTAAAAGTGCCCTGATGCACTTCTATATATTGCAGTAAAAGTGCACCAACACACTTTAATATAATGCAGTTAAAGTGCCCTGATGCACTTCAATATACTGCAGTAAAAGTGCACTAATGCAGATCAATATCCTGCTGTAAAAGTGCACTAACACACTTCAATATATTGCAGTAAAAGTGCACTAACACACTTCAATATATTGCAGTAAAAGTGCACTAACGCACTTCAATATATTTCAGTAAACGTGCTCTAATGCACTTTAATGTACTGTAGTAAAAGTGCACCAACTCACATCAATATACTCCAGTAAAAGTGTCCTGATGGCCTTCAATATACTGCAGTAAAAGTGCACTAATGCACTTCAATATACTTGCATAAAAGTGCCCTGACACACTTTAATATACTGCAGTAGAAGTGCACTAACGCACATTAGTATACTCCAGTAAAAGTGCCCTGACACACTTCAATATACTACAGTAAAAGTGCACTAACGCACTTCAATAAATTGCAGTAAAAATGAACTGATGGACTTCAATATACTGCAGTAAAAGTGCACTAATGCAGATCAATATACTGCAGTAAAAATGCACAAACACACTTCAATATACTGCAGTAAAAGTGCACTAACGTACTTTAATATACTGCAGTAAAAGTGCCCTAACACTTTACACTGACACACTGTAGTAAACCTGCCCTGACACACTAAAATGAAACTAAAGTAAAAAAAGAAGGTTGCATTACACTCATGCTACACTATCACTATACTCACAATACACTGACAATCTACACTCACAATAGAATCACAATAGCACACTATAGCACACTTTGGCCCAGATTCTTGTACACTGGGCGTATCTCTGCGGCGGCGTAAGGTATCCGATTTACGTTACGCCGCCGCAAGTTTTTCAGGAAAGTGCTTTATTCACAAAGCACTTGCCTGTAAAGTTGCAGCGGCGTAGCGTAAATCACCCGGCGCAATTCAAATTCGACGGGTAGGGGGCGTGTATCATTTAAATGAAGCGCGTCCCCGCGCCGAACGAACTGCGCATGCGCCGTCCGTAAAATATCCCAGTGTGCATTTCTCCAAATGACGTCGCAAGGACGTCATTGGTTTCAACGTGAACGTAAATGACGTCCAGCCCCATTCACGGACGACTTACGCAAACGACGTAACTTTTTAAAATTTCGACGTGGGAACGACGCCCATACTTAACATTGGCTGCACCTCATATAGCAGGGGCAACTTTACGCCGGGAAAAGCCTAACGTAAACGTCGTAACTTTACTGCGTCGGCCGCGCGTACGTTCGGGAATTCGCGTATCTAGCTAATTTGCATACTCGACGCGGAATTCGACGGAAGCGCCACCTAGCGGGCAACAAAAAAATTGCAGTTTAGATCCGACGGCGTAAGAGACTTACGCCTGTCGGATCTAATGGATATCTATGCGTAGATACGACGGGTCAGATTAGGACTTACAACGGTGTACATGGCGCTGCGCCGTCGTAAGTCCTTTAAGAATCTGGGCCTAACTCGCTAGTAGCAATGAACAGAGACTTGTTCTATCTATCTCCACTCCACTCTATATCACACTGCAAACGGCTGCTCTGGGACGGGACCATTTATATTGTGGGGTGGGTCTATGAGCAATGAGCCATGATTGGGCACAGTCATCATTACTTTCTCCAATCATGGCTCTGACAGTTTTCTGTGCCCTGATTGGGCAAAGCCTTTATTGTTTCAGCCAATCAGGGCTTCCAATGCACTGTGCGGCACACAGTATCTCTGAGATCCGACGGTCGGATCTATGCGACTGATTCATAGAATCAGTTACGCATAGCTCTCCCTAAGATCCGCCAGGTGTAAGTGACTTACACCGTCGAATCTTAGGCTGCAATCTCCCGCTGGCCGCTAGGTGGCGTTTCGTGTTTTACTCGCGACGAATATGCAAATGAGGAGATCCACCGATTCAGAAATGAACGCCCGCCCGTCACTTTTTTTTTTACGTCGTTTGCGTTCGCCTTTTTCCGGCGGATAGTTACCCCTGCTATATGAGGTGTATCCTATGTTAAGTGTGGTTGTCGTTCCCGCGCCGAGTTTTGAATTTTTACGTCGTTTGCGTAAGTCGTTCGCGATTACGGATGGACGTAATTTACGTTCACGCCGAAACCAATGACGTCCTAGCGACGTCATTTGTAGCAATGCACGCTGGGAAATTTAGCCGGCGGCGCATGCACAGTTAAATCGGCGCGGGGACGCACCTGATTTAAATACTACACTCCCCCTAGCCGCAGAATTTGAATTCCGCCGGGGGATTTACGATCCGCCGGCGCAACTTTCGAGGCAAGTGCTTTATGAATACAGCATTGCCTCAAAAACTTGCACTGGCGGATCGTAAATAAGATAGATTACGCAAATCAAAAGATCCGCTGATCTATCTGAATCTGCCCCCATGTTTCTTCCATTCCTATGTGAATAGTCAAAGAGCCACCAGACTGAATTTCACTATAATACATGTTTGGGACATGTTTACACATCTACAGTAGCTCAATTGTAACTGTTTAAATAAAATGGCAGTAATTAGCAGTACCCTTTGTCACATGTATTGGTTACACAAATTATTACTTTTTTCTCTATATACTTTATATATTTTTTTCTTTGTTCAATTTCATCACACATATGAGGAGTTACAGGTTTAAAGTACTTATCTAAAATACTGTACATATATTTCCATAATGAAGACAGTCTTGCTGTGCAGCAACAAATATGAGAGACAAACAAAAGTCTTCTAATTACATACATTTTCTAGATACATTAGTGAACATTTAGCTGAATAATCATGTGCATTTTTATAAGGAGCTCCAGCTGGGATTTCCAGAGAGTTAAAAGCAAAGGCAATTGGCTTAAAAGCCAAAATATAAATATATATGAAAGTGGGTGCTCATTATACATAACTTAAAAGTGTCTAATTAAACAATGAATTTAACAATAGACTCAAGAACTGTGTGTGTTTCTAAATATACTTCAATTTATTTCTTACAGATGTGAATAGTAATATAATGCATGGGAAGCATTGTAACTATTTATATTTACCACCCACATTTAAAATTGAAAAGAAGATTTTTTTTAATGTGTATTTAAAATGTGACCGTGAGTTATAAAATGTTATTCTGTGCTGATACAAGCTGTAAATTCTGTAATAAATAGTTTAGTCTTATGATAAATAAGCTTTATCATTGGAACTATTGTTTGGGACACAACATGAAAAATCAAAAGTGCTATTTTTAAAGGCTTATATTGAAGTTATTGCCATACAAAGTGTATGGGGACCTGGGTACTGCCCTAGGGGACATGTATCAATGTAAAAAAGGTCGCCGCCGGTGTCCCACGGTCTGCCACAGGAGCTGAAGAACGGGGAGAGGTGTGTGTAAACACACCTTCCCCATTCTTCACAGTGGCAGTGACAGTGAATCGTCTGTTCCCTGATATAGGGAACGACGATCAGTGACGTCACGCCTACAGCCACACACCCCTACAGTAAGAATCACTCCCTTAGGGCACACTTAACCCCTTAGTGCCACCTAGTGGTTAACCCCTTCACTGCCATTGTCATTTTTACAGTAATCAGTGCATTTTTATAGCACTTTTCGCTGTGAAAATGACAATGGTCCCAAAAATGTCATGAAAAAAAATGCTGATCGCCACCAGTTGTAGTGAAAAAAAATATTAATAAAAATGCCATAAAACGTTCCCCTATTTTGTAAACGCTATAAATTTTGCGCAAACCAATCGATAAGCGCTTATTGCGATTTTTTAGAAGAATACGTATCGGCCTAAACTGAAAAAAAATATATTTTTAATATCTTTTTTGTGGATATTTATTATAGCAAAAAGTAAAAAAAAAATTTTCAAAATTGTTGCTGTATTTTTGTTTATAGCGCAAAAAATAAAAACTGCAGGTGATCAAGTACCACCAAAAGAAAGCTCTATTTGTGGGGGAAAAAGGACGCCAATTTTGTTTGGGAGCCACGTCGCACGACCAAGCAATTGTCAGTTAAACTGACGCAGTGCCGAATCGCAAAAAGGGGCAAGGTCCTTAACCTGCATAATGATCCGGTCTTAAGTTGTTAAGTCGTCACAACAGGCGCACATACTAGGTATGAACACTGATTGGTCTCCTCCCCTAGTTAGTCACATCCCCCCTACAGTTAGAACACACCTAGGGAACACAGTTAACCCCTTGATTGCCCTATAGTATTAACCCCTTCCCTGCCAGTTACATTTTTACAGTAATCAGTGGCTATTTTTAGCTCTGATTGCTGTATATGTGTCAATGGTCCCAAAATAGTGTCGAAAGTGTCAGATCTGTCTGTCGCAATGTCGCAGTCCTGATACAAAGTGCAGATCGCCAACATTACTAGTAAAAAAATAAATAATAAAAATTACATTAATCTATCCCCTATTGTGTAGACGCTATAACTTTTTCGCAAACCTATCAATATACGTCTATTGCAATTTATTTTTTACCAAAAATATGTAGAAGAATATATATCGGCCTAAACTGATGAAGAAATTGGTTATTTTTTGGATATTTTTTATAGCAAAAAGTACGACATATTGTATTTATTTTTTTCAAAAATGCCAGTCTTTTTTCGTTTACTGCGCAAAAAATGAAAATCGCAGAAGTGATCAAATATCACCAAAAGAAAGCTCTATTTGTGGGGAAAAAAGGACATACATTTTGTTTGGGTACAATGTCGCAAGACCGCGCAATTGTCAGATAAAGTGATGCAGTGCTGTATCACAAAAAATGGCCTAGTCAGGAAGGGGGCAAATCCTTCAGGGGCTGAAGTGGTTAATAAAGGAATTTTTAAAAACTGTGTGGTTTTTACTTTTTGACACCTTTTGTTGGTGAATAGGTAGGGGTATAATGTACCGGATGCCCATTCACATAGGGGGAGGATCTTGGGCCCCCTTGGCTTCTGGGTTCCGATAAGCCCCCCGACCACAGACCCAGACAACCAATGGCCAGGGTTGTCGGGAAGAGGCCCGGGGACAAGGTGATTTGGAGGGGACCCCAAAGCACAATCCCCATGTTAAAGGCAAGTGGCCTGGTATGGTTTAGGAGGGGGCACTCGCTCATCCCCACACTTTCCTGGCTTGCCAGGCTGCTTGCTCGGATAAGGGTCTCGTATGGATTTTGGGGGGACCCCACGCTGTTTTTTTTTGGCATGGAGTTCCCCTTAAATTCTATACCAGACCCAAAGAGCCTGGTATAGATTTTGGTGGTGATCCCATGCCTATTTTTTCTTAATTCTGTCTTAGAGTTCCCCTTAACCACCTCCAATGCAATTTATTATTTACTCTGCACTGACTTCACTATGTATATATATATATATATATATACAGTATTTCACAAAAGTGAGCATACCCCTCACATTGTAAATGTTTTATTAGATCTTTTCATGTGATAACACTAGAAAAATTACACTTTGCTACAATTTAAAGTCGTGAGTGTGCAGCTTGTATAACAGTGTAATTTACTGCCCTCTCAAAATAACCGACATTCATGTCTAAACCGCTGGAAGCAAAAGTATGTACACCCCTAAATGAAAATGTCCAACTTGGGCCCAATTAGCCAATTTCCCTCCCCGGTTTCATGTGACTCGTTAGTGTTGCAAGGTCTCGGGTGTGAATGGGGAGCAGGTGTGTTAAATTTGGTGTTATCAGTCTCACTCTCTCATACTGGTCACTGTAAGTTCAACATGGCACTGCATGGCAAAGAACTCTGAGGATCTGAAAAAAAGAATTGTTGCTCTACATAAAGATGGCCCAGGCTATAAGAGGATTGCCAAAACATTGAAACTGAGCTGCAGCATAGTGGCCAAGACCATACAGTGGTTTACCAGGACAGGTTGCACTCAGAACAGGCCTCACCATGGTTACCAAATAAGTTGTGTGCATGTGCTCAGCATCAAATCCAGAGGTTGTCTTTGGAAAATAGATGTATGAGTGCTGCCAACATTGCTGCAGAGGTTGAAGGGGTGGGGGGTCAGTATGTCAGTGCTCAGATCATACGCTGCACACTGCATCAAATTGGTCTGCATGGCTGTCGTCCCTTCTAAAGATGATGCACAAGAAAGCCTGCAAACATATTTTCTGAAGACAAGTAGACTAAGGACATGGATTACTGGAACCGTGTCCTGTGGTCTGATGAGACCAAGATAAAGACAAGTGTGTCTTGCCTACAGTCAAGCATGGTGGTGGGAGTGTCATGGTCTGGGGATGCAAGAGTCCTGCCGGGACTGCGGAGCTACAGTTCATTGAAGGAACCATGAATGCCAACATGTACTGTGACATTTTTCAGTGACAACCTTTGAAAATCTGGTGAACTCAATGCCCAAGAGGATTAAGGCAGTGCTGGAAAATAATGGTGGCCACACAAAATGTTGACACTTTGGGCCCAATTTGGACATTTTCAGTTAGGGGTGTACTCACGTTTGGTGCCAGCGGTTTAAATATTAATGTCTGTGTGTTGAGTTATTTTGAGGGGACAGCAAATTTATACTGCAATGCCACGTACACACGATCGGAATTTCCGATTGTGTGTGGGCCCCATCTGACTTTTTTCCATCGGTGTTTAGAAATGGAACATGTTTTATTTTTATTTTATTTTATTTTTATTTTTTCCTGTGGAAAAAAAAAACGATCGAATATTCCTATCGTCTGTGTGCAACTCCGATGGAGAAAAAACCCACGCATGCTCAGAATCATGTCGACACATGATCGTAAAAATTGAACTTAATTTTTCTCGGTTCATTGTAGTGTTTTACGTCACCGCATTTTGGACGGTCGGAATTTAGTCTGACAGTGTGTATGCAAGACTGATGGAAGTCAGCTTCATCGGAATTCTGATGGAAAATTCCATCAGATTTTATTCCATCGGAAATTCCCATCGTGTGTACGCGGCATTATACAAGCTGTACACTCACTACTTTACATTGTAGCAAAGTGTAATTTCTTTAGTGTTGTCAGTCACATGAAAAGATATAATAAAATATTTTCAAAAATGTGAGGGGTTTACTCACTTTTGTATATATTGTGACAGGAAGTCAGGTAAATCTGTGGGTGTTGTCACAGATGGGACATACATTTCTGCCTTGTTTAGACAATACACCAATTGTTATTAGGCGTCGGCTGCAAATGTAGCCAGAAAAGGCTAAAGGCCGTTGGAAGACTCCAGCTGTTCAGAATGAGGCAAGTAGTCCAGAGGATTACCACTGATTTGCTGCATCCTTTCTGAGTGAAAGAGAGCAGTACTGAAAGTCTTCTGAGGAGGTGAGGAGAGGATTGATTTTTCTGTGTGATAAAAATGAAAAGACTATTGTTTTTCTGCTGTATGACCAGCAGTGTCTGCCCAGCAATAGGCTGTACCAGACTCCATAGATAGGTTCCTGTGTGGTGAAGGTAGACGCCCCAAGTGGCCAGGGTTTTTTTATGTTTGATTTTGTTTATGCTGTTTGGATGCTCGCACTTGTTTCCAGCAAGATGGAAGAATAAACCAAAAATCTTTGTTTTCAACCGTCTTCGACTGCCTGTCTGTATAAATTCAGTGTGTAGTGAACCCATCCAATGGGTCACACACCCCGCTACCGAGCTAACCCCTTACAATATGTATACTAGACTGTCTGCACTGTATATAAAGTCTATACTTTACACTGACTGCTCTGTACTGAATGCACTATATATAGTGCATTGGGTCCCTGGGCTTGGGTCACTTTCGGGCCCTACCTTCTATACATTATGAAAATTGGGCGTGGTTTACGCAAACTAGGGAGTGTGGTTTAAATGGGCGTGGTTCGGAAGGGGGTGTGGTTAGAGTCTGAGATGAATGAGGAATGGAGGGAGAAAGAAAGAGGGAGAGAAGGAGAAATGCTGTAAGTGAGGCATGATGAGGCACTGGAGTTGGGCTACCTGTAGGTATCGTCTCATCTACATACATAGTAAGATAAGGGTTCACCAATCCTTGGCTGGTGCAGTTTAGTTGAAGCTGCACTCAGTTAGGTACGAGGCACTGACTTGCTTTTGCTGCATATAAAGTTGTCCATTATATGCAGTAAGGCTTAAAGCACTGACCTAGGAAAGCTTTGTATATACACTTCTACATTGCATCTATTGAGGCACAAGGTGCTGACCTGTTGTTGGTGCAAAATATAAAGTTGCATGTTGCACTGAATGAGGCGCTAGGCACTGACCTGGCACTGATGCAGGATATAATTATGTACATTGACCTGAGTGAGGTATGAGGCACTGGCACCTAGCAAGGCTGCATTAAGTAAAAATTAATTGTTGCACTCAGTGGGGCACGAGGCACTGATTTAACAAGAATGCATTACAAAAAAAGTTTCACATTTACTCAAGTACAGTATAATGGACTGACCTGAAATTGGTGCAGTCAAATAAAAAGGGACACACATAATGTCACACATTGCATGAGGCACTGAATCAGTATATAAAGATGTGCTAAATGAGGTATGAGGTACTGCAGATTGCACTGGGACGTAAGGCACTGTCACTGACCTAGGCTAGGAAGGCTGATAATATAATGTTGGCCATTGCACTGACTGAGGCATTCTGCACAGAACTGATATAATTTATATCATACCTCACTCAGCACATCTTCATATACAGATTCAGGGGTAGATTCATGTAGGAGATACGACGGCGTATCTCCAGATACGCCGTCGTATCTCTGAGTGTGCGGCATCGTATCTATGCGCCTGATTCATAGAATCAATTACGCATAGATTTGACGCCATCGTATCTTATTTGCAATTTTAGGCTGGCCGCTAGGTGGCGCTTCCGTATATTTACGCGTCTAATATGCAAATTAGGTAGATACGCCGATTCAGAAACATACGTTTGCCCGGCGCATTTTTTTACGTCGTTTACGTTAGGCTTTTTCCGGCATATAGTTACCCCTGCTATATGAGGCGTATCCTATGTTAAGTATGGACGTCGTTCCCGTGTCGAATTTTGAAAATTTTACGTCCTTTGCGTAAGTCGTCCGTGAATGGGGCTGTGCGGAATTTACGTTCACGTCGAAAGCATTGGCTTTTTGCAGGTTAATTTTGAGCATGCGCACTGGGATTCTTTCACGAATGGCGCATGCGCCGTTCGTAAAAAACGTCAAGTATGTGGGGTCACACTACATTTGAATAAAACACGCCCACATCATCCACATTTGAATTAGGCGGGCTTACGCCGGACCACATACGCTACGCCGCCGTAACATAGGGTGCAAGTTCTTTCTGAATACGGAACTTGCGCCCTAATTTACTAATTTACTGCACCCTTTATTTATCTGAGATACGTTTCCACCTGCAGAAAGATACTCCATTGTATCTGAATCTACCCCTCAGTGCCTCATCATGCAATATGTATATATGTGTGACATTATTTGTCCCTTTTAATTCGACTGCCTCATACCTCACCTAGTGCAATACACAGACGTCACATCTTTATATATTTTATCATATAATATATAAAGATGTCTGTGTATTGCTAACACTCAGACATCTTTAAATATTATATCATATAATATTTAAATATCTTACATGTCTGTGTACTGCACTAGGTAAGGTATGAGGATAACGAGGCACTCATATTTTAAAAAATGGCACGTGACCTAGACCTAGTCAGTCACACACAAAATACTGACCACGGTGACCAGAAAGTTGCACTTGCACCTTGAATTTAGTGAGGGCCGAGGCGAGGGGCATTAATCATAAAGTTGCACTAGTCAATAGTCTGTGACTGGTGGTCTGTGACAGTCAGTCACAAACCTTACCCTAACTGCTGGCGTTAGTACAGAGTGAGTCCCGCCGTCGGGTGATGCCGGATTGGATGGCGCCCAGCCCCCACAGAATGCGGACTTGACTGAGTCTGAGACAGACAGTCCTCCGTGGGGACACACAGGCACAGCAGATGGTCGCACCCGCCAGTGACTGGCTGCGACGCCGACGCTGGCAGTGGCAGAGCCGCAGGGCAGGAGAAACAGGAAGTGAGCCGTACGGACGGTACCAGTGCCACTGACTACCCAGTGACCCAGACTGCTTCTGGCGAGCTTACGAGCGGAGCGCCGGGGCCCCCTATTGAGTGGGGCCCATGGGCTTGAGCCCAGTAAAGCCCTATTGTAAGTCCGGCCCTGGCTGCAGTGTAAACAGCCTTGTATAGTGTGGGGCGTGGACTTAGCCACCTGAGCCATGATTGCCAAAGGCACCCTGCCTTTGGCCAATCATGTCTCTCCCAGCAGATCGCTCTGTGATTGTTCAAAGCATGCACTCTAATTTGCCACAAATGCTCCATATGTTTGGTTTGTTTGCGGACAAATAAAACACTCAGTGTTTGAGTCAAACTTACATTCAATTTGAACATCGGGAAATCCCTACTGACAAGGAAGATTAAGTGGCCTATTTATGTGATGAAGAAATCAGATGTTATTCACTCTCCCCTAGATACTGTAATGCTTACTCCCATTGCAGCTACATTTTGCAACTTTTTATAAAATGGAGGTTGTGTGCAAAGCCACACTGTGTCCCTTACAGAGGAAGTAAACCCCGATGGGTTTTACTTCCTCTTTATTCCCCTGCAAAGTAAAAGCATTATGGACTAGTATGCAATACATACTAGCCCATTATGGGGCACTTATCTGCAAAGGAAGCCCGCAATGTCCCCACTGGTGGAAGCTTCCATCTTCACCCCTCTTCATCCGGGGCCGCGGACTCTGGTTCTGTGACTGGCCCAAGCCATGTGATGTCAGTCATGGCACACACTGAGGAAAAAATAACATTGGTAGTGTACATGAAATATCTCCTAAATGGCGCATGTTTAGGAGACATTTTCATTACATATAGGTAAGCCTTATTATAGGCTTACCTATATGTAAAACTAGGTCAGGGGGGGTTTACAACCACTTTAAGTGTTCTTTTGCACTTTGTGATTACAGAAGAGATTGGGCACATGACTTTAAAAAGTCATGTGATGGAGCATGGTGTGGCCAAGGCAGTGTGAGCAAGCATCCCTTGTGAGCTCTGCACACCAGGATATACTACTAATAAAGTCTTTCTTAGAGACCTTTTACCCATATGAAAAGGAGCAAGTGACTCCCTGGTTCCACCAAACCATTGGCCAATGTGTCTCTTACTAAATACCTCTCCAGAAACCCGGTGCATAAGCCAAGAGGGTAATCCAACATGATGCTCTCTTGCCTTCCAGCATTACTATCCACCAGAAGAGTGAAGCTACAAAGTCAGGCAGCATGCGTAGCAGAGTTAACCATTGCCAATGCTACTCTTCCTCCTTCTCCTATCTTGACTCCCCCATTGCTTGAGCTCAGCTCTATGGCTGCAGCCAAACTAGATACCATCCATTCACTTTTGCAGGTTTTGCCAAACAAAGCTAACTTACAGGCAGGCCTTTGCTAACAGTACTACAGCTGCCTTGAGGGGAGAACTGGCAGACTTGAACACTAAACTGACATGCGACAATCAGAGGGTGAGTGCCTTAGAATCCTTCACCCAGCAATTCACACAAATGGGTATCTCAGCTATAGGACACCCAGCCCTTTTCAGATTTATGGTTCGCCCAACCTCTATCTAAAGTTGGAAGACATGGAAAATCGAAACTGTAGGAACATCCTCAGGCTTTGGGGAATCCCGGAGGCCATGATGGGCCTGTATATAACCCAGCCATGTATGACCATCTTTTACTATCCATGGCGAATGTCAGTTAGGTCCTCCAACATTCTTACGCTGCTTTCTGCTACACTCAGGACTTGGACCCCTTGACGTAGTTGTCCACATCTGCTGTGCGTACTACAAGACAACTTCTGTCCTAAGCCTCCGACCCCTGTTTATGTGCTCACTGGTGAATGCAAGCTATGTCAAAGTCCACTTTTTCTATACATGCTTTCTCTGTTATCCAGACTCCACATAGATCATGTGTGGTCCAGGGGCTGTCCAGTGTATGGTTAAATATGAAAAAAAAATCTGTACCTTGGATATAAGCTATGTTACATAAAATATTAAATAATATACTTGTGACTACTGCAGTTACCATGTGCACTATTGAAACACAACTGATCAAATAATTTTCAACACACTGTGAATGTCACATTAATCATCCATTATTCATATATCATCAAAAATGCTCTGTTCCACTGTGCATGTTGTGCCCCACATGGACTTGCACTCACCAAATGGACATGACCACCTATCAATAGTGTGGTCAGTAGCGCTTGTGGTTACTTTACTTTTTATTATTGAGCTCATCTTGGATCCGTCAAGCTCTGCTCGATAACCCAATATTGCCACTCAGAGGGAAGCATGACAGGAGGAGACTCTCATAGTATAAAACCACTTGGTAAGTTTATTAGGTAAGTTTATTCATTATAAATAAAAACGATCTAGAAATGCACTCACTTTTTAAAGTTCCGATTAGACCTGGTACCTGGTGTATACAACATTGGTTTACATATAAGGGTACTGGGCATTACACGTTGGTCAGAGGTGTGGCATGGATCCCAACCCAAAGATGGCCTCAGTAGACTTTGCTTCACAATGATGCAGGTCTAGCTTCAAGGCGTTTCCACCCGATTGGTTATCCTCTTTTGACCCCCACCCTGAAACCATATTTACCCCTTAGGAACATATGGCTCCCAATTGATTTTTCCTAGCCATACCTACTTGTGAGACCCCCCTATTTGACCTATTTATGTGGAGGGTGGGGGCTTGTGCTCTACTGGCTGCATGTTCTTTTGAATGTGGTTTAACTGAATGTCTACTGCTACCTGAGTGTCCCGAGGTGAAGGCCTCATACCACTTGTTTTCTTTCATTGTGATCTATGTGTATGCTGCAGTATCATGCAGAGGCTCAGTAATTCTTTGGGTGGGCCTGTTTCCACCCATCTATAGCCCTTACTAAAACTGGAGGGTGCAAAATCTGGTGCTACTCTGCATAGAAACCAATCCGCTTCCAGTTTTTTTGTCAAAGCCTAATTGAACAAGCTGAAGTTAGAAGCTGATTGGCTACCATGCACAGCTGCACCAGAATTTGCACTCTCCAGTTTCAGTAAATTAACCCCAATGTGTTGCAAAGATGTAAATTCCTGGGAGGTACCAACTCCAATGACCAGCTAAAGGTCTATCTGTTAACAGTTGGAATTGGCCCCATGGTTTTCCTTACAAGACCAGGTTAAAGAAGGAATAGGCAAATGCAATGAAACTGGATAAATGGTTAAACATCTCTTTGACATAGGTTTAAAAGCAGACTATAGAACATAGCAGGGACATAATGGGAATCCACATATTAATTCAAAAGGCTATGGTCAGCCCGCTATGTAGGCAAAGTGAGGAATGAACACAAAGCTAAATGTGGATTTCATGGATCTCTTAAACAGTCATATGAAAACACAGTCAAGTTGATGCAGAGGTCTTTCCATGTATTCAAGAAGGTCCAAATAATAAAAATCTAAGGAATATTGCCAAAGTAATACCTGTTTAGCAAGTCATACTACAAGAGAATTGGCCACCTTTTCAAATAGAAAGGCACAGACACAAATTCAATACCTCCAATGATATGATCAATAGAAAATGCCCAGCAGTTAATGGTGATAGACAAATGGCGTTATTTTGGCCCAACAACAAACAAAGGCTTTGGATGTAAATGTCAGGGAAAATAATTTAAGACTGCATAAAAGAAAGTATGTTTTGAAGCAACTGGAGATACATACCGTAGCACAATTTAGGCAGGCCATACACGGCTCGAATCTCGGCTGGTTCAGCAGGAACCAGACAAGATTTGAATCATTAATTGGCAGGCTGAATATACCAATGTGATCAATCGATGAACTTGGGTACTACCAGTTTGCTGGATTCTCTTGTGATGTAGCAGCCGCTAGCGATAATCACTGTCTTCTACCAACGGGGGGCGGGCATGGAGAAGACAATTGCTCAGCAAGAGGATTCCCCTGTCAGCACTGTCTGTGTTGATGGAGGGATTGTGGTTGCAGGAAAAAAAAATTGCACAGTGTATGGCTGACCCAACTCTGAACTCTGAACTACTGAACTCCAACATTGCTAATTGTGAAAATATCAATACATTGATGGGGATATCTCAACATGCTCTTAAGGTAAAATGTGAAGCATTCCATGCAGACATGCTATAGTGCAGAACATAACTGAAAGAGATAAAATAATCTTTTATCTCTCTAGCTCAAATATACTGTATATATATTTATGTACACACACACATAGCAAAGTTAAAGCATATTAGGCTAGTTCTGAAAACAATGAGAATTTTATTGTATTTCTATTTATTTTCCCCAAATAACCTGAAGAGACCCATAATTATTCAGCCTAATGTATATAAATATGGGGGTAGAAGTACTATTTAGGGCAGGTGTTTACACACCTATTTAAATGGATAATCTAACTTCTTTAGACTAGTTATATCTGATAAAAAAAAAAACAGAACTATGTTATTTATATTTTTTCTCTTTCCAAGCATTCCTTTTACAAGAACCACATAGTAATCAATTTGTAATTATACATACAGTATAAGCTATCTATCTCCATAACTTAAGTGATTCAATGAATAATTTCAATAAATGTGCGTAAATATTCAATGCAATTGATGTGCATGTACTGATTATATGTGTAGACTGACACTTTATTCAGATGGGTATTAATAAAAATAAAAACGTGGTTGTATGTACTGAATATTTTTCACCCTCCAGGTGTCAATCCCACTACTGAACTCCCCTAAATGTAGAAAGGGTGCTGGCTTCACATGCAATGATCATGTACTGAAGAAATTCCAGATAGCTGCATGCCAATGCAATCACCTTTATTGGTATAAAAGACCATACAGCACAAGAAGCATAAGTGACAGCTGTTGCGTATGCTTCGTGTGCTGTATGGATTGTCTTTTATACCAATAAAGGTGATTGCATTGGAGTGCGGCCATCTGGAATTTCTTCACTACACACACAGTATTTTGCACATGATTGTATTTTGTGGTTTCCGTATGTTTTTTTTTTTTTGTTTTTTTTTTAAGTTGACTCGTGTCTTTTTGAGGTGAAAAGGATATACAGTACATTTACATATTGTTTTTCCAGTCTTTAGGTAATTAGAATCCTAGAAGCGTTTAACAATGATGGCAGAAAAAAGACTATGTGGTCTCCATCGAGCCTGCTCCTTCTTGAGGTTTTTTTTTTTATTTATTTTATACTTTTTGTCTATATATAGTATAGATGCTGTATATGTGTGTCCCAAGCATGTTTAAACTCTTTTGGTAACAAAAGCATTCACTACTCTTTTGGTAACAAACAAAAATGATTCTAAGGCTAGTTTTGAACTACTCCTGCCTGCTGGTGATCCCCCTAGTGAAACAACACAGAATTGTATGTTCTTCTCCACTGTCAAAGCAAACTGCTTACTTCTTATGCCGGGTACTGACGAGCAAACATGTACGATGAAACCGGTCCGTCGGACCGTTTTCACCGTACATGTCTGCCTGGGGATTTCTGTATGGTGGCTGTACTCACCATCATACAGAAATCCGCGCGTAAACAATACGCGGGGCGTGTCCGCACCATCGCCGCAACGATGACGCGGCATCGTGGGCGGGCCTGCCAGTTAAATGCTTCCACGCATGCGTCAAAGTCATTCGACGCATGCGAGGGATGGCGGGCGCTCGGACATGTACGGTAGGTCTGTACAGACGACCGAACATGTCCGAGGGGACAGGATTCCAGCGGGCTGTTTTAAAACAAGCCCGGAAATATTTGCCCGCTGGGAAAAGGCCCGGCGGGCAAATGTTTGCTGGAATCCTGCCCACTCGGGCCTACACACGACCGAACATGTATGCTGAAACTGGTCCGCAGAGCAGTTTTAGCAGACATGTTCGGTTGTCTGTACGGGGCCTGAGACCCCATTCACACCTGAGCGTTTTGTAGCTTGAAGCCTGAAGCTACAAAACGCTGGAGGGGAAAAAATCTATTATTCTCTATAGAGATGGTTCACATCTCCACTCCAAAACGCCTGAAGCCAGAAGCTCCAAAACGCCTGAAGCTCAAACAAGTTCTGGGACTTTTTTTTAGGCAGATTTGGGCGTTTTTTTCTGCTTTTTACATTGGTGACCTTTTGACCTGTACAAAATTGCGGCAAAACGTGGTATAAAACGCAGTAAAAAACGCTGAAAAAATCACGGCAAAATCGCAGTAAATTTGTGCGACTTTCTGCCTGAAAATGCTATGCTCAGGTGTGAATGGGGCCTTAAACATGTTAATGGTTATCTAAATAGCTTAACCGCTTGGCGCCGGGTGTAAGTAAATATGCAGCTTCTCAGCTGGTGAGCCTTGACATCGAGAGGCCAAATGTTTGCGTGTCTAAATAAAAACAAACCTGTGCCGAGTGGGTGTGCCCTGAACGCTCCCAGCACAGTTACTGGCACCTAGTGGAAAGCTCCCAATTGCTACTTGCAAACAGGAGCTTTCCGATCATGTGATCATTGTGACCGAAAATCATGGCGGATACATGATCATAAACCCCTCCCTGCCTCTTGGATTTAGAAACCCCTTAAAGGGCCAGAAGGCACCAGTGTTAAGGGGTTAATAAAAGCTCTTAAGATGCACCAGTGCATCACAAACTAGAAATGCACCCCAATGTAGGAAGAAAGGTGAGCAAATTGAATGCAACTGCAACAAATCATATCTTACCCTCACTTGGCAGTTTACCTTGTTGGGTTAAAACATGAACAATGATGCTTTAAGTTAGTTATTAGCTATTAGTTTTTTTCTGATATGTTTTTTTATGAATTAATTATACTTTTAGTATAAGGATCTCTATGATACCATAAGGGCTTGTTCACATTTGACTAGATTTCTAACACTTAACAAACGCTCCTAGCATTAGTATGGGCATTAGACTTGTGTTAATGAGCTTTAGTATGGGCATTAGACTTGTGTTAATTAGCTTTAGTATGGGCATTAGACTGGCATTTTACAAGCATTAAAGTGGATGTAAACCCCCAATTTTTTTTTTTTGGATGTCACAATGTAGAGTATAAGATTTCCTATCATCTGTGCCCAGTCTTGCCACACAGAGTTAATCCAGCTCTGAGCAATCCTCTGAAAAATAAGTTCAGTGAAAATGAACAGACTTCCAGATAAAACCCTGTCTAAATAAAAAGTAATTTCCTCTCTCCTTGCTTTGAGTGACAGGTTATTTACATATCTAGCTTGGACATGTTTATCATATGTTATGTTATGTTTATCATAATATGAGGTGATTCACAGTTCATTGTATATTACCAGGATGTGTTATGTGGGGAGGGGTGGATTTCTCACTTTTTATACTGTGGATCACCTCATATTATGATTAACATAACATATGATAAACATGTCCAAGCTAGATATGTAAATAACATGTCACTCAAAGCAAGGAGAGAGGAAAGGACTTATTATTTAGACAGGGTTTTATCTGGAAGTCTGTGAATTTTCACTGAACAATAAAAGAGGATTGCTCAGAGCTGTATTAACTCTGTGTGGCAAGACTGGGCACAGATGATAGGAAATCGTATACTCTACATTGTGACATAAAAAAAATTGGGTTTACATCCACTTTAATGATGAGTTAAAAATGCTCCCCAAACGCCCTATGAGCAGTTTTGAAGCATTTGATAAGCATTAAGGTCCGTTAAAACTGCTCCACAAATGCCTATTCCATTACAATTAATACATTAATCTTAACGCCCCGCAACCACACTGCAACTGCCTGCCAGAGTGTTTGCAAAGCATAACCATAGATTTGAATGGGAGGCATTGAAGAACTCAACACCATGCGAGCTTGCTCGCATGAAGATGTTAAGTCCTTGAGGGGGGGAGCTGAGACAGCCGCCGAGAGACCCCAGAAGACCAGGTTCGGGGCCACTCTGTGCAAAACGAGCTGCACAGTGGAGGTAAGTATAACATGTTTGTTATAACTTTAGTGATCCTTTAACCTTAAATATACAAATGTCTAATTTTAAATACCCTTTGGGGTTTAGCTTGGAAATATTACTGATCAATTGTAAAAATAATGTATCGAAGTCCTAAGCTACTAGCCAGGCCTAAAGATTTGCTTCCCCACCCAAACCCTACCCTGCCCCGCCCATTCCCTACTCTCCCCCCCCTAATTTCACCCATTAACACGCCCGTAAATTATCTCATGAAATGTTAAATGTTTTACTCAGAATTAAGTTACTAAAATAAATATTAAAAACAACATCTTTAACAATATTAACATAAAACAATGTAAACATAAAAGGAAAATAAGTGTTTTCCCTAAGTGAAAGTGTGGTATTAAGGCAAATAAATCTATACCTCCAACACCTCCCCCAGTACACCTCTACCTCCAACGCCTTCCCCAGTACATCTCTACCTTTAATGCCTTCTTCAATGCCTCTTCTCTCCATCACACCTAAGTCTCCTATCCCTTCTTCCCAGAGCACACCTCTACCTAAAATTTCTCTTTCTAGTATGTCTCTGCCTCCAATGCCCCCCAGCAAAGCTGTGCTTTCTGCTTTTAACTACCCACCAGCACACCTCGTCTTCCAACCTCCCTTCACCAGCAAACCTATGCATTCAATTCCACCCCCCTCCCCATTCTATCATACCTATGCCTCCAATTCCGCCCTCCCCCATTCAATTATACTTATGCCTTCAATTCCACCCCCTCCCACCAATCTATCATACCCTTGCCTCCAATTCTGCCCCCCATTCTATAATACCTATGCCTCCAATTCTTCCCTCCCCCCATTTAATCATACCTATGCCTTCAATTCAAACCCCTTCCCCCAAATCTATCATACCTATGCCTCCAATTCCACCCCAACCTCCCCCATTCGATCATACCTATGCCTTAAATTCCACTACCCTCCCCCCAATCTATTATACCTATGCCTCCAATTCTGCCCCCCCCCTATTCTATCATACTTATGCCTCCAATTACATCCCTCCTCCCCCAATCTTAATACCTATGCCTCCAGTTCTTCCCCCCTCCTCCCATTATGCCATACCTGTGCCTCCATAGGTATGATAAAATGAGGGGCGGAATTGGAGGCATAGGTATAATTGGGGGGTATGATTCAGTCCTATGCCTTCAATTTCACCCCCCCCCCCAATCCTGCTCTCAATCTCCCATTACTCCCAGCAAACTTCTTGTTCAATCCCCTATTATATAAATGCCTCCAGAACATAACAGCACAGTGTCACATACCATTCTCCTGCAGCCATGGGGGCTGGCATTGGTGCACCCCTTAGATGTGTGGGAGGTGGAGAGGTGCTGTCTCAAGTGGCACCGGCTGGTATACATTTTTGCAAAGCTCTAAAGCTAGCCTATGCAGTGCAGGCATGTGTGGGAGGTGGAGAGGGGCAGTCCCAGGCAGCGGCTGGTAAACATGAAAAACTCATGCTTCTAGCCTGTGCAGTGCGGGGATGTGTGGGAGGTGGATCGGGGTGGTCCAAAGTGGCGCCGGCTGGTAAGCATTTTTGCAAAGCTTGCGCTGCAAGCATGTACGGGGTGGAGATGTGTGGTCCCAGGCGGCTGTAGAATGCCTATGGAACTCGCCGCACTGCGAGTGTATGGCGCAGCAGGGGGCACTGGATACATTCCCGATGCAGCACAGCCCTGTCCATACTCTCACTCCAACTAATTTCACTCACCAAATGAGAGCAGGCAAGTGGAATTGTTTTGGGCTGATGTATGCCATAGGATATGTATGTTCAAAGCAATATGGGATTCATCATTTTAACCAATCTGCAAAACATATTGAGTGTCTATATCGTGTGCTTAAAAATCTTTACACACTGTTATTTGCTTTTAACTTTTCTATGTAATGAAATCAGATTGATAACTGGTAAAAAGTGTTTATACAAAGAGGGTGAGACAAAAACAAAAACAAGTTCTATATTCATAATAACAGTCATATCTAGAAATCAAAGTGTGTTATAACCCTATGATAATGTGTTCAGTTCCCTTAATAATGATGGGAATATATAATACCTTTATATGAGTTACAGTATTGTGACACCACAACAGAATGGAAGTCAAAACACAACCTATAATTCACTAGGAAAATTAAGAAAACCGACTTTTCTATAGAACATCATTATGCTTTTCAACTAAAGTACAACTTAGAAATTATTAATCTTCTGTGTTAAAAGTATTTGCCAACATTTTTCACCTGAGGCCGCGTACACACGGTCGGACAAAACCGATGAGAATGGACCGAGGTTCCGTTTCATCGGTCCAAACCGACCGTGTGTAAAGCCCATCGGTCTGTTGTCCTTCGGTCCAAAATTTTAAAACATGCTTCAAAATCGAACCGATGGCCCACTGCCCGATCGGTCCAAACCGATGGTTAGTACAGAAAGCATCGGTTTAAAACCCGCACATGCTCAGAATCGACGCATGCTTGGAAGCATTGAACTTCGTTTTATTCAGCACGTTGTGTGTTTGACGCCACCGCGTTCTGACCCGATCGTTTTTTGGAACGATGGTGTGTACGCGGCCCGTCAAACCATTCTCATCGGTTTGGAACGACCGTGTGTACGCGGCCTGAGTAAAATAACCAAACTGGACAACAACACATTTGTAATAAATCCTGACACACTGCAGGTTAATCTGGGGAGAACAACAATAATTAAAGGCTGTTTGTGGGGTATCTGTTGCACATGCACAAAACAGGAGAAATAGAAAGATGCTCCAACACAAACTTACAAATTTATAATCCGCAATGCACACAGTGGGGGTTATTTATTAAAGGCAAATCCACTTTATACTACAAGTGCACACTGCACTTGAAATTGCACTGAAAGTGCGCTTGGAAGTGCAGTTGCTTTAAATCTAAGGGGCAGATCTGAAATGAGGGGAAGCTCTGCTGTATTTATTATCCAATCATGTGCAAGCTAAAATGCTGTTTTTTTTATTTTCAATGTATGTCCCCCTTTGGATCTACAGCGACTGCACTTCCAAGTGCACTTTCGGTGCAATTTCAACTACTTGTAGTGCAAAGTGGATTTGCCTTTAGTAAATAACTCCCAATGTTTGGAAATGGCATGCCATTGTTCTGTTTTTCTATTCACAGGTGACAAGTGTGTCCACCAAAGTTTGTACCCAAGGAAAAAAAGAAAGCTTACGTTTGTATCTTCTGTGTGACTACAGCATTTCCCTTTGGTTTGGGACTAGTGATTTCACATCTGAAACATTTGACCTGGTGCTTAATAGCTAAAACTGAGCTTAAGGTGGTAAAACTGCTCACACAATATGTATGGCAGACCATCAATAAAGCTGCAGCTCCCTTTTAGACATTACTAAATATCTACAGATATGCGAACTGTGAGACTCTAAACAGAGTAATATTGTCCTGAAAGCTTCAAATCTAAGACTTATCAGTATGAAAGGACCACAGGAGCTTATATGTGGTTTGTTGTGTCTATACCATATGCTATCTCTAGAATTACCTAATATTACCACAATATCATTGGTGTCTTGGCTTCACATGCATGGTGACACCAAGCAACTCCTGGTCATTATTCAGTACATAGAGTGGTCAAAAGGGGGCATATGGATAACTTGTGATGTCTCAAGACTTTATTCTTCCATAGCTCACTATTTGGGCTTGAGAGTGGTTTCTTTCTTCTTGGACAGGTATAGCAGTTATTCAGATTTGCATAAGGAGTTTATTATTAAATCTTTAAAATACCTCCTTACGCATCATTTTTTCTCCTTTAATGGGAAGTTCTACCTCCAGAAATGTGGAGCATCAATGGGCGCTATGTTCTTACCCTATCTTGTGAATCTTTTACATTGGTGCGAGAGGATTTTTGGGAGTGGTAACACCTTTTGGTCCTGTATCAGATTCTTCCAGTGATACATTGATGACCTGTTATTTGTTTGTTCCAGTGAAATTAGGAGTTTTGGTGAGTTTTTGAATAATTAGTATCTTCAGTTCATGAGACAAAACAATGCAGAGTCTTTGGCATTCCTGGAGATCTGATGAATTTATACAAGAAGCCTTTACCAGGGAACTCCTTTCTATGGGCAGATTTAGGACATCACAAACATGTTATCAGAGGGATCCAGGTGGGACAATTTCTTAGGCTTCAAAGGATCTGTAGAAGCCAAAAAGAAGGAGGCTTCCCAAATGTACAGCCATTTACCACAGTGAGGATACCCCGAAACAGATGCTTAATAGGGCTATGAAAATTGCTAGCAACACAAATAAGAAGAATTCATTAATAGAAAAAAGAACATTAGAGTAGTACCCATAAACCTCAATATTCACTACCCCCTACAGTTTGGAGTTTAGAAAGGATAACAAAAAATGTTAAAGGCTATTGTCCAGTCTTGTTCAATGACCTGTGGTGTTAAGGTAGTTTACAGGTGTTCACCATCATTAGGTTGTTGGTTGTCCCCAAGTCTCAAAAGTAGGGCATGCTGAAAACGGTTATATTTTAAAGGGATTTACAAGGATTGCCCTTGCTGTTCTTGCTTAAAGTGATACGTGGTTTGTTGTGTCTATACCATATGCTATCTTTAGAATTATCTCATATTACCACAATATCATTGGTGTCTTGGCTTCACATGCATGGTGACACCAAGCAAATCCTGGTCATTCTTCAGTACATAGAGTGGTCAAAAGGAGACATATGGATAACTTGTGATGTCTCAAGACTTTATTCTTCCATAGCTCACTATTTGGGCTTGAGAGTGGTTTCTTTCTTCTTGGACAGGTATAGCAGTTATTCAGATTTGCATAAGGAGTTTATTATTAAATCTCTAAAATACCTCCTTACGCATAATTTTTTCTCCTTGAATGGGAAGTTCTACCTCCAGAAATGTGGAGCATCAATGGGCGCTATGTTCTTACCCTATCTTGTGAATCTTTTACATTGGTGCAAGACGATTTTGGGGAGTGGTAACACCTTTTGGTCTTGTATCAGATTCTTCCAGTGATACATTGATGACCTGTTATTTGTTTGTTCCAGTGAAATGAAGAGTTTTGGCGAGTTTTTGAATAATTAGTATCTTCAGTTCATGAGACAAAACAATGCAGAGTCTTTGGCATTCCTGGAGATCTGATGAATTTATACAAGAAGCCTTTACCAGGGAACTCCTTTCTATGGCCAGATTTAGGACATCACAAACATGTTATCAGAGGGATCCAGGTGGGACAATTTCTTAGGCTTCATAGGATCTGTAGAAGATAAAAAGAAGGAGGCTTCCCAAATGTACAGCCATTTACCACAAGGAGGATACCCCCAGATGCTTAATAGGGCTATGAAAATTGCTAGCAACACAAATAAGAAGAATTAATTCATAGAAAAAAGAACATTAGAGTAGTACCCATAAACCTCAATATTCACTACCCCCTACAGTTTGGAGTTTAGAAAGGATAACAAAAAATGTTAAAGGCTATTGTCCAGTCTTGTTCAATGACCTTTGGTGTTATGGTAGTTGACAGGTGTTCACCATCATTAGGTTGTTGGTTGTCCCCAAGTCTCAAAAGTAGGGCATGCTGAAAACGGTTGTATTTTAAAGGGATTTACAAGGATTGCCCTTGCTGTTCTTGCTTAAAGTGATACTAAACACACACTGTTTGATATACATTGTCCCTACACTTTCTGTATGTGGACGATGGCACTGTAATTATTTTAATTTAAAAAAAGAAAAAATTGATGTACTTTTTTCCTAATCAATATACAGTTGCCACATGACCCAGATGTTTCCCAGCCTGTCTGGAGGACAGGAGGAGCTTCTGGTCACATGTTCAAAATTTTGGAATACAGAGTAAATATAAATAATTTATATCAATACACTGTTTTAAATCATCATACAAATATATATTTGAAATCAAAACTTTATTATTTTTTGCAATACCATAATGTGGGCAGATTTCTGCCAGTCACAGGCTGTATCACACCTCTGCAGCCTGTGTCTTAGGCCCCATACACACGAGAGGATTTATCCGCGGATACGGTCCAGCGGACCGTATCCGCGGATAAATCCTCTCGAGGATTTGCGCGGATTTCCATGCGATGGAGTGTACTCACCATCGAATCAAAATCTGCGCAGAAATCCTCTGGCGATGACGTGTCGCGCTGTCGCCGCGATTATGACGCAGCGACGTGCGCGACGCTGTCATATAAGGAATTCCACGCATGCGTCGAATCATTACGACGCATGCGGGGGATCCCTTCCATTGGGATGGATTCCAGCGGATAGATTTGATAGCATGTCATCAAATATTTATCCGCTGGAAATCCATCCCAGGGGATAAATATCCGCGGAAACAGATCCGCTGGAGTGTACACACCATAGGATCTATCCGCTGAAACCCATTCGCTGGAATTTTTCAGCGGATGGATTCTATCGTGTGTATGGGGCCTTAGAATAAGATGGAGGTGAAGCCTCATTCAATCTACTTGCAATATCCCACCCCATTGTGTTTAGCTGGTTAGTGGGTTAGTGGGCATGGAGGAGGAGGAAGGGAGTGGGCTGTCATTTACCACTGTGTATATGCCCACATGTGTGACTCTATAGTCACATAGGGTTCTCACATGTGATAGGGAAAATTGCTCAGCATAGAAACTCCCAAAAACTTAGCATGTGTAGAGCTGTCAACACAGTTCTACAAAATCCCTAGCTGAATTAGGGACTTGGACAGAAGGGGGAAACAGAGAACAGCAGGATCAACCAGTTGTTTTGAGAAATACAGAAAACAAATCTCAGTGAGTAGGAACAGCATGTAACACACCATGTATTGATATTTTTTTGATGTGGGTTTAGTGACACTTTAATTGGTGAAGACAGATTCAAGTAGACAGTTAGTGGCAGCAGATTTCATATTAATTATTTTGTGAATTGTAATACTAAATATGTAATTTATTTAATCACATGTGATATTTGCCATATTCAATATGTCGGTGGCACTGTGAGATGGCTGAGAGACTACCTCCATGACCACTTTTATGACATACTGTACATGGGGGGGGGGGGGGGGGGGGGCGATGTCTCAGCCCTTTACATCCAGGCTATAGAAAAAGTGACAAGTCCACTGAGGGGTGGCGACCATTTTAATATTTAATGCAAATGGAAAGTGTTTCGGATTTTTCACTTACAGTCACATACACCGACTGGATTAAACTTTGGTGGGAACCTTAACCACTCTAATAAGTGGGACCCACCTATCTGTCCACTCTGGGTGGTTATTTTTTGGGATTTACATACTGACATCAGTCTCATTTTTCCTTTCTATTTGCATATACTAATTATGACATAGATACATATTTTTATTTTTATTTTTTACTTTTTGATGGTTTAGTTTAGGAGCAGCTGTTTAAGATACACAGGGGCATACAGATTTATGTACCAATGTGTAAATTTTTACATTTTGGTATATACCGTGTTTTGCCTCTGTGTCTGTAATTGAATATCTATTTGGGGTCATGTAATTGAGGGGTATGCTTTTTGAGTTCTCATATGACCAAATTATTTATATAAAATGTTACGAAATTCATATAATTTAGAATTTATTGTTTATTTGTTGATTACTGGTATTTGGGATATGATTACATAGGATTAGTATTGTGATGACCTCACTTCAAATGGTAAAGCTTTACAGGACACTACCTCTTACTTCTGTCCTTTTAAGGGCTTTTCTTGCCCAATTTTATTAAAAGAAATTTCAAATTTCCCGAAAATCAAAACAACATGTTACCCTCAAAGGGATTTTCAGCATTTGATTCTTGAAAAGAAGTAGACTTTCAGCCTCCTGGCTTATACATACAACACTGCCAGTCTGGCCTTCCACTTCAGGCCTTTGTCTGACTCCTGCAGACTATTTCACAGTACCACTCAGTACCCTGATCCATAAAATTGGCACCCATTTGCTGCTTTGGCTTTCCTCTGTACTCCTGAATAGAGACCTCCTCTGTCTGCAGGTGAAGCCCAGAACCATGGTCAGGGCACTACTAAAAGCTAAGTACACACTTGATCAATTAATGTGCTGGCTGTTCACAAATATAAAAAATCTGGACCCAGGACTGGAGATTTCATGCCACCTGGATCGCTCAGTCGGCTTTTGGGTGCTGCCACTGCCCTCTTGGCAGCATACTGTGCATGCGCAAAGTGTGTTGCGCTTTGTGAATGGCCTGGTGGTGGGGGAAGGAGGAGGGGGATCGAACTTCTGGATGAGTTAGCCAAGGTGAAATCAGCGAGAAATGGGACAGGTTTTGACACAATGACAGGTACCTGCTCCCCCCCCCCACCCGAAAGGTGCCAAATGTGGCAGTGGAGGAGGGGGGAGCACTGCATTTGGGTGGAGATCCGCTTTAATAAAACTGTACTTTTGCGAAGTTCAGCCATCCAAAGTTTTTCATCTATCCTGCATATACAATATGGCTTCTTATACCAATGGATTTATTTTTTTTGTGTGGCCAATTGTACAACTTAATTTGGCTACAATAGGTGAAATGTTACCGTATAAAGTTTTGCTTGTGTAACATATGCAGTAAGTATTCTGATATATGGGATTATTTTTAAACCATTGAATGTGTTAAAGAATATTTAAACCCAACATTTCATATTCCTGATATGTGCCTGCTGTGCCCTGTACTTGTATGAAAAAATATCCTGTTCTTTTTGTATTACTTCCTTTTTGTGAAATATCAGTTGTTCCTGCCAAGTCCACTGCTTTCATATCAAAATCTCACAGGCAGGAAAGCACAGAGTGACCAGTTCTCTAAAGGAAAATAAAAGAATTGCACTAAAACCTCATAAACAATGTGCATATACAAATCAATAATATGACAAATAACGAAATGAACAGTCCTCATATATTAGTGAAAAAATGAACCATTGATTGTTTTCCAGAAAAAAAAAGTCCATAAGTCACGTGATATAGCAAAAAAACATATAGTGACCAAACTAGTCCTCATAAGTAAAAAGCTGAATTACTTTAAAAAAGAGGGCTCATGGATCAATTGATCAAAAAAGTCAAAACAATCATGTCTGTGACCAAAAAAGAAAAAAGAAGAAAAGCAGATCCTCCTCCACCCATGTGAGAAAGTCCTAAATGGTGTAGTTATATATGGTATGCATATATGATATCGATGATAGGTGACAATCCAACCAATAGAAGCATCCACTGAAAGAGCACACAGATCTGCTTACCAGATCCTGATGGTCCCTTAATTACAGGGGACCCCAGGTCGCATATGTAATAACACAAACTGCTGGGCTTAACAGGAGACGTACAGCCTGGTATAGGTTATTTCCTCATTCCAATCATCCAATGATGGTAACCACATTTGCATGAAAAGAAACAAAAGATGCCTTGATCGTGTAAAACCCTTTTAAAATTGTAATAATGAGTAACATAAGTACTAAACACTCACAATTTTGCTGTAGGTAAAAAGCCTTAAGTCTGCTGTACCGGCTGGATACATGCAGAAAGACCCGTCAGTGTAGGGAATCTTTGAGCAGTTCAGGGGGTGATGCCAGTGTGCCGCTCGTTCTGCCAGACTAGTATCGTGAAAGGATCACTTCATCAAGGGGCACCTAATGTCCACTGTAATTAAGGGACCATCAGGATCTGGTAAGCAGATCTGTGTGCTCTTTCGGTGGAGGCTTCTATTGGTTGGATTGTCACCTATCATCGATATCATATATGCATACCATATATAACTACACCATTTAGGACTTTCTCACATGGGTGGAGGAGGATCTGCTTTTCTTCTTTTTTCTTTTTTGGTTAAAGACATGATTGTTTTGATTTTTTTGATCAATTGATCCATGAGCCCTCTTTTTTAAAGTAATTCAGCTTTTTACTTATGAGGACTAGTTTGGTCACTGTGGTCCAGATTCTTGTATATCGGCGTAACTATGCGGTGGCGTAATGTATCCGATTTACGTTACGCCGCCGCAACTTACACGGGCAAGTGCTGTATTCTCAAAGCACTTGCTCCGTAAGTTGCGGCAGCATAGCGTAAATCACCCGGCGGAATTCAAATTCAGCGGGTAGGGGGCGTGTATCATTTAAATCAAGCGGGTCCCCCCGCTGAACGAACTGCGCATGTGCCGTCCGTAAAATATCCCAGTGTGCATTGCTCCAAATGACATTGCAAGTACGTCATTGGTTTCGACGTGAACGTAAATGACGTCCAGCCCCATTCACGGACGACTTACGCAAACGACGTAACTTTTTAAAATTTTGACGCGGGAATGACGGCCATACTTAACATTGTTACACCGCACTAATGCCACCATATAGCAGGGGCAACATTACACCGGGAAAAGCCTAACGTAAACGTTGTAACTTTACTGCGTCGGCCACGCGTACGTTTGGGAATACGCGTATCTAGTTAATTTGCATACTCGACGTGGAATTCGACGAAAGCGCCACCTAGCGGGCAAAAAAAATATTGCAGTTTAGATCCGACGGCGTAAGAGACTTACGCCTGTTGGATCCAATGGATATCTATGAGTAACTGATTCTAAGAATCAGTCCCATAGATACGACGGGTCAGATTAGGACTTACGACGGCGTACATGGCGCTGTGCCGTCGTAAGTCCTTTGAGAATCTTGCCCTATATGTTTTTTTGCTATATCACGTGACTTATGGACTTCTTTTTTCTGGAAAACAATCAATGGTTCTTTTTTTCACTAATATATGAGGACTGTTCATTTAGTTATTTGTCATATTATTGATTTGTATATGCACATTGTTTATGAGGTTTTATCGCAATTCTTTTCTTTTCCATTTTTGTTCACTGTTTATATTACGCAGCGAATCGCAGCTTTACATTTGCATCACAGCAATGTTCACATATCCGTATATACAGTTTTGTTCACATTAGCACAGTTTACAACACATTTTTTTCATTCCTATGACCAGTTCTCTAGCTGTGCTGGAACTCAGTCTTCTCTCCTCCAATAATTGGACTTGTCTTGACATGCCCTCTCCCGCACAGCCATTTACTGGGAAGATACATTTGATGCTTTTTCTTCTCCCTCATCTCTCTGAGCTCCTTATGCAGCTCAGAACAGAGATTAAGTGATCATTTATAAAAAAAAGGGCAAAAAGATATTTATAATGCATACACAAATGTTTTTCATTTTATTTCTATTTTAAACAGCTCTCTGAGAGGCTGAGACGGACTTGTAGGGCCAGATTCACAAAGCAGATGCGCCGACTTAACTCGAGATGCGCAGCGTAATTGAAATTTGCGCCGCGCGTATCTTTGCGCCTGATCCTCAAAACGAGATACGCCTGAAATCCAGGTTTTTCCGTCCCACCTAAAAGAATTACACCGGCGCTTCTTCGCACGCAAAATACGCTAGACACGCCGCTGTTTTGATAGGCAAAGATGCAAATGAGGGAGATAAGGCGATCCACAAAATTAAGTGTGTGTGGCATAGATTACGCCCTGTGCGCTTCTGTTAGTTTCATGGTGTAAAATTACACTTTATAAAAGGTGCCCTAATTTTACACCAGCCGTGTAAAGGTCAGCTAAAGCAACACCATTAAGGAAGAGCTAAGCACACACACTTGCCGGACTACAATCTGTCTGCCAACATGCCAGGGGCATCCATGCTCATAACTGCACTAGTGATTTTAGAGGCGCAAAGAAGGAGGAGGGAACAGAGGAGGAGGAGGGCACAGGAGAGGGTATACCGCACACGCCTAGATGTGTTTGGCATGCCTGCTTCTGAGGTGTATCGCAACTTCAGATTCAACCGTGAAGCCATCATGGAAATAACCACAATCCTGCAGGATGACCTCACCAGCCCAACACACCGCTCACATGCAGTGCAGCCACTGATCAAGGTAATGGCAACACTGCATTTCCTGGCCACTGGCTCTTTTCAGCGCACAAGTGGAGGTGTGGCTGGGATGTCACAATCCTCCATTAGCAGATGTGTGCACCAGGTTGTCCCTGCAATCCTCAGACGCATGGCCAACCAAATCATCAAACCCTCCCAGGAGGTCCAGTGAATGAACACAATGACCGATTTTTTCAAAATTGCAGGATT
Source organism: Rana temporaria (assembly GCF_905171775.1). NCBI lineage: Eukaryota > Metazoa > Chordata > Amphibia > Anura > Ranidae > Rana > Rana temporaria. Next base: position 256,158,750 of record NC_053492.1, on the reverse strand, counting down.
CCCACGCACCATCAGGGCCATTGATTGCACACATGTGGCAGTACAGCCCCCCCATGAGACAGAGCACATGTACCGCAATAGGAAGCATTGGCATTCAATCAATGTACAGGTGATAGTGGATGCCCAATGCCTCATATGGCACGTCTGTGCCAAATTCCCAGGATCCAGCCATGACAGCTACATATATCGTCACAGCAACATCTCCAGAGAATTGGAACAGAACGTGTATGGGGACAGCTGGCTGGTTGGTGAGTGACATGGGTGTCAGGTATGACTGTCCCCCCCATGATGCAGACATCACGAGGAGCACATGCATGACTAACATCCTCCTGTCTTTTTCCTTCCAGGTGACTCTGCATATGCACTGGGACCCCATCTTATGACTCCATACCGGAACCCCCAAACCCCAGGAGAAGAAAACTACAATGCTGCACACATACGTACCAGTGGAGTGGTGGAACGCACATTTGGCCTCCTGAAGTCACTTTTCCGATGCCTGGATAAGTCTGGGTGTACCCTGTTGTATTCCCCAAACTTTGCGTGCCAGATCATCGGGGCATGTTGCATGCTGCACAACTTTGCAGTGAGAAGGGGCCTGGAGATTGACATACGTGATGACCTGACCCCTGAACCAGACATTCCCCCCCTAACCCAGGGTACCCCCTCTTCTGAGGGAACAGCAGCCAGGAGACGCCTCACAGAAGGCATCTTTGCACAGTAAACACACACATTAAACATGGCACAATGAGAATGCATGAATGCACACCCACTGTGGTCCCTAGCACAGACACATCACATGCATGGCCATGGCCCACCAGGGGAGACTCCTGGGGGGGTGAGCAGGGGAAGGAGTAGACTCATGGGGGGGTGAGCAGGGGAAGGAGTAGACTCATGGGGGGGGTGAGCAGGGGAAGGAGGAGCCTCCCCTGGTGACTGTCCTCTTGCTGGCCTGCCATCCAAGGCCACTGCTATCCTGGTCAGACTGAGAGTGAGGGCAGCTGTATTGGCCTGGACAGCCCGGGTGTTGTCCTGGACAGCCTGGGTCAGGGCACTCACCTCCTGGGCCACGCCTGTTGTGGCGGTCTGCAGGTCACAAAGGCATGTGATGACCGCCAAGGAGTTTGTGGCCACATCAGTGAGTGACTCCTTAATTGAACCCAGGCTGTCCTCCATCTGGGTCAGAGTCTGTTCGATCTGAGCCAGATGGCGGGTCTGCCGGGCATTGTCCCTCTGCAGACTGGCCGGCAGACGCTCGTTCACCCCCCTGGTCTCATGGGTCGCCATCCTGCCTGCAGCTGAGTCTTGTGGCCTGGGAGGAGGGGAGAGAGAGACCCTTGTGGGTGGAGCCCTGTTAGGGGAGGAGTGGGAGGGGCTACCCCTGATGGTGGCCTGACTGCTGCCAGCCTCAGGGGTAGCCTCAGGGGTCAAAAAATCCGAGGCCAAAAGGACTTCCCTGGCAATGTCCATATCTTCATCCTCAGCCTCCACCCCCTCATCCTCCTCCCCCTCAACCTCCTCATGAGGGGAGGTGTGGCCACTCCCCTCCCCTGGGGACTCCTGCCCTTCTTGGGACTCTTCTGCAGCCTGTTGTCCAGGGGATGGTGCAGCAGCCTGGCCTGATGGCCCAGCAACCTCCTGGCCTGATGGCCCAGCAATCTCCTGGCCATCTGTGGAGGACACAAAACAATCACAGGTTGGAGGATCCACACACTTGGCACATCTTCCCTTCCCCCACCCACACATGCTAATCATCAGATAGAAAAACCCAAAACTTACCTGTCCTCACAGGAGAATCAGATTGATAGCCAGGCAGGCCCACCACCTGCTGTGGGTTGAAACACCTGGCCACTGCCCATTCCTCCTCACTCAGCCTGACGGGGCAGGGTGGGCCTCCTCCAGTGCCCATGGCATGGACATTGATCTTGGCTATCTTGTCACGGACCAGGCTCTTAAGATCATTTATCTTCTTTTGAATCCCACCGGGGTTCCTCGTCTCCCCCCCCCGCCGCATTGATCTGATCTGTGATTTTTTGTATGATCTCCTTCTTCCTGGCCGGGGGGTGTTCCGGCTCTCAGGGCCATGCAAATAACGCCCATATCGGGTGATGGCCCGAACAAGTATCTGCTTCTCTGTGGTAGAAAAATTCAGCTTCCTGCGCTTCGGTGCCATAACACCCACCACTCAGCACCAACAAAAAACAAACACAACAAACAAACACAAATACTCACAGGACAAGCACACACAGAAATCAAACCACACAAGCAGACAGCTAATACAAATTCAAAAACAAACTCCGAAAAAACAAACAGAACTAAAACTCAGAAAAATAACAATCAGCAAAAAACAAACACGGAAAAAACAAACAGAAAATACACTCAGAAAAAAAACACAGCTACTACACTCTACTACTTCTCCAAAACTTTTATCTACCACTAAACTCACCAACACACACCAACAGATGACAGAGCAGAAGCAACTTGCTCTAGGAAAGGGGAACACAGGGATGTACTTTTGCAAAGGAAGTGTGTTTGTCTGGGGCTATTTATACACAGGGCGATTCTCAAACTAAGTACGCTTGGCCTTTTACATATCTCACTGATTGCGCCGAGCCGAGTTCTGAGCATGCCCAGTGAGGTGCAGATTCGTGCGCACATGCACAGTACGGCCGGCCCTTCATTTGCATGGGGTCACGGCTCATTACAATGGAGCACGCCCACTTCCTTCCCACTTGCAATAACCCCGCCTTACGGATTTAAGTTACGCTTGCGCAATTTTGGGCGCAAATGCACTGTGGATACGGCACTTACGACACAAAATTAAGGCACCGTAACTTAAATGACATACGTTTTGAGTAACTTATTTTGCGCCGCTGTTTGTGAATCTGGCCCGTAGTTCTCAAAGGACTACGACTCCTCTGATCAGAGTGCTCATAGTCTATTCATACTTCCTCCAACTTTCTAACTGAAAGCCCATAAGAAGGTTCTGGCAGAAAGCTGGAGGGAGAGTGTGAAAGAGTCTTACATTGCAACCGCAATCTACTTATCAAGGGTAAATAATTTGCAGGTTCCTGTGTAAAAAATAAATTAAATGCACATACTTTTACTGCAAAAATATGGGCAATTATTATTTTTTACTTAAAGGTGAAGTTAGCTTTTAACCTGGTTAACATCAGTTAGCCGATGGAAGCTATTATCCCATACTTTGAAAGTGTACATGTTTATAAAGTCTCAGAAGCCACAAATGACCAAACTATGTCCTAAGCTACAAACTATTTATTGACAGCATATTAAAGAGATCAAAAGCCAACTAGCCCCAATACATTCTGGAAAATAAAACATATGTTATGTAGAAATGTTATAATGACAAAAGTATCATAAATATTGATTATATTAGAGGAGTTTAATCCAAAATGCATATGCATATTAACTGAATTAAATAGAAACTTTAAATTGTGAAATACAGATCTATTTTAAACTTAATTTATAGATATTTTGAAAGTTATGTTTCAATTTCAGAATATCTATAGTTTTTGTAGCTTAACATCTAAAAGAAAAACAAATATCACTTTATTAAATACCTATTTTTATAACACAGCAGTGGACAGTTCAGTGTTAAATTATCATAACAACCAAAATAAAAGCATATTCCACCCCTTTCTGTATCTCCATAGCAACAGTTATTGCATTACAGTTTAGATCAGTGAGAGGACCAGGTCATTTCTGCTGGTAAGTGAAATATTATTTCTATGTTCTCTATTTTTATGCTTACTCTCTCTCTCTCTCTCTCTCTCTCTCTCTCTCTCTCTCTCTCTCTCTCTCTCTCTCTCTCTCTCAATCTCTCTCTCTTTTTTATTTATGTTTCTTTTCCCCACTTGCCCCTTACATGCTACTAAAGATAATCAAATATTTTAAATATTCTAAAGTCTACTCCAAGCCCACTTACCAATCAACGCCCTTTAACCTCTCCAGGGAATAAAAAAGTGCAGTAAATCATGAAATTAACTAATATGGGGTTTAATAAGTTTTAAATAGGTAAATTATAGAAAAGGAGATACACATTTTACCTATGTAAAATCACAAATCCTTGTGATTCTCCTCCAGATCCACTGATTCCTCTGTCAGGAGAGGGGCAAGTGCATGAGACATGGGAATCTTCCCAACCCAGCCACCCTTCAGCCCCTTCCTCAGATAGCGGTTCAGAAGCAGATGATCCTGGAATGGGTTTGATTATGCCTTAGTCCCTGCTCTAGTGAGAGCTGTTAAGGAAGCTCTGAATTGGGAAGATCCAGTCATTTCTCCTCCTAAACAAAGAAAATTGTTTAAACAGCTGAGTTAGGAGCGTCAATATTTTCCTTTTCTCACTGAAGTGGGCGCCATCATTTCTGAAGAATGGGGTAAAATGGTTAAAAAAATCTCTATGCAGTCAAAATGACATCCTTTAAAAGAAGAAGAGATTACACACCTTGATTCCGCCCCCTTGGTTGATGCAGCATTAATGTGACTTGTTATGTATGTGACTCTTCCTTTAGAAGATATGGTTTAATTTAAAGATCCTTTGGAGAGACGGATTGATTCCGACCTGAAACTGATTTGACAGCAGGAACAGTTTGTAAACCAGCCCTGGCCCTGGCAGCAATCTCAAAAGCCTTGGAGGCATGGTCAGACAATGTGGACAAGTCCCTTAGAGGTATCTCTGAAGAGATGGCCAAGAGCTCAACTATTCAGAAAATCAGACTGGCCTCCGTCTTTCTGGGGAGGCCTCTATTGATGTTATTCACCTAGTGCAGGGGTTTGTAACCTTTAAGGCCCCGTACACACGGTCGGACCGAACCGATGAGAATGAACCGAAGTTCAGTTTCATCGGACCAAACCGACCATGTGTATAGGTCATCGGTCTGTTTTCCTTCGGTCCAAAATTTTAAAACATGCTTCAAAACCGAACCGATGGACCGCTGCCCGATCGGACCAAACCGATGGTTAGTACAGAAAAGCATCCATTCAAAACCCGTGCATGCTCAGAATCAAGTCGACGCATGCTTGGAAGCATTGAACTTCGTACGACCACTTCAGAGCTGAACTGATGAAAACGGTCCGACGGACCAGTCACATCGGTTTGGTCCGACCGTGTGTACAAGGCCTAAGACATAAAGAGCAACTTGGACCCGTTTCCGAAGGAAAAAAAAACTGGGAGCCGCAAAACCATTGCGACATTTAAAACAAATATAACACTGCATATATTGTTTCTTACCTTAATGCTATATACAGGATCGTGCACTCCAACCAAAAAAAAAAGAATGCAATTGAACAGCACATCACACAGTCAATAACAATGCCCCCAATGTGCCATAAAAAAACTAATTACTGCCCCAAAGTGCCAGAGAAAATTACCAATGCCCCCAAATGACCAATGCCCCAAAATGCCATAGAAAATTAATCAGGGCCCCAGTGTATCATAAATCATAATCAGTGCCTGAAGTAAATAATAATTAATAATGAGGGCCCAATGTCATCCTCGTCATTATAAAAATAACTTGCTGGGCATGTGGAGGTGGAATCTTATCCAATATTGTACAGTATTGCATTTGCTGGGCATGTGGAGGTGGAATCTTATCTGATATAATTGATATTGTACAGTATTGCATTTGCTGGGCATGTGGAGGTGGAATCTTATCTGGTATTGTCAATATCAGATAGGATTCCACCTCCACATGCCCAGCAAATGCAATACTGTCTGTACAATATCAGATAATAAGATTCCACCTCCACATGCCCAGCAAATGCAATACTGTCTGTACAATATCAGATAATAAGATTCCACCTCCACATGCCCAGCAAATGCAATACTGTCTGTACAATATCAGATAATAAGATTCCACCTCCACATGCCCAGCCCGGCCCCAGACCCCAGCCCTTGACTAGGCCGCTCTCCCCCCCCCCCCAGTCCCAGACACTTCCAAACACATGCCGGTCCTCACCTGCGCTGCTCTTACTGCTGTTGTCTCGTCTCTCTCTTCGCACTGGGGCCACGGTCGGTGCTGATGAGCTCAGCTGAGTCTTTTGATTTGGAGCAGAGCCTCCACGGGGGAGATGTCGGCGGTTGAGCTGAGAGCTCTCATCGTGACAGGCAGGCGGGAGACCCCAGGCACGTGCGTGTGCATGCGCCAGCGCCACTTGGGCCACGAGCACAGACAGGCCAGCTCTGTGGCCAGTCACATGATGCGCCGTGACTGATTTACAGGCCAGCTCAGGCCTGTGGCCACATGACCCCCCTTGCCCCCCCGCACGCCACGCGGTAGATGTAATTGCGGTAACATCGCCCAAGTAATGGGAACGGCGTTACCGCGAGGGTAAGAGTAATCAGGTAGATTACTCGTTACCCTCAAAAGGTGCCCCGGAGCCGCGGCAAAGGTTCAAAAGAGCCACATGCGGCTCCGGAGCCGCGGGTTGCCTACACCTAGTGGCCCGGGTGATGTTGTCAGCAGTCACTGCCCGTCGTGCCTTGTGGATCCGTCCCTGGCTGGCAGATCCAGCATCTAAGAAAGCTTGGTGCCGTATGCCCTTTGAGGACACATCTCTCTTTGGCAACAAGCTTGATAATGCCATAACCCGGGCCACGGGTGGTAAGTTGGGGTTGCTCCCTCAGGATAGGCATTTACAGAACCAGAAATGCACCTTTCCGAGAACACAGAATACTGATCGTGAAAGGGAGGCAAGCAGCTACAGGCCTGGTTGTGAATTTACAAGGTCCTGGAAATCCAGACAGTCCTCTTTTAAAAAGCCCACAAAAAGTGGTCCCTCTGGTGGCCGAGATTCCACTAAGTCCTTTTGAAATTGAGACCGCTCAAACATGTCAAGGCGGTCTCCTCAAGCCACACTTGGGTCTTCAACAGCACCCCCAGACTTAGACCCATGCCTACAAGTCTTCCATGTTCAGAAGAGAAGAAACAAGTCCTGTTGGCTTACGTAAGCTCTTTATTGGATCAAGGCGCAGCCATTGCTGTTCCAGATGGCGAACTAAGCAAAGGCATGTATTCTCCTTTATTTATGGTACAAAAAAAGAACAGTACCTGGAGATCAGTCATAGACTTGACTCATCTCAACCGGTTTATTCGAAAAGAAAAATTCAAGATTAAGTCACTATTAACGATCCCGCAGTCTGTCTGTTCAGTGGACTGTTTGGTCTCAATAGACCAGAAAGACGCCTACTTCCACTTTCCAGTGGCAGCAGACTTCCAAAAGTTCCTCCGCTTTGCAGTAGGCAATCAACACTTACAGTTCACCTGCCTTTCCTTTTGGTTTTACGACATCGCCTCAGGTGTTCTCCAAGGTTCTATTAGCTGTTGTTGCTCTGCTCTGAGTCAAAGGAGTTCATCTTCATTACTACCTAGACGACCTCCTGCTTCTAGCTCAGGACAGAGGTCAACTCCTAGAGCACAGGAACCTAGTGATTGCCACTCTCTAAGAATTTGGGTGGCTCCTGAATCTGGAGAAGAGCCATCTAGATCCAACACAATCTCTTGTTTTTCTCAGTGACCTCTTCAACACGTTGGAAGGCACCATCTCATTACCCGAGGAAAAGATTGTGGTAATCTGGGACAGGATCGGCTTAACACTCGCTTCATCTCACCAATCTGTTTTTAAATGTCTGAAGGTGATTGACACCATGGTAGCCACCATTCCCATGGTGAAGTGGGCTCAGTGGCACACTCACCCATTCCAAAAAGGGTTCCTCCAGCAATGGGATTCCCCCAGCAAAAGTCAGCGCATCCTTCTCACTCCACCCATGAGAGTGTCTCTGCTTCGGTGGCTTCCAGGTGAAAAATCTTGCAACTGTCAATCGATCCGTCCCATCACATGGGTTACAATAAACTCAGATGCCAGCAATTTGGGCTGGGGCGCTCATTGCCTATCGGAAAAGGCCCAGGGCAGGTGGAGCTCACCTTCTCAAGAAATGTAATCCAATATACTGGAACTGCGGACTGCCTTCCAGGCACTCATATCTTTCCAACATCTAATAGTGAACTCCTCAGTGATGCTCAAGTTGGACAATAAAACTGTGGTTGCTTACATAAAGAAGCAAGGTGGAACTGGCTGCTGGTCCTTACTCCGGGAAGTGGAACCAATCATGAACTGGTCTCAGAGGAATTTGTCCAACATTTCGGCCGTGTACATTCTGGGGGTCCAGAACATACAGGCGGACTTTCTGTCCCAAGTTCAAATGAACAACAACAACAACAAGTGGTCTCTACACAAAGAGGTGTTCAATTGGCTTCTAACTCTGGGAGTGTCTCCAGAAGTGGATATTTTTGCATCCCCATGCAATTACAAGTTGAGCAAGTACTACTCCGGGATCTCCAAGCCTATGGGATAGATGCTCTCACAGACCAGTGGAGATTCAGCAAGGCTTTTGCTTTCCCTCTGGTACCTGTGATACTCCATTTTCTCTGCAGGCTCAGATCAGAGGAAGTGGAAGTCATAGCAGTGATTCCGTTCTGGCCCAACAGGCCATGGTTTCCCCTCTTACCACTCCTCAGTTTTCGAGACTTAATTCCTCTACCTCTCAGGCCGGATCTTCTGTCACAAGGCACAGCTCTGCACCCATATCCTGCTCATCTGCACCTCAGGGTGTGGTTTTTGAGAGGGGAAGGCTCAAAGCCTTAGGTTGTCCACAAGAAGCCATCCCGACTCTTCTTAATGCTAGAAGGAAAAGCACCAATAGAGTTTACGAACGTATCTGGTCTAAGTTCATGGATCATATGTCTTCCAGACCTAATCCTTGTAGTTCTCCAGAAGTCCAGGATATCCTTAGCTTTTTGCAAACAGTTCTGGATTTGTCTCTAGCAGTAAGTTCACTTTGGGTACAAATATCGGCCATCTCTGCGTTTACAGGAGTCTCATGGGTCAATCAATCCCTGGTTCGACAGTTCTTCAAGGGTGCTATAAGGCTTAGACCTCAAAGGAAACTGAGATTTCCCAGGTGGGATCTCCCTCTTGTACTGGATTTCCTTTCCACGCTCGGAACAGATCCTGACAAACTTCTATCAGCTAAAGACCTTACTTTCAAGACAGTCTTCCTAGTAGCAGTCACTTCAGCTAAAAGAGTGTCTGATATCAGAAACTTAGGTTCAAAAGAGCCCTTCCTGACCTTTTTTCAAGAGCAGTATTAATTCCCACGCTGGGCTCAAACCCTAAAGTTACATCTATTTTCCATGAAAATCAAGAAATTGTGCTGCCCACATTTGGGAATTCAGAGGGTCAAGATATCCATCCCCTTCATGTGGGTAACACATTAAGTCAATATTTGGAAGTTACAGAATCTTTTAGACAAACAGACTTTCTTTTCATTCTTCTACATGGAAAAAATGAAGGGAAATGGGCCTCAATTAGATCCATTGCTGCTTGGATATTACAGACCATTCAAAGGACTTATAAAGAAAAGGGCCTGGCTCCTCCAGAGGCAGTGACTGCACACTCAACTCGGAGCATCTCAACTTATTGTGCAGCCTCTCGTCATGTTGCGCTTGAAGTTATATGTAGTGCGGCCTCCTGGTAATCTATTAATACATTTGCGTCTCATTATTGTGTTGAACCAGCCGCCTTGTCATCCGTTAATTTTGGTTTGCAAGTACTGTCAGTTGACAGTGTTAAATACATTTTTTTTCTTTGCTCAGCATTGTGCCCACTCGGGTGTGTTTGGTGAGTTATTTCCCATACGTATGCTGCCATGGAGCCCGTCAGGAAAACTGAATTTTCTATCAAATACTTACCGTGATTTTCCTTTCCTCATAGGCTCCATGGCAGCAGGAGTCCCTCCCAATGCTTGGAGTAAGCTAGTTACAGAACACAGCTAGGAGTCCAGAGCTGAGATTTATGGGAGAGGGGTCCTATTGGGTAGTTATGGAAGAGGGGCCAACCCACACATATGCTGCCATGGAGCATCTATCAGGAAAGGAAAATTATGATAAGTATTTGATAGGAAATGTTCAGTTTTTGCTGCAGCACATCCTACGTATTTCTTTTTTTGTTTTAAATGTGTAGAGCCCCACTAAAATGCATACCAGACCCTTTGAATTGGGTATTAATTTAAAGTGTTTCTAAAGGCTCAAGGTTTTTTACCTTAATGCATTCTATGTATTAAGGTAAAAAAGCCTTCTGGGTACAGCCCCCACTTTTAATTACTTCAATCCAGCAATGTGCATAAGAGCAGCATCTGTCCTGGGTTTCTCTCTTCTCATTGGCTCACACAGCAGCTGGAGCCATTGGCTGCTGTCAATCACAGCTAGTGAGCCAATGAGGAGAGAGCAAGGGGTGGGGCAATGTCCATTCCCCTTCTGGAAAGCGCTCTCCAAAGTGTTAGCTTGCGGGCACGCTCCCATGATACAGTCAGTGGCTATAGCTGCCGACTGTATCACTTGGCCCCACCCCCTGCATCATTGATTTTTTGGAGAGTGAGAGTGAGCCAATGGCTGCACTGCTATCAATCATCCAATGAATGAGCCGAGAAGAGCCAAGAAGCTGGCTGGCTTATGGAAATTAGGAATCCCATTTAGGTGTAAGGGGCCCCCCAGATATCATTCCCTATGTACATAGTACCCCTACTCATTTACAAAAGGTCACCTAGAAATAAAGACTCCAATGTTTGAAAAATAAAATTCCAAAATTGGCCCTTTTTGTAAATTAATCATTAATCATCATGTTTGCCGCCTGCAGACTCGCAAAAAAAGAAAACGAAAATATGACTCAGCGTACACCACCAATCCTGACAGTACACATGTTTGAATGACAGCTCCCTGAACTATGATCATCTTTATAAGGAAAATCATGGGAGTAGTGGTGACATCATTGACCAAATATCACCATCATCTATATATATCAGCTGTCAGCTGTCATCAATTATATAAGTGAAATGGCAGGGATATTGGTGACATCATTTACTAAATTTGGCCATGGCCTTATTTGGGCAATATCATTGCCCAATTATGGGCAGTAATGTCACTGCTCATTTGGTTACATGGCTGGGGATTTCTGTATGTGTCAGCAGGTCCTAGGGACACAGCAAGTGTAAGCACTCTGCTTTTCCCTTATTAACTAGTGACAGCAGGATGCTGTCATATATAGAAATAGCACTTCTATATATGATTTTAACCCCCACCTAATAAGTAAAAGTTTAGGCACTTGTTTGAATGCCTGGACAGCCAAGCTGCTGGTAAAATACCCTTGAATGCATTGGGAACAATTTTTTTTTTCTTATGAATTTTGTTATAAAATGCAACCTTATTTTTATTTTTGTTTAAGATTTTTTTTATATATGTATAATTTTTGTCCACGTGTTTGATCTTTTTGCCTGCTCTGCTAACTTGTCTTCTTTTCTTTTTTGAAGTATCTTTCATAACCTTTCCACTTTGGATGAACCCCCCCCCCCCTTACAGAATATAATATTAGAATAGCTTGTTAAATAATCTGAAGATGGTGGTATTTAACCCCTTACACATTATTCGAGAATAAATAAATGCTTTTACAAGATTAGCTCTAGATTATCTTGAATCTTTGGGGGATTAAGAAAACTAAACATGATAACCTTACAACAGAATGAAAGGTCAGCTCCGGAAAATTAAAAGAAGGATAAATCGATAGTAATTAAACCTACAGATAAAGTGTGTGTGTGTGTTGGGGGGGGGGGCTTGGTAACTTTAGACTGCAAAACATATGATCCAACACTGAAGAGACAATTAAAAGATAAAAATAAAGATAATGAGCCAAAAAATACTATCATAATAAAGATGAATTTAAACACCTTTTAATTAATAAATAAGTGATGGAATTAATATTTAATGCAATAATTTATGAAATTCTACTTAGTTGTATTCTACATAATAATCATTAGAGCTTAAAGGTGACCCTTGATTGTCCACTAGTATCTGACAGATTCTGTTACCACACTACTTTCAGAGAACATGGACAAGCCATTATCTGACACATGTGATGTAGAATTATTATAGATTATCAATGAATTATAAAAGTGACTGGAAGAAGTAATATTTCTGGACAAAAAAAAATATTTGATGATAAAGTGATAGCAATGTATTTGGAATGTATTGTGTTTGCATTGATATGCCTTTGTTTTGTTTTTAAGATAAATATTGTTTACAGTCCAGTGGCTCAGTTATAACCTGCTAATTTGCCTCTGGGAATTTCAGTTTATTGATCCTTTTCTGCTTCAAGAGTTAAAAAGTATAGAAAATATATAATTACATCAGTCAGCAAGTATAAGTTAAGCTAGGAATAAGCAGGTTTTTACCAGCAACCTCACATCAAGGTGGCAGCTGACCATCAACCTCTATACCCCACAAATCTATCCAGTCTGACCAAATTTTCCAAAATTTCTTAGACCATTTTTAAATAAGATAGGTAACTTTATATAAAGGCAAAACCCTATTTACAGCAGAACGTCAAGAAGTGGCAGTGGGAGGCTGATCAGACTTCCAACATAACAATATCTCTCTGCGAACATAAAAGGAACATAGCAAATGAAAAGTTTTGAGTTCAATGAGAATGATCAAAACATTTTTTAAGGGGAACACCTTGGGGTCCAATCCAAAAGTTAAACACACCGAGTCAACATCCAAAACCACCTGTGTCCAAAATGATTGTGAGGAGGGATAAGACCATTCCATGAGCAAAAAGGGAGCCTCTGGAGCCTGACATCTTGGGCAGGTCAGAGAGATAGACAGATAGATGATTCCTTAACACTGAGCTATATAGTATACCATGTGTAAAAACGTAAGCTGAATAAACCGGTCTCTAGCCAAGATCATGGTAATAACATAAGAGCTCTGATAAGCCTCCCACTCCTCCTTTTACAAGGTAGGTATATCAGCATGCCACCTTCCATACACCCAATCCAGCTTAGCCGTATAAGCCATAGATAAGCGCAGGTATAGGGAGAACAGGAGTTTGTCCAACAGCCTGGGTGTCAGAAGCCACTCAATGAGGTCCGACTCCAGTACAATCTGAGACAGGAACTGTTGGCCAAAGGCATGTCAGAGTTGCAAGATTTTAAAAAACACCCTATTGCGTAACTGAAAACCTGCCTTAATATCAGAAAATGTTCTCAGCCGACCTTCTGTAACTATATATTTCCAGGATACTATATATATATATATATATATATATGAGGGGGGTTACCCCACAGAGGGACATGAGGGGAGAAGGACTCCGGGGTACAATATGTAGCCCTAGCTCTGTGCCATACCAGCGCGGTAGTGAGCATCACGATCATAACCTCTGGGTGCACCTTAGGGCCCCTGAAAACAAGGTTACTAAGAATTGAATATAAACCCACGATGGCCACCTCCAAGGTCACACCAGGATTATCTTGGGGTTGTAAAAACCAACATCTGGCAATGACCAGCACCACCACCCAGTAATACAACTGTTGGAAGGGACAATTTCCCTGCACCAATTGGCAGCTGCAATGTGGACAGGGCCACCCGAGGAGTCCTTCAAGCCAAGATAAACCCAGTAATTATGACGTTGACCCTAGCAAAAAAAAAGAGATCAACAGGGGAACAGGACAATTGCGAAAAAAGTAAAGGAATTTTGGCAACTAGCCATCTTAATCAAATTAACCCTACCAACTTGAGTAAGTGGGAGTGAACACCACGACAGACATTGCTGTCATAGGCGATTCACCAGGGGTACCAAATTAGGTCATAATATGAGTACAGTTTTCCACCTATCCTAATATCCAAGTATTCAAACTCAGCAACCCAGTGGAGCAGGGTACCGGACGGAAGCTTAGGGTGGTATCAGGGCACCAACCCTGCCTTGGTCTCCAGAATGGCGCAATCGCGGCTGTTAGCGCCGCACGTGCGTGCATACTGTTGGCGCGCCCGAGCGCGGCATTGGCGCGCGCGGGCGCACGCACTGGCGCGCACGGACCCGCGGTCCGTCCGACCAATCAGAGCCCTAAAGCGGGCTATTTAAACCTCTCTCCTTTCCCTGGCTGGTTGCTGGCTTGTCACAGCAATTGTTGGTGTATTCCTGGATTGTGAAAACGTACCTTGTTTGTTCCTGATTGCCTGACCTTGGCTCTGTTCCCCGGATTGCTGCTTTCTCCTAACCTTGGACCTCGGCTTGTTTACTGGACTGTTTGATCTCACCTGCCCTTGACCTATTGGCTTGAACTTTGGACTATCCTGCTCTCCGTGCTCCCTTGACCACAGCCTGTCTTCCGGATTACCCTCTGCTACTTCCGTTCCCAGTTCCCGGACCTCCAGGATCATCCCGGTGTGCTTCTCGGCTACTTCCAGTGGACTGCTTCCTGATTGGCCCTGTTCCACGCACCCAGCCTCCACCTTCCTGTCGGTACCGGTGCCTCCTGGTGCGTCTTTCCCCCTGTCCTCACTCCAGGGGGCGGACCGCGCCAGGTCGCAAAGGGAGCCGCCCTCAGCATCTTGGCCTTGTTACCTTCTGATAGGTGGGCTGGATGCAGTGGAACTAAAAGAGATTTCCCCCAATTAATTTTTAATTCCAGAATAAGAGCCAAATAAGCCTATAATTTGGAGGACAGCAAGAAATGAAGAGGTGATGTCAGTTAAATAAAGGAGTGTATCATCAGCATATAACAATATTTTCTCTTCTATCTCCCTCCACTCTAATAACCTGAACTGAGTCAGCAGTCCTGATCAAAGTGGCTAGGGGTTCCATCACCAGAGTGAACAAACCAGGGGACAGGGACCCAAACCCAAACTTACAGAGGAGAGCCCAGAGGTAAGACCACTCTAAAGAAAGGTCTTTTCAGCATCAAGAGAGACCAGTAACCCAGGGCTGTGCTTAGTCGCTCTGGCAACATGGGTAAGTAGTCTACGAATATTAAATGTCCCTTCCCCTGCCTGACATGTAACATTGCTAGGAATTTGGCATCCACGTTAAAAGATGGGCCTACAGTATATGAAGAGTAAAGACCTGGGTCCCTGCGGGCTTAGAAAGAACAACACTCACCACCTCTCTTGTGGATAAAGGCAGGGATCCTGACTCAAATGCATCCAGCAGAGTGTTATGGTAAATGGTATATGTTTTACAAAATTCAGCATATGTTTTAAAAAATTCCACCTGGAAGCCATCTGAGCCCAGAGTCTTCCCTGAATGGAGAGATTTAACAGTCAACCGCAGCTCCTCTAAGGTTATAGGAGTGCATCTTATCCCTGTAAGTATCAGTTAAGCTAGGAAGGTCAATGTTCTCCAGGTATACTGCCACAGCCTCCTCCAAGCGGGTGGCCTTTGATGCATAAAGGTCTTTGCAATATGCAGCAAAGCATGCATTAATTTGTGCAGGTTCTGTAAACACCCCCCCCCCCCCACCAGATTCAGTAATGCAAGAGATAGAGACAAGATCAGATTGTTCTCTAGCCAACTAGGCCAGGAGACGTCCAGTCTTTTCAGCCTGTTCAAAAATCGTCTGGGTCTGGTGGAGCAAGTGCACATTAGTGTGCCTCTTTACGTAATGCCAATTGCAATGACTGGTACACCTGGATGTCCCGTGTCTGCATGTAGGTAGCCTCTAAAGTAGAAGCTCTAACCTCTGCTGCAGCTATATCAGCGCCCATCTCCATATTCACCCTCCGAATAATGGCTAGCAAACTGTCTCTAGAAAAAACTTTGAATGTGACCCAGGTCACATGGAAGAAAACAGAGGCATCCTGTCTGTTCCAAAAATCAAGAAGCTCACTATGGTATGGCATGTCAACTCTCGGATTGATCAACCAGAACTGTGATAATTTCCAAAGGCTTTCAGCAGGAGACACAGAGGTAATTACCCAAACATAAAACAAGAGGGGCATGGTCTGAGATGCCCTGGAGAAGAATGGTAGCATCCCTGACCTTGGAGAGGATCGGTCTCCCAGCAAAGGCAACGTCTATACAGGAAAACGTTTTATTTGTATCAAAGTGGCAGTTATAAGCTCTAAACCCATGATTCTACCACCACCAAACGTCTACAAAATAAAAGGAATGTATAACAGCATGAACAATTACCGGTACATAGAAACCATCCGAGTTCAGATCCATAGTCGACAGTTTAAACAGAAGTGACTTGTGCACCAAAATTAGTGTGTGTGGTATGATAATGGTAACTCACCAGGGCTTTTTTAAGCTAAGCTAGTGAGTCTCTTGTAATATGTGCGGGTGGTGCTTCCACAAGAGTTAAAACACCAATGAATGCTTAACCTTAGCATTCAAGCATATTTGAATGGGGAAAAAAGTTTGTAGGAGAAGAGGCAACGATGGGACTTGGACAGCCACTAACCCTGCACAAGGAGCAGACATATAAAAAAAATATATAGACAAAAGCATAAAGAAGAAAAAACAGCACACTATGCATATTAACCATAGATACAGTAAAAACAATCCCCCACCCCTAACGCAACCACCAAACCTGCAACCTCAAGGGGAGGATTCACACCCAACCCAAAATATGGCGAATTTCACCAATTGGGGGCTATATGAACAAAAGTCAGGTGCTCAGTGTCTCTAGCATGTGCACCAGTAACGTAATAAGAAGAACACAGAGTCAATTAGTATCATCTTGAAGTTCAGTTTCCAACATAGAACTTGAATCAAAAAAGCATGTAATTAATATGCACGGGCCAAGGTAGAGTATATAGCTAGGTAAATAGGTGAACAGAAATCCCACAATGACCTGGAGGCCAAGGAGTCACAGGAGATTGTACACTCAGGTCACTAAAAAATTCATGGTAATCGGCAGGTAAGAATGAGCAAAGAGGCATCCACGAGTCCTCCTGGGCATTAAACAAATAAGGCAAAAGAACATCCCAGTATGCAGGACATGAGCAGACATCATGGTGGAAATAAACTAAGGAAGAACCCAAGCTCTGGGCATCAAAAGCCCAAGGAAGGCACATAGAAAGTAATATGAATGACTCACCGGCAACGTATATGTACTTTGTGTAGGAGGCTGACTTTTCCCCCTGGAACAGCACTGAGGTAAGGGGTAAGGGGGTGATATCCGCACAGGAGGATTGTTGATTATTAGGTCTGGACCAACGGAGCTCCTCTATAGTGCATCTGCACCCTGCGTCATCTTGGACACACCACCTACAAAGGAACAGACTTAAGCCTAGTACATACTAGTAGTATTTTTTCATTCAATTCAGCAGGACTGAAAAAAAAAAAAAAAAAATATATATATATATATATATATATATATATATATACCAGTACAGCAATCTCCCCTGCTGTGCTATAGTCTTCTGACAAGGGGTGGGCTCTCCCGCCAGAGCACTCCAGTCAGCGTTCTCAGCCATTGGATAAGAACGCTAATCGAGAGCCAATCAGCAGACCTTTTTGGATCCGAATGGACGCTTCTGTCAGACTGGCTGCAGTACACACAGGCCGAATGCTAATGAACCGGCCTATGGCATCTGACATTCAGACCATGTATATTAGGCTTTAGCAGTGAAGTGGAATGAGGGGGAACAAACATAATGGACCAATTGGCAACTGATATAGCACTTAATTGGTTTAGCCTTTCAGACTTACGGCAATTGCATCTGTCTGAGACAAAATTCAGGGCATTCATGTGTTCTCCCTGTGTATTCACTTTACACTTTGTAGCTCTGTAAAGTACAAGCAAGATACAAGCATTTTTTCAGTTACCGCAAGTTTGGAGCAGATTAAAGGTGCACTGTAAAAATATGGTCCTCAACTTTTAGAACTAGAGGAAAGAATATGATATATGTACTCAATGCAGTCAGTCTGATTTCTGATTTATAGTACAAGTTACAGACTAAACTCTGTGTAGTTGCTATGAGAAACACAAACATCTTTACTTACACACCTCCAGCATGGCTGTAGTCCTTTTAATGAGTAAATAGCTTTATATTGCACACGTAACATGCATCAGACTCAATAACATAACGAGAAACAATTTTTTTCTTAGCATACATTTTTCATGCTTATAGATTTATATTTGTAGTACATACAGTATATGTTCACTCTATTACATTCCATGGTCAGCATTTATAGGATACAAGTCTGTATTTTATTTGAATTTTGTTTAAAGCCATGTTTGTTAATACAATATTAACTAACAAAAACTTTCATTACTATTTGCATGTATAATGCTAAACTATTCTAGTAATTTGATGACTACAGCTGTTGTGTAATACAAAGTATGTTCCTTGAACAGGAAGGATTATTGTTTCTGACTGTGGCTGTAGGTTTTTTATTAGCAATTAGAATTTGTTCACAAATGCTCCAGGGCAGAAGAGGCCAGCTACACAGGAAAAAATGCACAGATTATACAAAATATCATTTAATCAAGTGGGACTATACCATATAACATTTGATTCTTAATACTGAATGTTTTAATTGCATGAGATTGAGAAAATAATTTAAGTTATGAGGGTAATAAGCAAAAAAAAAAAGCATTTGACACTGTCATTAGGTTCTATCTTTGATACTAATCTCATTTTTTTCATTACTCTCCAATTGTTATATGCTTTTGAAATAATGTTAGCTTAGTGTTTTTATGTAGATAGATAGATAGATAGATAGATAGATAGATAGATAGATAGATAGATAGATAGATAGATAGATAGATAGTTTGCCTGGGGTAAATTATCTTAAGCCATAATGCACTGCTTGGCCTTTAAGCACTAAGGGACAATTAGGGAGTATAGGGATAAGCAAGCTTCTACACTAAAAAAGATGTACATGGGGCAGCCATAGTGTCTGTGTATTGGCACTAATAGATAGACATTATTGGCCGTCCTGGGTGGGGGCCAGGATGCAGTGACATCATCACACATGTTGGCTTTTCTGACTGGAACTGCTGTCTGCCTGTGTACTAATAAATGATTTTGCTATGCATCTAAATGTAAATAACTTTACCAGATTTAAAACAATACAGTGTTTTGTGGATTTATAATAATATGGGCCTTTCTTCTTTTGTCAATATATGGTTGCTGCTGTTGTGAGTTGGAGATCTAAAGCCGTGTACACAGGACTGTTTTTCATGACGTGAAAAATGAAATTTTTTAAAATTGTCATTAATAACGACCGTGTGTAGGCTCCAGAGCATTTTTCATGACGTGACAAATGGGCATTAAAAATTTAGAACATGCTCTAATTTTTCTCGTCGTTTTTCACATTGAAACGTGAAACGTGAAAAACGCTTGTAGGCTTTAACGGCTTGAAAAAAGCATGCATGCTCAGAAGCAAGTTATGAGAAGGGAGCGTTCGTTCTGGTAAAACTAGCGTTCGTAATGGAGATATTACATTCGTCATGCTGTAACAAACTGAAAAGCACGAAGACTGAAAAAGCGCAAATCATCTCTCACCAAACTTTTACTAACACAAAACCAGCAAAAGCAGCCTCAAGGGTGGCGCCATTTGAATGGACTTCCCCTTTATAGTGCTGTCGTACATGTATTACATCACCGTGCTTTGCTTGAGCATTTTTTTTTCACGATCATGTGTATGCAAGGCAGGTTTGACAAGAATCACGTTGAAAAAAACGTTTTTTCTAGAATAATAAAAATGGTCGTGTGTACACGGCATAACACTGGAAGTGCCTGGATGGAGTTGTGCTGGTATGCCTCTCATGACTGCTCTGCAACCAGGTCGTGGTGTTCTGGTGAGCATTTTTTTTCATTCGGGCACTTGGACCACATTTTACTGGGGAATATGACACTTTGTTTGATTGGGATCCTCACTGGAATATGTGGACTTCTTTTATTGTGGCACTTAACCCCCTCAGCGGTTACTCCCGAATCTAGCTTGGGGTGGAATTTTAGCACCAAATGCAGTAACCCCGAGCCAGACTTGGGATCGCATCGCAGTATCCACAGGCACAGGTTACTTACCTTGTCCCTGGATCCTGCGATGCCTCCCCGCTGTGTGATCGAGCTGTGTCCTCCTCACTCGATTCACAGTGCCCCTGGGGCAGAGATCGGTGCCAAATTCAAAAAAGTAAATACACACAATACATACAGTATACTGTAATCTTATATATTACAGTACTGTATGAAATAAATACACACACCCTTTGTCCCTAGTGGTCTGCAACCAAAAAGTGTCCCTTTACATCAAAAGTGCTTTTAGAGCAGCTAGAAAACAGCGATAATAAATTAGAATCACTTGCAGAATTGAGCGATAGCGATTTGTGGGGAAATTCGTCATCAAACAATAAAAGTAATGACAGCGACAATTCTGCAACTGAGCAAATTTCAGTGTTTTTGATTTAATTACATTGTTGAATATTTTTTATTATAATTACATTATTTGTTATAATTATTTATAGTTATTAATTTTAGGGAGGTTAAAGGCTGAGTTCAACTTTTTTATTTTTTTGTTTATAGAGCAAAAAATAAAAACTGCAGAAGTGTTTAAATACCACTAAAAGAAAGCTTTATTTGTGTGAAAAAAAGGATGTCAATTTTGTTTGGGTAAAGCATCGCACAACCACGCAAATGTCGGTTAAAGCAACGCAGTGCTGTATCGCAAAAAATGGCCTGGTCACTAAGCAGGAAAATCTTTCGGTCTGTATATGGTTAAGCAAATGCACATTTTGGACTTTCTTTACTTTTCACTTTATATTTAATTATTGATCCTTTCGGTATATTCGAGAATTTCAAACCTTAATAGGGAAACCGCTCTAATGTCAATACAGTACTCCAAAATAACAGTGTAAAACAACAAAAAAGCAAAGCCACACTAAATGTAAAATTAATTGGGAAAAAAACACAATATAATGAATAAAGTCCATGTGAAATGGTGAAAAATATTGGAAAAATCTTCTTTAAATGTTCATTTAAAACAAAAAAAAAGCTCCTTTGTAAATACCACCACCTCTGATCATAAGGGCGCTTACCAGATCCTATTGGCCTTCGATCTCTAGAAAGGTCAATAGGATCTGGTAAACATTATTCACAACCATTGGTGAGATGTTGTCTCTCCTTATCTCCGGACCAGCCACACCAATTGCCATGGAGTATTTAAACCAAGTGCTTGAAGCAGACAATCTATACATCCACCTAGCTTGTCAGATGTGCAGTCAGATCCACTTAGCTTCAACTCCTCCAAGATGTCACTTAAATTATCTTTCACATTAAAAACTGAGGGTTAGTTGTGCACATTTGCCAATATGCGTGGAAGCCGCAGCTCACATCAAAGCAGACTAACTAATTAGGCCTTGTACACACGATCAGTCTAAACCGATGAAAACAGACTGAAGGACCGTTTCATCGGTCCAAAACGACCGCGTGTGGGCCCCATCGGTCAGCTATCCTTCGGTCCAAAAAAATAGAACTTGCTTTAAAATTTAACCGATGGACGCCTAACCGATGGGTCAAAACCGACGGTTAGTATGCAAAAGCATCGGTTAAAAACCCGTGCATGCTCAAAATCAAGTCGACGCATGCTTGAAAGCATTGAACTTCATTTTTCTCAGCACGTCGTTGTGTTTTACGTCACCGCATTGGACTCGATCGTTTTTTTAACTGATGGTGTGTAGGCACATCAGACCATCAGTCAGCTTCATCGGTTAACCGATGAAACGGTCCTTCAGTCCGTTCTCATCGGATAGACTGATCGTGTGTACAGGGCTTTAGTCATTAGACTGAAGCCTCGTACACACGCACGTTTTTCTCGCCCAGAAACAGCAAGAAAACTGATGGTAAAGCTTTCTTGCCGAGTAAACCGTGCGCGTGTACGAGGCTTTGAGGTTTCTCGTCGAGAAAACTGCCCAGAATCTAGACTAGAAAAATAGAGAACCTGCTCTCTATTTTCTCGTCGTGATTCTCGGCAGTGTTTTCCTGCTGAGAAACCCGAGCATCTGTATACTTACCTGCCTCCATGGAAACCCACGCATGCTCGAAATGACTTTGACGCATGCGTGGTAGCTTACAAAGCATAGGTAGGGTGAAGCAAGATGGCACGACGGCATCGAATGTGACGAGCGCATGCTCGTTGTAGTCGATGATGTCACCGCGTTCGTGCCATTCAAAAGAATGGCAGTTCTTTTGAATGGCACGGTGTGTAGACTCAGCCAGCAAGAATATCTTGCCAGGAATCTCGTCAGGAAAAGCGATGTTTTTTTCCTCACGAGAATCCCGACCGTGTGTACAGGGCTTTAATGTATTGGCACCACTATAAGGAAATAATAAGAAAAGCTCACAACCTGCAAAGAGAAGGATTAAAACAGTTAGAAGACTATACTTTATTTCTGATTTATAGCTCTTTAGGCAATTAACACATTTTTTCATTCCTTTTAAAATATTGAGTGCTTTTTTTGCCTGTAACTTTATTTTGTGATTGATTTGGAGTCACTGGTTACTCTAGCTGTTTTCCTGTTTATAGCAAACTTTTTTTCTTTGCTGCAAGGCTTCCCTTTAAAAAAATGGCATTTGACTTGGGAATGCTATTTTGGTGTTTCAATTTATTTTGGGGGTTTAATGTTTATTGTTTTATGTTAATGGAGCTTTTATTTTAGAAGGAGGCTTCTGAGGAAGCTTTTGTTTAAGGTAGTATATTTTGTAATTTTATGAATTTGGGGGTATAGTGTTTGTATCTTAATTTATCACATCTATTGATGTAAAGTGTTAAAAAGATGAATGTAAAAAAAATTATAGATCAAAAATACAAAGGCCAAAAGCAGTCCAATATACACCATTTGTTTATGTAAGGTGCATAAACAATAATAGGTAGATTCACAAAGAGTTATGCCGCGTACACACCATCACTTTCTGCGATGGAAAAAAACGTCATTTTCAAAAACGTCAATTTAATTGACCGTGTGTGGGCAAAAACGTCGTTTTATGTCTTCTAAAAAACGACAGAAAAAAATTGAAGCATGCTTCAATTTTATGTGTCGTTTTTCAAAAGTGCACTTTTTACCTCACAGAAATTGACCGTGTGTAGCAAAAAACGTCGTTTTCTAAGACGTTTTTTCATCTACGCATGCCCAGAAGCTAGCTTCAATGGTAAAACGTGGTGGAACGTAACCTGACTTTGCAAGATCATTGTGAGAAAACGATGGTGTGTATGCAACTTCGTCTTTGAAAATTGAAGTTTCAAAAACGTCATTTTTTACTTCACAGAAAGTGTCGTTTTTTTTCATCACATAAAGTGATGGTGTGTACGCGGCATTAGGCCGGCTTATCTCCAGATAGGCGGCGTAGGTGTAGATATGCGCCGGCGCGCATTTGTTCGGTACCCACAGAACAAGATAGGCCTGAAATTAGGCTTTTTTCGATCGATGCAATTTTTTTAAGCCAGGCGCATATTTAGGCGCGACGCATCTTCCGCTTGCATTGATTTCCTATTTAAATATGCAAATTGCGGAGATACGGCAATTCGCGAAGGAAAGTGCGCCAGACTTAGGCTAAGCCCGGTGCAATCAAGTGTTACATCAGGCCTAAAGTTATTCCACCAAAAAGGTGGACTAACTTTGCACTAGGACACAGGTCAGCTGGAGAGCAGCTCCAGCAGCAGCATTACGGACGAGCTGAGCAAGCCAAGCACCCACACTTGCAGGACAACACATCTGTGTGCCAACATGCCAGGGGCAGGCGTGCTCCTAGCACTACTAATGGGTCCACAGACTCGTAGGAGGGAAGGGGAGCGGATCTACCGAACGCGCCTGAACGTCTTTGCCATGGGGGAAGCAGAGGTGTATCGCATCTACAGATTCAGCCGTGAAGCCATCCTGGATTTAACCACAATCCTGCAGGATGACCTCACCAGCCCAACACAACGCTCACAAGCAGTGCAGCCACTGGTCAAGGTCCTGGCAACACTCCATTCCTTGCCAGTGGATCTTTTCAGCGCACAAGTGGAGGTGTGGCTGGGATGTCACAAACCAGCATGAGCAGATGTGTGCACCAGGTTGTCCCCGCAATCCTCAGACGCATGTCCCACCACTTCATCAGACCCACCCAGCAGCATCTGCAGCAGAAGGCAATGGAGGATTTCAATAGAATTGACAGATTCCCACGCACTGTGGGGGCCATTGATTGCACACATGTGGCACTACGGCCCCCCCGTGAGACAGAGCACCTATACCGCAATAGGAATCACTGGCACTCAATCAATGTCCAATGTCCGATACCCAATGCCTCATATGGCACATCCGTGCCAAACACCCCGGGTCCAGCCATGACAGCTACATATACCGTCGAAGCGACATCCCAACAGCTTTTGACCAGAACATGTATGGGGACAACTGGCTGGTTGGTGAGTGACATGGGTGTCAGGTATGACTGTCCCCCCCCATGATGCAGACATCACGAGGGGCACATGCATGACTAACATCCTCCTGTCTTTTCCCTTCCAGATGACTCTGCATATGCACTTGGACCCCATCTCCTGACTCCATACCGGAATCCCCAAACCCCAGGAGAGAGAAGATACAATAAAGCACACACACGTACCCGTGGAGTGGTGGAACGCACATTTGGCCTCCTGAAGTCCCGTTTCCGATGCCTGGATAAGTCTGGGGGTACCCTGTTGTATGCCCCAAACTTTGTGTGCCAGATCATCGGTGCATGTTGCATTCTGCACAACTACGCCGTGAGAAAGGGCCTGCAGATTGACATACATGATGACCTGACCCCTGAACCACACAATCCCCCCCCATAACTGAGGATAACCCATCTGCTGTGGGAGCCGCAATCAGAAGACGCCTCACAGAAGACATATTTACACATTAAAAACACATATTAAACATAGCACAAGTAGAATGCACGCATGCACACCACTGTGGTCCCTAGCACAGACACATCTCATCCTCATCTAATTGGATTAGACCCAAGGACACCGGACGGGACTTGGGAGCAGCAACGCCCCGCCAAGGCTCCAATTATGTCACTGTACATTCATACCCCTTTCACACGGCAGAGGGTGACACCCCTTTGCCAGCAGGAGTGACACCCCCCCCATTCACACACCAGTCACACTGAAGCAGCACTCCTCACTGTGTGCTGGCAGAACTCAAATCCAGCTCATGACCTGAGCAAAATAAATCATAATCCAGCTCATGACCTGAGCAAAATAAATCATAATCCAGCTCATGACCTGAGCTAAAAAAAAAGAAAATAAGGCTTTTATTTTGCCTTTCTTTGGCTTCGCCTGGTGGCAGCAGATTGGCTCCTCAGCTGCCTGGGCGGAGCCTGGGGTGGTGGGGGGGGTTGATCAGCAGGAGGCTCATCAACAGGTGGCCCACTCCTGCCAGGTGACAGCTGCCTTGGCGGAGCCTGGGGTGGTGGGGGGGTGGGAGATCGGGAGGTGGCCCACTCCTGCCAGGTGACGGCTGCCTGGCCTCCAAGGCAGCGGCAATCCTGGCGAGGACCAGGTTAGTTGGGGCCTGCATCCACAGCTGGCGGGTGAGGTTGGCCCTCTCACTCCGCAGCCTCCGTCTCCCCTCCTCCTGCACCGCGGTGGTGTTGGCCTTAACAGCCTTACAAAGGCAATCCACCTTGGTGGCCAGGTTGTCTGTGGTGGCCTGCAGCTCGACCATGCAGGTGGCCACTGCAGAGCTGTTGCAGCTCAAATCCTGCACAGCCTCCCTCAGATGGCCAGCATCCTGTGCAATTTTCTTCATCTCCCCAGCTAGATCCCCCATATGCTGGGTCTGGAGGGTTTGGTCCAGGGCGATCTGCTCCTGGACGTCGCCCACAACACCCCTGGTCTTCTTGGTCGCCTTCCTGGGGCCAGAAGAGGCAACAGAGCGGGAGCCACCAGGGGAGCCCCTGGTGGTGGTGGCCCTGCTGGTGGGTGAGGGAGAAGGGCTTCCTATAATGGGGGTGGAGGTGGTGGAGGGCCCAACCATCACAATACACTCCTCGATAATGTGCCCGATCTGGCCTAGGTCCACCGACTCGTCCAAGACCACCTCAATAGACCTGGTGTGGACTGTCCCCTCCTCCACAACATCTTGGGGGGCTTCATGTGGCTCCTCTGAAGAGGTGGTGGGACGGCCAACAAGCCCAGATGGGCCCGCCTCATCCTGCACATCTGTGGATGACATAAAGCAGTCACATGTTGGGGGACCCACACACTTGTCACATGTTCCCTTCCCCCACCCACACATGTTACACACCAGATAGGAAATATAAAACACACTTACCTGTCCTCAAGACATCTTCCCGGGAATCAAACCCCTCAATCCCCTCAACCTGCTCCCTGTGCAGACACCGGGCGATCCTCTCCTCCTCCGGGGTCAGCACGACAGCGCAGGGTGGTCCACCCCCAGTGCCACTGGAGCAGACATAGTCATTCAGTAATTCAGAAACTGAACGCAAGGGGCAAAATTACCAAGCTCAGGGGGGGGGGTGGAAAGCAGGATGTAATTTTGCAAAGACCGGATGCATGTCTGGCCGTACTTGTACACTCGAGCCTAGCCAATAGGCCGGCCTACAACAGGAAGTTCGGCCGACCTAGATGCGCGCATGTGCACAAGAAAGCGCTCCGGGTAAAACATCACTGCGCATGCTCCGTTGAAGTTAGGCCGGGCGTAAGCCACTGCACCACGCTCAGACAATCATTTACATAAGTTGACACCCACATCCACTTGCACCGGCTTAAGCTTCCAACTTTAGGTTTGGCCGGCGCACATTGGCGCGCAAAAGCTTGGTGAATCATCAACTTTGCTCTACAGATTAGGCCGGTGTAGCCTAAACAGGCTAGGCTAGGCCAACCTAAAGTTAATCCAATCTACGTGAATCTACCTATAAGTGTAATGAATAGTGTAAAACATTAGTGCAAAAAAGTGCAAAACCACCCATAATTCCTTTGTGTAGAAATTATGCTTAGGACGTGCAATCTATGCAGACCCTTAACCACTTCAGCCCTGGACCATTTGACTGGCCAAAGACTAGAGCACTTTTTGCAATTCGGCACTGCGGTGCTTTAACTGACAATTGCGCAGTCGTGCGACGTGGCTCCCAAACAAAATTTACGTCTTTTTTTTCCCACAAATAGAGCTTCCTTTTGGTGGTATTTGATCACCTCGGTGGTTTTTATTTTTTGCGCTATAAACAAAAATAGAGTGACAATTTTGAAAAAAAGCAATATTTTTAACTTTTTGCTTTAATAAATATCCCCAAAAAATATATATATTTTTTTCTCTCAGTTTAGGCCGATACGTATTCTTCTACATATTTGTAGTGCCTGGTTACTTCAAAGTACCGGTGCTAGTTAAATTTAGAGGGGGATCAGAGTGTTAACTGACTCTTATCCAGTTAATATGTTAACAATGTAGGTCTCTGTCTTAGCTTGGCTGTGCTGTGGGCTCATTCTGTTGCTTCTGGGGTGCTGTTCCCACCCCAGGACACAAGGTGGCAGCAGTGGAGTCAAGGTTTGGGTGCTCTTCCCTAGCAGCCAATCAAGAGGGAGTTTCCTCGCTGTGCATGCTGGGGGAGGGTGTTTATGGGACAGACACCATTGGTCTGGGTTCTTCTTCGAGTGCGGCACCCACCTTTAGGGTGACTGCATCATGGTGCCCTGGCGTAATGGCCTTCCAGGCCGCGGTGCGCGTGCCATGCAGTGTTCCTGGTTCCGGGACCATGTTGGTCTTGAACATTTGAGCTGTGGCAGGGAGCCCAGTAGTTGACTGGGTTCCCAATTCTGAAGATCCCAAGCGAGATAGCTGTTCGGTGGGGAGTCCGTCTGAGGAGAGCCAATGAGAGGTTGGCGATCCAATATGGTCTCGACAAACCACGGGGATTAAGGTAGCCAGACACTGAGAGGCTGGTCACCTGTCATTCGGTACCTGAAAATTATCTGAAGGAGATCCAGGCGCAATTCTATTGAGGAGGATTATCTCTGTAATCATAATCACGGGGAGGGCCTGTGGCAGAGGTTTCTCCCTGAGTCCATTCCAGGAGGGTCTGTGGCAGAGACTTTTCCCTAAAGGTTCAAATCCATTCCAGGAGGGTCTGTGGCAGAGACTTTTCCCTAAAAGTTTAAGTGACACTCTGGCTGCCAGGTCAGTGAGAGAGGCCTGTCCAGGTACACCAAGTCCACTCAGGCAGGAGCGGCGCAAGAAGTGCTACACGTGGGAGCAGGACTGTTTCCCTATTGCTACGCCTGAATCTGCTGTTCTCCTTTTCCTTTCAACTCTACCTTTCACCACAAGTTTACTGTTTTTACCCGGATGGTTAATAAAGAGCACAGAAAAGACACCTTTCGTGGACATTCCGTTACTACTGCATTCATCATACACCCTTAAGCCCCATACACACTATCAGTTTTCCTGCTGGTTTTCTCTTCAGGTTTACCAAAACCATGTAGTACAAGGACCTGCCTGATTGCATTCAAATTGAAACGCTTAAGGTTTGACCTCATATTAGATGGTTTTGGTAAACCTGAAGAGAAAACCATCAGGAAAACTGATAGTGTGTATGGGGCTTTAGACGGCGGAAGAGCCATA
This sequence comes from Rana temporaria, assembly GCF_905171775.1. Taxonomy (NCBI): domain Eukaryota; kingdom Metazoa; phylum Chordata; class Amphibia; order Anura; family Ranidae; genus Rana; species Rana temporaria. The sequence continues at coordinate 256,130,300 of NC_053492.1, read as the reverse complement.
AGGTAACATGCCACCCAAAACAAACCAGCAGCTCCTTCGGGGGTAGTGCTACATATTTTTGGTAAAAAATCACAATAAGTGTTTATTGATTGGTTTGCGCAAAAATTATAGAGTCTACAAAATAGGGGATCATTTTATGGCATTTTTATTAATATATATTTTTTTACTAGTAATGGTGGTGATCAGCAATTTTTATTGTGACTGCGATATTATGGCGGACACATTGGACACTTTTGGTGCTATTTTGGGACCATTCACATTTATACAGAGATCAGTGCTATAAAAATGCACTGATTACTGTGTGAATGTGACTGGCAGTGAAGGGGTTAACCTGTAGGGGGCACTGAAGGGGTTAAGTGTGACCTAGGGATGTGTGCTAACTGTGTGGGGGCGGGGCTACATGTGACATGACACTGATCACTGCTCCCGATCACAGGAAGTGGTGATGAGTGTCCTGTCACTAGGCAGAATGGGGAAATGCTTGTTTACATTAGCATTTCCCAATTCTTCCTCTCCGTGAGACGATCGCAGAACTCCTGGCAGACATCGAGTCTGCCGGACCCACAGTCAGACTCACAGAGCTCATGACGGGTGGGCGCCCCCAACCGTGGACCTTAAAGGTGATGTATATATATGTTGATCTGCCCTGCCGTGCCATTCTGCCGACGTATATAGTCATGCAGTGGTCGGCAAGGGGTTAACCTCTAACCCCTTGCCGACCCCCCTCTAGGGTTTAATATCTAACCCTCATTACAAAGGCCAAAAAGTGTGTGCCTTTAATGGTTCTAAAGTCACAATGTTTTTTTTACCCTAATGCATTGCCTGCATTAAAGTGGATGTAAACCCGATTAATTAAATTCAAGTGGGCACATATATCTGCAGTGTTTTCTTATCTCTTTTCCTTGTCAAAATATCTTTATTGTAAGTCATGTTTGACAATTATACAATCATTTAACAATATGAGAATTATCTTTAACAGAGAGAAATTCCTGTTCTTACAAATGAACTAACAAAATAAAAGGTGGCACTGTAACTATGCCCAGTACATCTCTCTTGGTTCCAAAGTTTAACTGTGTACAGTGCAGAGTCGAGAGGGATCTAACAATACAATACTTTATCCATTAAGGTTCCTGGCATAACGGCCAAGTGCCATAGTCCCTGTATTTCCGTACTGTTGCTGCAACAGGAATTCCTGGCTTGTTCAAAGTTTTGAATCAACCAAACTGATATGTGGCTATCGATATAATGCTAGTAGCTAGGAAAAACTGAGCATTAAGGAATAATACATTCGGAGGGAGAGAAAGAAAATAAAAATAAAAAAAAATAAAAAAAGATGCAAAAGAAAGGGGGGAAGGTGGGGAGGGGATGGGGTCGGGGGGTCTGCAGGACTAGATCGAGGATCTTCCGACAATGCATAAATCCTTGACAGGTCACCTATGTGATGGCTGGGCTACCATGGCATCAAAACTTCATGATTAAATGCGTTTTGTGTAACATTTTCCATCCAGGGCTTCCAAACGCCCTCAAACCTGGTGATCGTGTCCAGTTCTATTGCCGACATCTTGGCGTACATCATAGCAGTGTTCATTCTGCTAATAGTTTCATTTAAAATCAAATTTGGAGATTTCCAAGCTTTCGCTATAGTTTGCTTTGCAGCTGTCAGAAGCTGTTTTGTTAAGGTGAAGCGAACGTATGGAATATTGTCTGGCTTTAAATTAAGTAGGGCTGTTTTGGGGTCCAAGGGGACTGTTTTATTCGTGAGGATTTTAATGATTTTGAAAATTTCCAGCCAAAACTTTTGCACTTTTGGGCACGACCACCAGGTATGAATGTAAGTTCCCCTACCTGAGCATTCTCTAAAACATAAGTCTTCTTATCTCTTTTCAAAGCACTAAATCCCGCGGCTTTCTCCTGCTCCATTCTTTTGTTATCAGCATGACAACTTCTCCAACATGTGATAAAACCAGCCTGAATTTTGTGTCAGGGTGGGTGCTTAAAAATAGATTTGCAGAGGCAGGTGGGCGGAGCCTAGTGGGTCGGTCATGCCTGACTAGAGCTCCGCACCGTGACTGGAAAAGACCCGCAAATAACGGAGGAACTGAGCGGGTGAGAGCCGGGAAAACCGCAGGAAAGGCTAACTGAAGGGTGAGAGAACATTTTGACACCAAAATGGTGTTAAACGGCACAAAAGGCAGAGGGAAAGCACATAGCTGCAGCGGTGCTCAGCATCCTAAGAGCGCTGCTCTGAAAAAGGCCCCAGTCTCCTCAGATGCCCTCACCTCAGGAAAATCTAAATCCACCTCAGCTAAAGCATCTAAACAGATGGCTTCCCTGAGGAGCACCGCCACAGACAGTGAGGAGGAGGATGTAGCGCAGGATGGTACCTCACAAATAACTCAAGGGACAGCGGTCCCTAACAGCATGATGAGACAATTTGAGAAAATGCTTCACAAGGCACTGCAGAATACCTCAGATCAGATTACAACTAAGCTCACTAAAGAAATCAGAGAGCTTGGTAATCGCACGGATGCTCTTGAGTCTAAAGTGGACGAAATAGAAATTTTTACTCAGGACTGCATATCTGAAATTGAAAATCTTAAGGAGGAGAACTTAACACTGCAGAGTAAGTTGGAGGAATTTGAGAACCGCGCCAGGAGGTCTAATTTAAGATTTAGAGGTATACCTGAATCCATCATTGATCTGAATGGCACAATGTTAGCGCTGTGCCAGGAAATATTGCCTGGGATACCAGCTGACAGGCTGGAAATGGACAGAGTCCACCGCGCTTTAACTCAGAGGAAAGCTGATGGTCCCCCGAGGGACATCATAGCTAAATTTCACTTCTATAAGACTAAAGAGCTAATCCTTCAGAACACCAGGGAGAAAAACAAGCTCTCTTTTCAGGGACACGACTACCAAATCTTTGCGGACATATCGCAACTCACAATCAATAAGAGAAGAGCAATGAGACCCCTATTACAGGAATTGCAGCAACGCCACATTAGGTACCAATGGGGCTTCCCCTTCTCCCTGCGCTTTACTTATCAAGGCACGAAAATTGTGTGCAGGACCCCAGAACAGCTTCACCAAGCACTGATTGACTTTAAAATAATAGAGACCCCACCGACGACAGCTGCACGAAGAAGATCGGCATCTAACTCCCCACGCGATAGCTCACCGCAACAAAACCAGGGCAACGGTATTCAACAGCTGCATAAGCGTGGCAGATTCGTGGAACAACAGCAGGATCAAGAAGACACGATGGACTGATACCTAAGAGCTTATGCATTTACTTACCTCATGGCACACCGACTTGAATCCTTTCTGCAGATGTACCATTTGAATAGAGCAGCAGCTCTGGACTCTGTCATTTAAATGTATTTACTTTCTCTCTCTTTCTTTCTCTCTTCTCTTTCCACATATCACATATATGCCATAAGATCTAAGGCCATACATGTCACCATCAAAAGCAATAGATGCTCCTAATCCCTTCAATGTAGGTCTATCTCACTGCTTCTCCCCTTCAGAGGGCTAGTAAGCATAGTATACAGATTGAATCCCACCTTACATATCTCTTTTCTCACTTTCCTCTTACTTTATCTAATTTTCCTCAGAGCTTCCTATATCAACTATCATCCAGTCCACTATTACCATTAGTCAACTACCCTCTGTGTTGCCTGGGATCAGACAGTCCCACGATAACCCTTAATATTAAGCAGAATGGAGGGATCCCCATAGCGTTTAATGCCCACAAGGAAGAATGTCACAGCATCCACTCCCCCTCCTTCCTAAAAGCTGGACATCTTCCCCTGACAGGTTATCTCACCTAGCTAACTACTTGTATATATTTATAGTTCTTTATACATAGTATCCTCTCGGGATACTTGCAAAAATGTTTTAGGCAGCGGGTCTCCAGGGCACGGAACCCACGTGCGCCACCATTGGTTCCCCTCTGGTCTCCACAACCACCTGCGAGGATCAGACGTGGACCCCCTTTTCCCCTGATCGGGTTCTCCCTCCCCGATCACGGGCCAGATTTGTATGCACGTTGTTTGTTGATTTGTGCATTGTTTTGTTCATTTATAACATTTTGTCTTTTTCTTTGAAGGCTATCGTTCTCAGTTACCCCCCCCCTTCCTCCCCCTCCTCAGTCTGCGGGGCTCAGTTCGGGATGTCGATGCGCAGGACACCAAGGTAAGAAGCACATGATGGTTGGGCTACCATGGCTCCCCTAAATGTATTAACCTTGAACGTGCAGGGCTTAAACATACCGCAGAAACGAGTTAAAGCTTTCAGATACTTCCAAACCAAGAAAGCGCACATTTTATGTTTACAGGAGACACATTTCACCCCTAATACGACCCCTAAGTTCTTCCACGCCTCCTACCCACAGGTTTACACTGCATCAGCCCAATCCAAAAAAAGAGGTACCCTTATAGCATTTCACAGATCTACTCCATTCACTATTAAATCAGAAATCATAGACCCCGAGGGCCGATATCTCATCCTAACTGGTCATTTATTGGACAACGCAATAACAGTAGTCTCATACTATGCACCTAATTTAAATCCCCTACCATTTATGTCGCATCTCCTGCAAGTAGTAAACGCACATAAATTTGGGTCCATCTTCATCTGTGGAGACTCTAATCAAGTTCTCCTCCCTTTTCTTGACAAAACGCCCTTTTCCCCGTCCCACCAGAATAAATGGAACCTTTCCAGCCTACTGGCAAAATATAATTTAGCGGATTCATGGAGGGAAACAAACCCCACCAAACGTGGTTATACCTATTACTCGAACCCCCATAAATCGTCTAGCCGCATAGACCATATATTTCTGTCGATTGGCATGCTGCCAGAAGTCCTGGACTCAAGCATCATTCCAATTCCGTGGTCCGACCATAATGCAGTCCTCACTGTCCTATCCTCTATGATCCCCAAAAAACAAGACCCGACATGGTATTTACCTGACATTATTCTTAAACATCCCTCCTATAGGACAATAATAGAACAAGATTTAGACGAGTATATAACACTTAATACATCACCCGATGTCTCCTCGCTTACGCTCTGGGAGGCACACAAACCAGTGCTACGGGGGAAAATACAAAGGCAAATGGGGATCCTTAAAAGGGAGCGGAAACAATTATTCCACAAATTAGAGAAAGAACATGAGACAGCCTTCATGGCCTTCCAACACAGTCACACACCCTTGACAAAAGCCCGGCTGGACAAAGCACGAACGGAATTAGACCTATTTCTTACGGACACGGCTGATAAGATGATACTTAGGCGCAAACACTCTTTCTATAATAAAGCCAATAAATCAGGCACTCTTCTTGCGAGATCGCTCAATTCCATCAATAAAAACTATAAACCGATACATCTTAAAACAACAAATGGCAACTTCTCTAGTAACCCAGTCAAAATTGTGCAAAAATTTAGCACACATCTTAAAAAACTGTACACAGAATCAAACTCTTTTAGCGAAAGGGAAGCGGATGCCTTTTTTACCAATTTGCAATTGCCTCGACTAAATGAATCACACAAAAATTTGTTGGATGCACCAATCACGCAAGAAGATGTCATGTGCGCCATTAAAGAGCTAAAATTAAATAAACGTCCGGGCCCGGATGGATTCACCGCGAGATACTATAGAACGTTTAGTAATCAACTTTCCCCAATGATGGTGGTGGCCTTCAATGATTTATTGAGCCAGAAATCCTTTAGGCAGGAGTCCCTCACAGCCACTATCTGCATGATACCCAAGCCACACTCTGACTCAACCCTATGTGACAACTACCGTCCGATATCCATGCTAAACACAGACGTGAAGTTACTCGGTAAAATATTGGCCAATAGGCTAAACAAAACAATAGGATCCTTGATTCACCGGGACCAAGTAGGCTTCATGCCCAGCAGGCAAGCAGGCGATAACATCAGGAGAGCAAGCCTGTTGGCATGTATAGCTAAAAAAAGGAAGATCCCTGCCTGTTTTCTCTCTTTGGATGTCAGACAGGCATTTGACTCAGTCTCATGGTCGTATATGGAATTTGCACTGAAAAAATGGGGCTTCGGCCCCAACTTTATAAGCTGGGTTCTGCAACTTTATCGAAACCCGAAAGCATATGTGAAATATGCAGGCTACAAGTCGGAAATGTTTGATATCCAAAGGGGGACCAGACAGGGTTGCCCGTTATCCCCGTTACTGTTTGCCCTTCTGATTGAGCCCCTAGCCCAAAAGATAAGACTTGACCCCAAGGTGCTTGGTATTGAATTAGGGGGAGTAAAGCATAAGTTATGCCTTTACGCTGATGATATTTTCTTGTTTCTTTCCTCTCCTCAAGTCTCGGGGCCCAACTTACTCCCAATCCTACATCAATTCGCGTCAATCTCTGGTTTGGCAATAAATCCTAAAAAATGCCTAGCACTCAACATCTCCCTTTCTCATACAGAACTATCGGCCGCCAAAGTGGGCCTCCCATTCGAATGGCCAGTCAAAAGCATCCCGTACCTGGGAGTACACTTGACCGCTGACGTCTCAAATCTTTATAGCTGTAATTATCCAGCTCTCCTGAAGCAGCTGACAAACTTAATGAAATCCTGGACACAACTCCCTCTTTCTTGGTTTGGAAGAGTCTCAGCCATAAAAATGACCATTTTACCCAAACTCCTGTACCTCTTTAGAGTGCTTCCTATACCAGTACCTGCACATTTCCTGCGGATTGTCCAAAGACGAGTTTCCTCCTTTGTCTGGGGGCCCTCCAAACCTAGGATCAAACCACAAATCCTACACCTCCCAAAGACAGCCGGGGGGCTTGGTTTCCCCAATTTTGCAAAATACTATCAAGCCGCGCAATTAGCTATTCTGACTAAATATCACGCCAAGCAAGAAGCACCGATCTGGGTGTCAATTGAAGCAATAGAAAGTGATCCCATCTCAACCTCGAATTTGTTATGGGTCACCCCAAAACAACGGAAACACATAAATAATCCCATCACAAAACACACATTATCCCTATGGGACAAAGTAGAAAATAAACATCTCCTGATGTCCCCTTTAACCCCCCTGCTGTCTTTCATCAAAAACCCTGCTTTTTACCCAGCCTGGGTCTCCCCTAAATCCTTTACAGAATGGGTGGATCGAGATTGTACACAGAAATATAGGTTCTTCGACTCGACAACAATAATCCCCTTCCCATCCTTGAACAAATTGTATGGAATACCCCCCAAGGAAATCTTTCGATATCTACAGATAAAGAATTTCTTCCAACCCACAGCATGTACGACAATAGTCAACAACCGACTATCTGCTTTTGAAACCATATGCAATAATGACCCGCACGCTAGAAAAGTTATATCCACATTGTACCTCCTTCTGCTCTCGAACTCTAGCAATAACAAAATACCATATGTCCATAAATGGGAAGAAGATTTGGGAGAGGAGCTGAGTTCGGAGGAATGGGGTCAAATATGGAACAATACCAAAACAATGTCGATTAACGTTCTAGCGGCAGAAACAAACTTTAAGGTACTTTCCAGGTGGTACTTGGTCCCTTCTAGGGTAGCCAAATTCTCGAGTAACTACTCAGAATTATGCTTCAGAGATTGCGCAAATAGGGGGACTTACTTTCATACCTGGTGGTTGTGCCCGATAGTTCAGAAATTCTGGTCAGAGATATTTAAAATAATTAATGTACTCACGAATAAAACGATCCCCATGGACCCAAAAACGGCCTTACTTAACCTAAAACCGGTTAATGTCCCGCACGTTCACTTTACTTTGACAAACCAGCTTCTAACGGCAGCTAAACAGACTATAGCGAAAACCTGGAAATCTCCAAACTTACACTTGAATGAAGTTATTAACAGAATGAACGTTGCTATGGTATATTCCAAGATGTCTGCTATTGAAGCTGACACAATCACCAGATTTGAAAGCGTATGGAAGCCCTGGCTGGATTATGTAACACAAAACACATTTAATGGAGAAGTACTCAAGCCATGGTAGCCCAGTCATCTAGTTGGTGTCCGGCTCATTGATATGCACAAGGTTGGTAGACTCCTGTTCTGACCCCGCAGACCCCTCTTTCCCTCCCTCCTCCCCCCCCCTTTTTTTTCTTTTTTTTTTTCTCTTCCTTTTTACTTCCTTTTTCCATTTCCCTCACATCTTCTTCTACTCACCCAAGACCGATTTTCTTTCTTTTTTTTCCTTAAGCACCCATCTTTACCATACTAATTAGATGTATAAGGATAGTCATGAAGTAACTTAGTAAATTTGTAGTCACGCGCTACTCAGGAAGCCTTAGAAGAAGCAAAGTATGCTATAGATCCTAGGGCCAGTAGCACTTAGCCACAATTCCTGGACTGTTATTAGTTTTTAGTATAGACAGGTTTAACACCTCTATGCTCCTGATTATCATTTTGTTTAATTCTTATGCCATAAGTGGAGGGAAAGGCTAATTATAGGGCCACCTCTATCGAATTTACTTACGTTATTATTTGTACACAGGCTAGATACGGAAATACTTTCTGTTCAATACCATTTAATTTTATTATTACTGTTCCCAAATGTATACTTGTCTTTAATACTGTTCAATAAAGATATATTGACAAGGAAAAATAGATTTGCAGAAAGCTGCTCTATTTACAGGACATCTCTGAAAGTCTCTGCCTATGTGGAGGGGTGTGTGCCCTTCCTCCAATCAGCTGTCTCCCAGCTTAATCCAACACTACACTGCTACTGCTGAATGAGAAAGTGAAAATTCTAACATGATTTGCACTTTCTAAACAGTATATAAAGCTGAAGACAGTAGAGCTTGTGAGCGCTGTGACTGTGCCTGCGGGACCTGTGGACTCGATGTTCGCCAGTGTCCCGCGATCAGGTCACAGAGCTGAGGAACGGGGAGATGTTAATGTAAGCACAACATCTCCCCGTTCTTCCTAGTGTCATGTCACTGATTGTCTGTTCCCTGTCATCGGGAACAGCGATCAGTGACGTGTCCCGGCAAGCCACACACCCTAACGGTTAGAAGCACTCCCTGGGTCACACTTAACCCCTTCAGTGCCCCCTACAGGTTAACCCCTTTTCTGCCAATGTCATTTTTACAGTAATCAGTGCATTTTTATAGCACTGATCGCTGTAAAAATTACAATGGTCCCAAAATGGTGCCAAAAGTGTCCGATGTGTCCGCCATAATGTCGCAGTCATGATAAAAATCGCTGATCACTGCCATTACTAGTAAAAAAATTGTAATAAAAATGCCATAAAACTATCCCCTATTTTGTAGACGCTGAGGGCCATATTCTGAGAGAAGTTACGATGGAGTATCTCAGGATACTCCATCGTATCTCTCTTTTTTTTCCCGTGTATCTATGCGACTGATTCTTAGAATCATTTTCACATAGATACACTTAAGATCCGCCATGTGTAAGTCACTTACACTGTCGGATCTTAAATGTAATTACGCCGGCCGCCGCTAGATGGCATTTACATGAAGGTCTCATTTGTTTATGCAAATGAGCCTGCTACGCCGATTCCCGAACGATTTTGCGTCGCGTACCCGTCGCTAACGTCGTTTGCGTAAGCGGAAACTTACTCCTGCTATATGAGGAGTAAGTTTCCGCATGTCCCACGTAGGCCATGTTACGGATAGCGTCGGGTCCGCGTCGTGTTTTTCCGTCGGCTACGTCGTTTCCCTAAGTCGTTCTTGAATACGATGCACACGTCAGCGTCATTGACGTTTTCCGCCGAGAACTGGAGCATGCGCACTGGGCTTTTTTAAGCCCGGCGCATGCGCAGTTACTTAGAATCGGGGGCACGATTAATTTGAATAGAAGCCGCCCCCTTGAAGATACGCGTGGCTACGCCGGGCCATTTACACTCCGCCGCCCCAAACTACGGAGCAAGTGTTTGGGGAATACAGCACTTGCTCCTGTAGTTTGGGGCGGCGGAGTGTAAATGCCTTACGCGCCGCCCGCGGACATTTACAGAGAATATGGGCCTATAACTTTTGCACAAACCAATCAATAAACGCTTATTGTGATTTTTTTACCAAAAATATGTAGAAGAATACCTATCGGCCTAAACTGACGAAAAAAATAATTATATACTTTTTGGGGATATTTATTATAGCAAAAAGTAAACAATATTGAATTTTTTTCAAAATTGTCGCTCTATTTTTGTTTATAGTGCAACAAAATAAAAACCGCAGAGGTGATAAAATACCACTAAAAGAAAGCTCTACTTGTGGGAAGAAAAGGACGTCAATTTTGTTTGGGAGCCTCGTCGTACGACCATGCAATTGTCAGGTAAAGCGACACAGTGCCGAATTGCAAAAAGTTGCCTTGTCCCGGGCTTAAGTGGTTAACATATATACATATTGTTTTATATTTTTTGTTTAAACGATAGTGCCTTCAGATTGGTCTTTATATTATCATTGATCACTGTTTTAATGTCACTGGTGATGTCAGTGGTAGTTAGTCAGTTCTCTCCAGCATCAGTTAGTGTTAGATCACCCACTGCAGTACTATATTGAAGTCCCATTATAAGTCATTGATCACCGCCCTTAGTAGTATAAAAAATGTAATTAAAATTACATTTTAAATCTCAGTATATATATATCATAGTTTGTAGGTGTTAAGGCTTTCATGCAAACCAATCAATTTACAGTGCCTTGAAAAAGTATACCTCTTGAAATATTCCACATTTTATCATGGTATATGTATTTTATTGGTATTTTATATGATAGACCAGGGGTCTCCAAACTGCGGCCCTTTGCTTGCCTTGCCTTGATGCTGCCCTTGGGGAATTATTCCACCCAACTCCAATGGGGTATAATTCTTGTTGTTGACACCAATGAGGCACTATTTCTCCAACTGACACCATCAATTCTTTCCATTGACACCAACGATGGGGGACTAGTCCTCCCACTGACACCGAAGATATGGTATTATTTACTCCCACTGGATACCTGGACATTTTCTACTCCCAATGGCCCTAGTCTGGCCCCCCTAAAATCTGAAGGATCGTAAACTGGCCCTTTGTTTAGAAAGTTTGGAAACCCCTGGGATAGACCAACACAAAGTTGCACATAATTGTGAAATGAAAGAATCATTTTCATTTTTTTTTATAAAAAAAACCTGGTGTGGTGTGCATTTGTATTCGGCCCCCTTTACTCTGATACACCTAACTAAAATCTAGTGGAATCAATTGCCCTCAGAAGTTACATAATTAGTAAATAGTGTCCACCTTTGTGAAATTAAATCTCAGTATAAAAACAGCTGTTCTGTGAAGCCCTTAGAGAACCATCATCCAAAAATGGAAAGAGTCTGGCACAACTGAAAACCTATCAAGACATGGCTGTCCACCTAAGGCTGCATTCACACCTGAGCGACAGCCGCGATCGGCAGTAGCGGCGTATTTTGCCGCTAGTGTGAAACCTTCGATTTTTTTTTTCTAAGTCTTCCCATTGCTGTCAATGGGAAAACGCCTATGTCGCTTGAAAAAAAGGGTCCGGGACTTTTTTTCAGGCGACAGGCGTTCCGCGTCTATGAGATGTGAACCATCTCCATAGACAGCAATGGGAATTCTCCCCTCTAGCGGCAGAAGCGTCCGGCGTCGGGCGTTTTGTCGCTCAGATGTGAATGCAGTCTTAACTAACAGGCCCGAGCAAGGAGAGCATTAATCAGAGAAGCAGCCAAGAGGCCCATGGTAACTATGGAGAAGCTGCAAAGAAATCTGTCCACAGGACAACTATTAGTCGTGCACTCCACAAATCTGGCCTTTATGGAAGAGTGACAAGAAGAAAGCTATTGTTGAAAGAAAGTCATAAGATGTCCCGTTTGCAGTTTGCAAAAAAGCCATGTGGGGGATATAGCAAACATGTGGCAGAAGGTGCTCTGGTCAGATGAGACCAAAATTGAGTTAGCTGCATAATGTTGTGGGGATTCTTTTCTTCAGCAGGGGCAGGGAAGCTGGTCAGAATCGATAAGTAGATGGTTGGAGAAAAATACAGTACAAGGTAATCTGTTAAAGGGGGCTTCCAGATTCCAATAAGCCCCCCGCCCGCAGACCCCACAACCACTGGGCAAGGGTTGTGGGGATGAGGTCCTCATCCCCATCAACATTGGGACATCCTCCCCATGTTGAGGGCATGTGGCCTGGTACAGTTCAGGAGGGGGGCCACTCTCTCGTCCTCCCCTCTTTTCCTGCAGCCTGCGAGCTTGGATAAGGGTCTGGTATGGATTTTTAGGGGGGGCCCCACAGCATTTTTTTTATTTTGTTTGGGGTTCACCTTAATATTCATACCAGACCCAAATGGCCTGGTAATGGACTGGGGGGGAACCCATGTCATTTTTTTTTTCAATGAGTTTTATCCGTATTGCCGGGACCCAACAATTCATTATAGCCGTGAGTAGTTTTAAATGATTTATTTTCCTTTAAAAATGTCATTTTGTGCAGGGACTTTTCTAAGCACGGGAAACATGCGCTACTTTACAGGCATACTATAGACACCCCCCAGGTATGAAATGTTAAGGAATATCTCACTTTTATTGTTTCACTTTAAGCATTATTAAAATCACTGCTCCCGAAAAAAGTTTTAAAACATTGATACATGTGATACATGATACATGTCCCCTGGGGCAGGACCCAGGTCCCCAAACACTTTTTATGACAATAACTTGCATATTAACCTTTTAAATTATCACTTTTGATTTCTCTGATAGACTTTTAAAGGGTGTTCCACGGCTTTCGAACTTGCCGCGAACACCCCAAATTGTTCGCTATTCGGCAAATGGACGAACAGCCAATGTTTGAGTTGAACTCATGTTCGACTTAAACATAAAGCTCATCCCTAGTAGAGACATACCCAAAAATACTTGCAGCTGTAATTGAAGTGAAAGCTGGTTCTACAAAGTATTGACTCAGTGGGGCATGCCACACTTTTCAAGTATTTATTTGTAAATAAAAATTTAAAACCATTTATCATTTTCCTTCCACTTCACAATTATGTGCCACTTTGTGTTTCTATCACTAAAAATCCCAATAAAATACATTTACATTTTTGGTTGTAACATGAAAAAATGTGGAAAATGTCAAGGGGTGTGAATACTTTTTCAAGGCACTGTATACTTATTGTGATTAAAAAAAAAAAAAAAACATATTGAGGATTCATTGCAGCCCAACTTGAGTACACAATGAAGCAATATTTTCTGCACATACAGTATATGTGCATGTAATCTTATTGTAACTTTGAATAAAGTCTTTACAGAGAACACTTTTATTTTTTATTATTTAAGTTTACATTTGGAATGCATTCCCTGGGCTGTGGTTTGTGATTTATCCATTTGGTGAAGCTTTAAGAGCTCATTGATCCATGTTGGAGATCCACACCTTCTGGAAAGAGTCTTCATACTTACTTGGGTCTGGATTTTTGTAATATTCATATTAATATATTAATGTTAGTGTAATATTAATGTTCACCTGACCTTTAGTTATGAAGGTCAAAATTTGACCTTTGGTGGGTGGAGGTTTTTCTAGCTTAGAGTGCACTTCCTTTTTGAGTTTTTATAAACTTGTCTGGACTGAGTACTTTTGAGTATGAGAGGTGCACATCATATAACTGTTATATACTGTACATGTTTGTAATGTTATTTATGAAAGACACAGTTTTGATGTTTCATATTTCACTTTAAAGTCTCCTAGTTCACATTTTATGTTGTTACATTTATGAAGTATATATTTATGTTCCATATTTCACTTTTTTGTTTGAATATTTTTTGTTACACCAAGGGGTGACATATTTTATTTAGAGTGTTTCAACATGTTATCAGATTTTTTATAGCTATTAGCACAGAACAGTTACATTTTCATAATTCCATAGACTCAGAGTCACGAGTCAGGAGCATTCTTTCTGAAACGTTTGTGGTATATTTTCCTCTCTCTATGCTTTCCTATGGTATGCTGTGTTGCCTATATGCACCATGAAGTTATATTGGGTACACCAACCTCACTAAAGAGTAGGTAGGTTGAAATTTTGCAGTTTTAGCTCCATTTTCCCCTAACAACCAAGTTAATACGATTATCACTCATTGCACTTTAAAAGCATGCGACTGGCTGCATTTAAAGTAATTTTTCACCTTTTGGCAACTACTTACACTAATGACTTTGCTTAGAGGCAAATGACTTTTATAGAATGCTATGATTGAAACAGTCATTGCTCAACAAATGTGCCACATGCTGTTACTGGCTGGTGGAATTTGAAAATATTGTAAATTTAAAAACAGAATGTAGCAACACGGGTCAAGGAGTGGCTGTTTCTATCATACCCATCTCACACCACTGTTTTATTTGGTGCAGCCTTTAAATAGCAAGGTGCAATACGCAGCAGTGTAGCAATCTCTCATAAGTCATCTGTTTGTTGCTTTTGGCTTCTGTGGCTTTGTATACAGTTGTGTTCAAAATTATTCAACCCCCCAATGCTGTAAAGGGTTTTAGGGAATTTAGTGTACATTTGTAATTGTATTCAGAATGAAATCCTACAAGGACTTCTTAAAGAACCATATGCAACTAAAATGACATCAATCGGTTTTGTAATACAGTAGTAAATGTTTCTTTTGTGAATTCTTAATTTACACAATTATTCAACCCCTTAAAGACTACCACTCTGAAGAACAGAGGTTCATTGAAGTGTTTTCAATCAGGTATTGAAAACACCTGTGGATGTCAGGGAGCAGCAATAAAGCCTAATAAGCACCAATTAGGCAGCTTTAAAATGACTGTGATACTCAGCTCCTTCTAGACATTTACTGGTGTGGTTACAAACATGGTGAAGTCAAGAGAATGGTCCAGGAAGACAAGAGAAGAGGTGATTACTCTTCACAGAAAGGGCAATGGCTATAAGAAGATTGCAAAGATGTTAAACATACCAAGAGACACCATAGGAAGCATCATTCGCAAATTCAAGGCAAAGGGCACTGTTGAAACGCTACCTGGTCGTGGCAGAAATAAGATGCTGACTTCGACTGCTGTGCATTACCTGAAGTGTAGAGTGGAGAAAAGTCCCCTTGTGACTGCTGAGGAACTGAGAAAAGATTTGTCAGATGTGGGTACTGAAGTTTCTGCTCAGACAATACGGCGCGCACTGCGTAATGAAGGCCTCCATGCCAGAACTCCCAGGCGCACCCCCTTGCTGTCTCCAAAGAATAAGAAGAGTCGACTGCAGTATGCCAAAAGACATGTGGACAAACCACAGAAGTTTTGGGATTGTGTTCTGTGGACTGATGAAACAAAATTAGAAGTGTTTGGGCCCATGGATCAACGCTATGTTTGAAGGAGGAAGAACAAGGCCTATGATGAAAAGAACACCCTTTCCTACTGTGAAGCATGGCGGGGGGTCAATCATGCTTTGGGGCTGTTTTGCTTCTGCAGGTACAGGGAAGCTTCAGTGTGTGCAAGGTACCATGAATTCTCTTCAGTAACAGGAGATATTGGATGACAATGGGATGCAGTCCGTCACAAACCTGAGGCTTGGGAGACGTTGGACCTTTCAACAGGACAATGATCCCAAGCATACCTCCAAGTCCACTAGAGCATGGTTGCAGATTAAAGGCTGGAACATTTTGGAGTGGCTATCGCAGTCACCAGACTTAAATCCGATTGAGAACCTCTGGTGGGACTTAAAGAAAGCAGTTGCAGTGCGCAAGCCTAAGAATGTGACTGAACTGGAGGCTTTTGCCCATGACGAATGGGCAAAGATACCCGTAGATCGCTGCAAGACACTTGTGTCAAGCTATGCTTCACGTTTAAAAGCTGTTATAACTGTAAAAGGATGTTGTACTAAGTACTAAGATTAAATGTCACTTGGGGGTTGAATAAAACTGATAATGATGTGAGCACAGAAAAGACATTTGTGGTTATTTCATTATAAATGTTATGTTATATTTGTCTGACCTACACGTGCCTCTTTGATTTAATTGTAAGCAGGATGACTGAATGATCAAAATCAATGTCAAACTGGCCAAAACAATCAATTTCAGTGGGGGTTGAATAATTTTGAATACAACTGTATATGCTTTCTTTTAACAAAACTATAGAAGTAAACACCATAGCTATATAGATACAGTGTGAAGGGCACACCGATGAGAATGGCTATAATTTCTTAAAGGGTAGATTTTACAAAACATTGAAAATCTAATGCCGCATACACAAGATCGGAAATTCTGACAAAGTCAGATGTGAGCTTTTTGATGGAAATTTCGACCGTGTGTATGCTCCATCTGACTTTTTCTGTCGGAATTTCCACCAACAAAAGATTGAGAGCTGGTTCTCCAATTTTCCGAAGGAAAAAAATCCTATTGGAAAATCTGTTCGTCTGTATGCAATTCCAACGCGCAAAAAAAACATGCATGCTCAGAATCAAGTATGAGACGGAAGCGCTCGGTCTGGTAAAACTAGCGTTCATAATGGAGATAGCACATTCGTCACGCTGCAAGTTTTTGGATCTTTTAATACAGCACATTCTTTTCTTCTTTATAATGCTAGAATAATGAAATTGTTTTGCTGCTGATATTTACACAGAGTTCAGACAAACGTATTTCTTTATTATTTCTCATGATCTCATGAATAATCTTTATTTATTTTAAAGCCAGATCTCCATAATAATGTTTAGAATATTTTTTTATAGTCATCTTTTTTCTTTTCTTTATTTAATCAAGATCTGTTTGTTTGTTTTTTACATTATTTTTCTAGTGATCTCCATATTTATTTATTTTTTTGTGTGTCAAATTACCACAACAACATTATTATCTTGTATTTTTTAACCTCAAGGAAGTTGGTTGATGTCCATTGTTAATTTGACATTGTATTTTTGAAATGTACCTGCCTACACATAGGTAAGTATTTTCAGAAAATAAATACCCATTTATTCTGGCTCATAACAAAATAAAGAGGCAACTGCTGGAATTTGTGAAGACTTTGGACCCCAAAGCAGACATCAACTATTTGCAAACCAAAATTGGTAGCTTGAGAAGTCCATATAAGAGGGAGAACAATCTGGTCCAGGACTCTGAGAGATCAGGAACAGCAGCAGATGACATATATGTCCCCAGACTGTGGTACTATACAGCAGCCTGCGTATTCTGTCAGACCACACTGAATCCAGGCCATCACTTTCTTGCCTTCCCTGCAGCCTTCCCTCCAGCCTTCCCTGCACGCTTCCTTGGAGGCTGTGGCTCTGGTGGTGGAGTTGTGGCAGGAGGAGGAGGAGGAGTATGGTAGAGCTCACATAAGTGGATGTTTTCTGTCAGTTGGCCCATCAACCCCTTATGGAGGGCCTGAAAAATAATGTTCTCACAGATGGTGCATTGAAATTTTCTGCAATTTAGCAGCTACATAGTAGCCATAGGACTCTTCAGCGTGGGGGGGTGTTTTCAGGGCCACATTAGCCTCCCTAATAAGGCCCAGTGCTGCCTCCTCCATGTTCCTCCCCTTCCTGGGCCTTTTTGTTGTAAGGCGGAGGGGAGACATCTGAGATTGTGTGAGGCTACTGGGCCCGGCCACCTCCTGGCTGCCACAGAAGTGGAGGAGCCCAGCTGACTGAGGTCTTCCTGTGTATAAAAAAGGGACATAGTTTTAGTTTTTGGTTCATCAATCACACACAATTTTCAGCTTGTGACTGTTGCAAATTGAATGTTAATAAATAGAAAATACTCTCATTCTGACCCCAGCATTTTTTATTCTTGTCCAATCATTTTTGGCCGCTACTGTCTATTGATATGTAAAACACTTTTTGTTAAATCTTTAAATTGTTATCAATAATATCATCTAGTTAACATCAATAATTTTAGGACAATAAATATGTAGAAAAATACTATACCTGACTCCAGCTGGGCTCCTCCACTTCTTCCTGGATGGAAGGCCCAGGTTGGTCCTCAGAAGCCTCAGCTGGGGTTGAGGCAAGGGTGGAGGGAAGGGTGGAAGGAACTGTGGAAAGTGATTCCCTGACTTCAGTCTGGTCATCCAGAAACTACATTCTGCTGCTGCTCCTGATGTTTGAGAAGCCAGGACCTTATTCCGCTCCTTCCTATACATGCTTCTCAAGCTATCAATTTTATTTTCCACAAAGTCGATGTCTGCATCGTGGACCTGCGTCTTTACAAACTCCAGCAGTTTCTTCAGTGCTGCCTTTCTAGTACAAAACACAAGACAAAAAAACTAATTTAAGGCTAAATTCTCCTAATCTTATCCCAATATAGGCCTTAATCTAGAATCAGTATAGGCCACTGATGCCCCAAGTTAAAATGTTACCTTTGTTAGAGTGACCAGTGTATCTGTTACTCCTTCCTCTGCACACAGAACGTAGGTACGACACACGCGTGTTAGCTTTATATACACTGCGCATGCGTGAAACTCCGCCTGCACCTGACATTCTTTCTAATATGTTCCCCGCCCCTTCTCTTTCATCGCAGTGGGAGAGGAACATGGCGGAGACTCAGCAGGTGCATGATAATAGCAGTAACAAAGAGGAAAGCCCAGAGCCAGAAATGTCCCGATCCAGGAGGAGATATAAGGCCTCAAATATGTCCTTTGTAGAGATGGCGGAGATGGTGGACATCTTGAAGAGGACCGACTATGATGGGAAGTATTGGCCGTACCCCAACCCAAATGTGAGAAAGGCCAAGATCATGACTAAAGTTGTGAGAAGTTTGTACATGAATTTTGGGGTACAACAAACCAAGGAGCAATTGAGGAAACGCTGGTCAGACCTGAAATTGAGGGAGCACGATCAGTACATAAGGATCAGGAAACCGCTAATAAATAGTAAGTATTTGTCCTGTGTTCCTATTATTATTATTACTTGCATGGTGCTCCATGTGTTTTTCCTTACTGTTATACAGTTTAAAATGGCACATTTCAGGTTCATGGGCACAGTAAACATCATTCACCCACTAAATACGATGTTTTTGGCAGATATGGGTTAACTACATTTGGTCATGCCTATTTGTATAAAAATACATTTAGTACATTGTTGTCTAGATGTGATTAAAAATAAAATGAATTGCAAACTTGATTCAGTGTAAAGGAGAAGACACTTAGCAGCTGTTTACACTTCTAGACTCAGGAGCACTAGTGTGGGACACCAGAACAACCTTTTGAGGGTGTCCCACACAGGTGCTCCAGTGGATACTTGGGGTGTCTCCATGTGTGAAACTTGTCCAAAAAAGGTAAGTATTCCATCTTTGGTTAGGGGAAAAAATCATGTCTTCAGCTTGGAACTCTGCCAAAACAGACAATTGTACCACACTTCCAAGCAATGTTTCATATTTCTATTTCTGGCCTCAAATATCTGTGTGCTAAGTATACCTTTTGTTTCATTCTCATAGGGGAGAAAAGACTCGGGACCTCTGAGGACACCAGAAACCCCACACCTCATGAATTAGGGGAACTCAGCACACCAGAACCTGAAGATGTGGAGGGAGGAGAGGTGGAAGAAGTCGGATCTTAAGTGCATTTTTTTTTTGGCCCGCTAGGTGGCCCTTCCATCAAAATCCGCGTTGAGTATGCAAATTAGCTAGATACGCAAATTCCCAAACGTTTTTTTTCCTTGCATGTCCCCCTCAGACCTACAGAGACTGCACTCCAAAGTGAACTTGTAGTGCAAAGTGGATTTGCCTTTACTAAATAACCCCCAGTGTGTCAACATGTGCTATCTGCCATCATGGGATATCAATGTATGCGTTTTGTGGGTGTAACCCCTTCCTCGCAACTCAAGTAGGTGAGAGGAAGGGGTTGCACCCCCAAAACACGTCCATTGATTCCCCATGATGGGAGATAGCACATGTTGACATTAGGCATGGGATCAGGAAGGAAATCCCCATTTTGACTCAAAATTTGTGTGCATCTTCAAAATTTAGCTTTTACAGGGGTGACATCACCTTATCTGATGAAGGCAAGATCAACACATTTTGTCTGATATTGCCTTCAGTTTTTCTACGTTGAACTTTGTAAGTTCCAGAGTTCTGTATGTTATGGTATGGTTTGAAACACACCTGTTTAATAAAAAAATAATAATTGTCAAAATGTATTAACCACTAGCCGACCGCGCACCGTCATTATACGGCGGCAGGTCGGCTCTCCTGGGCGAGAGCCCGTAGCTATACGGCGGCTCTTTGAGCCGCCACTAGGGGGCGCGTGCGCGCCCCCGCTCGCCCCCGACTCCCGTGCGTGTGCCCGGCGGGCGCGATCGCCGCCGGGCACACGCGATCGCTCGTTACAGAGCGGGGACCGGGAGCTGTGTGTGTAAACACACAGCTCCCGGTCCTGTCAGCGGGGGAAACGCTGATCTTCTGTTCATACAATGTATGAACAGATGATCAGTGTTTCCCCTAGTACGGCCACCCCCCCCCCACAGTAAGAACACACAGGGACATACTTAACCCCTTCCCCGCCCCCTAGTGTTAACCCCTTCACTGCCAGTGGCATTTTTATAGTAATCCAATGCATTTTTATAGCACGGATCGCTATAAAAATGCCAATGGTCCCAAAAATGTGTCAAAAGTGTCCGAAGTGTCCGCCATAATGTCGCAGTACCGAAAAAAAAATCGCTGATCGCCGCCATTACTAGTAAAAAAATATATTAATAAAAATGCCATAAAAATACCCCCTATTTTGTAAACGCTATAACTTTTGCGCAAACCAATCAATAAACGCTTATTGCGATTTTTTTTTACGAAAAATATGTAGACGAATACGTATCGGCCTAAACTGAGGGAAAAAAAAGTTTTTTTATATATTTTTGGGGGATATTTATTATAGCAAAAAGTAAAAAATATTAATTTTTTTCAAAATTGTCGCTCTATTTTTGTTTATAGCGCAAAAAATAAAAACCGCAGAGGTGATCAAATACCACCAAAAGAAAGCTCTATTTGTGGGAAAAAAAGGACGCCAATTTTGTTTGGGAGCCACGTCGCACGACCGCGCAATTGTCAGTTAAAGCGGCGCAGTCCCGAATCGCAAAAAGTCTTCTGGTCTTTGGGCAGCAATATGGTCCGGGGGTTAAGTGGTTAAACAAAGATTTTTTTTTTAAAACGCACATGTGAATGTACACGGAGTAAAAGGTTTTATATTAAACAATGTGTGGCTTCTTCTTTCAATGCTCAATACCAGTTTTTGTATTAAGTTGGTGTTTACAGTGACACTGGGGATTATTTAATAAAGGAAAAACCACTTGGCACTACAAGTGCACTAGGAGAACCTAGGAGACAGCTAAAAGAAACACAAGCAATAAATCAAATTCGAGATTTTATCAGATCAAAAAAAAAATATTTTCTAAAAGATTCAGTAATTTGCTGAAATAGCAATGGCTCCTCTACCCGTAAAATATTAAACATATTTTTGATGCACTTTCTGGGGCGCTTTGGGGGGGGGGCATGCCAGGACGGCCAGTTTCCAGGGCCGTCAGAGTATTTTCATGAAGTCCAGCCTCAGACCCAACTGAGGCCACATAATTTGAAACATTTCTCCTTAAAAAAGTGTGAAGTATGAAGCACAAAAGCACTATGTGGTTCAGTTTATACTCCGCCATGTTAATTGTCCTAAGGAATAGGCGGAACCGACTGGCCATTATCCCAAAGGCATTCTCCACAACTTTTCTGGATCTGGTCAGCCGGTAATTAAAAATCCTCTTCTCCGGGATGAGGGTCTGCATGGGGAATGGCCTCATCGGGTGATCACTCAGACCAAACGCTTCATCAGCGACAAAGAAAAACGTGAGTCCTTCCACGTTATCCTCAGCAAGTGGCAATGCCAAGCCACCCCTCTGGAGCCATCTGGAAAACTCGGTCTGGGCAAAGACTCCACCATCCGACATCCGGCCATTCTTTCCCACATCCACATATAAAAACTCATATGTTGCCGACACCACAGCCATCAACAGGATACTATGAAACCCCTAATAGTTAAAATAGTATGACCTCAAATGGGGTGGGACCATCTGGACGTGTTTCCCATCGATTGCCCCTCTGCAGTTGGGAAAGTCCCACCGCTCGGCAAATTGGGAAGCCACAGTCTGCCATTCCTGTGGTGTTGAAAGAAACTGTGGAGTCAAACAAGAAAAAAAAATAGTACTTTTGCACATAACATTTGCAAGCAGATTAGACACAAATATTTTTGGCCAACATCAGTATAACATTTATTTAACCACTTAAGCCCCGGACCAAAATGCATTTGCGATTCGGCACTGTGACGCTTTAACTGACAATTGCGCGGTCGTGCAACGTGGCTCCCAAACAAAATTAGCATCCTTTTTTCCCCACAAATAGAGCTTTCTTTTGGTGGTATTTGATCACCTCTGTGGTTTTTTATTTTTTGTGCTAAAAACAAAAATAGGGCGACAATTTTGAAAAAAAAACAATATTTTTTACTTTGTGCTATAATAAATATCCCCCAAAAATATATAAAAAAAATGTCCTCAGTTTAGGCCGATACGTATTCTTCTACATATTTTTGGTAAAAAAATCAAAAAATAAGCATTTATCGGTTGGTTTGCGCAAAATTTATAGCGTTTACAAAATAGGGGATAGTTTTATTGCATTTTTATTCATTCTTTTTTTTTTTACTACTAATGGCGGCGATCAGGGATTTTTTTTATGACTGCGACATTATGGCGGACACTTCGGACAATTTTGACAAATTTTTGGGACCATTGTCATTTTCACAGCAAAAAATGCATTTAAAATGCATTGTTTATTGTGGAAATGACAGTTGCAGTTTGGGAGTTAACCACAGGGGGCGCTGAAGGGGTTATGTTTCACCTAGTGTGTGTTTACAACTGTAGGAGGGTGTGGCTGTAGGAGTGATGTCATCGATTGTGTCTCCCTATAAAGGGGATGACACGATCGATGCAGCCGCCACAGTGAAGCACGGGGAAGCCGTGTTTACCCGCGGCTCTCCCCGTTCTTCAGTTCCAGGGACCGATCGCGGGACCCCAGCGGCGATCGGGTCTGCGACCCACGGCTGGGTAGATGTACAGGACGTGTCGGTACGTCCATCTGCCCAGCCGTGCCATTCTGCCGACGTATATTTACAGGCAGCGGTCCTTAAGTGGTTAAGGAGTATTTAAAGACAAAAATATAAGGTCCACTTATCAGATTCCTCACCCCCTCTGATGGCCCATTGTAAAAGAAAAAAGCCTCTGGCACTCTGCCTGAACTTTAGGACAACAATAACATTTGTACACATTTTAGGGGGTGTTTAGGGTAAAGCACTACAATGGATCTGACAAAATACATTGTTAAGTGACTAGGCTAGGTGTGTAGGGGCCCAGGATAGCATGCTGGAGAGGTTATTGAAGGCAAATATGCATGTAGGCCAAAAAAGAGCATTACAAGCTTACAGCATGCATGGGGACAAAGGGGACATTCACAGTATATTACAATCATGGTAATACTCACATTATACCTCACATGTGTGGTTTGAACACCGTTTTCATATGTGGGCACTGCTCACGTATGCATTTGCTTCTGCACGCAAACTGTTTTTTTTTTTTTTTATTTGTCACTTTTATTAGAAAAAAAAGCATGACAGGTCCTCTTAAATATGAGATCGGGGGTCAAAAAGACCTCCGATCTCATATTTTCACTAAAATGCATTAAAAAAACAAACACAATATTTTTTTGTCATTTAAAAAACCTAAACCTTGTGGACAGCCTTCCCAGAAGATCTAAAGCTGTTATAGCTGCAAAAGAGTGAGCCAACTCAATATTGAACCCTGCGGACTAAGACTGGGATGCCAATAAAGTTCATGTGTCAGTAAAGGCAGGTGTTCCAATACTTTTGGTAATATAGTTGCCTAGGAGTGGAGAGTCCTAAACATGCTCATGCCTGACTGGTTATCTTTACCGATACTCTTTCCTGTAAAATGTATACAGTGATCTACTGTCATTAGGATCAAACCATATGCACATGGAATACATATGATATAGCTGAGCAAAATATGCCTGAACAATAAATTACGCTAAATGGCTGATGGCACTGTGGATGCAGTTAAGTGTGAGAACAAGTTCTGCTGCAAAATGTTGATCATAATGATCTATATTTCTACCGCAAAAATATGATCTTATGACAGATGGTATTGTATTATGCCATAGAGATAAAAAATAGACAAAGATATTTCATGCAGATGTTGTAAGCATTATTGCACCCTGAAGCCAATTAAAATCTTTAGCTTGCCTACTGGAAGGCAAGAAAATGCAGTTGGTACAATCTGCTGTCATATGAAGGGGGATACATTAGACATAGTATAGTAAAGGAATGGAAAATAAATAACTTTGTACAGAATCAGATTTTGTTTTCTTATTTTAATCAATAAGCTTAATAACTATGTTTGTCAGCATGTAAAACATGTAAAAGTAAATAAATATTCATGCCAATATTGCATTCTTTGTTCAACTGCTACTATAAAACCATAAATATTAATACAGTTTGCATTTATTTAATAATTAATATGATGCATATTAATTAGTATCGCATGCAAAGTATTTAACATGTTTGTTTTGCTTAAAATACAACATTTGAATAATAATATCCTGAAAGAAACACACACAAGAGCGTTGTAATTTGTTCAGTTTTGGTCTGTAATTTTTTTTAAGTTACAAGCAATGTATGATCTCAGACTGTCTGACACAGTGTCACTTAATTTGACCTATGGATTGTGTCACTAGTGCCTCATCTTCAAATGATTTCATCATCCTAATGTTTTTAGCAATGCTTTAGCAACCACTTGATCTGTGAATGTTCTCTGTATTGATTTGTAAAACAAATTTTACAAACTGTGCAATGAAGAATTTAACCACTTCAATACCGGAACATATTCAACCCCTTCCTGTCCAGGCCGATTTTCAGCTCTGTCAAACTTTGAATGACAACTGTGTGGTCATGCAACACTGTACCAATATGAACTTTTTATTAAAAAAAAAATGAACACAAAATATAGAGCTTTCTTTCTGGGGTATTTAAACACTTCTGGGTAGTTTTTTTTTTTAATGAATAAACAAAAAAAAAAAAAAATTGAAAATATATATATATATATTTTGTTTGTTGTTTCTGCTATAATATTTTGCAAATAAATAATCTTTCTTTGTAAATTTAGGCCAACATATATACTGCTACATTTATTTGGTGGAAATAACCCAAAAAATTGTATATTGTTTATTCTGTAGGAAAGTTATAGAGTCAACAAACTATGGTGTATATACCTGAAAATTGATCAATTTTGTACTGACAGCCTATCTCATTTCTTGGGGCTGAAAAATGGCAGAACAGTACAAATATCCCCCAAATGAATTTTTGGAAAGTAGACAGTCCAAGGTAGTTAGAGGCATGACACGTTTTTTTAAGTCATAATTTTTTTCTAGAAAAAAAAAAAAAGTATAAATATATTTATTTATATAATATATATTTATATGAAGTATAAATATAAAATATCTAAAACAAATTTGTACAAAGTATTTAAATGTTTTTGTCATCAGTGTAGCACATAAGGGATAATTAGCCTTTATATTTCCAATGTAGGGTGGCCAAGTAGTTATCCCTATATACACACACAATTCTCAATTTTACCCACTAAAATCCCTCATCCCTTCTTCCCTCCCCTCCCCCCCACTTCCCACCCCCTCCTCATTTTTCCTACTCTTATCTTTTGGTAGTTTTTCCTTTTCCCCCCTACTTTTTGCTCTATCACAGTACTCTTAGTTTTTCTGCATAGCTCCATGTTTTTTTGAATTCTTTCCAGTTTTTCCTATTCTCTTTGAATCCTATTTTTTCCTCTCCTATACTGTATTTCAGCTCCTCCATCCTGTATGTTTCTTCCACCAAGTCTATCCATTCCCATATTAGTGGGCTATCATCTTTTTGCCATTTTTTGGGGATCGTCCTTTTAGCTGCGTTCAATAAATGTGGGGTCAGGGACTCTTTGTAGTGTTTCAATTCCTCTTCTCCTCCATGGAATAAGACTACCCATGGATCTATTTTAATCTCCTTTTTAGTGATTTATTTTATTAAACCCAAGATTTTCTCCCAATATCTTTTGATCTTAGGGCAGTCCCACCATATGTGCGCCATTGTTCCCCTTGTTGAACACCCTCGCCAACAGTCTGCCGACTGTCCCTCCAAAAATGTACTTATTCTATCAGGTGTTGCATACCACCCTGTGATACACTTGTAGTTAATTTCTTCGGTCCTATTATCGGTGGCAGAGGAATGGGTCAAGTTTATAATTTTTTCTATCGTGATTTTATCCCTTTGTGTTCCCAACTCCTTTTCCCATTTATGGATGAATGGGGGTATCTCTGGCTCGTCAGCAGCAGTTTATACAGTTTTGAGGTAATACCTTTTGAGCTTTCTGCTATACAAAGCCTTTCCAGCGATGTTAGCTCTCCCCCCGACCTTATTGGCTGGGGTAAGTTCTGCACAATGTGGGACAGCTGGAGATACCGCCACTCGTCCACTATCATAAATTATTCCTTGTGTTTCAACTCCTGCAGTGTCATAATTTTTCCTCTTTCTATTATATCTCTTAATTGTGCTCTGTCCTTTTTTATCCAGTTCACTCCCACCATTTTTTTCCAGGTGCAAAATAATCATTTTCTTTTAATTCTATAAGGGGTGAATTATAATCCCTGTCTATTTGTTTATGAAGCCTATCCCATATCCTTAGTGCATTTCGTATCAAGACGTGTGTGTTGTCATCCAGTGCTCTATACTGCGGGGGAATCCATATTATACTTCCCAATTGTGTCTTAGAAAGTGCATATTCAATTTTTACCTTTTTATTTTTGGCCCATTCCACTACCCTAGACAAAACCACCTCCTCGTAATATTTCCTGATATCAGGGACAGCCAGCCCTCCATGTTTCTTACCCTGTTTTAATACCCTTAGGGAAATTCTATGTTTTTTATTCTTCCATACATAATTCATTAACAGGGTATTTAACAATCTGAAGTAAGGTTGGGGTATTTCAACTGGCACCATTTGAAATTTATACAATATCTTTGGTAAGAAAACCATCTTCAGAATGTTAATTCGTCCTATCCATGATATTGGTCTATTTATTATTTTTTGTTAATTTACTTTCACAGTGCCAGAAAGCTGTTTGTGTAGTAGTAACATTCCAGTATATTGGTAGGTGAACCTATTTATTGTAATATAGTTTATATGCAGCTCCTGTTATTCTAGTTAACCCTGTCCCTTCTGGTCTAGGATTCAAAAGCTAGTTTTAGCTTTTTAGCTTAGGGCTCAATACTCAGGATAAGCTATAGAGAGATTATGCATCTGGTGGCCATGTCAGGACCATTAGTTTAGAGGTCCAGTTGCATGTCAGATTAGAAACTATAAGATAGGAACTAGAATGCAGAGTAGATAGCCTGACTCTGAGTTAAACTGCATCAACACAGTTCCTGCCAGTGTAACATTCCAAGCTAGTTGTAGGATACCCCTGTAATTGCAGATCTTGGGCCAGATTCACATAGAGATACGACGGTGTATCTCCTGATACACCGTCGTATCTCTGATTTACTTCGGTCGTATCTATGCGACTGATTCATAGAATCAGTTACGCATAGATATGCCTAAGATCCGACAGGTGTAACTGTGTTACACCGTCGGATCTTAGGCTGCAATTCTAGGCCGGCCGCTAGGTGGCGTTTCTGTTTATTTACGCGACGATTATGCAAATGAGGAGATTCGCCAATTCCGAAATGAACGACCGCCCGGCGCTTTTTTTTTACGCCGTTTGCGTTCGGCTTTTTCCGGCGTATAGTTACCCCTGCTTCTATGAGGCGCAGCCAATGTTAAGTATGGCCGTCGTTCCCGTGTCGAATTTTGAAATTTTACGTCGTTTGCGTACGTCGATTCACAAAAGCGCTGGACGCAAGTTACGCTCATGCCGAAACTAATGATGTCCTAGCGACATCATTGGGAGCAATGCACGCCGGGAAAATTCACGGACGGCGCATGCACAGTTAAATCGGCGCGGGGACGCGCCTGATTTAAATACTACACTCCCCCTAGCCGCGGAATTTGAATTCCGCCGGGGGATTTAAGATACGCCGCCGCAAGTTTTGAGGTAAGTGCTATGTGAATTAGCATTTGCTGTAAAAAATTGCGGCGGCGGATCTTAAATCACATAGGTTACGCGGATCTAAAGATCCGCTAACCTATGTGAATCTGTCCCCTTGTCTTCAGATCTCCAACAGAAATACAGATGCTTTAGACATACCATTCTCAGGGGCTGTAATATTTATCTGGAGGTTTCTCTATTAATAACTATATATACTTAGGTATATGTGCACAATACCACCAAGACTCCTATTGGGCCCTTTACTGATAAATACATTTTTGTACATTGGATGCTTGTACTGTTATTTATCTATTCTTATATAAAGTTTGTATTATTTTTATGCTGTTGTGCATCTATATGCTAATGAGTAATGCTGTAATGTGGCTGCAGATGTTCTTATGCCCCCAAATACTTTGTTTAGATTGCTGATTAATTTCCCAAGGAAGGATCCTCCTCTGTTCACAAAGGCCTTGTCCTCTGTTGAGGCACTGCCAACTTTATTATTAAACCCACTCTTCCACTCAGCGAAGGTTCTGATTCTCTTATTTACCTACAGATTTAGCAGAGTATCCTGTTTGGGGAGGGCCTTTTCTCAAAAAAACTCCACAAATGAAGGCTTCACATTTGACCTATCTATGTGCTACAAAATTGTGACCTTGGAGTACTCGGGACAACTGTACCCTGCTACTAGACCTGTGGTTTTGTGGGACATACACGTCGTAATAGGAGGCAGAGGAATGAGGCCAACATTTGACTGATGGAATTCTACAGTACCAAGGCTTTGAAGCTGGAGACTCTGAATAATGGGAGCATAGAGGTGAGTGAACTTATACTCTATGGGCCAGATCCACAAAAGGGATAAGACGGTGTATCTGCTGATACGCCGTCGTATCCTTGTTTCTATCTATGCGACTGATTCATAGAATCAGTTACGCATAGATATCCCTAAGATCCGACATGTGTAATGGACTTACACTGTCGGATCTTAGGATGCAGTACCGCGGCCGCCACTGGGGGCATTTCTCGTCTAAATCCAGCGTCGGGTATGCAAATTAGCACTTACGGAGATCCACAAAGCTTTTTCCCTTCGTTATTTCTCCGTAAGTGTTAGTTTGCCGTCGCAAAATTAGGGCTGCTTTTACAAAGTGTAAACTTAGTACACCATGTAAAAGTATACCCTTCTTTCCCGCGTCGCTGTCAATTTTTTAAAATCGTCGCCTTTCCTCGCTGCAATGACGTGGGTAGGTATCACATGGGTAGGTACAGAGCATGATGGGACTGTGAGGCCTATATAGGTCCGATGCAAGCCGCGCACACGTCATTGCAGCGAGGAAAGGCGACGTGTCAACATCGGGAGAAGAAGAGAAGTGAAGAACATGACGTCACAGCACGGAAGAAGAACTCACAGCACGGAAGGAGAAGAAGACGTACAGCACGGAAGAAGAAGGCACCGGACAGCGAGAGGAAGAACCGGGGTGCACCGAGTCAACAGCGGAGAGCGGCGAACATAGGAGACCCCCGGAGAGTTGAGAAGACCCCCCGGATAGCGGAGAAGACCCGTCGGGATAGCGGAAGAAGAAGCTCCCCCGCCGAAGACGCCGGAGGAAACCCGCCGGGGGGTGGGGGCTTTTTTAAAAGCGACCCCCCCCGGCGGTGGAAGAGAACCAGATGGCGGCCCCCACCCACCCGAAGACGTCAAAGAAGAAGCTCCCCCTGGTAAAAGAGCTAATAAAGAAGACAGGGGGGCGTGGCTTGGCACGCAACGGACATGGACGCTTGGTGAGGAAGCTCCGTTACACACACAGCCTGCACTCGCCTAACCACCCGATCCGCAGCTCCCAGATGCCGGGCAAGAAGCTCTACGGCACCCCGCACTCCCGCTCGAGAAAAGGAGCCTCTGCCTCCGCATCCCGGGACATTTCTGACCTCTTTAAAGCCACGGCGGGGACCCGCAGCAGCGTGGGGAAGGCCAAGATGGCGCTGGAGCGTCACGAGGACGACTTCAGCGAGGACTCTCAGTCGGCGCCTGAGGATTCAGGTAGGGGGTTAACCCGCTCAGATCAGCCCCTCACATTCGCAGCCATGTCTGTGATAGCCGCGGACATAAAGTCCACGTTCTCGGCTGCCATCACAGATTTAAAATCCAACCTGGTGGCTCTGAATGACAAAATGGCTGCGACGGAGGCTGCAGGCAAGCACAGGGACAGGGCCATACGCAGGCTTGAGAAAGTTTCTTCCTCTCACAACCATCGTTTTATTGAAATGAATAGGCACCTGGAGGACTTGGACAATAGAAGCAGGAGGTGCAATATTCGTGTGAGGGGCATCCCTGAATCTGTGGAACCTGCTCAGATTGTGCCGGCCCTTCAAAGAGTGTTCAACAGCCTGCTTGACAGACAGGAAGACATGATGATTGATTTTGTCAGGGCTCACAGGGCTCTTAGGCCAAAGGGCCCGGACACTGCTCCTCCACGGGACATTATTTGTTGCTTACAGAGCTTCACTCTTAAGGAAGAGATTATGCGTAATGCCAGAAGGAATGACCAAGTGGTTTTTAATGGAGCAAACATTATGCTATTCCAAGATTTATCTCAGATTACACTAAAAAATAGAAGGGCTCTGCGCCCCCTACTGGAAGCTTTGAGAGAGAAAGAACTGAGATATACATGGAGGTTTCCTTTTGCGCTGACTGTGACTCTCAATGGCCACCAACATGTTTTGCGTGACCCTGATGGCTTGCCGGAGTTCTGTTCTGCCATGGGACTCGACCAGATCTTTCTGCCAGACTGGTACGCTGAATTCCAGGATCCTCACCGGGAAAGGTCGCCATCGAGGTCTCCGCTGTCTACACCTGAGAAGAGGTCGGCAAAAAAGCAGAAACCTAACCGACCAGGAAACTCCAAAGCTGGAACTCCGAGGCCCTCCAGAGATGACCGCCGAGACCGGGAAGAGGAATAGCCTGGATCTATTGGGCTCCTGATTGATGTCCCTGACCTACTTGGTTACTTCTGTGTTTTTTTTTTGTTTTTTTTTGTTTTGCTAATCTTTGTTTGCTGCCTTCCCTTTTTCTCCCCCATCTCAGCTGCTCATACCAGCCATACAGGCTATTTTGGTAAATCAACCATCTGACTTCGTGGCACTTCCATTTGGTGACCCCACTTCTTGCGATAATTTGGGGAGGGGGCACTAACTGATTGTACAATGAACATTTACCATCCATGTATCTGTGCACACAGCGGCCGCTGTAGTAGCTAGGCCTCAGACAGTCTCTGAATTCCTCTCGGACTATTACCTTTACTAGTTTATTGCCTTTTTGTTTGCAGACTGTTCAGTATGGGTTGGCCATTAGAGGGATGAGGATGGTAAGGGCTAATATGATTCTTACTCCCATAGGTGTCATGGAGGGGATTGTGTAGCAGATGGGGGTCAGCGGCTTAATCCTAGAATTTTTAATCACTCACTTTGGGATCGGGTGGATTTTGTTCTGCACTTTGTCCTAATAGTGGACAAACCAGTTCTAATCTTTTTTCTTTATAAGCAGGTTGTGTGTGTTACATTGTTCTTTAGTAATTTGTTGGTGATAACTTTTCTCTTTTGGTGTTATTACCTACCCTCAGGCTCTTAAGGGCCAAAATTGTCCATTTTCTGTTGGCGGTCGCCTCCCTCTACCCCCAACAAGTGTGTCCGTTCCCACGTTGAAGGGACGGGACGCACCATATAGTCCCTTTCTCAGGAGGGCCGGTCCCACCTGTTAAGGTATATTCTCAGCATACTCCATTCTTCTCTATTTCACTCCTTTTGTTTTCTCTCACTCTCTCCCTTTTTTTTTTTTTTTTTTTTTTTTTTTTTTTTTAGCACCTTTTACTTGTTGGCTATTGGCTTTGATTGGATATACTGCATCACTGGGTATATTGTCGAATTTAATTTTCTCTTTTGTCCCCTCGACAGCTGTGTGCCCCGGGCACACTCCGGCTCATCTCGCTCTGAACTCCCGCCATGGCCTACTCTGACCTCGGCCGAGGTCCAACCGTGATTTCGCATAATGTCAAAGGTATGAACATTCCTGAGAGGCGCTCCACATTATTACGTGAACTCAAAAAAGGTAGGCCGCATTTCGTGTTTCTTCAGGAAACCCACTTCAAAACACATCATGTGCCCAGACTGACAGACGCTTTCTTCACAGAGGCGTATCATGCTACAAATGATGAATCCAGGGCTAGGGGGGTTTCGACATTGATAAGCAGGGATGCTCCCTTTATCCTACAGGAAAAATTGTTAGACCCCATGGGCAGATACGTATTTTTGAAGGGCCTGTACAATAATGCCCCAATGACATTGGCTAATGTCTACTTCCCTAATAGGTCTCACATATCCTTTTGCCATCACATAGTACAGGAACTCTTGGGATTTGCCTCAGGCTGTCTAATACTTGGCGGGGATTTCAACGTGCCTCTCAACCCCCTAACCGACACCTCAAACGGGAAGACGTGCATAGCTTACAAAATTCTTAAACGACTTAAAGCATTACTTCGAACTTTACATTTGATCGACACGTGGCGGTTTGACCATCCTGATGGTCGTGACTACACTTTTTTCTCACCCCCTCACAACAGACATTCACGTATTGACTATCTTTTTATTTCACAACAAGACCTGGGTCGGATGACAGGGTCACATATAGGCATAAAGTCTTTCTCGGACCACGCCCCGATATCTCTAACCCTAAAAGCCGGTACTCCTGTGCAACGCCCCCAAACATGGAGGCTGAACGCCTCTCTCCTGACGGACCCCGATCTGCTACCTACGCTGACTTCCTCGTTAACGGACTTTTTTGTGCGAAACTCTACCCCAGACATGGATCCACTCACGGTGTGGGAGGCACACAAATGCACAATCAGAGGAGATCTCATTAAAATGGGGTCGATGCGTAAACGGGAAAGGGAGAGGCACATTGCTGCCCTTGTGGACAAGATAAAACGCTTAGAAAACCTCCACAAGCAATCCCTTAGTGTAAGCTCGGCCTCTGAACTTCTGGCCCATAGGAAAGCCCTCCAGCAGATGTTCAATGACAAATCGAAGCGGCTCTTGTTTTTCCAGCAGCGCCTTTACTATGAGTCGGGGAACAAGACAGGCAAGTTATTGGCTAGAGCCCTAAAGGAACACACTGCTAAAAATGTAATCCATGGGATTAGGAGAGGGGACGGCCAATTAGATGTAACCACTGAAGCTATTGCAAGACATTTTCAGGACTTTTATACGAATCTCTATAATCTTCCCCCTCAACATAAAGTAAATGGATGGGTTGGGGATAGACCACAAATTATTAAGGACTACCTGGACAGGAGTGGCATGCCCGCTCTTCCTGATGCGGATGTCTCATTGCTGGAGGGACCAATTACAACGGCAGAGGTAGAACTTGCTATTAAACTCCTTAAATCAGGCAAAAGCCCGGGTCCTGATGGATTCACATCCATCTACTACAAGACTTTTGGTAACATTCTAGTAGACCCACTTAGGAAGGCCTTGGACTCTATGTCCGAAGCTAGGACAGTCACCCCTGACTTTCTCACTGCCCACATCACCGTTCTACCCAAGGCAGGGAAAGACCCTGCTGAGTGCGCCAGCTACCGCCCTATCTCTTTACTTAACTTGGACACTAAGATTTACGCGAAGATCCTTGCCTCCAGACTGAGCCCTATGTTGTCCAAATTGGTTGGCCCTGACCAGGTGGGCTTTATGCCTGGCCGTGAGGCCAAAGATAATGTTATAAAGGCCATGCTTCTGACGCATGCGGCTCGTGCGGGTCATGTCGAGGGCCTTCTCCTGTCTACGGACGCGGAGAAGGCCTTTGACCGTGTTGCATGGGACTTTATGCTGGCTACCTGCACAAAGGTTGGCCTGGGGCCTCGTATGATGGCTAGGATCTCTGCACTATATCAGTCCCCCTCTGCACGACTAAAAGTGAACGGTGCGCTATCAGACACAGTCCTGATCAATAATGGCACTAGACAGGGGTGTCCTCTTTCACCCCTGCTATTCATCTTGTCCCTCGAGCCTTTTATTAGAATGATTAGAGCTAATGCAGACATTCAGGGCTTCACGGTGGCGAATAGGGAGTACAAGGTAGCCGCCTATGCGGATGACTTGCTTTTCTTCCTATCCAGCCCATTGTCTTCCCTATCTCATCTATTGAAGGAGTTTGAGTCGTACGGCTACGTTTCCAATCTCAAAATAAACTATTCCAAGTCAGAAGCCCTGAATGTGTCCATGTCAGATGAGGTGTTTGGTCAGGTGAAAGACTCCTCTTCTTTTAGGTGGGTCCCTTTGGCCTTAAAATATCTTGGAATTTGGCTCACACCCAACATTGGGGACGTGTATGGGCATAACTTCCCGGTTTTCCTAAAATGTGTCAGGGAAGATCTCCTTAGGTGGCAATCGGGTCATTTTTCTTGGTTCGGTCGTGCGGCCATTATCAAGATGACTACCCTCCCCCGTTTGTTATATCTGTTACATGCACTTCCGGTAAGGGTCCCCGCGTCCTTTTTTTTAGCCCTCAAGTCCATAGTTTTGAGATTTCTGTGGAATTCACAGAAGCCCAGAATTCGCTTCTCCCGGTTGATGAAACCAAAGGAACTGGGTGGCATGGGCATTCCAAACTTTAGAGCATACTATCAGGCCACTCACCTGACTAGAATCGTCGATTGGCACTGTCATAGGTCAGCAAAAGACTGGGTCTCTCTGGAGGATGCTCTATGCCCAATTCCTTTGAAATTCTCCCCTTGGGTCCCCTGGGACAGTTGCCCGTTGGGTTTGAGGCGTCATCCTCTCACTGGCACCACACTAGATATTTTCCACAACCTGACTAAAACCTTCGACTTTGCTTCACAACCTGGTCACCTAACCCCACTAAGGGACAACCCCGCGTTTGCACCTGGTGTGGGCAACCTAAACTTCCAATCGCCAAATAAACTTGACCCCCTGTTAGTGGGTAATTGTTTCAACAAGGGCCTGGTGAAAGACTGGGCAACTCTTAAGACTGAAGCTGACATCCCCCATATGCCCATGTGGGCGTACTTTCAACTTCGTAGTTATCTGGGGAGCCGGGCAGTTAGAGCTAAATTACACAGAACCCCTTCGACATTGGAGTCAATCTGTCAGTCTGGTGCACCTTGTGTTAGGGCCACGTCCATGACATACTCTTGGCTTCAGGAACTGCATTTTAAGGAGGTGGACGAACTCAGAGCGAGATGGGCGGAGGAGCTTCAGATGGAGATTACGGCCAAACAATGGAGACATGCCTGCATACTAACTCACAAATGTTCAATAAGCACGAAAATGCAGGAAACTGCTTATAAATTGTTAACACATTGGTACAACACCCCAGCTAAAATGCACAAATGGAATCCGCAGGTCCCAGAATCCTGCTGGAGGTGTCACGAGGGAATAGGCACTTTACTCCACATTTGGTGGCAATGCCCGCTCATAGCACGGTTCTGGGACAGAGTGATAGCACTAACAAAACAAATCACAGACACTGAAATTACCATGGACGCGGCGGCCTGTTTGCTCCAGGTCACGGATGTCTCCTTGAGGAGGTTTAAAAACTCCTTGTCGAGACACTTGCTGAACGCCGCGAGATCCTTGATACCTCTTTATTGGAGGTCTCAGAGGATCCCTTCTGTTGCGGAATGGCTGAAAAAGATCTCGGACGTTCATGCGATGGAGGAGACTCTGACTCAGGCAACTCAAGGTGTGGACAAATTCTTTAACCTGTGGCAGCCATGGGTAGTTTTCCGGTACTCGTCCGAATACACAGACATTATGTCCCGATCGCTGCCCCTGTTGGCATAATTGAGTTCTGAGCGGATACCTAATTCTGTGACTGTCTATGTACATCTACGACTAACTGTTCAATGCCAAATAGTTCTTTCTTTTTATTTTATTTTATTTTTATTTATTTTTATTTATGTATTCTTTTCTGGCTCCTTACCTTGGGCCTTGACTCTTCATACCTTTGTGCTTACTCTGTGCTTTTCTTACTAAACCTCAGAAATCAGCCACGTTTGTAACTGATCGCTATGTGTAAAGCTTGTTTATCACACTTAAACTACATCCCCGTTGGCTCCGCTAGATATAGGTGGTTGGGACCACCTAGAGTTAACATAAGCTCCAAGGGGAACTATATATGCATAATAATACATAATACGTTATGTAAGCTTCAGATAATTAGCCTTCTACTCTGAATTGCTTTTGGATATGTACCTTGTGTTCCTATGTTGTGATTCACATTGTTTGCCTTTACGTAAAAGTTGTGAGCAGTTGCATCTGCACAAACTGTATTTCTTGTATACCTCAAGTTTGACTTTAATAAACTTAATCTTGGAATGTAAAAAATAAAGAAGACAGGGGGAGCCTCCGGAGCAGAAAAATAAATTGTTTTAAAAACCCTTGTGTGGTGTGTTTATTAACTTTGACATTTTTCCTACAGGTGAATGGTTAGGGGTACGATGTACCCCATATCCATTCAATTAGGGTGGGGGGGCCGGTATCTGGGGGCCCCCTTATTAAAGGGGGCTCCCAGATTCCGATAAGCCTCCCGCCCGCATACCCCGACAACCAATGGCCAGGGTTGTCGGGAAGGGGCCCTGTCCTCATCAACATGGGGACAGGGTGCTCTGAGGTGGGGGGGGGCCGCAGTGCGCCCCCCTGCCCCAGAGCACCCAACCCCCCCATGTTGAGGGCATGCAGCCTGGTACGGCTCAGGAGGGGGGGGGGGGGGCGCTCGCTCCTCCCCACTCCCTTCCTGGCCGGCCGGGAAGCGTGCTTTGGATACGGGTCTGGTATGGATTGTAGGGGGACCTCCTACGCCGTTTTTTTCGGCGTAGGGGGGCTCTCCTTACAACCCATAACAGACCTAAGGGCCCGGTATGCTCCTGAGGGGGGAACCCATGCCGGATTTTTATTTAAAATCCGGCAGGGACTTCCCCCTCAGGATTCATAA
The DNA here is from genome assembly GCF_905171775.1 of Rana temporaria. Classification (NCBI taxonomy): domain Eukaryota; kingdom Metazoa; phylum Chordata; class Amphibia; order Anura; family Ranidae; genus Rana; species Rana temporaria. Next base: position 256,093,180 of record NC_053492.1, on the reverse strand, counting down.
CAAACGCCGCACATGTGTAGAATTGGCGGGAATCCAAGTCAGATCTCCCGTCGCTTCTATGACGGCTCTGTCTCCATCGCGGCAAGCCAGCTCGGCGCTGGCTCCCGCGATGGGGCTCGTAGGTGGTCAATCTCGCCGAGAAAGGGAGCGAGATTGACACAATATCGCGTGCACCTACTGTACATGTTCATAATCACCCAATAGGGATGAGCTTTATGTTCAGGTCGAACATGAGTTTGACTCGAACATTGGCTGTTCACCCGTTCGCCGAATAGAGAACAATTTGGGGTGTTCGTGGCAAATTCGAAAGCCGTGCAACACCCTTTAAAAGTCTAGTTTAAAGGTTAATATGCAAGTTATTGTCATAAAAAGTGTTTGGAGTCCTGCCCCAGGGGACATGTATCAATGCAAAAAAACATTTTAAAAACGGCTGGTTTTTCAGGAGCAGTGATTTTAATAATGCTTAAAGTGAAACAATAAAAGTGAAATATTCCTTTAAATTTTGTACCTGGGGGGGGTGTAAGGTAAGCATATGAAATAGCGCATGTTTCCCATACTTAGAACTGTCTCTGCACAAAGTGTCATTTCAGAAGAAAAAAAAAGTAATTTAAAACTGACTTGCTGCTATAATGAATTGTCGGCTCCCGGCAATTCAGAGAGAATTCATTCATTAAAAAAAAAGAAAAAAGCGTGGGGTTCCCCTAAATTCAATTACCAGGCCCCTCTTGTCTGGTATGGATATTAAGGGGAACCCCGCCATCAATTTAAAAAAGAAATGACGTGGGGTTCCCCCCAAATATCCATTCCAGACCCTTCAGGTCTGGTGTGGATTTTAAGGGGAACTCCACCCCAAATAAAAAAAATGGTGTGGAGTTCCCCCAAAAATCCACACCAGACACCTTATCCGAGCACGTAACCTGGCCGGCCGCAGAAAAGAGGGGGGAACAGAGAGCGAGCCCCCCCCCTCCTGAACCGTACCAGGCCACATGCCCTCAACATGGGGAGGATGTCCCCATGTTAATGGGGACAAGGGCCTCATCCCCACAACCCTTGCCCGGTTGTTGTGGGGGTCTGCGGGCGGGGGGCTTATCAGAATCTGGAAGACCCCTTTATCAAAGGACACCCACAGATCCTGAACCCCCCTATGTGAATTGGTAATGGGGTACATTGTACCCCTACCATTTCACAAAGGAAGTGCAAATAGTTGTAAAAAAACACACACATCGTGAAAAAAGTCCTTTATTAAAAAAATAAATAAATATGGCACACGGCCACAATTGGCCACTTTTGGCCGCAGCCGCACTCGACCACTTTTGGCCGCACTAGCGATCAGGTCGGTCTCTGAGCCCCTGCGTCTGCTAGAGACAAAACATATTTTTTGGGGTGACTTTTGGGATACAAAAGTGCCGTGGTGATCTCTTCATGAAATTTTAGGAAAGATCCACTTCTTTCTGTTGCTTTGTAAAGCACAAAAGTGTTGTACAGAGTCAATTGAAATAAATATACAGACACTTTTTTGTACCAGTGTCTGGCTTTATGGGAAATTAAATACAGATTAATCATCTGGACGTTGAAGCCCACTCTTTCCATGTTAAGGTTATAGTCGTGGGCACAGAGGGACTTTTCAACAAAACCAGATACCATGAAAATTTGGACTGTAATATCTGCATGAATGGAAGACAGGATGAAAACATCCCACTAATCTTTACACTTCACAGCAAGCAATTCATTATTCCACAAGCACGCTTTCTCCCTCTTTCTAAGTAGGGTGTTTACAAGCCATTGGGGAAGCCCTTATAATTAGGTCATATGGTACCACAATTCCAAGATTGTAGAAGCGTCTAAAAAAGTGGTACCCTTGCATAATTGTCCACCATGGGCATCTGCTGAAATTTTCTGGCCATACACATTGCATTTTACCCTTTCTTCGACCGCTAACAGGGGTTAAAAGCGACCTCCCACGTTGAAATGTAAAAACACCTGCATCTTTCAATATCTTTTTGTCACTACTGTGTACCCCCTCTCCACAACTGCACCTCTGGACCTCTTTACATTACACAGCACCCCACAGATCTGGACCCCTTTACATTACACAGCACCCCACAGCTCTGGACCCCTTTACATTACACAGCACTCCACAGTTCTGTACCCCTTTATATTACACAGCACCCCACAGCTCTGGACCCCTTTACATTACACAGCACCCCACAGCTCTGGACCCCTTTACATTACACAGCACCCTGCATCATTGGCCCCCTTTACATTACACAGCACCCTGCACCACTGGACCCCTTTACATTACACAGCACCCTGCATCACTGGACCCCTTTACATTTCACAGCACCCTGCACCTCTGGATCCCTTCACACAGCACCCTGCACCTCTGGATCTCTTCGCACAGAATCCTGCACGTCTAGACCCCTTCACACAGAACCATGCACCTCTGGACCCCTTCACACAGCATTCTGCACCTCTGAATCCCTTTACACAGCACCCTGAACATCTGGATCCATTCACACAGCACCCTGCACCTCTGGATTCCTGCATGTTACATAGACTGTGACAGCCCCCTCCCCCTTACTACCTTAATCATGCAGCCAGAAGGAGAGACACAGCAGCGCAGGAACTGCTGGAGTTATTTTTCATATTACCTAGAGACTGAGGACATGATACAAGAGATGACTAGAGACTGAGAACATGATACAAGAGATGGTCAGAGGCTGCAGACATGATACAAGAGATGGTCAGAGGCTGCAGGCATGATACAGTAGATGTCAGAGGCTGCAGACATGATACATGAGGTGTCAGAGGCTGCGGGCATGGTACAGGAGATGGTTAGAGACTAAGGTCATCATACTAAAGATGGTCAGAGACTGCAGACATAGTACAAGAGATGGCCAGAGACTGCAGACATAATACAAGAGATCAATGCAGCCTCATCAGTGCCCATCAAATGAAGCCTCACTGTGCCCATCATTGCAGCCTCACTGTGCCCATCATTGCAGCCTCACTGTGCCCATTATTGCAGCATCACTGTGCCCATAAAATGCAGCTTTATGGTACCCATCAATGCAGCCTCACTGTGGCCATCATTGCAGCCTCACTGTGCCCATCAATGCAGCCTCACTGTGCCCATCAATGCAGCCTCACTGTGCCCATCAATGCAGCTTTGCTGTGCCCATCAATGCAGCCTTACTGTGCCCATCATTGCAGCCTCACTGTGCCCATCATTGCAGCCTCTGTGCCCACGAATTGCAGCCTCTGTGCCCACCAATTGCAGCCCCTGTGTGCCCAATTGCAGTCTGTACCCACCAATTGCCCCTCTGTGTGCCCCCCAATTTCAGCCTCTGTGCCCACTCATTTTAGCCTCACCATTTCCTGGATAGGCGCTCCCCTCCCTCTGTCCTCCGGTGCTCGTATCATATCTCACAGACCGGAGTCTGTGTGCAAGGTCCCGCCCCCCTAGTTCGGCTCGTGTAAAAGGCGGAACACTAGAAGACTATCACACAAACCGAACTAGGGGGGCGGGACCTCGCACACAGAATCCGCTTTGTCACATACGATACGAGTACCAGAGGACAGAAGAAGGAGAGCTCTGCACTGCCTGAGCCGCCCCGTGCCCCCAATTCAATCTCGTGGGATACTGGCCTGACACCCCCCGCAGGCACACCTTCTCAATTCCAGGGGGGGAATCGCCCCCCCATGCCCTATGGAGCGGATGCCCATGTTGTCCACATACAAGTGGTACCCCTTTCAGAACAAGGGTGACATCAAGTCCCATGCTATCTTTTAACTGCTCCCCATGTAGTCCGGACATCCGGGAGACTCCATATGACTATCTTTTCCCTTGTAAATCTGAAAGTTACATGTATAGCCTGTTGCCCTCTCACAAAGCTTATAAATTTTGACCCCAGAATTGGAGCGCTTTCTGGGGATATATTTGAATGCAAGGCAGTGATAAAAATTAATGAGGGACTCATCTATGCAGATGTTTGTTGGGGCGTATACACATCTGCAAATTTCTGGTTAAAGTGATTTACGATGCACTGAATTTTGTGGAGCCAATCATATTCAGGGTCACCTCAAGGATGACAGTGTGTATTGTCGTTGAAATACATAAATCACATTATTTTCTCATATCTACGCCTGGTCATGGCAGCAGAGAACACGGGCATATGATGAGTCGGGTCTGTGGACCAATATGACTGCAATTGATTATTTTTTGTTAGGCGCATATTGAGAGTTAGGCGCAAATTTTTTGTAACTCCGAAACTGTCATATGTTTCCATTCGAATGATCTGGCAAGGTCCAAATTTGGGTTGGCAGCAATGTACTGCTTGGCATATAAATTGCTTTGGTCAACAATCAAATTATACAAATCTTCCATGAAAAACAGCAAATAAAAAATCAAGGGGAGTAGTTAAATTTGCTGCTTCCACCTGAATTTTGGGTTGGGCAGTGAAAGGGGGAAGAGGGGAGCTACAGACTCTGTGGGTTGCTATTCAGGACTTACACGCACATCCGGAAGGACAGTATGGGCGGGACAATACTAGTGCTAGCCACGGCACCAGCTTGAACTGCACTTCTGGGACTCACCACATTGCCATGAGATACTGCCATGCTGGTGTGTAAAATGCCAGGTCCTAGGCCACTGATGCCTTCCATATCACCAAAAGGTAGTGTGGCACTAGTACTGGTACTCTGCTGCATATGAGAATAATTATGCAATTATTGCACCTCAGCAACCTGGGCACAGAGCCGGGTATGCCTGACCTTAGCAGGCTCCCAGGTGGAGAGGCAGCTGATTTTCCAGGCTGTGCTGGTGGCTCCCAAGGTTTCCTGGTTCTCAGAATCGGCTCAGGGGTGACTGGACACTTCCGGATGGAGAGGGAGTGGGGGAGGAGCGTGCGTTCGGAGAATGCGTGATGAAGGAGCGCGTATCCCCCGAAACCCGCACTCTTCCACACTCCCTCTCCATCTGGAAGTGACATATCCAGCCACCCCTGAGCCGATTCTGAGAACCAGGAAGCATTGGGAGCCACCAGCGCCGCCAGGAACATCAGCTGCCTCTCCACTTACCAGCATACCGTCCTTCCCTGGGAGGGGATGAACCTCTTATACCTTCCTACATGCGCTGTGATCTTGTGAGTTCCAAATTATCTGTCCTATATAAAAAATGCTTTAACATTGCTGCACTTAGATGGCGCTACTCTCTTTTGTGTTTTACTGTCTACAGAGCCCCTTCTAGCTTGTCATGAGCCAGCAGTCATCCACAGTCAGCCTATCTGTGACCACCAACACACCTTGTGCTGCATTTGAACTTTCATACATGGACTCCCTGCTATAGAGAGCTGTTGAATTGCCTATTTTCTCTTTCGAGCTGACAAAGCACACTTGAGCATATTTATATAATATTCCTCACTTCTGGCTCTGCACCTTTATTTCTCCACCCTCCTCTATACTAGTCCCATAAAGCACATGATGGGTAAGATCCAAACCCCTCTCAAGGTGTTGAAAGTTTATTTGTTGGTTCCAAAGAACTTTCAAACAAACAATTTGCTCACATTGTGCACAACAGTATTCACCCTTGAATCATTGATCAAGGAGCATGATGTGCACTGAATTACATTGTTACTCATTTAAGGTATGGTCACTGTTAACTCTATGGTCATAATCAAAATTGTAGAACCCTTCCACAATTTATGGTGTACTATGCTCATGTTTTGACACTATTCAGGAAAAACATTTTGTAGAGAAACCATGCACGCAGACACCACACCAGTCATCCCACAGTAGCTTCCCACACCATCCCTCTCACCACATGACCAGTCCTTTTCTAGCAGACCCCAAATTTTTTCAGCTCTCTCACAGCTACTCCCCCAACCTCCTCTTCAGTCTTATTCCCACAGCACCGGCTCTGTCACATCACTCAATAGATCACAGACGAGACACCCCACATAGCTCCACAACTCTGGGAGACCCTCAGTACAGGTGAATATCCTTACACCAACACCTTACTCATTGCAGACAGTAACATGTACAGCCCTCTTGTACCCCCAGACAATGGCAGACAGACAGAGTGCTAGCCTCAGTCAGACAGGACTCCTCACAGCAGCTCTATTATACTTTCCAAGCGCATTCTCATCTCCAGACATTCTTCTTCCTTCCTTTTGGGATTAGAGTGAATATTAGCAAACTTACTCTGATGCCACGTAAACACAATAATTTTTTAGCATGAAAAAAACGTTGTTTTTCAGCATGCCCAAAAAACAAAGTTTTCCCAATTTTATCATTAAAACTGACGTTGCCCACACACCATCGTTTTAAAAAAATGATCTAGCAGAACGTGGTGACGTACAACATGTATGACGGCACTATAAAGGGGGAGTTCCATTCGTCTTTGGGCTGCTTTAGCTGATTCAGTGTTCGTAAAAGACGATTCGCGCTTTTCTGTCTGTTACAGCGTGATGAATGTGCTTACTCCATTATGAACGGTAGTTTTACCAGAACGAGCACTCCCATCTCATAACTTGGTTCTGAGCATGCGCATGGTTTTTTCGTCGTTTTAGCCCACACACGATCAATTTTCACAACCCGAAAAACGACATTGTTTAAAACGATGTTAAAAAATGCAGCATGTTCGGAAAAAAAAATGTCGTTGTTCAGAACCTATAAAACGATGTGCAGCCCACACACGATAATTTTAAATTAAGTTTTTAAAAAACAAAGTTTTATTCATGCCGAAAAATGATCGTGTGTACGTGGCATGAAGCCTCTTACACATGCTCATTTTTCACGGCAAGAAAACTGCTGGCAGAGCTTTTTGCCGAGAAAACCGCTCGTGTGTATGGTTTCTCATCAAGAAAACTGTTGTGAATCTTGATGAGAAAAAAGAGAACCTGCTCTCTATTTTCTCGGCAGGAGTCTCAATTTTCTCGTTGTGATTCTCGTTGGGCTGGTTTACGACGAGAAAACCTTTGTGTGTATGCTTTTCTGAGTCTTAAAAACTTGCGCATGGTCAGAATCAAATATGAGACGGGAGCGCGCCTTCGGTAAAACTAGCGTTCGTAATGGAGATAGCTGTAACAGACTGAAAAGCACGAAGACTGAAAAGCATGAATCGTCTCTCACCAAAGTTTTACTAACACGCGGTAACACGAGATTAGAAAAAACAGCCCCAAGGGTGTCACCAGTGAAATCGAACTTCCCCTTTATAGTGGCATTGTACGTGTTGTACATCACCGCGTTTGAGAACGCTAGACAAGAATCCCATCAAGCTTGACAAGAACCCCGTCGAGAAAAACAACGTTTTTTTTTTTACGACTGGATTCTTGGCCATGTATACAGGGCTTAAGAAATAGCCACTGACTGCAATCCAGCAAGCATGAGTTTGTAAGTGTAGTCTAGATTTTGGTCAATGAGTGGGTGGAATAGTCCAATGGGCACTTTAGGCAGATGGTGCAGATAATCACTGGGAACAATGACATTACTCATACATTTAATGCTTTACTATTATGTCTTCTACACATAAGGAAGTAGAGCTATTCCTTATCATGAGTTACATCTCATACAGTCCACTCCATAATCTCTTGTGACCTCTGTCAGTTAAAGTGGGTCCCTAATGGATGCTACTGACTCTCTGCCCAAATGTAATTAAAGTGGTAGTAAACTATTGTTTTGGATTGCATACTAGCACATTATGTGAAACTTACCTTAAAACGAAGCCCTCCAGTCACACACTGTAACCGCTAAAGGCTCTTCCATCTTCATCCGGGCTTCCTTCCAGGTTCACTGGCTCCAGCTGTGTGAGGGACCAGAGCCACAATGACATCACCTTCACGCATGTGTGCGGAAGCCGCCCTACACGGCTCAGGACTCCAAAGGAACAGCATGGTATGCTGTTGCTTCAGAGCGCATGATGCATCAAAAGTAAATATCTCCTAAATGGTGACCACAAGTAAATCCTGTTTCAGGTAAATCAACCCAATTATTTTAAGTGCCAGCCACACTGAAAAACTTCTGCAGGATTTGACAACACTTTATACATGAATTAAATAAATAGTGTGCATGCTTTACGTTGTTAATAACTCAATGCAAAATATGGATTAATTGTAACAAATGCAGTGACAGATTGGAATTGTCTTGCTATCACTATATTTCATATGCAGACACATAATAATAAATGCAAATCCCATTCATGCATCACTTTCTGCTATAGAGAACAGTGAAGGCTCTTGTCATGTTTCCAAGACATTTATTTAGCAGTTTATTTAGACACAAGAAAATGCCTGAACAAAGTACAAGTTATAAACATGACAGAGGTGTTAATGAAACCCATTCTCTTGTGGGTGATGAAAAACTCTGTTACAGATGGGTATTCTGGACACATTAACATCTGCTGACAATTAAGTATGGACTGATGGACCAATTGAGATGAATTTAAATATATTCTGATTTTTTGCAATGCTCGTTAATGGCTGCTCTGTTGAAATGGTTAAGGCATGAACACATAAAATATCAATGATTATTAAATGTCCAAATTATTTAAATAATTACTATATATCTAGTCAGTCATATTGACACAGTGAACATCTGGAAGTTAAAGTGTATTTATAGCCATTTTTTCTAGTTTTGGATGGAGCTGGGAAGGATTTCAACCACTGTCAAGGTCTACTGCTATCTGTGGCTCCATTAGAGAGATTTCTCCTCACTTGCTGTGCTGGAATCTTGACACCTTTTTATTGTTATCTGTTGCAGATTTTACCTGACTTCATGTGAAAAAAAAAAAAGTGTGACCAGGGCAGTACATGAGGGGAAGCACCTCTAACAGGGCCCTTGGTAGCAGTAAAACCTGAAGGGGTTCTAAACTTTCCCCACTCCACCCCAAACTAGAAAAAAGATTTGACTATAAATACACTCTGGGCCAGATTCACATACAGCGGCGTATCTTTGAGCGGGCGTAGCGCATCTCATATGCGATATGCCAACGTAACATAGAGAGGCAAGACCAGTATTCACAAAGCACTTGCTCCCTAAGTTACGGCGGCGTAGCATAAATGGGCCGGCGTAAGCCCGCCTAATTAAAATTAGGAAGGTAGTGGGCGTGTTGTATTAAAATTAACCGTGACCCCATGTAAATGAATGGCCGAATGAACGGCGCATGCGCACGCATGCTCAGAGTCACATCAAATTTACTCCCTAAGATACGCTGACTCAATTCATAAGATGTGAACGTAACCTACGCCCAGCCCCATTCACGTAGGACTTACGCAAACGACTTAAAATCCGACGGCTGTTCCGACGTCCATACCCTAACATGACTTACCCCTGGTGGTTTATCTTTACGCCGGACATACGCCTTACATAAACGGCGTAGCTTACAGCGACGGGCGCAAGTACGTTCGTGAATCAGCGTATCTAGGTCATTTACATATTTGATGCGTAAATCAATGGAAGCGCCCTTAGCGGCCAGCGTAAATATGCACCCAAGATACGACGGCGTAGGAGACTTACGTTGGTCGGATCAAGCCAAAATTCAGGCGTATCTTGTTTCAAGAATAAGGCGCATAGATACGACGGCACATCCTAGAACTTACGCAGTGTATCAGAAGATACGTCGGTGTAAGTTGTACGTGAATCTGTTTTTTTCTATGCTGCTTCATTTACCCATATTTACAGAATTAAAAAAAAAAAAAAAAAATTCTAAAAGCCAAATTAGAATATGGTTTTCTATTGCTAGAAAAAAAATCTGTTCAAATTTTCAGTGGTTAAATATGGATAATGTATAATAATTTAATTGTATCAATTAATAAATTTAAAAGAAAATTCTTACATACTTGGGTACAGGCAGTCCCGAGTTATGAACATCAGATTTACGAACGACTCCTACCTACGAATGGCCTCAATGCCGGACGCTTGTGCTCCACGCTAGTCCTGGATACCTCCGAGCACCACGAGCGAGCACCGCGTTCTGACACAATAATTTTTTTAACTGATGGTGTGTAGGCAAGACTGATGAAAGTCAGCTTCATCGCATATCTGATGAAAAAATCCATCAGACCGTTTTCATCGTATGAACTGATTGTGTGTACAGAGCAACTTACAAACACACCTACAGTCCTTATTGTGTTCGTAACTTGGGGACTGCCTGTAATTCAAACTGATGGCAGAACAAATGGAAATAGTTAATTATTTTAAAAACTAACTACACTTTTAGCAAAAACAAAATATGTGCACTCATCCTATCAATATTTGCCAAGGATATACAACTGTTTAAGCCTATTGTTCAAAAAATTATAGTAAAGTGTGAGAGTGCCAGACAGGACAATAGAGTCTGAGCATGCTTTAATATACACCAAACACAAAGTGCAGAGGTCCGGAGTAAGTATTGCACAGAGTGAAGAGGTCATGATAAGTAATGCAGAGATTGCAGGGGTCAAGAATAGATATAGCACAGAGAATGATTGGTATGAGTAAATAACGTGCAGAGGGCAGGAGTTACGTAATGCATAGAGTTCTGGGGTCAGGAGATAATAATTCATCCAGTAAAGGGGTCAGAAGTAAATAATACAGAGGTTATGGGAATCAGGACTAAGAAACAAACAGAGTGCAGGGGTCAGGAGTAAATAATTCATATAACACAGGGACAGGAGTAAGTCACACAAAGTGCAGGGGCCAAGAAGTAAGCAATTCACAGAGTTCAGGGGTCAGAGTCCAGGGGTCAGAAGTAAGAGCTGTGCATATATTGTAGCAGATCCTCCTTGCTCTCTCAACTTCCTCAAGCTTTGCTCTCTGTGTGCTAAAACAAGAATAGGAGAGAGCACAGCCCATACCACCTCCCTCCTCTCTCCTCTTCCTCCTCAGCATTGGTTCTCCAAGTGCTAGGACTGGGGAAGGAGAGGTACCTCTTCCCCAGCATCATCCCTCATATTGGAAAGCAGGAGGAGAAAACACAGGTCACACCTTCTTTCTGTTCTCTCCTCCTCTGCAGCTTTGGCTCTATTCTCTCAGTGACACTGTTGGCATGCTTTTTTTCAGAGAAGAGCAGAAAACATGGTGTGTGCCACCCTTGGTATGCATACTGGAGATAGCATGCCAGTACAATGTGTTACATTTACAACTACACAATAATGACTAAAGGGCACAATATGCTCTTAATTGTGCTAAATGAGCAATCTTTCTTACAGGAGAACATTTTTCAGAGAGGCTGCAATCAATATTGAAGACTATTTGAAGAAATTGAAGGAAAAAGCACAATGAAGAGTGTTTTTTAGGACAATCATACCGAAGTGAAAGCCTTATGTCAAAATAATTAATCGGGCCATGGGTTTTTACAAATCTTTTGTCAATCAGCATTGAGCAGCTTTCATTAAGCTTTTAAAGAACTCTTCAGTTCTAGTTTGGGAATGTTAAAGTGTATTTCCACTTTCCACTTTTTGCAGATAAATAAAAAAAAAAAAACTATATAATTTTGTTCCTATTTGCACAGCATACCAATTAAAAAAAAAATACCTTACTTACCTTTTCGATGTCTCTGAGGAGAAGTTATTCTGGCTGACTGCAAGAATTTCTCAAGTATCTTAGTGTGATTTGTCCAAATAGAAAGCCTGGGGATTGGCTGAATCTAGTTCTCATTAACATACAATGAAGCTTTCAAACTTTTTTTTTAATCAAGAAAAAGGTTTTATTGAAACAGATTAGTCATACAAAACAATTGGATGGATGTACATATAACAGGAATACAATCACAATCTTCATGAAGAAATTCAAGGAAATTTAGCAAAATATGAGAGGTTGGCTAAACATCCTCTCCCCACAAGTAAACATCATAGTCCCTGAATGTGTGGTATATAGGGGGCGCTAGTAGAACAAATTTTGTAATTAAACAAAATAACAAAATATATATATATATAATATGGTGATAGCAATTACAATCTTAATGATATCTATAAGAATATAAAATCTTTACAAGTGATATCAAAAAGACCCGTGGGTCAATAGTGAAAAATAAATAAAATCCACAAGAGAGCCTCTATATCAAGAGTGATGTGCTCCCAAGACAAGAAATCAAGAAAAAATTACTTTCTTAGTGATAATTGGTATTGTCCATATATTTGAGTGATAGTAGTGAACCACTAACAAACAAAAAGTGAATCTTTGCAATATTCCAGAAAAGTAAACATGCAATCTTCTCGTGGACGACAGTGCTTCAAAGTCTTTCCACCACTTTCGCAAAACGACACCCAAAAGTGTATAAATAAAATGCGCTTACCAAAGCGATTTGACCCCTTTAACTAAAAAGAGAGTCAAAAACGCTTGTGCAGTTGTTAATGTCTGCAAACATGTGTTGCGTCCTTCACTGATTAGATACAGGCAAATCTTCTTCCAGTAGGCTCATAAATGAAATACAAAACAGAGAGCCTCCATAGTGCAACCGGTTTTATTTAAAAAGAATGTTAAACAAAACTTGGGCCAAGTGGCCACTTACATTAAAAAGTGCCCATCCCGGCACTGGGTCTGCGGGCCTTTAAATAGAGGAGACAGCAGCCTCAATTGGCAAGTGGCAGGTACCTCCTAGCGCCTCGTCAGCTCACAGGGGTCGGATGATGGGAGATGAGTAAAATAACGTGACCAGGCTCGCCGCCGACGATCGTTTCGTATAAACGTCTTCAGGGGGGCGTGTGCCTGGTCACTGTGGTCACGTTTATTTATAGGGGACAACCGGAAATAGTTCCGCTTGATTGACGCGCATTCTAGCCAATTACAGCACGTTTGCGGTCAGTATAAAAACCGGAAGTGACCGATGCCGATGGACGGATGCTGCAGCCAATTACAGCGCAGTACCGAGAGCTGGGAACAAATGGACTTGAAATAATGATTGACTCGAATTTCGGCCAATTACAATGCAGTCCCAGTGTTGGCTTCGGCACTCCCATCTAGGTATATAACAATAAAAAACACTACATTGCCTGACAACGATATCTGCTCATAAATAGCTAATATTTGATGTTAAACTAATTTAGTTATGAAACTCGATTATGCAGGACAATGTAATTAATACTTTATAAAAATTTATGATAGCGATACTATTAAAAAGAAATGTATATTAGGACATAATGGATTAAAGAAAAAAAGACCTGTCTTCTAATGAAAAACCACAAGATGGCACCCTACCACACACCTCACTCACACCCTGCAAGAACTTTATCTAAGTCTATTAGCAGGATTGAAGAGATATGGAAATAGTACATGGGGAAGATCATGCCAATTGAGATGACAGTGTGTAAGAGATACTAAAAATTCCAGGGGGACAATAAATCTCCTCATGAAATCTTGTCCACAATTATCAAAAGACAATTTTCTCCCTGGTATTTAATTGTTTGATTTTTAATTTTTGGGGTATAAATATATCCTATAAAGTCAAGGTGATGAATACATGACTACAATATATATATGTATATGAGAAAAAACAGAAAAAAAGGGGGGGGGGGCTTTGTTAAGTAAATTATTCACAACCTCGTTCATATAATTGCATATGATAAATCTGACCCATACCTCAAATGAAATTATCAACTCCATTGAGGATGAGAAGGATAGATCTCTTAGGCTAGATATACAACAAGGGAAAAAAACCTACACAATGGTCATTCATTGGATAAAAAACAATTGAGATCGAGTTCAATGTTGAGGCCCAGGGGCTGCATACTCCTAAGCCTATGCAGCCACATGGTCTCATTCTGAGAGATGGCTCTTCTCATGTGAGTGCCCCGCCAATGATTCGATATCTTGTCAATTCCATAGAACTGACAGAGAGATGGATCACTTTGATGATATTTTTCAAAATGTCTAGACACACTGTGATTTGGAAATTTCTTTTTTATATTTGCTAGATGTTCATTTATCCTCACTCTAAGTTTACGAGTGGTGCGGCCCACGTACTGGAGCGAGCAGGGGCACTCCAAGACGTAGGTGACATGATCAGAGTTGCAAGTGATCAATGGTTTAATTTTAAACTTTTCTTTGGTTACATTGGACTGAAAATGTGTTCTCTTCTTTATGGCTCCAGGTTTTCTTGTAGTCTGGCAGGCCTTACAGCGCGTACAATGATGGAAGTCGGAGCCATCTAGAAAGGTACTAATTTTTTTGGGGGGATCTGGTACATTTTGGGCTATCCGATTTCTGAGTCCCGGAGCTCTTCTGTATATAAATTTTGGTTTTGATGCGATTGATGTCATCAAGTCCGGGTCTTTAAGAAGTAATGGCCAGTGCCTTTTGAATATGGTCTCTACCTGGCGGAATTGACGATGAAATCCCGAAATAAAAGGAACTTGGCTCTCAAATGGCTTTTTTGGCTTGGTGGTAAGAAGTGATTCTCTTTCCATTCTGGAAACTTGGGTCAATGCTTTATTTAAATTTGCTTCAGAGTAACCCTTTTCTATAAACTTACTTGTCAGTACATCTGCTTGTGCTTCGAAATCCCTTTGTGTGGCACAGTTGCGTCTAAGACGCATGTATTGACCTTTCGGAATGGCTCCTACCCATTGTGGATGGTGACAACTGGTAGTTGGCACAAAGCCATTCCTATCCGTTGCTTTGAAGTATGTTTTTGTTTCAAATACGGTTTCATTTTTTGAAATGGTAAGATCTAGATAGTTCACTGTCTTCATACTGGTCTCTGCTGTAAATTTGAGACTATACTTATTTGTATTCATCTGGGCAAGAAAAACTTCCAGACTGCTAGCTGGACCTTCCCAAAAGAGGATCACGTCGTCGATATATCTTCGATAGAAAAATAAAGACTTGTTTTGGTTAGAAAAAATACTTTCGTGTTCCCATTTATTGAGAACTACATTGGCTACACTGGGAGCATATCTAGCTCCCATAGCAACTCCGCTGGATTGATTATAATACTGTTGATTTGCCCAGAAGAAATTATTGGTCATAGCTAATTTGAGACCTTGCACTAAAAACCTGATCTGAGCCTTTTTCAAGGTAGATTGTTTGGTCAATGCCCATTTTATTGCTTGGAGTGCATCAGAATGTGTGATATTCGTATACAACGATTCGACATCGACTGTCACTAGAATAGTAGATTCAGTTGCTTGAAGGTTTTTAAGTGCAATAATAAGGTCCTTGCTATCTTTTAGATAGGAGGGACTTAGTGGGACAAGTGATTTAAAAAAACTATCTAGATATTCTCCCAAACGGGAGAAAAGCGAATCTATGCCACTGATTATTGGCCTACCGGGCGGATGTTCTTTGTTTTTGTGTACTTTTGGCAAAATATACATAACAGGAACTTTGGGGGCATGGATTAGTAAATACGCTGCCTCTTTCTGATTAAGGATTTTACGAGCAACTCCTTCCTCAATCCACTCAGAAAGTAGATCTTTTAATTTCATTGTAGGGTTCCCATATAAAAGTTGATACGTGGATGTATCCCCTAGTTGTCTTTCCATTTCTGAATAGTACATTTCTTTTCCCAAGATTACCAAGCCACCACCCTTGTCAGCGGGGCGAATCACAATTTGTTTATTTGCTTCCAAAAGTTTGATTCCTTCCCAAATTTTATTGTTAGATACATGTTGGGACACTTTTAATTCTCGTAGATCTTCTTGAACCATAGTTCTAAAGGCCTCGATCTGATGGTTCATACCCTTTTTAGGGTTAAAGGTGGGATTATTTTTGAGTCCACTATGTAAATAGGTGGAATCCTCATTGATTCCCTCATTCGTAATGTTTTTCCCAGCAAAATATTTTTTTATGTTTAGTTTGCGAATATATTTTTCTACATCGATAAAAATTTCAAACTTATCGATGTTTTTTTCGGGTGCAAATTTAAGTCCTTGTTGTAATACTTCTAATTCTGGTTCTGTAAAATCTACCCCTGCTAGATTAAAGATACCATCACTCAATCCACTCTTTTTCTTTTTCGTTCTGCCTCGTCCTCTTCTCCCTCTCTTTCTTTTTGATATTGGGGGGACTTGGGAGGGATGCGATAGGGTTCTTTCCATCCCCTCCATTCCCCCTGGTATTGATTTTGGTAGGGGGCCGGTCTACCTCTAAAATTTCCTCGAGATCCCCCTCTCGGGGGTCTAGGTGGATAGGAAAACCTATTGGGATCATAGTAGCCATTGTCTGTCTGGCGAGGATCAGAAATGGGATATCTATGATAGGCATCCATAGGATAGGGTTGTGGGTAGGGATAGTAGGGAGGAGCTGAGGCTTTGGGAGGATTAGGTTGTGATCTTGCTGTAGTTTTGGTAGGCTTATTTGGAGTATTGGAGTACAGCAAGATCACAACCTAATCCTCCCAAAGCCTCAGCTCCTCCCTACTATCCCTACCCACAACCCTATCCTATGGATGCCTATCATAGATATCCCATTTCTGATCCTCGCCAGACAGACAATGGCTACTATGATCCCAATAGGTTTTCCTATCCACCTAGACCCCCGAGAGGGGGATCTCGAGGAAATTTTAGAGGTAGACCGGCCCCCTACCAAAATCAATACCAGGAGGAATGGAGGGGATGGAAAGAACCCTATCGCATCCCTCCCAAGTCCCCCCAATATCAAAAAGAAAGAGAGGGAGAAGAGGACGAGGCAGAACGAAAAAGAAAAAGAGTGGATTGAGTGATGGTATCTTTAATCTAGCAGGGGTAGATTTTACAGAACCAGAATTAGAAGTATTACAACAAGGACTTAAATTTGCACCCGAAAAAAACATCGATAAGTTTGAAATTTTTATCGATGTAGAAAAATATATTCGCAAACTAAACATAAAAAAATATTTTGCTGGGAAAAACATTACGAATGAGGGAATCAATGAGGATTCCACCTATTTACATAGTGGACTCAAAAATAATTCCACCTTTAACCCTAAAAAGGGTATGAACCATCAGATCGAGGCCTTTAGAACTATGGTTCAAGAAGATCTACGAGAATTAAAAGTGTCCCAACATGTATCTAACAATAAAATTTGGGAAGGAATCAAACTTTTGGAAGCAAATAAACAAATTGTGATTCGCCCCGCTGACAAGGGTGGTGGCTTGGTAATCTTGGGAAAAGAAATGTACTATTCAGAAATGGAAAGACAACTAGGGGATACATCCACGTATCAACTTTTATATGGGAACCCTACAATGAAATTAAAAGATCTACTTTCTGAGTGGATTGAGGAAGGAGTTGCTCGTAAAATCCTTAATCAGAAAGAGGCAGCGTATTTACTAATCCATGCCCCCAAAGTTCCTGTTATGTATATTTTGCCAAAAGTACACAAAAACAAAGAACATCCGCCCGGTAGGCCAATAATCAGTGGCATAGATTCGCTTTTCTCCCGTTTGGGAGAATATCTAGATAGTTTTTTTAAATCACTTGTCCCACTAAGTCCCTCCTATCTAAAAGATAGCAAGGACCTTATTATTGCACTTAAAAACCTTCAAGCAACTGAATCTACTATTCTAGTGACAGTCGATGTCGAATCGTTGTATACGAATATCACACATTCTGATGCACTCCAAGCAATAAAATGGGCATTGACCAAACAATCTACCTTGAAAAAGGCTCAGATCAGGTTTTTAGTGCAAGGTCTCAAATTAGCTATGACCAATAATTTCTTCTGGGCAAATCAACAGTATTATAATCAATCCAGCGGAGTTGCTATGGGAGCTAGATATGCTCCCAGTGTAGCCAATGTAGTTCTCAATAAATGGGAACACGAAAGTATTTTTTCTAACCAAAACAAGTCTTTATTTTTCTATCGAAGATATATCGACGACGTGATCCTCTTTTGGGAAGGTCCAGCTAGCAGTCTGGAAGTTTTTCTTGCCCAGATGAATACAAATAAGTATAGTCTCAAATTTACAGCAGAGACCAGTATGAAGACAGTGAACTATCTAGATCTTACCATTTCAAAAAATGAAACCGTATTTGAAACAAAAACATACTTCAAAGCAACTGATAGGAATGGCTTTGTGCCAACTACCAGTTGTCACCATCCACAATGGGTAGGAGCCATTCCGAAAGGTCAATACATGCGTCTTAGACGCAACTGTGCCACACAAAGGGATTTCGAAGCACAAGCAGATGTACTGACAAGTAAGTTTATAGAAAAGGGTTACTCTGAAGCAAATTTAAATAAAGCATTGACCCAAGTTTCCAGAATGGAAAGAGAATCACTTCTTACCACCAAGCCAAAAAAGCCATTTGAGAGCCAAGTTCCTTTTATTTCGGGATTTCATCGTCAATTCCGCCAGGTAGAGACCATATTCAAAAGGCACTGGCCATTACTTCTTAAAGACCCGGACTTGATGACATCAATCGCATCAAAACCAAAATTTATATACAGAAGAGCTCCGGGACTCAGAAATCGGATAGCCCAAAATGTACCAGATCCCCCCAAAAAAATTAGTACCTTTCTAGATGGCTCCGGCTTCCATCATTGTACGCGCTGTAAGGCCTGCCAGACTACAAGAAAACCTGGAGCCATAAAGAAGAGAACACATTTTCAGTCCAATGTAACCAAAGAAAAGTTTAAAATTAAACCATTGATCACTTGCAACTCTGATCATGTCACCTACGTCTTGGAGTGCCCCTGCTCGCTCCAGTACGTGGGCCGCACCACTCGTAAACTTAGAGTGAGGATAAATGAACATCTAGCAAATATAAAAAAGAAATTTCCAAATCACAGTGTGTCTAGACATTTTGAAAAATATCATCAAAGTGATCCATCTCTCTGTCAGTTCTATGGAATTGACAAGATATCGAATCATTGGCGGGGCACTCACATGAGAAGAGCCATCTCTCAGAATGAGACCATGTGGCTGCATAGGCTTAGGAGTATGCAGCCCCTGGGCCTCAACATTGAACTCGATCTCAATTGTTTTTTATCCAATGAATGACCATTGTGTAGGTTTTTTTCCCTTGTTGTATATCTAGCCTAAGAGATCTATCCTTCTCATCCTCAATGGAGTTGATAATTTCATTTGAGGTATGGGTCAGATTTATCATATGCAATTATATGAACGAGGTTGTGAATAATTTACTTAACAAAGCCCCCCCCCTTTTTTTCTGTTTTTTCTCATATACATATATATATTGTAGTCATGTATTCATCACCTTGACTTTATAGGATATATTTATACCCCAAAAATTAAAAATCAAACAATTAAATACCAGGGAGAAAATTGTCTTTTGATAATTGTGGACAAGATTTCATGAGGAGATTTATTGTCCCCCTGGAATTTTTAGTATCTCTTACACACTGTCATCTCAATTGGCATGATCTTCCCCATGTACTATTTCCATATCTCTTCAATCCTGCTAATAGACTTAGATAAAGTTCTTGCAGGGTGTGAGTGAGGTGTGTGGTAGGGTGCCATCTTGTGGTTTTTCATTAGAAGACAGGTCTTTTTTTCTTTAATCCATTATGTCCTAATATACATTTCTTTTTAATAGTATCGCTATCATAAATTTTTATAAAGTATTAATTACATTGTCCTGCATAATCGAGTTTCATAACTAAATTAGTTTAACATCAAATATTAGCTATTTATGAGCAGATATCGTTGTCAGGCAATGTAGTGTTTTTTATTGTTATATACCTAGATGGGAGTGCCGAAGCCAACACTGGGACTGCATTGTAATTGGCCGAAATTCGAGTCAATCATTATTTCAAGTCCATTTGTTCCCAGCTCTCGGTACTGCGCTGTAATTGGCTGCAGCATCCGTCCATCGGCATCGGTCACTTCCGGTTTTTATACTGACCGCAAACGTGCTGTAATTGGCTAGAATGCGCGTCAATCAAGCGGAACTATTTCCGGTTGTCCCCTATAAATAAACGTGACCACAGTGACCAGGCACACGCCCCCCTGAAGACGTTTATACGAAACGATCGTCGGCGGCGAGCCTGGTCACGTTATTTTACTCATCTCCCATCATCCGACCCCTGTGAGCTGACGAGGCGCTAGGAGGTACCTGCCACTTGCCAATTGAGGCTGCTGTCTCCTCTATTTAAAGGCCCGCAGACCCAGTGCCGGGATGGGCACTTTTTAATGTAAGTGGCCACTTGGCCCAAGTTTTGTTTAACATTCTTTTTAAATAAAACCGGTTGCACTATGGAGGCTCTCTGTTTTGTATTTCATTTATGAGCCTACTGGAAGAAGATTTGCCTGTATCTAATCAGTGAAGGACGCAACACATGTTTGCAGACATTAACAACTGCACAAGCGTTTTTGACTCTCTTTTTAGTTAAAGGGGTCAAATCGCTTTGGTAAGCGCATTTTATTTATACACTTTTGGGTGTCGTTTTGCGAAAGTGGTGGAAAGACTTTGAAGCACTGTCGTTCACGAGAAGATTGCATGTTTACTTTTCTGGAATATTGCAAAGATTCACTTTTTGTTTGTTAGTGGTTCACTACTATCACTCAAATATATGGACAATACCAATTATCACTAAGAAAGTAATTTTTTCTTGATTTCTTGTCTTGGGAGCACATCACTCTTGATATAGAGGCTCTCTTGTGGATTTTATTTATTTTTCACTATTGACCCACGGGTCTTTTTGATATCACTTGTAAAGATTTTATATTCTTATAGATATCATTAAGATTGTAATTGCTATCACCATATTATATATATATATATATATTTTGTTATTTTGTTTAATTACAAAATTTGTTCTACTAGCGCCCCCTATATACCACACATTCACTAAAATTTAATGAGGGATTGCCTTTTTATATTTTTAGGGGAGCAGCTTTAATTTTAATTTTATTTACTAAATTAATTGTTTCACATTATTTTGGCGCGAAAATCCATCTCCAAACATAGTCCCTGAGACTGGTATAAAATTGAATCGAAAACTACATAACATTGTGCATATGCTACAATCCTGGCTATAAATTTCTAATCCACCATCAAACATAGGGAATAAGCAGCACTATAATATTGCATCCAGTATAATTATAATAGCTGGCATCCACATTAAAGTTGTACCTAATGTATAAACAAAAGTAAAACACTCTTCATGATAACCCATTTCACCATGATCCTGCCACCGCTGACCGTACCGCAAGGTACTAGATCACTCTGTATCAGTGCATTCCCTGCCCTTCCCCTAGCTTTGACACATTATACTTGCAATAGCCTATCCATAATCAATTGAGTTGGTCCCAACCCAGGTGTATCAAGCCAGGGCTGCCATAGTGAGTATAATTTTTTAAGCGCATTCCTGTGCTGGTATGTAAGTTTCTCCCGAATCAACAGACCATTCACCATCCCCACCTATTGCCCCTCTTTCGGCACTCTAGGGGTAATCCAAAATCTTGCAATAGCCTTCCGGGCAACATAGAGCAGTCACAGAACAGCCGTGTGGCCATTAGGGGAGAGTGACGGCACTTCAAGGGCGCCTCAGCTTTCAAATCTTTAACCTTTTACTAAGATAGCATCTAGTAAGATGATATCTGCTCTACAAAGTACAGATGGAGATAATTATGATAAACACAGCTTCTCATTCCCCTTAATAACAAAGATAACTAAGTAGGCTTTTTCCTTGCTGGAAGTTCCAAGTGAAGTGAATAGGGACATGTGATAAATATAAAATAGCTATTTTTCAAATTCGGCTGTAAATGTGACCTTCATTTTAAACAAGCTGCTAGCAGGCTTCAGCAGGTTTTTTTTTTAAAAAAACTTTTAAATACTGAAGCTCGCTACCTACCCACTTGTATAGCGGACAATCAACACTCTCATTTAGTTCTCAAACTGCAGCTGAATGTTTTTTTAGACTTGCTAAAATTTCTGTAAATGTTTTTGTAATGCTGCACACACTACTCTGCCATGAATGCCAGGAAAATACAGGGGATACAGGAAACAGCAGATCTGTTTCCCTGTTTTTATTGGGTTGTGGTCCTTTAAGGGGGGCTGCTTGTATGTGTTTTGAGTAGTCAGGGATTCTCACCCATGAAGAGTGAGGCGTTCCAGGGTAGTTCATTTGGAGAGAAGAGGACTAATTTACAGTTCTCTCTGTGTTGTTTAGTCCCTGTGATTTGTTGAGTGCCATGAAACACGTAGGAACCCTGAACCCCAGTGTGGGACTAAGATACTGTTGGTGAGCCATGTTGTGTGGGCTTCTTTATACTAATGCTACAGTGGGCCAGATTCACGTAGCTCAGCGGATCTATAGATCCGCTCGATCTACGTGAATTAAGATCCGCTCCCGCAAGTTTAGGAGGCAAGTGGCTAATTCACAAACCACTTACCTCCAAACTTGCGACGGCGGATCCTAAATCCCCCAGCGGAATTCAAATTCCGCAGCTAGGGGAGTGTCATATTTAAATCAGGCGCGTTCCCGCGCTGATTTAAATGCGCATGCGTCGTCCGTAGAATTTCGGACGTGAACGTGCATTGCTCCCACTGACGTCACTAGGACGTCAGTGGTTGCGACGTGAGCGGGACTTGCGACGCGCGTGTTCGTGAATCGGCGTACGCAAACGACGTAGGAAAATTCAAATTCGACGCGGGAACGCCGGCTATACTTAACATTGGCTGCGCCTGATAAAAGAAGGGGTAAGTATACGATGGAAAACCGCTACGGAAACGACGTAAGAACACTGCGACGGGTCCGCGTACGTTCGTGAATTTGCGTATCTCGCTGATTTACATATTATTTATCGTAAATCAGCGGGAACGCCCCCGGCGCCATTTTTAAATTTAAAAAAAGATCCGACAGTGTAACACAGTGTAACACTGTCGGATCTAGCCCTATCTATGCGTAACTGATTCTATGAATCAGGCGCATAGATAGGACCAGTTTACGTCTGAGATACGATGGTGTATCTGTAGATACACAGTCGTATCTCTTTGTGAATCTGGCCCAGTGTGTTTACTTTACTTTTGCTGAAGAAAGCTGTTTCTGTTTGCATGTTTTGATAGACCAATAAAGACACTTTACTTTAACAAGCGGCTAACTGGTGAGTCTGAGTTCCCATATTATAATATGC